>NC_077231.1:157678246-158878246 GCF_027887165.1 Monodelphis domestica
TATGTAATTTGGTTATTGTTTAACCAAGTTATTGGCAGAGCAAGTAAAAGTGGTGGTAACTGGTTATTTTAACAGACCAATTTTGTCAGAATAACATGGGGAAGGCATGGGGAAGGGTCATAATTAACTCTGGATCTGATTTTACTTTAAAGATACTGAAATAGTGGGATTCAGTGAGAAAAAATTAGATGAAGCTGAATGAGTAAGTTCTTAAAGTGATATTTCAGCACCTTTTACTCAATATATCCACAAAGGAATGCATATAATTATAGAATAATGCAGAAGACTATATTACACCTTTTTCCTTCGCCTAGGATAATAGCTAACTAAAGTACCTTAAAACGTTGGTTTATTCCTTATATGCTTAGAGCAGAGAGTCTAGATACAGGAATCCCTGGGTTCAAATATGACCTCAGATACTTCCTAGCCATGTGACCCTGGGAAAGTCACTTAACTCATACTGCTCAGCCCATACTGCTCTTCTGTCTTGGAACTAATCCTTAATATTGATTCTAAGACAGAGGGTAAGAGTTCTCCAGAGAAGGACACTCCATAAGTTTTTTTTTTTTAATTTTATTTGGTCAATTTTAAACATTATTCCTTGGTTACAAAAATTATATTCTATTCCTCCCTCCTCTCCCCCACGACCTTCCCGTAGCCAATGTGCAATTCCACAGGGTATTACATGTGTCCTTGATCAGAACCTTTTTCCATGTTGTTGATGTTTGCCCTAGGATGTTCCTTTAGGGTCTATATCCCCAACCATATCCCCTTCGACCCATGTAATCAAGCAGTAGTTTTCTTCTGTGTTTCTACTCCCACAGTTTTTTCTCTGAATGTGAATAGTGTTCTTTCTTATACCTCCCTCTGGGTTGTTCATGATCACTGCATTGCCCCTAATGGAGAAGTCCATCACATTCGATTGTACCACAGTGTATCAATCTCTGTGTACAATGTTCTCCTGGTTCTTCTGCTTTTGCTCTGCATCATTTCTTGGGGGTCATCCCAGTTCACATGGAATTTCTCCACTTTATTATTCCTTTGAGCACAATAGTATTCCATCACCAACATATACCACAATTAGTTCCATCCCCCAATTGAAGGGCATCCCCTCATTTTCCAATTTTTGGCCACTACAAAGAGGGCAGTTATGAATATTCTTGTACATGTATTTTTCCTTATCTCTTTGGGGTACAAACCCAGCACTGCTATGGCTGGATCAAAGGGCAAGACAGTCTTTTATCGCCCTTTGGGCATAGTTCCAAATTGCCCTCCAGAATGGTTGGATCAATTCACAACTCCACCAGCAATGAATTAATGTCCCTACTTTGCCACATCCCCTCCAGCATTCATTACTTTCCTCTGCTGTCATTTTAGCCAATCTGCTAGGTGTGAGATGATACCTCAGAGTTGTTTTGATTGCATCTCTCTGATTATTAGAGCATAAGCTTTTGATAATAATGAATTAAAATGTCTTTAAAACATTTAGTTTTGAGTTTTTATTACATTAACTGAAGTGGAAATTCAGCAATCCTGACTTAAATTTAACCAAAATATCAACTTAGCATTATCTCTCCCTTTTTTATAACTCACTAAGCTTTTCAGTCTGCATGACCCTGTATTGTTTGTTTAAGTTGTTTCATGCAGTCCCCCACTCATGTCCATCGATGTCAGTACTTAGTGTAACAAATGTTATTTAATGGAGAAGAGATAATGGAGGTACACAGAGTGAATGTTTTTCTCTCAAGGCCAAACAGCAGTATAAAAGACATTATGTCTTGAGCTTCTAATCTGTTTCCTATGTTCCTGAGTGGTGCTGTAAGAAGGATTTTATCTGAGTTTTGTATATCCTGATGACTTTGTTTCTCAGAAATGAACAAAATACATTTTTGGAAACATGGATGAAATTTTAGATGTAAGTAGAATTTCTGATTCTCTCAGTGCCGAACAGTCAACTCAAAGTAAAAAAAGCCAGTTGCTTAGATTCAGATCTGATCCCTAGACCCCTATAGTCCATTTTATCTTGCTAGAAATGGGCTACAGATGCTTTCAGTGATGTTACTGATGAGATTACATTCTGATACATTTGGAACTTTGGGGAAGTTGTTTCACTTTTCTGTCTTTATCTGGGTGGGAAAAAAAAAGAGCTGAATCTTGTTATCACCCAGGTACCCTCTAGAGCCAGGACTAACATATGAAGCTAGGAAAGTTGTTCTTTATGGTTTTTTCTCCCTTGGGATATATAACATTGGGCATTTGGAATTCAGAACAAAAAATGCCCTTTGTGATTTTGTTCAATTCCCTAATTTTACAAACAGACAAATGGACTCCCATGAATCCTAAGCAACTTAATCAAGTCAAGTCCATGTCAGTAAATACTTGGATGTACAGTCTCAATTCCCATTTTAACAGTTTTTCCATTGCACTATAAATAACAGGGAATACTCAAGAATCTATATGGAGTAGTACATTATTGTTTAACCACTGTGACATAGAAATCAATGTAAAATAAGTCCTTCTTGATTCCTTTCCCATGAGATTTATTTGATATATGAGAAAATTCTAATTTCCTTAGAGTTTGAGTAAGACTCTAATCTTAACTGTGATCTTGAGGCATTTCCATAACAAAATTAATAATGTTCTTTATCATATGCACATATTATCAAAGAAGTATTGTTCATATAGTTGAGTGGTCAAGACTTGTTTAAAAAAAGGGAGAGGTTATGATATAATGCTTTGGAATCAATTCTTTTTCAACCAGAAAGTATCAAAAGGCTGTTCTTAGGATCCAATCAATTTTATTGATGCAAATTCTGAATGGAAATAGAAGAGAATCCCAATGCAATACTGTGGGTTGCAAATATCTGGTCCTTCCTAAAAACTTATAAAGATGCTATCAGTTAGTCAGAACTTCACCCAAGAAGCTTGCTATCCTCTAGAAATTATATTTTAAATTAGTATACTATAAATTCAAACTCTTAGATGTATTTGAGTTATGAGTGAATAAATTGCAAATAAAGCCAGAATATAATCATGACAACATTATCTTCTTTGAAATACAGAAATTTGGGAGAAAAAAATAAAACCATCAATATGATGACATATAGATATGTATATTACCTCCACTTTCTCTCCTTTAAGTTGCCCCAAACATATATTCAGTGTGGTTACTAAAATCACTTCTCTTTCCAACACCTTTCATTCGATTGTTAAAAAACAAACATTTTATCCACCTCTGAGATAATTGATAGAATATTATACATTAAAAATAGCAAAATAATGAAAAGACTCTCCAAGTTCCATCAAACAAGATGAGGAAGAACTAACAATAAAAAATAATTGAATGTGATATGAAAGGAGTCAGAGCAACAACAGTAACAGATATTTATGTAATGATTTGAAAATTGAAACACAATGTACTTACATTATATCAAATGATCTGTACAATAATCTGGAATGAATGAATAGTTGAATGAGTGAAGGAAACATCATTTACTGAATGCTTAAAATGTGAAAAGATCTGAAAATCAAAATACAAATGCAAAAACAATTCAAATCCACTGAGAATATTCCATTTACAGAGATTTACATGAAAAAATACATAAAGGCAGGAAAGTAAAAGGTATAGTTGAGAGATGGTGATCATCTAAAAGTGGCAGTGGTGGGGGCAGCTGGGTAGCTCAGTGGATTGAGAGCCAGGCCTAGAGACAGGAGGTCCTAGGTTCAAATCTGACCTTAGACACTTCCCAGCTGTGTGACCCTGGGCAAGTCACTTGACCCCCATTGCCTAGCCCTTACCACTCTTCTGCCTTGGAACCAATACACAGTATTGATTCCAAGATGGAAGGCAAGGGTTTTAAAAAAATAAAAGTAAAAATAAAAGTGGCAGTGGAATTGTATACAACAGAAATGGAAGAATACAAAAAAAGACAGTATAATTCTTTTTTTTTTATGGATTCTGGAACAGGTTGCTATATAATATATATTTTTTGTGGAGCTTTCATTGCACTTATTAAAATTATGTTGGAGGTATTAAAATGTGAAGAACTTTGAAATTAAGCACAATTATCCAACCTCAAACTTCAAACAAAATTAAAAAGACAATTAGTTTTTAGCATCTCAATTATTTTACACATTGAATGTTAATTACAATGCTGGCACATTCAGGAGTAGATGTAGTCCAGAATTCAGTTTCTAACTTTATAAACTAATTGTGTAAAGCTTAAATATTTAAAAGGATGTTAATAGTCCCATTCAGAAGATATGCAAAGGAAGAAATCCAAGTCATTAACTTTTAGATTGTAAATGTATACCAATCTCTTTAAAATCTTAAAAAATAAAAAAACGTCAAATTATTAGATGCCATGGGTAGCAATAATTTTTGGTAATGTATTCAAGATGAGACTAGTCCTTTAAAGACAAAGATTATAGATTCTTTAAAAAAAAAAACCCTTACCTTTCTTCTTGGAATCAATACAGTATATTGGTTCCAAGGCAGAAGAGTGGTAAGGGTTAGGCAATGGGGGTCAAGTGACTTGCCTAGGGTCACACAGCTGGGAAAGTATCTGAGGCCAGATTTGAATTTAGGACCTCCCATCTCTAGGCCTGGCTCTCAATCCACTGAGCTACCCAGGTGCCCCCTAAAGGTTATAGATTCTTAGAAGATCTATTTGATACTTTTGGTGTGTGTTGAAATGTTGGTGGAGGGGCAGGAAGGGGAGACAATTGCAGTAGAGAGAGATCTCCTAAGAGCTTGTTAGACACATGAAACAATTTTGTTAGTTAAAAATGAGGAACAGAGGTCTGGGCCAAACTTTTTCCCCCAAGTAGATGTCTTAGAAATTGAAAGTAAAAAATTAAGTAATCCTATGTATTAGTTGAGAATTGTCCTATTGAACAATCTCTAAATAATTCCCCTTTACCTCTTTTCTATGTAAGATTAAAAATAGTTACAGAAAAGTATTCCATTGACAGTAACTTTAGAAAAATAAATAAATACCACAATTTCACACTAAATTTAAAAAATGATGTTCTTAGCAGGAAGTCAATTATTATGTCAGTGATTTCCTTATTTTTGAGCTAAGAAGATAAAAATGAGGATGAGGATGGAATTTGTGAAAAAATAAAATTTTCTATTGGCCAAATCAAAAAATTAAAGAAAAATTGTACTCATACTTTCTTACCTATTTACTCAAATAGAAAAATTATATTTTTGTAAAAAGAAACTTGGAACTTAATTATAATTATAGAAATATCTCATAGCCAACTCAATTTCCAGTTTCAATTCTTTCATGAAATACTGTTATGGAAGGTGAAGAATTACTATTCTAGGCAAGTTTTAAACCATCTTCTAATAATAGGCTAATATAAACATATATATGTATATATATATATATATATATATATACATATATATGAATAACAAGTCTACTGTGAGAAGACATAAGAAGCCCAAGGCAGAGATATCCAAAATCCCATCTACCTTCAGATTACTCATCAATAATTGATCAGGAAAATTCAGAACTTGTATGGAATCAAATGTCTTCAAAATAACTTCCATGGTAGTATAAAATTACATTTTCTCTCTATTGTAAGAGGAAGAGAGACCTAGCCTAAATAAAGGTGTTAGAAGAAAAATGAGGAAAGAAACTGAAGAGGCTTCTCTTGATATTTGAAGATATCTTAAGTGAGTTCATTTTGGTATATGGTAGATTTCTAACCACACAACTTCCTCTCTAACCCTATATGCATGAGAAGAATTATTGCATAATTGAGAAAGTGGTGGTTTAGAAGTGGTGGAAGAAAGATTTTAGTTTAAGCCCTGCCTCAGACACGTGATTGAATGGACCTGGTTAAGTCTCTTAAATTGCTAGTGACCCAGGAAATTCCTTAAATTTCAGAGAAGCTGCTGAATGCATTGGAAGAAACCACATCGCTTCACTCCCAAATTTCCTGTGCCAATAAAATTATACATGTAGTTCATAACACTTTATTTGCATATTGGGAATTTTCTCATAAACATCCTTAAAGTGCCCCAAGATATTTTATTTTATTAAATGACATTGATTTATTAAAATTCCATTTGTGCATTTATTTCAACACTGAAAAAATCATATCCCTTCCCATAATAGTATATAAATATTAAACTTCCATACTAGATCAGAGCTATGGCCAATTATTCTAGTATTTTCTCTCTTATAGTGATACCACAGGATTCTTCAGATTTATATGTGAATCTTTTTTGAGAATAAAAGGGTTTCTTGGCATTGTTTCATCTAAACTATTGTAGCCCCTTGCTTCCTCTCTATTTCTTGGTAATTTACTTGTCTAAGCTTTATTTTAGCAAATTGGTTTTCCATTCTTTCTTAGATTATTATTGTCAAACTAAAATAGAGACTGTACATAAGTAACCCTGCAAGATTCAATGTGGATGGGCAGTGGGAAGTGAGGGCAGTAATAGAAGCATGTGAATCTTAAAAACTACTCAGACTGTACCTTAGAAGATTTGGTCTAGCTATTCCCTTACTGTAACAATGGAGATACTTGGTCTAACAAGAATCAGGAATGTATTGGGAACTTTTAAAATTACTCTACCCTATTCAGAGAGTGCCTTAAGGGAAGATAAAGTTGTAAACTCCTCATTGAACAATGAAAATCCCTAACTCATACCATATAGTAAAGCTAGAACCTTAAGATGGGTCTATTTTTAGTTCTAATACAAAAAGGTGTTAAGTACCTGTAAAAGTTAAATTAGTACCTAAAAAGGTCAAGTAACTTACAAAAGGCAACCTTAACAAAGAGGTGTGAAGTACTCAGAAGATATAATCTAACCAGAGAAGGTGAGAACCAAAGAAGATGAGAACTAAGAATGGTCAGTCCTAGAAAAAAGCATTTACTGTGATTGGTAGACATGAAAATTTAGGGGAGGTGACATGAGAGAAAATTTCTTTAAAAGGAATGGTAAAAAGTCAGTTCAGGGTAATTGGGTTCAGAGTGGAATTGGGTTCTGAATTGGATTTCAGGAGATTCAGTGGAGGACTAGAGCTTGCTTGGAGATGGTCTTGTGGTCATTAATAAGACTCACTCTCCCTTAGGCTCAAGGAGGCCACTTTGGCCTAGGCCTTTACTGCTTGGCTAAGCTTGAGCCAGAGCAGTTTAAATTAATTCTCTCTCTCTCTCTCTCTCTCTCTCTCTCTCTCTCTCTCTCTCTCTCTCTCTCTCTCTCTCTCTCTCTCTCCCTCTCTCCTTCCCTTAATTCCTTCTTCATTTATTAATTAAAATCTCCATAATCCCCAGCTGACTTGGGTATTTTCATATTTGGTAATTTCCCATGGCAACCAAATATTTAGAATTTAAGTCAAAACACTAAAATTATCCTTACAGTTTTGGCGTTTACAAACAGGACTCTCCTACTCTGAAACTCACCAGTTAGCACTAGTTAAATGTAAACTTCAAAGTCTGTAGTTTCAGCATTAGTGAAGCCTAAATTGCAGAATCTGCATTATTAATCAATTACTCATTATGCATCATTAATCACCTGTACTGGATCTATAATGTTCTGTACTGAGCATCAGCCTTGTGCCTGCTCTAGATTATTAATTAGACATCTTGTTCTATATTTACCTTAGTTCTGAACTGTTAGGCATTATTAATTACCTACAGTGGTGGTCTTCTATACTGCATCCTACCTCCCCAATATTCCCATTCCAGAAGGGTAGTGAAAGCTCTCCCACACTGACAAACAATGACAAGTGGACAATGGGGGTACATGGATATGTGTACTAAGACCTTTGGCAGTCCAGGGAAATCCCCCAAACCTGTGCATGCTCCTTATTCCCTGTATGATGTCCTCAAAGTCACCTATCATATCTCAAACCCCAAACCACACCTTCACCAGAATTTGGCCATGCCCATTTTCCAGGGTTTGGGGGCTGTAATGAAAAAAGTTGGAGCTTTCACTGGAATGAGAAATGACAAGTCCTCAGACCCTGATAAATATGCAAACTCTAATTTTTAGGACTATGGATCTGGCACTCCACATATGGAGCTGTTACTCTACACCCAGGCCTGCTACTCCATTACCTATTGGGGCCTGGGATAACCCTCTGATTACCCCCCTGGTTATTCCATCAGCTATAGCCTATTATATTATCTTAAAAAAACTCTTTTTTCTGCAGATACAATTCTTTTGTTACTTATGGATTGAATGAATTTTGATCTTCCCATTCTTGGGGCAAGACATTCCTACAAATTTGCCTGTATTTCTCTAACAACACATTGATTTAGAAAATAACATATTAATGATATCAATTTTACTACTTTTTTAATTGTGTTAAATATAACTCAGTTACATTTTAATCTGATTTGGTATACTCAGTACTGTTGTGAGCCACATGCTTCCAGAAGGACTCATGTTTAACACTTCTACCATAAAGCATCTAACAGAGACTAGAAAGACCTTTGTATTTTGTACAAAGAAAGTATTCATTTTTTGATGGAACAATAGATCCAAAGTATTTATTAAGTGCCCACTATATATCATGTAATATTAAGTGCTGGTAAAAACCAACTTCTCATATTTTGTTTCTAATGAAAAATGGTTCTTACATTCAAAATTTATATAAATTACTTGTATATATATTTTTAAACAGTCTTCCAGGGTGAAGTAAGAACCACTTGAAGTCCACCAACCACCCTCCAAACAATCACAGAAAAATAAAAATGCTTCAAAAAGATAATGTAGTGGTAGAACCAACATAAGGAAGAATGAAGCAGTGCTCAGGCACAGAACAACATGAGGAGGCACAAAAAAGGAATTTTTTTCTAGAGTAAGAGGAGATAATCCTGAATGAGTCTCTGCTGAACTTGGGCACAATAAAGCACAAGCAGCAGGGGAAAGAGCATAGCTTTCTTACTCCAGCTTCAGTGGAACAAGAACAGAAACCAATGAAATACAATACAAGTAGCATTGGGAGAAAAGTGGCCTGCATAGTTCAGTTGGAACAAAGGCTGGATATGACCTACCACAGGCATTAGTGGGAGAGGAATTAGGCAGACCCTAACTCAAACCAGCTGAACTGAATAGCTTCAAATGTCTATATAGCTGGTCAATCTGCAGAGTGCTCAATCTGAGAATGAGATATCCTCATCAATTCCAGGCACAATATAAGCACGGGAAAGTACTCCCTCCATTCCAAGAATGTAGCTGAACTTTAGCATATAGACAAAATCAAAGAGGAAAAAAATCCAAAATGAGGAAAATATAGAGAAAAAAAGCTGACATTAGAAAGATAACTTAACAAGAGAGAAGGTCAAAAATAAAAGCTCTGAAGAGGACAGAAAAACAAAAGTGAAAATCTGTGAAACTTGAAAGGAAAATGTGAAAGGATGTCAGGTCAGAAATGAATCTCTGAAAGAACTACAAAAAGGATAGAAAAAACAACAACAACAATAACAAAACAAGAAATTAGATGAAAAATTAGAAAATAAAAGAATGGGGAAAAATCAACAACTTAGAACAAAAATTTACTGAATAAAATAGTTTTCTAAAAAGAAATACCACTCCTAAAACTAAGAAAGGAAATATAAAGCCTCAAAGAAGAAAATGGCTCCCTAAAAATTAGAATTAGGCAAATGGAAGCTAACAACTTCATGAGATAGTATAAAACAAAACAAATGCGAAAGTATGAAAAAAGAAGAAAATTTGAAATCACTCACTGGAAAACAATAAAGTTATAAAATAGATCTAGGCAAGATAATCTAAGAATCACTGAATTGCCTGAAAGTCATGATCAAAAACAGAACTTCAATACCACATTAAAAGAAATTATCAGGTAAAACTGTCCTGATATTCTTGAACAAGGGTGGGGGGGGGGGGCTGAAATTAAAAGAACCCACCTGTCACCTCTTGAAAGAAATATGTACTTGAGGGTATCTAGGCATGGACAACAATGAGGTTGGTAAGAAGGATGATCTGCTCATTTTGGAATAAATAGATGGTAAATCAGTTTCTTAATTTAACCTGGGATTGCTAATTCTAGGTATTTAACTCATTTCAACATACTATCCTATATCCTACCTAACTAATATCTTTGAAAAAATGACCTCCAAAAGGAATTTATTACTTTAAAGTTATTTTCTGAAAAAAAATGAGGTGGGGCAAGTATTCTCCCTCAAATAAGATTTGGAAAAGAACATTCCTAATACTTCTGACCGGAGACAGTCACAAATCTGTCTGCCTCTTAAACATCTCTAACTGGTGATCTGATGAGCATCTTTAAACTCATATCTAAAGCAGTAATGATTTTCTTCCCCAAACACTTCCTCATTTTGAAATTTCCTATCACTACAGAGGGCAACACTATCTGTAACTCAAGCACACAATCTCAGGTAGGACAAACATTTTCATGTTTTAGCTTTCCTGACTTTTCTGACTTCCTTAACTTGCCCCTCCAACATCACCTGATTGATTCCAGCTTCCTGGTTTTCAGGTTTTTTTCTAGCAGTCTTTATGAAATAGAGGATACCTCCCTTAGTAGGTCACATAATTTATGTAACTTCTGCATGTTTGTATTTAGGTTTTAGTTACTTATACAATTTCATGAAACTACTTCTCTATTATTAACTGATACCAAATCATTTTGATTATTATTGCTTTAAAGTATAATTTACTTCATTCCATTTTTTATCATTTCCCTTTGAAGTTCTTAAACTTTTATAATTTCAGAATGCTTAAACTTTCTAAGAAGCAAAAATGCATATTAAAACTTTGACGCTTTACTTTACACAAATAATTTTGTAAAAGATGACAAAGAGGAAAATAGTTAATATTGGAGGGACTGCAGAAAGATAGGCACACTAATGTACTATTGGAGGAGCTGTGAATTTGTTTCACAGTTCTAAAAAATGATGTGGAATTACTCTAAAAAGTCACTAAAACACATATCTTTGACTCTGTTATACCTATTGTCATATAAATCAAGAAGGGTAAAGATAGAGGTCAAGGTCCCATATATGCAAAAAAAACATATCAATAGCAGTACTTTCTGTTAGTACTGCTTTGGTTTCTGAAAACCAGAACCAAAAACCAAAAACCAAAAAAACAACCCTCCAACTGAGAAACATTAGACAATATATGGAATATGAAAGCTATAAGATATTTTGTGCTGTAAAATATGAACATGGCTTAGGGAAAACTGTAAGGCTTCTATATACTAGTGGTAGAAGAAAAGTGTTGAGAGTTTTTATTAATTTCACCTTTTTATATTTAAGAGGAAAAGAAGCAATAATATTTTTCAGTAAGAGAACAACCCCTGCTATGCAGTTTGGCAGTTAGAGAACCCCTGCTGTGCCATGTGGAAGCTGGTGACAGTTAGAAGGGTGTGGCTGAGTGTGGTTTGTAAGTAGCAGAACTTTGGAAAGGGCTTTTATCTCTGACTTTCCTGGGGAGAGGGTGTGTTGCTAGCACTCTCTCTGATTGGAGTCAGGGAAACAGAATCAGGCCTTAAAGCCTTATTGATCATGGATAACTTGGGTACACAGAGACATAGTGGTTATATTATTAAATAGTAGAGCAGAGAGAGTAGGCAAGGGCTTTGGCCTAGCAGAAGATACTGTCCTCTGAGACAGATAGAATTAGGTTGTTTGTGTTTTTTTGTTTGTTTTGTTTTTGAGAAATTTAATTAGGATTGGGATCTGGGATATAGTTACAAGCTATTGTAAGATTACTTTCACTTTCCTCCTTCTTATTTCCTATCCATATTTCCTAATAATAAACTGTGCACTGGCTTTTGATCAAACTCCTGTCCCCACCAAATTTAACCCTTCACAAAGGCAAGCGGAAACAGGAAAAACAATTTACACAACCACAACAATATTACTCCCAAGATATACTTTTTCTTAATGTATTGATATAGTCATGTGTTTTATTATTCATATGATTAAATATGTATAGTTATATTCTTGATATAAATTTTGTTTATTCACAAAGAATGATTTGATTTTTCTCTTTGCTAAAATTTTATTTGTGTTTATATTCATTAGAAATACTGCTTTACATTTCCCTTTTCTGCCTAAAACTCTTAATGACATATTTGGCTCATAAAAGAATTTTGGTAAGGTATTGTCCTTTCTCTAGTTTTTACCTTAAGGATTGATAACTGCAAATGTTTGAGAGAGTTCACTTTGAAATGTTTTTGGTCTTGTAGATTATTCTCCTTGGAGACTCATTTATTTACCTGTATATATTTCTGTTATTTAATTGTTTAGTATCCATTTCCTGTTTTTTTATTTGTGTACTTTCTATTTTTTAATATACTTGTGAATTTTCTTAAACTCTGTTTAGCTGGCATAAAATTTGGTATAGTGGTTTCTGACAATTTTCCTTGTTACCTCTATTTATTAATATACTTTGCCCACATTTTATTTTGAAAATTTGGTTTTCCTCTCTTGGATTATTACTTAAATGCTTATTTGTTTTAATATTCATTTGAAAACATAGATCTTAAAAGCTACCTTTTCATTTAAATGGTTACATTGTTATAAATTCATTTGTTCTTAATTTTTGAATTTTCCTTTGCTTGTTATATAATCAACAATCTGTTTATTTCTTAGGTTTCCTTTATGTCCAAGAGATTTCAATCAATATGATCATGTTCATCACCATTATCAAAAAATTATACCTTTGTGATAATTAAATTATATTAATAGATCATTTATATATTTTTTTATTTTATCACATTTGATCTTCGCAATACCCCTTTGATGTAGGTTCTACTCAATTTTATATATGAAGAAACTGAGACAGAGTTTAAGTGACTTGCCCTTAATCACACAGCTCCAGATTGGGGAGCATAGGCTAGATATGAGCTCAGGTGTTCCTGACTCCAAGCCTCACATGCATTGTGCCACTTAGCTTTCAAAAAATGTTGCTCCTTTTCCTCTTGCCATTAATATTTATTTAATGTTTTCCATCATATTTCTATCCTCCAGTTCCTATATTTTTCATGATGATATCTTTATATATATTTCTAAACTGCATTGCCCTTTACTATTCTGTTCCATTTCAACAATTTAGATCCTTCCACAACTACATTCTAGTGTTAGTTCCCATTCCATTAAGTTTCATCAAGATATATAAAGTAAATTTTGCCACTGTGGGTCAGAATTTTTAGTTTACTTTGGTATCTTTACTTTCTGGAATTAAGTATAGGCATCTGAGATCATGGATTTTATTAATGCCTCCTCTTCCAGAGTGTGTATTTCTATTTACATCTACTTTTTTCTTCCTACATTTACCTGCTCTTTTTGGTATCTAACTTGGAGTTTTCTGAGAAAGCAGTTTTCTTCTTTTCCTTTCAGTTAAAACAGTTTTGGTTAAATTTAAAAGATTGCAGGGCAATATATCCTTCCCAGTTCTTTTTAGTTATATTGCATCCATGTGCCAGAATCCATTATATTGACCTTTTAAGCCTTGTTCTAGAAATACAAATCTCATTCTCTTATATTATTTTAAGCAGGTGTGCACTTTGAAAGTCTGCCTTTCTCTTTGAAACTTTCACTTTTATCAGCAGCATACTAAAAATACTAAAAACAATCCACCAAAACACATATTCATTGTCCCTAATGGCCCCCAATTAACCAATGGACAAAGGATATGAACAGGCCATTTTGAGATGAAGAAATTAAAACTATCTTTATTTGTATGAAAAAATGCTCCAAGTCACTATTAATTATAGAACAACAAATTAAAACAATTCTATGAGGTACCATCTCAAACCTACCAGACTGGCTTATATGATAAAAAGGAAAATCACAAGTACTGGAGAGAATGTGGAATAATTTGGACACTCAAACAATGTTGGTGGAACTGTGAACTGATACAAGCATTCTGGAGAGAAACCTGTAACCATGCTGAAAGGACCATGAAACTGCAGACACTTTTACCTAGGAGCACCGCTTGTCCGTCTCTACCCAAAGAGATTAAAGATAGAGGGAAATAATCTATCTGTTCAAAAATAATTATAGCAGTCCTTTATTTGGTGGGAAAGAACTGGAAACTATAAGGATGTCTATCAATTGAGAAATGACTGAACAAATTGTGGTATAAGCTTGCAATGGAATACATTATGCCATAAGAAATGATAAACAAGATGATCACCAAAACAAAACAAAACAAAACAAAACAACAAAAAACAACAAAACACAAAACCCAAACTGGAAAGATTTAAAAGAAGTGAAGAAGGGTAAGGAGAGCAGAACATTGTGCACATTAACAACCATAATGTATGATGATCAAATGTGAATTATTTAACTATTATCAATAAATCCAGGATCCAGGACAACTCCTAGGGATTCATGACAAAAAAGATATCCACCACTATTGAAAGAACAGAATCTGAATGAGGATTGAAACAGACCATTCTTCACCTCCTTTCATCTATGAATTTTTCTCTAGGGTAAGCAATATGTGTTGTTTCATAACATGATTAAGATGAAAATGTGTATTTTTGTGATAATATATGTACTATATATAATATTATCTGCTTTCTTGAGGAGAGGGGAGGGTTATGCATGAAAGGGAAAACATGGGTTACAAAATTTCAGAAAACAAATTTAAAAAATTATAATGGCATGTAATCTGGGGGAAATTTTTTAAATTAAAAAATACTTAATGGTTTCATTCAGTTTGAAAAGTCTTAGATACTTTCTTCCACATCCTGTATGTATGCTTCAGGGAAATGCCATACCTCTTTAACATTGTTAACCTGTCCCCAAATATTTGGCTCAAGAGGATTCTCAATCACCACTATTTGTTTCTTTTTTCTCTGATGTTTTAGAGTCTCTTAGAGGAAAAGTCACTTTTTCATCATCATGGGAACTAAATTTTTTTAAATGAAGATCATATCTACTTATCTCTTGTCCCAAAGTCCAATGAGACGAGACTTTCTCATCAATGGTGGAGACAAATTCTTTATTCTGCATGAGGTACAAAGTGAAACTGTTGAAAACAGGAATGTTTTAGCTTTCTTCAGTTCTTTAAGACTATTCAAGTTTTCAGGTTGCCTTTGGGGATCTTTGAGCCCCAAGTTGCTTAGAGTACTCCTGGAATCCAGGTTCAAGGAGGAAGGAAGAGTTCAACTCCATTTTAGGATGCTTAACGGAAAGACTATGGGAAGACATGAGTGAAGCTGGAAGTTTCTTATATTTTCCTAACTCCAGCTTGCTACTTTAGAGACTTTGTGGAATTTCTCAAATGTTATGTCGGATATCTCTCTGGTTTGAGCTGAGATATCTAACTGCCAATAGGAGGGGCTCCTATACTTTGTATTGTCTTGATACATATTCTTCTATTTATACCTTTCATAATTTCTGTCTTGCTATGATTTGGATTAATGTGTTTCTTTGCTATGTACTCTGTGTTTATTGTGGAAATGCTATTTAATTGGAAACATGTGAAACATAGAGTATAGAATTTAAGGTCATGCTACCTCTAATTATAATGACAAAGTGATTAGAAGTTAGATTGAACCCGATCTTATTCTTTAGACTAATAAGTGTTATTTCAGTGGAAGACAAACTAGCTTTTATCTGTAAGCTTTAGAAAATTAGTTTCCAAAATTTTGATCACATTTTTTTCAGAAAAAAAAAACAACCCTCATAAATATGCTCATTTAAAGATTATGCACATATATATTGATATCCTATATTTACTTTGTAATATTACCTTTTTAGATTCATAAATTTTATAAAAAATGCTAGACAATTCCACTATTATTGGCACGTAAATGCTTATTTCTGTTAAGTCAAGGTGTATCTATTAACTCCAGTGGATAGTAATACATAGTAGATGTAACTCTCCAACCATACTTGGGGCAGATATATTCTTTAATCTAGCTTTGGAAAGGACTTGTCCTTATGAACAAAGTATAGAAGTTGAAAAGTTTCATTTTTGGTGGATTATGCTATAATTGTGTAAGGTTAGCATTCTTCTATCTCATTATCCATAAATGAAGAATTGGGATAAATAATGATGACTACACAAATAACTGTTTTATGATTTAACTGCTATCAGTTCCCCAACTAAGATGTGCTTTTAAGTGATATAAGATTCATGGATAATTTCTCTATCTTAACATCACAAATGTCTTGTGTCAAAAGAAACATATAGTATAAATTTCACTGCATCACCTTGTGATGTTAAATGGCAATTTTATTTTTTATACTTATGAAGGAAAGATGTCACCTGATCTTTAAGATCTAAAAAGTCAAAAATAAATTCTATCACCCTTTAGATACACATAATTTTCTTTAACACCTTTTTCATGTGATTCATGCGTTGAGAGGCCTGTTCACAATCTACTGTGATCTCACTTGAATTCCCTCCACTATAGCTGTGAATCCCATTTTTACACCCTGAAAACAGAACTAAGAGAAATGGTTAAAAGGAGCAATTCACAAGGAGTGCAATCATTTAAAACAAGATGTCTTGGTATTTTTTATAGCAGGACCTTGATTCAGTAGATAAATTTTAAACTTTTAAATTAATCTGAATAGAGGGTAAAGAACTTAGTCTGAAAACTCATATATGCATCTATGTATGCTAGCTTTTTCCAATGCCTTATACTTATATGCATATAAAATGAAATTAGTTTAATCTACTTTCTGAAAGCCAGTATAGTATATAGAATAAGGAGTTGATAACTCCTTGAGGATATGATCTATAAATAAGTTACCAATCTGCATCAGTGGAAGGACTCACCACACATGGAGTTGCCTACTCTGATGTAATTATAGATACAAATGTCCCTCTTACTCCAAAAAAAAAGTTTCAATTATCAGTATTCAAAAAGAACAATCACAATGTACAAAAAAGCAAACTAAATGATATTTTCATTCTTAAGAGTAAGAAGAATTTTCTCAAATGGATCATCTCATTTTTGTTGATTTTTATGATTTAAATAGCACAGCATCTGGCATATCAGTTCAGATGATATTGAGATCTTCCTAGAGTTGCTGCTTTATTTTTTAACTTTTGTTTTTTAAAATGTATTTAGTCATTAACAAGTGCTTAGGCTTAATCCTTATTTGATATGTGTGACGATACTATTATAGGAAGTACCTCTGACAAAGGCCTCATTTCTTAAATATATAGTGAACTGAGTCAAAGTTATAAAAATACAAAGCATTCCCCAATTAACAAATGATCAAAGAATATGAACAAGAAATTCTCAAGTGAGGAAATTAAAGCTATCTTTAGTCATATAAAAAAGTCCCAAATCACTGTTAATTAGAGAAATGCAAATACAAAATTCAAAGTGCAAACAATGCTGAGGTACCACCTCAAACCTATCAGAATGGCTAATATGACAAAAAAGGAAAATGTTAAATGTTGGAGGAAATATGGGAAAATCAGGACACTAATATAGGGTGGTGGAGCTGTGAATTAATACAATAATTTTGGAGTACAATCTGGAACCATACCCAAAAAGTCATCAAACTGTGCATACCTTTTGACCCAGTAATATACCATTATTCTGTATCTCAAAGAGACCATAGGTAGAGAAAAAGGACCTACTTGTCGAAAAAATACTTACTGTATCTCTTTTTGTGGTGACAAAGATTGGAAATTGAAGGGATGTCCATCAATAAGGGTATGGCTAAGAATGTTGTAGAATATGATTACAATGGAACACTATTGTGAAATAAAAATGACAAACAAGATGCACAAAAAATCCTTGAAAGACATGTAAAGTGATGCAAAGTGAAGGAAGTATAACCAGGAAAACATTGTAAACAGTAACTGCAATAATGTACAATGATCCATTATGAATGACTTTATAATGAGTGATGAAAGGACTCATGATGAAAATGCAGTCCACTGCCAGAGAGGGAAATGATGGAGTCTCAATGCAGATTGTAGCAAACCATTCCTTACTTTCTTTCCTCCATGAATTTTTCTCTATTGTAAGTGATATGACTTCTTTCACAACATGATTAACATAGAAATATGACTATATGATAATACATGCACAAATTATAAATTACCTGTCCTCCTGAATAGAAGAAAGGGAAGGAAGGAGAGAATATGTATTACCATATGTCATAAAATGATGATTAGCAATTGCATTGACATGTAAAAATAACTGAAAGACAAATAAACAAAGATACTTTTAGACTGGGCTGCTCTTCTCTGTGGAATGAACCTCTGAGCATTATATATATATATATATATATATATACATATATATATATATATATACATACATACCAAATTCCTCTTATTATTTTCTTCTGATGTAGAAAACATGACCAGGGAAGGAAAAATACAGAATAGTGCACTGGATCAGATAATTGAAGTAAATATACAGAGAATTTAAAGGTCCAGTTTTCTAGTGATATAGGTCACTACATTAATTAGAAAGAAAATAGTGTATAAGACAAGGGGAGACTGAAATAAGTAATTTTTTTTTTGTCAGTCAACTGCTTAGGAAGTAATCAAGATTCCCACAGGTTCTGGTTTTAATCCAAGTTTCATAAATAATCATTAACTATGAAACATGAGCTGGATGCAACCGAGATTTAGAGGCTAGGATCCTGAGAGTATTTGAAATTTTGAATGAACTATTGTTGTTTGTGTAAAATGATATGTTAGTCAAGTTAGCCATGGTATGATGATTTTTCCTTTCAAGAGTATTTTGCTCGGGATGTAGATATAGCAGATGTAAGCCTTTGTAACTTGATGAGGTCTTACTTAAAAATGGCTGCTCTCTTAGACACCTAAGCCCTAAGGACATGATTTATGCTGCCCCAAGGACATGATTTATGCTGTGATTTGATTTTAAACTGTAAAACCTTTATCCGTGCAGAAATTCAACATGGATTTAAAGTAATGGACATCATAACAGAGTGTCAAAGTGGGTTTTTTTTTTTTTTTAAAGTTTTAAGAAGGCAAGAAGTGGACAGAGTGAGGAATGATTTGGAACCACCTGAGAGGAGCATTTTTTTTTTACTAGAGGTTCATTAGGCCACAACTATAGCCGTTTTCCTTCGTAAGTGTTGTCTTGTGTCCAATAAAATATTGTAAAAGCCCCAAAGAACTATTTGAACAACATATATTTTAATTTTCATTTGTATTCTTTTAATTTTCAGGCTTTTCTTCTCCATGGTCTCTTGACTATGGACTTGGGAACAGTTGCGAGGCAGAACAGAGACAGCGGACTAGATAACACCTAGTACTACAAGAAAATACACTAAGGAATGACTTCTGTTTAGTAGTAAATATCATAAAGCTCGATCATCAGTCTCTTCCCTGTACTGTGCTAGTATTTCGTCTCGAACTACAATTCCCATAATTCTTTACAACTGGGAGAATCCACAGACCTGGGAAATATAAATATTCAACCTTGTCTGGTTTCCTCAAAGTTCACCACTTAAAGGATCTCTTGTTTAATGTATTAAGAAATTCAAGTTAAATGGACTAGCCTGAATCGTATTTAGAAACATAGTCCCCATGGGTGCCAATCGCTCTCTATTAGCCTCTTAACTAATAAGATTACAATTACCTGAGCCCTTTTCAAGGGTCTCTTAAGACGGAATCCTTCTTGTGAAATATAAACTACACATCCCATGAGTCAAAGCAACCAATAAAGCCCCTAGATTTCTAGTAAGCCAAAACCCAGATTAAGGCAGCCTTAGCAATGCCTGATTTAAAAAAACCTAGACGTTTACCGCTAGACTCCTTTCTTATGAACTTCCTATTCCTTTAAAAGCATTAGTGTGAGTTGGTTGAGAAAAAAAAAAAAAGGAAAATCTGAGTGGGAGTGGCTGGGGTAGTGGTGGAAAAATCACCTGTTCTGAGAGGAGCATGCTCACTGAAGAGGGAGGGAGAAAAAGAGGTGGAGGAGAAAGGGAGGGAGGGGACAGAATCAGCTTGGCACAGCTCAGATCTGTTTCTTCTCTAGCTTGGATAGCAGGAGCTGCAGCTGCCGGGAGGGATCTCTAGCAAATGTTGTTTGATACCGGCCAACATGGAGGAAGCAAAAGCGGTAGTTACCTGCGAACTGGACTAATTCACTGGCTTCCGTTCCAGCCATCCAGCTGTGTACTAGAAGAAGGGAGGCAAGCCTGATCCCTCACCCGTGGAGTCACATCTGTCTACACGCCCGACAGCAGGAGTAGGGGGCTATTTTCCCCTTCTGTCTGCCTGCATCTAAGACTAAGAGGCAAAGGAGGGTGGGGAGCTCGCCGCCGCTAAGGAGCCTCCCTAAGCCATGGGCAACGAAGCGAGCTTGGAAGGGGAAGGTCTCCCCGAAGGGCTGACAGCTGCTGCTGCTGCGGCAGCAGCAGCCGGAGGAGGGGACGGTGGGGCGGGGAGCACCTTACACACCATGATCCCGGCCGGCATGGAGGCGGATCTGAGCCAGCTGAGCGAGGAGGAGAGGAGACAGATCGCTGCTGTCATGTCAAGGGCGCAGGGGCTGCCCAAAGGAAACGTTCCCCCCGCCGCAGCGGAACCACCTTCTATGCAAAGGCATGCACGGCGTTATATGTATACATATATGTCTATGCATACATGTTACAGTTCCATTTCCACATATGTGTAAGCACGTATGTGTGAGTAGAGTGGTGCATAGATGTAACCTCCCTTTATTTTATTCTCACTAATGGGGTGGGGATACAGTGCTCATATGCCATCTGGATGGGGGAGGAAAAAAACGATTTGTAGTAGAGTTTGGTTGAAATAGTCAATCATTACATTTTTATGAGGTTTTAGTATGGTTTTAAGTTGTAATTCTGATCTTTCAGATTCTTATTCTCTGATGACACCCAGAAACGCCTCTAATATACTGATCTGGAAGTATTCCATTAATACAACGCTAGATGTGTTATGAGCTAGAGTAGTATTTTTGCCTGTATTTTATCTTTGGGAATATCAGAAATTAATCCCATTATACATAATTGTTAATGATATTTTAACTAATATTTTCAGTTCTCTTGGTGGTTGTTTCTCCTCCACTCTTAAAGGAAATCAAGAGGTATAACTTGGATATAACTATTTTATAATAATAATGAAACACCCTATAGCAAATGGCAATCAATAGGTTGATATTTTTATGTCTATTCAGCATAATTTTGAATCTTATAAATCCAGTTCTTAGATATGCTAAAGTCTCATTTTATTTCATATAAGGATGTATTGTAACTTCTTTTAAACTGGAAATAATATATGTACATTTTGTTACAGTATATATTTACAAAATGATTAAAAAATCCTCAATTCCATTGCAAATGTAAGAGGTAGACAATTAATAGTAACCTGCTAATGTTCTCCCCATTCCCCTCCTCCTTCCTTTCAATAAATTGTTTTTCTTAATTAGAAACAGTAAAAAGTGTGCACAACCATGGACAGAATGTTTGACCAACCTTCATATTGTAAACAGGTTCACCACCTAAGGAAAGAGAAAAGGGACCGTTTCCCTATCCATGGTCCTGAAATGAATCTTCTCTGGGATCACAATATAAAAGGAAAACTATTAATGCTTATTCTCTAATGGAAAAGATGACTAAATTTTGAGGGGAAAATAGAGATCAGGGAATAGGTTCTCCTTTATTTATTTGAAATAAATAGTATTTAATTTAATTTACATAATAAGAGTTTATGGAAGGCTATTTGAAATAGGTGATTGATATATGTTTTGGAGAAATATTGAAAAATATTCTATGACAATACTGTTATTTTTATTGACTATTTTATTTCAAAATCTATTGAGGAAATTCTTTTTGATTAAAAATGCTCAATGTGACAAAACTATTATTCCTATTAAACTTGTGACTCTTCTAACTTTGTAAAATATGCAATTTCAGCAATATTTCAGATAATTAAGAAACTTTTTGGAAATCCTTTTTTTTCGGTTCCTTCCATATCAATCATATTTTCTGAAAATGTGAATTATCATAAATTCTGAATTTTATTCAGTATTTTTTCTTAGACTAATATTAAATGCCATAGTTCCTTAGGATCAAAAAACTGGAATGGAGCTTCTTAGTAATTTCTCTCCATTTCCATTATTTTACAGATAAGGAAATTGAGGCTTGTCTGTCTTTTAAAGTTAATTGGCTGCAATAAGTTTTTTTTTTTCATTGTCTTATTATAACTTCAATCAACAGGTCTAGGTCACTCGTTAAATAACAAAAAAGTACTGTGATTCCCCCTCTTCTAACTTCTGTTCATAGGGTAGCTTAAAGAACAACATGTAGAATATGAATCTAAATGTTATACAAAGAACACATTTTTTTAATCTTAGCCACAGTCACATAATTATTCCTTATACAACAATCCTCTAACCAGTATGCTTTTCAGTATTAATCTGTTAGTGTCAGATTGAATCTGCAGAAAACAAATATACAAGTCTTCTGATATTTACATTACAATTCCATTTAAAAAAAAGAATGGGGGGCAGCTGGGTAGCTCAGTGGATTGAGAGCCAGGCCTAGAGACGGGAGGTCCTAGGTTCAAATTTGGCCTCAGACTCTTCCCAGTTGTGTGACCCTGGGCAAGTCACTTGACCCCCATTGCCTAGCCCTTACCACTCTTCTGCCTTGGAACCAATACACAGTATTGACTCCAAGACAGAAGGTAAGGGCTTTAATTAAAAAAAAAAAAAAAAAGAATGGGCCTCTGTAAAGGAATTCAAATTTTTTTCTTTTTTTAGAAGGATAATATTATAATCAGTGCCCACAGTTCTTCTCATCAATGATAATAAAGGATGTAAGTACACATGTGCATTTGTCCTCTCTGTCTCTTTCTCTTCCTTTATGTCTCTGTCTCTCTCTGTCGCTCTATCTCTCTGTCTCTGTCTTTTTTATCTATTCTATGTCTCCGTATTTCTCTGCCTCTGTGTCTGTGTCTCTATCTGTGTCTGTGTCTCTGTCTCTCTTTCTGTCTCTCTGTCTCTCTGTTTCTCTCTCTGTCTCTTTATCTCTCTCACACACACACATACACAGATAAACTCACATATTCACACCTCTTGGTTACAGATTATCTGTCCTAACTTTTCAGTAATAAATTAGAAAAGCTATCTAACCTACCAGTGCCTCAGTATCTTCATCTACTATAAATGAGTTTGATAATACCAATCTCAAATAATTATTTTGTGAAGGTAAATTAAAGTAACATATATTAGTATTCTGTAATGTTAGTTTGGTATTGCAATCAGATAGGACTGTTTACATTTTAGAGACTTAAAGCTTTAAACATTTTTTGCTTCAGTTTTTCATTGTCATAGTGTTTTGTTTTATACTAGCCATATATTTTGCCTTATGTGAGAGGTACTTGTTCTTTTATATATAACAAGGCAGCATGATGTTGTGGAATAAGGTCTGAAATTGTACTGAACAGTTTTTTTTTACATCTACTGCTGATTATCTAGCTTTTGAGAACATTAGAAAAATCATTTTTTTCTCTCTAGACATTCAGCTTTCTTAGTTTGGTAATCTCTAAGATCAATTTTAGTTCTTCAATTTTATATACCTCAGCACTGTGCTAAGTAAAGCTGCGAAGCTCTAAATGATGTTGGATGTTTCTGCTTGTTCGTTTTATGCCTCCCTAGCATAAGATAACCACTATTATGATTGCTTTTTAATATACTGATTGAAAAGATATCCATATCAATTAGAATTATTATTTACCCCCTCTAAGTATCTGTCAGGAAAAATAATTCAAATATTATGATAAAAGAGCATTGAAATCAAATGAAGGGCCAGGCATGGAAGATTTCTATTACACAGTAGAGATTTAAAGGTGACAAAGCAAATGCTTCTGGTTATTTTGACCTTTCACATGTAAATGAAAAAATTCAGTTTTGTTACTTTTCTTATTTTATATTTTCTTCAGCTACAAATTGATCAGTTCCAAAGTGCTTTGCTTAAAACCACTTCTAAGTAGTAGGGTGTTGTGTTACAAATATGAGGTTTTTACTGATACCATTTTGTTTTCATATCCCTTTGAGTATTTCTCTTAGCCTCTCCTAGAGTAAGATAATTTCCAGATTTTAAAAGGAATATAGGGTGTGTTTTTTTAATGCTTGAAGTATAAAAGTAAAACTAAGAGACTGAAGTTTTGATCACAGTAGTTAGGGGAAGGGTTGTATGTAATACAGTAAAACAATTATAATTCCTTAAATTTTCCTTTTACCTGCTATTTGACTACAGAATGCTAAACTAAGAGATTATTAAGAAAATTCAATAGACTAAGATGGAGATCCTTAATTTTTTTCTGGTCATATAATTATATCTCCTTTTTCACTTCTCCCTTAATTTACACTCCAATAATATCAGCTTTGATTGCCATTTGATATTAATCTCTTTCTTTTTCTATCCATAATTAAAAGCAGTTAGTCATAAGCCTTGCCAGCAATAAGATTTATATAGTTGTATACATAATTTCTCACAATGAAGTGTCTTCAATTTCATATAATTAGTATTTCTTTTTAATTAGTGCAACTATAATTACTGGTGAAAATAACTTCTTTCAGTAACAGTGCTATTTATTGTTATATACAGGTTAAAATTTCAGCATTGCTACTTGTCTCCTTTCTAAGTACTTCATCTAAGAAAACTTAATCATAAGAAAAGAGAGGTCCATTTATTAGAACCTCATTGTAAAACTATTTTCTATATAATATGATTCCATATAATGATGTTTATCATGGATTCTATCCTGCACATTTTATTTATTGAATTACAAAAATAAGTAGTATTAAATTTGTATCAACTATAATGCTATTTCCAGAATATGGGTCCTGGTAACAGCATAAAAGCTCCAAAATATTTTAAATTAATACCTTTCATCTGTGATTTCTTTTCCAAATAGAGCAGAAAGAAATGTTATCTACATTAACACAGATAAATTTCTATTTGAAAATACCTTAGCATTTCAATTTAGTAATTGTATAATGATTTGCTCTAGGAAATTATATTCCTTGCCAAATATTCCCCAAAAGGTCAATGTTACCCATAATTTGTATTCTGAACTGAATATGACTTGTATTATTATATCAACTAACCACATTTTCATATAGTGGCCAACACAAAATTTGAAATTAAAACTCGAAGTAGTAAGGCAGTTTAATAACTTACTAATTTTTCCCCTTAATTGTTTTAAACAATTTCTATTAAATTCTATCATTCTTCTTTAATTAAAACAATATTTCTGAAACCCTTGAAGGATAGATAGGCATTTAAGGAAGTTCTAGAGAAAGGGATAGGCATTCAGTTGCTAACAAGGGAGCATGAATCAAGTTAAAGAAGGTGGTTTATTCTATGTTGAAATGAATTGTTTATCTGATATAAACTCAAGGATTGATTGGTCTGAATTAAAAACCTAGTTAATAGAATCTATCCAACTGATTTCCTGATAATGAAATGTTGAGATATCCTTCCTTCATGCCTATCCTTTATGAAGATTTGTATATATTTTTAAAAGATATTCAATTTGGACTAATACTTTGATGTATTTAAATCTGTAGAGAATGATAACTAATCAGAATATTAAACTTTCAATTCCATAGCATAATATAGGTTATAACAATACCTCTTATTCCCATTTTAGAGGCAAGAAAATTGAAACTCAAAGACATTAAATGACTTCCTGACAGTTTTACATTGCTAAGAAGTATTGAAGCCAAATTAGAATGAAGGTCTTTAAATTTCAGAAGTTTTAATGCTCTTTGCAGTGTATCATTTGAAACACATTAAGAAGTAATATTAAAATCATGTTAAGATTAAAATGCTTTTTTAACAAAATTTAAAATTGGATAACCTTAGATTTTTAATAATTAAATAGGACAGAAATTTAGCTTCTCTTTTTAACATTTTACATGAAGACTATTGAGACATGTTCTTTTTTATAACCTACTTCTTTCAATGTGGCTATAAGTTCCAACAGTTTCCTGTCAACTCTTTATTTTCTATGAATTAGCTTGCATTTGTTTTAATTCCCTTCATTTTTTTCTAAAAATTAATTGTATTTGTAAAATCAGTTTTTACTTCCTCTCATTCTATGTTAATGAAAAAGAAAATAAAATTTAGCAGATATGTGTAGTCATGAAAAACAAATTTCTTTTGCTTTTATAAGTAAGTCTGCATTTGTTTTCAGTGCATATTCTATTTTTTCAGTCATATGAAGCCTTCCACAGTTAGTGAAGTAGGTCACTTCTTGAGAAGATGAATCTGAGCTGACTATTAAACTATACTAAACCCAAAGCTCATAGACTTGTCTGTCAACTAGCATATCTGATATATAACTTTGAATCCAAAGAAATTGAGGGGGGCTCATTGTCCAAAGTTTTCACTATCAATAAACTATATTTGTGTGAGTGTAGCACTGAACTGGGTGTAAATACATGTAAGCTCTATCCTTAGCTTTGCCACTAACAAACTCACCATATTAGGAACAATCATTTTCCCCTGGGTTGTTTTACTGTTTCCTTCATTAATGTGAAGTGATTGGATAAGGTAATGTATGACTGAGGTCTCTTCTAGCTCTAAAATTCTTTGATTCTAAATTGCTTTTGTTCATTCTTCATTAGTCAGTCTTACTCAAGGAAAATAGTTATTCACTGAAATCAAAAGGCTACAAAAAATCCATGTATTTATAATCTGATTTATTCCATAAGATTGAAAGTTTTTTGTACAGCATGTTCTATTAGCATTTTCTTCAGTATAGTTTATTAGAAAAAAAAGTTAGTATCATGAATTCTTGTAGAAGCTGAATGTGTTATGAAAACAACCAGCCATTTGAAATATATAATTATAGATGTTTGAAAATGCATAACATCATCAAAACATTCAAGTAAAATTATATTTTAAATCTTTCTATTACCTAGAAGGTATTTTTATAAATAAAGAAGTAGAAAATAATTAATTAAATGCTCATTATCCTTTAGAACTAGCAAGCAACAAGTGTAAACCATTGTGTAAGCATTTGAGAACATGGTCATCATAGAAGTTCCTGATCCTAAGCAACTCATAGAGCCTTTTCTAGGTATATATTACTTAAATTTACTCTTCAGTATTAGCTAGAATCCAGGAGGCATCTGTAAGGTTGTTTAATGCTCCTGATTTTAATAGGAACACCTTTTTAGAAATCTCCCCCAATTTGTACTATTTTCATGGATAATTTCTAAGAAAGCCTAATATTGAAAGAACTTGAATAAGAACCTGTTATATGGAAATAATTTCAGTACACACTGGTGGTATTTTCCCCAGCATTTCTGAGCATTAAGTTTTGGTAAATATATCTTGTGGGAATACATTAATATATTTTATTCATGAATATACATACATTTGTGCAGATAAAGTAGTATACATATGTAGGCCCTTGTTTTATTTTTACCAAAGGTATTAGACACTAATTTATTAAAATCTTATATTTATTAATATTTTACAATACCATGTATGAGGATTGCTATCCCTCCTTTTCTCTACAGCTAACTGGGATATAGCAATAGGCCTTGTAGTCACTTGACTACCTCTTTTCTGCATTTCATTGAAATCCTATGATTTTACAGCTAGAAGAGAAGTTAGAGATCATCTAGTACAATGTCCTTATTTTGTATATGAGGAAATCTCAAAGTAAGGGCATGACCTTAAAGCATTTGATAACTTAGTCACTGATATGCAGTAAATTAGAAGTATAGTTTTAGGTGAAAAAGCAAATTTAAAATATACTTTGAATTTATCTAGCTATTTAAATTTACTTATTAGTTTGTTTCTACATTGTCACTATATTTGTCTCAATTTTAGTAATGTCTACTCATCAACATATTTAATATTAAAATTGTTTATGCTGATTAGAATACAATAAGAATCTAAGCATCTTGAGAATAGGGTGTATTTATATATTTATAATTACAAATTTACAATGTATATAAATACACATTTTATATTTATATACCTAATGACTAGCACATTGCTTAGCATATAGTAGTTGGGCAATCAATACTTGTTTATTATTTGATTGATAATCCATTCTTTTCATTTCATTTCCTTCTTTACTGTCTCAGGAAACCAGAATTTGATAGCAGTCATCATCCAAAGCAACCGGGGAAACCTCCAGATCCTGGGCGTCCTGGACAACCCACTCTCAGTAAAAGTAGAACAACAGACACTTTGAGAACAGAGCAGAAATCTCCTGGAAGGAGTCCTTCTACTACTAGTCTGAGAGAATCTAAATCTAGAACGGATTTTAAAGAAGAACAAAAGTCAAGCATGATGCCTAGCTTCCTTACAGAATCCAATCCTTTAAGTGCTGTCTCCTCTGTTGTAAATAAATTTAACCCTTTTGATTTGATATCAGATTCTGATGTATCCCAGGAAGAAACCACCAAGCGACAAAAAGCTGCTCAGAAGGAACAGGTGAAATCAGAAGGAATCACAAAGCCCACATCTCAGCAGCAGCCCCCCAAATCAATTACAAAGCAGCAAGGGCCTCCCAAAGTTACATCTCAGCAAGCTGGTACTACCAAATCAATACCTCCTCAACAACCTGGAAAAATTAAGCCTCAGCCTCTTGGGACAGGAAAGCCAACTCAAGCTTTAGGGCCTTTAGAAGAAGTTTTACAATCAGAACAAGCAAAACTCCCACTTCAGCAAAGAGGTCCAACCAAATCTCAGTCAGACCCTTCAAAATCAGATCCTGCTAAATCTGTATCACAAGGTCCATCCAAAATATTGTCCCAGCCACCAGGGTCTACAAAATCATCTGTCCAGCAGCCGGACCCCACAAAACCACCTGTTCAACAGTCGGGCCCCACAAAACCACCTGTTCAACAGTCGGGCCCCACAAAACCACCTGTTCAGCAGTCAGGTCCCACAAAACCACCTGTTCAGTCAGGTCCCACAAAACCACTCACTCAGCATCTTGGAACAACAAAACCTCCCACTCAGCAACCAGGGCCCATGAAACTACCCACTCAGCAGAATGGGGCTTCAAAGCCTTCTACCCAGCAGCCAGGGACCACAAAACCATCTACTCAACAACCTGGGCCTTCAAAGACCCCCACCCAGCAGCCAGGGACCATGAAACCTCCTACCCAACAGTTGGGATCCTCAAAACCCCCCTCTCAACAGCCAGGATCAACAAAACCCCTTGGTCAGCCGACTACAAAATCATCAAGCCAACAACCAGAGCCTGGAAAACCTTTGCAATCACAATCAACTTCATCCCCATCTGCAGCACCGATTTCAGCACAGGCTCTCCCTAAAACCTTTTGTCCTCTTTGCACTACGACGGAACTTCTGCTCCACACTCCTGAAAAGGCCAATTATAATACTTGCACTCAGTGTCAAACAACTGTCTGTAGCCTGTGTGGTTTCAGTCCTCCACATATAACAGAGGTCAGTACATTTATTGTAGTCTTCCTTTTTAAAATAAGTAACCTAGATGATCCTTGCCTTTATCATAAAGTCTATCATTTTACAAATGGGGAAAATAAGTTACTTACAAGTTAAGTGACTTCCTTTACTCTATTTATATACAATAGTATATAGCAGATTTGAGATTCAAATAGAGATCATATCTAAAACTCCATTAGTCTCTCTTCTACCCCTCCCTTGCTAGCATATCTTTTTATCTGACATTTGTCATGAAATGGAGCTAAGACACTTTAATGTGAACTATATTCTCAGGATTATTGGTATCAATTCTGACTTTTTTTGCCTGAGGAGTTCTGTGATTTTCAGACAGTTTGACAGTTGGTTTTATATCACCAATTGCCAAGTATTTATTGAGTACTGTATCTACTATGTATCTAGAACCATACTGAGTGTTATGTCCTTCTGTATAAAAGTGAAATGATATTTTAGTAATTGACCAGTCCTAATAAGAGGAGAACATGATACATGGCAAAATCATGTGGCAAGCCATGATGACGTGGCAAATTGTGAAGGTTGCAGTAGTGATGGTATGCCAATTAGTTAAAAGAGGGATGTTATTGATTTAGAGTGGAAATATGGGGATCTGAAGTCCAGATGGTGGACAGGACCTGGTTTATTTTCTACAGTGAATGGAACATCCCTGAAGTAAGACAATGAAATTGCCTAGTCAGGCTAGAGAACAGCTGGTAAGTGGGCAGACAGTGCATTTTGGCCTTGCAAACTAAGTGAGGAACAGACAGCAGAGTGGATAAGACTGAACTAATGTACATTTTAATTTAAAGCATTATACAGTTTAAATATGCCCCAGAGAGAAGGCTTTGGCACTCTGGCCTTAATGAACAAAGATCAGTATTACTAACCATTATTGTTACTAATGACAGGTATTATTTCCATTAGTGATCATAATTATTTTAGTTAACAGTGAGAATGTGTATTCAAAAGGTGTTCCCCTACTCTATTACAGACTCACTAGTATAAGGCAATATAGCTGACAACTGTCCGTGCTGTTGTATCTTTATATTAATTGCTAATAATAAATGGCATTTACATAGTGTTTCAATGTTTATGAAGTATAATACTTCCCAAAAAATATCCCAGTAAGATAAATAGTACATATTTTATTGTACCCATTTTACAAGAAAATGGAGGCTTAGAGAGATGAAATGGTTTACCCATTTTCACAGTTTGAAAATTGAGTTAGAACCAGATTTCCTATCATTTAATCCACTGATTTTTTCCATTATGCATCTTTTATTCAATTAATATACTTTGGAACTTGGGACCTACCACATGTTGGTCCCAATATAAAGAGAAATGAGACATTTCCTAATTTTAAGAAGTTTGTAATTATAGGATAATAGGATTTTTGAAAGGAAATTAGTGTTTACATTTAGTAAAGGCCCTCATTTTTATGGATAAGGAGACTGAGACATTAATAGGTGAATTAGGCAAGGTCACATAGGTGGCAAATGACAGAGACAAGATTTCATGCTAGGACTATAGCTGAATATATAAGATTGTGAATAACTACATCTTATGTCATAGACCTTGTTCTCCACAAAGAGCTTTAGTGGAGTCAGTTCCCTCTTAAAAATATTGAAACATTATTCCCTTTGGCCTAGAGGCTCTTGCTTTTTTTAAAACTTCGCTGACATTTTACACTTGGTGTAAAGCCCTGAGCATGTTGACTAAAGAATAGATCTGCCATAACCAATTCATAATTACTTTTCTCTCTTAAACCTTGTTGCCTGTTTTTGAAACCTATTTTCCTTCTCACTTCTTATCCTAGAATAATTCTCTAGAACCTCAGATCTGTTTTGTAGAATTTACTACAAGAGAAGTATTAGTTATAGAGTTACTATAAATAAGGCTAAAGGTAAGGAAAACTACCTAGTATAGAGTGAATCTCACTTAATTCATTAAGCTATTCTCTTTGTTCTCTGTACTTAATCTAACAGTTCTCTAGACTTGGAATCTTTTGCCCATCATACTGTTAATGATTTGATGCATTTAGCATCTTTTGTATCAGCAAATTTCCATTTGAATGGAATGAGTCTTGGTCTATGTGGTTGCTCATTCATCTGTTTTGGAATACTTCCTAGTCTATCAGGTTACTTCCTGTTTTCTGGTACAATTTTTGTTGTTTCGTTGATACTCTTACTGGTAAGTGTCTAATGCTTTCAATGAGTGATAACACTGATAATACAGAAGCCTCCCCTCCTTAAATCAAAATGGGAAAGGAAAAGAAGGCTCACAAAATATATTCTTATACTTTGGTACATTACTTAGAATAAAGAATATTTCATCTTGATACTCAGTTCATACCATGAATTCATATGACATGCCCTTTCTTCTCCAAAAGACATATATACACATTGCAATTTTTAAGTAGAATGGCAATTAGAAAATTGATTAAAGATTTTTTAACTGAAAAATGACATAGTTCCAGTTATGATTTAGGAAGATTAATTAGGCTCTAATATACTGGATGGATTAGAGAAAAGAAAACTGGAACTTGGCTGGAAAGTTAGGAAGTCATTATATTAGGGCCAATTAGAAGCTAATAGGGTCTACACACAGTATTTTGGGGTAGAGAGCCTGGGTTTAAATCCTAGGACTAACTATGTGACTATCTTTAATCTTTTTCATATGTAAAAGAAGGCACAGGATTCCTATGTAGTCCTAAATCCTATGATCTTCAGGTGATATTGTTGGGAATGTAAAGTATTGTCCTGATATGAAAGAAATAATATTGTTAGATTCAATAGTATTTGACAAATGATTAGATATGGAGGACAAGGGAGAAATTACATATGGCTTCAACTTTGGGTAAAGAAGTGATGTTTGTTAAAACAAATTAACATTTGCTACTTCAGACGATTCATAATCTCACTGATGTGGTTATTTTCCCCACATTTACAATCCATCTATGTCTCATTTTAGGAAGCCTTTAACAATATTTTCAATAAATTTTCCATCGGGAGTCAGCACAGTATATATGCTAGTGGGTTTATTTTGATTCCTCAATATCACATAAGTATCTGTAGATCAAATAAGTAGTTCACCAGTCATCTCCTGCTCTCAGCACAAAATTGTTCCACCTTAGGTTATGGTCATTCTTTTTCCTTTATATGGTTTCCTGTATGTAAATCATTCCTGGGAAAAATGCTTGGCAATTTACCTTTGTTGCCTTCTTAATGAACCCAAATTTTAATTATTTATGTATTATCATATGGAAAATATATGGTTTCATAACTTTGCCAAAATATGGTTTTGAAAAACATTATTTTTAATTTCAGGAAGAAATATGTGCTTTTTGAAAGGGCCACCCATTTCCCCAATTTCAATTTAGCTTATTCTCTTTCTCCTCTTTAAGTCTGGACCCATATCATTGTCCTTTTTGCAGTGAATGCCTAAAATATAGCTATTAATGTTCAAGTTCAATGGATCAATGAGTCAATTAATGTATCAATCATGTATATCATGGTATGGAAAATAGGCACTTTTTCATTTCCTTGTTTTTCCTGGTAGCTTAATCTGAACTTTTTTGAATGGGTAAGAATCTCATTCAGAAATCTTTGTAATATCCTAGAACTGGCTGTTGTCCACAGAATATTATTTATAAACAGCATGTGGAAAACTTAATCATATATGGGAAAACTCTCATTCCTTTGGATTCTGCTGTACCTTTTTCACCTTTGGTGAAACCATCTTTCACTGTTTTATGTCCTATTTTATCTTAAAAACTGGGTCCGTGATTATTGAGAAATACTATCTTTGATGTGTTTCCCAAAACATCCTGTATAATCTCAAAAGATGCATTGAAGGCACATTTGAGAAGAACCTTTAAAGCTTCATTTTCTCTAAAAAAATAACAAATGTTGAAAGATTGTATTCTTTGAGGTATTTAAGTAAATTATATGATTGTAAACCTGTAGTTTACTTTAAAAGTTTATTTGAAAAACCTCATTAAGTATGTGCTTGGTACACATGTAGATTATACTTATCAAGTTTTTTTGGTAATTTATTACATAGGTAAGCTGTTACTTGTGTCTTCTGAATTAATTTTTTCTTTTTTGATTATAATGTTATTTGAAAATTTCTAATAATATATGGTTTTTGCTTCTTTCAGATATTTTGAGAGGCATTTTTCTTTTCTTTTTTAATTAATTAATTAAAATATTTTTCCATGGTTACATGATTCATGTTTTTTCCCTCCACTCTTCCCTCCCCCATTCCAAAGCTGACAAGTAATTCCACTGAGTTATACATGTATCATTGCTCAAAACCTATTTCCATATTATTAATATTTGCAATAGAGTGATCATTTAAAGCCAAATCCCCAATCATGTACCCATCAAACCATGTGATCAATAATGTGTTTTTCTTGTGCATTTCTACTCCCACATTTATTTCTCTGAATGTGGATAGCATTCTTTCTCCTAAGTCCCGCAGGATTGTCCTCTATCATTGAGTTACTACTAGTAATGAAGTCTATTACATTCGATTGTGCCATAATGTATCACTTGCTGTGTACAATGTTCTCCTGGTTCTGCTCATTTTGCTCTGAATCAACAGCTGTAGGTCTTTCTAGTTCACATGGAAATCCTCCATTTCATCATCCCTTTCAGCTCAATAGTATTCCCTCACCATCAGATTCTACAGTTTGTTCAGCCATTCCCCATTTGGGGGACACATCCTCATTTTCCAATTTTTTGTCACTATAAAAAGCACAACTATACATTTTTTGTACAAGTACTTTTCCTTATAATCTGAGAGGCATTTTCCACGCATTTATTTGGTACCTATTATTTACCAGAAACTGTGCTTGGTGGTGGGTATATAGAGACAAAAAAGAAGTGCCTCCTTTGAATAACATTACATTCTATCAGGGGAAATAGCTTTTCCAGAAAAGATTAAGTATAAATTAGACACAAAATAGATGAATGCCTACAACACTTGGAAGAGCTGCAAGGAAACTAAAGGAACTTATGTCAGGCAGTAGAGTTAAAAAGATTTGCCTTAAAAATTTCTCTGGGAAACTCTTGATCTAAAGTAGTTACTCATTCAATAAGTTTCAAATTAATAAACAACTTCTCATCATTTTTTTTTTGCCACAGAACAGAGAAGGTAGTGGAAGTTTGGATAGATTTTGTAAAGAAAGTGCCACCTTGAGCTTTACATGACAGTAAGGATTCTGGGACACTGAGGTCAGAGGGCAGTGAACTGTAGAAGCACAGAGAAGGAAGAGGAAATTTCACAGATGGTGAATAATAGGTAAACCATTTTAGTGAAACATCATAGATTTGAAGGGGGTTAAGGTGAAATGTGCCTAGAAATACAGGTAAGACAAATTGGAAGAAGCTTTAAAGGTTGAAAAGAAAAAGGGTTTATTTTTTTTTTCTTAGAGGTAAGAAAGAACCACTTATGTTTCTTAAACAGAAAAGTGGCATGGTTAAGATTTTCTTTTTGAATATCAATTTGGCAACTGTAGGACTGATTAGAAAGGACTGAGACTTCAAGTAGGAAGACTTATTAGGAGGCTACTACATATTTTTAGATGAAACAAAGACTTGATCTAGAATAGTGTCTATGTGAGTACAGAGAAAGGATGAAGTGAGATATGGTAGAAGCAGAATTGTCAATATTCAGGAACTGATGGAAGGGTGAATGTTGTTGTGAAATCATTTGTTTAATTATTCTTGACTTTTCATGACCCCATTTGAAGTTTTCTTAGAAAAGATCAATGGAATGGTCTTCTGTTTCCTTTTCTAACTCACTTTACAGATGAGGAAACTAAGGTAAACTGGATTAAGTGACTTGCCCAGGATCACAGAGATCTGTCTGGCCAGATTTGAACTCAAAAAGAGGAGTCTTGCTGACTCCAGGCTTGGTACTCTCTACTGTACCAACTAGATGTCTCAATTCAGGGCTGATGTTTAATTAAAGTTAGGCATGATTGTATGGATTTAAACGTTAGTGACAGGAAGTAACATGATGCTTTTAACATAATTATGGAGATGAGGAAGAAGTCAAGGGTCTTGAGGAAAGCATAAGGAATCCATTGACAACTATTATATTGTCAGGTATCTATGGGATATCTATTTGAATATATGCCAGCAACAGAACTGTGGGACCAGAGTTCAAAAGATATTTATTTTAAGGTCATTTACTTCAAGATCATTGTTAATTCAGTAGGGACTGATATCACCAATAGAGAAGCTATCGAGAAAAATACAGGGCCCAGGACAGAGCCCTGGAGTATTTCCACACATAGAAAGTGACATATAGGGTGATGATATAGCAATTGACTTTGAAAATGAGCAACCATGTAAGTCTGGATGTGTCACCAAAGGAAACTAAGAGAGTACCCTATGAAAGAGTAATGTCATGAAAACCCAGATAGGAGAATAGTTAAGAGACATCATCATCATCATCATCAGTATAAAATGCTTTAGAAAATCAAGTAGGATGAAAACTGAGACAAGACTATTGTATTTATTTCATGGGTAATTTGACAGAAACAGTTTCTTTTTAGTGATTGATGAGGTCAGAAGCCAGTTAAGAAGGGTGTTGACAAGTAAATGGAATGTGAGAAAGTTCAAGCTACAAATGGGGACAGGAATCATTTTAGAGATAGCCTGGCATAATCATTCGAAAACTGGTTTCAGAATCATGAAAACGTTAGGTTAAAGTCCTGCCTCTATATCATACATTTGTTATGTGACACTGGACAATTTATCTAAACTTTAAGTGCCCTCCAGTTCATTGGTAAAGACTATAAATTACCAAAACTGACAATTAATAAAGCTCACCTTCATTAGAAGAGAGTTTCCAAACTGATAATTATCTATGCTCATGAAGTAACAGGATTGCCACCCACCTCCCCCTAATGTCCCATGGTGACATTTGGACATTTTGAAAATCAGTCCTTGAACATCTTCAAAACTTTTTCTTCTAGAATAGTCCTCTGTCTGTACTTGTTCTGGGTAAGCAGTTCTTGCTCTTATTTATGTTAGTATAATTTCCATTTTATTGAACAGAATATTTTTGGAATCTAAATCTGGTGCCTTTATTTTCAGTAATGGAGAAAATTGTGATGGAAATATCGATAGTTATCTTCTATTGTTTTGGTGTTTTCCTTTTAGTTTTATCTTTAAGTACTCTTAAAATGATCAAATCATTATTTTTGCAATCATTATTACTCTACCCTCTATTATTGGTAGCTACTGCTTATCATGTTACACTGATTCCATCAAGAAAAATTATATTTTATATGTTGGTATAATTTTAAATAATAATAATAATAATATTCTGACATTTTTGCAATCCATATTCTCTCCCTCCTTTTTTCTCCTCACTTCTCAAGATGACAGGCAATATGACATAGGTTATACATGTGATATAGTGCAATATTTATTTCCATGTTTGTCATGTTGTGAAAGAAGACCTATATCACTTATGCAAGAAAAACACTCGTAGAGGAGATAAGGTGAAAAATGCTATACTTCAATCTGCATTCAGGTTCCATGAGTTCCTCCTGTGATGGTGCAGAGCTTTTTTCTCATCACTAGTTTCTTGGAGTTAATTGTCTTGGATCTTTGGATTGTGATAATAAAGTTATTCACAGTTGATCACATTATTTCATATTCCAAACAAGTTTTGCCTGACATTTCTTTCTACTTAGCAAGGAAATAGAATTATTTTCACTATTTTTTAAACTTCAGAGGAAATATTGAAGGTATGTGGTCATTTCTGCTCATTTGTTCATTTCCCATTTTTATTAGCAACACAACAATAATTAAGTATTATATTTTAGTGAATTTTAATCTTAACTCATATATTGTCATGTTTATTCTAAGCTCTGATTTGGTATTCCAGTTGTCCAATTATACTATACATAGGAGATTTGGACACCAATAATAATGTTTTTTATGTGTATTCTGATGTAATCAATTTCATGGTTTAAAATATTATTTGGAACTTCCTGTGTTTATCAATTTCTGACTCTCATCTTAAAGAAAGCATTGATCATATAAAGCTGTGAACCTCCTGAGTAGATTATAAGCATTTAGTCTTTATTGTTTCTCAACCATTAGCCACATAAATTCTAATTAGCCAGGCTTTGTAATTTTAAGCCCACTGAGACAGGTTTATGTTTATGCATATTATAGAAAAAATGTTATAAAGAATTCTCAGAATGGAACAAAGAGATTAAAAGCTCTGAATTTCTTGTGATAGTTGCCTGCTTTTAAAACAAGTTCTTTTGGGAGTTTGTTGCTGGTAGTTAAGTGGAACAAGAATGACAAGAAATAAGATTGCATGATCAAATATAATGCTCATTTATTGGTCTTCAAAATTTAAAGATTCTGTATAAGGGGATATTTATTTTGAGAAAACTTCATTGAATATTATACATCTCAGGCTAATTTAAATCAAATGAAAAATAATTTTAAGTGCTAAGGTATCCAAGTAATTCTGTAGGACATAATGGATACAAAGAGGAGTAAAAAATGTCCCATATATTCAAGAAGCTTGCAGTTTAGTTAGTAAGTTAAAGCAAGTACATTAAAATTATGATAGAAAATAGTGTCTGATTAGTATATTGAGAAATATAAATGAGGTTTCTCTAGTCATCTGAAGAGGGAGAGCTTATTTCTCTCAAAGAATTAAGGCTTACCTCTGTGGAGGAAGGTAATGAGATGGGCCTTAAAAGAAATATTAAAAGACAGGAAAAAAGAATAATAGTGTGACATACCAGCTGTCATTATGGACAACTTTATTCTAATGGAATATACCTGAATCATTAGTGTTAATGCTGTTTCTGATTTTCATCCTTGGGTCCTGAGCACTGAACACAGTGTCATTGTTTTTGTTTTTTCAGTCATATCTGACTCTTTGTGACCCTATTTAAGGGAATTGCCATTATTGGCAATGGCATTAAAGTGGCTGTTTTCTTCTCCAACTCATTTTATAGATGAGGAAACTAAGGCAAAGAGAGTTAAGTGATTGGCCCAGGGTCACAAACTAAGTATGTTAGGCTGGATTTTAATTCAAGTTTTCCTGACCCCAGGCCTGGAACAGTATCTACTGTGTCTCCTAGCTACAACTTTTATATGTAGTAGGTCCTTACAAAATGTTTGTTGAATTAAGTTGAATGACAAGTTTGAAGGACCATAGAGTGATATAAAACTAGCCCTAGAAGAGACTTTAAAAATTATTTCATAGAAAATGAAAATAATACCCTGAGAAATTCAGAAACTTGACTAAGGTCAGAATAAGTAAATGTTATAGACTAACATAAACCCAGGTCTATTGAATGGAATTTTCATTTTTTTCTGCTATTAAGGTTGGGGCCATATTGGGAAGGAACCTTAATTTTATTTTTAATGATGTTTGAACTTTATTTCAATGGGTTGAGAATTGCCTATATATTACTTTACAATTGATAGTATAATTATTGTTCATTAATTCTCAACCCATTGAAATCTAAATTCTCATTCCTCTACCCAGTTGAAATTGTGGCAAAGATTATCCAAAATTTGTTGCTAATTTCAGAGGCCTTTTCCAGTTAATATTCTTCTTGATCTTTGTAGTATTTGACATTGTTGATAACTCTTTCCTTCTATATATTCTCTCATCACTTTGCATTATATTATTTCTCTCTTTAATTGTCCTTTTGTAGTCTCATTTGCTGCTTCATTATTTTTCTGAATTACCTTCTCTCTGTGTTTTCTCATTTGGTGATCTCTTCTGTTTCCATGGTTTCACTTATTCTTTCAAGAAATTCACACATATATTTAGAATCTTAATCTGACTTTGAATATCCAATCCTGAATCTCCAAAACTCTGCAAGCTCTCTCAACCTAATGGTTTGAGATGCTGACAAAACAATTTTCAAGGCTGAATTAATCATATTTATCTCAAACTTGCCCCTCTTCCAAACTTCTGGTTTCTATTCTGAACACTGCCATCCATTTAGACATCCAGCTCTACAACCTTGCCGTCATCCTTGAGTCTTTCACCCTTCTCTTCTTCACATCCCTAACCAATTAGCTGTTAAATCTACCTCCACAGCATTTCACACTTCTCTTCATTGGATCATATGAAAAATAAATTAAGAGCCAGAAGAGACTGTGGAGCTTGTCTAATTCTTTAATTCTGTAGACCATAATCTTAGACCCAGAGAGGGGAGGGAAAGGAGGGAATAAGAATTTATATAGTGTATAAAGTGCATATTATGTATTAGGCACTGGGCTGTGGGTGTATGTGTTTAATACAATATTTTCTTATTTCCTCCTATGATGAAATACCTAGTTCATATATGTTGATGTTCATCACATAATTCATCACAACAATGTAAGAGAGGTATTATTAGTATCCCCATGTTATAGCTGTTGATTCTCAGGCAGGCAGAAGTTAAGTGACTTTTGCAGAGTTACATGGCAAGTAAATGTCAGAAGCCAAATTTGAACTTGATTGTCTCTGACTGCAGGCCCACTGTATTACCTAGTTTCCCCTGGTCAATGATTTACCGAATGTGACACATATAATAAATAGTGGAGCTGTAATTTAAACCCTGTTCCTTTAATGCCAAATAAAATGCTCTTTCCACTGGCTTATCCTTCTCTCCACATTCATGGCCAATTTACTAATTTTCTCAGCCTGTAGGCCCAACCATTTCTAATTATTTTTTACCATTGTCATTCTTCTTAAGGTAAAGATCCAATTCTATTCAAAATATTTCACTGGATCCCTATTGTCTTAGGATAAAATACAGACTATTTGGTCCTTTCCATAATTGACTCCAATCAACCATTTCTGTCTTGTTTTGCTCTATTTCCCTTCCTGTTCTCAATAATCTAGTGAAACTGTTTTCTGAAATCTGTTTCATCTCCAATTCCCATGTAATTTCCCAAGCCATTCTCTATATCTCCAATCCACACTTTTCTCTTGCTTTGGGCTTTGGATCAGGTATAATATGCTCATTGAATATTTCTCTACTCATATTGTCTTCAATCTGGAAGTTTTCTGGTACACTATATATGATCTGTCCATCCTTTGGAACATCTCCTATAGAGAAGATAATTTTTTTCTTTGTATTCTTAATACCTAGTGCAATATTTTTTACCTAGCACATAATTTATGCTTGTTGCAGAGAAGCAGTATTACTTGCTAGATAATGATCTCACTTCAAAATCAGGATCACCTGGGTTCAAGCCCTATTTTCTATAGAATTATTATAAGTCCTGGGGAAACTTACTTAACTTTTAAATGTTCTTGTTATTCAGTCATTTTCAGTTATGTTTGATTCTTTGTTTTCTTGGGTTCTGGGGTTTTCCTGCCAAAGATACTGGAGTGGATTGCTATTTTCTTATTTGTTTTCTATTATGAACCTCTCATTGGAGTGCATGAACTTTGTCAACTATTTGTAATTTTTATATGAAGCCAAATAAATAATTAGATCAAAGTCCTTTTGTTTTATACCTTTGGAGCATGTTAGATCAAAGTGGCCAAATTTGATACATTTTGATGGTGATATTTTGGGGCAATTAAATTTGGCAACTGGATGACCACAATGAAAACAAATCTGCCTTCCCTTTTCTATAGCATACATTTAAACTCACTAGGACAAGGGATGCTAAATCACGGATGAGAACAAATGATATTTTAACTCTAACCTATCTTATATTCTGCTGGATCTACTTCTGAATAGTGTGTGGAATGGGTAGTTAAAGTCTTTATAGGTAGTCAGTGTAAAGAGGTAATGAAGGATCTAGAAATGTGAATTGCCAGCTATCAATATTCAAATTCTAGGTTATAGAAAGAGGGAAAAGTGTGGTATGTATGTCTGAGACATCAGAAATGGACTTCAGGATCATAACTGCATGTAATTAGAGTTTGAAGTTATCTCAGAGGTCCTTTAGTCCACCACCTCATTCATTTTACAGAAGATGAAATGATGCCTAGATATTTTAAGTGATTTGCTCAAGGCCACACAGTGGTCTAGGTTCACACCAAGAGATTCAACTAGTGGGCTTAATGATTTCCAAAGAATGTAGAAAATTCATTGGACTAAAGGTACTTGCTATGGAGCAAGTAAGCACTTTTGTTTAAGGGATATTTAGAATTTTCTATTTTTTTTAACCTGCCTCCATATCAAGGGCAAAGAGATTGCATCTGGTTCCAATAATCCAACTTTTCTAGCTTAATCTCACATATAAACTTTTCTATCAATCCTAATAAAACCCTCTCGCACCCCAACCCCTAGAAATTTATGATTTTGATACACTGGATGATCATACTAATAAGAGTTTTAAACAAATCTTTCCCTATAACTATAATTCTATTTCTTTTTCTCTTCCCCACTGACCAAATTGAATCATTCTTTCACTATATGCCATATTATGATACCCTGTAAAAATGATCCTTTCCTCCTTATGAGACATCAGAGCTCCTTATTCTTCCCTTTCTTGTGTGCATATTATGTATTTGTTGCAGTTATTTGAATCAATTTCATCTCGTCTCCCCTACTAAATTGTAATCTCCTTTCAGGGTAGACACTACATCTTCTTTATTCATGTTTTCTTTAGTATTTAACATAACGAATCTTTCAAAAACAAAATGTTGAATGAATATTTGTTGAATGAATTCATAGTTTTCATAACATTTTAACCTATCATCTTGACTAAGATTTAATTAATTGTTCCTCAATACCATTTATATTCTGAATCAATAATTTTTATTAATGTATCTACATATCCAGAAAATAAATTGCTTCAACTTCAGCTTTTTTACATGATTGCTAAATGTCATATTTCTTTTGAAATAGTACACTTTGAAAAGCTATATTAAGCTTATATGGTAATACAACATATATGTGTTGTTGTTATTGTTTTGTTCAGTCATTTCAATTATATATGATCCCTCATTAAGTGATTTGGGGTTTTCTTGGCAAAAATACAAGAGTGGCTTACCATTTCCTTCTCTAGCCTGTTTTATAGATAAAGAAATCGAGGCAAGCAGGGTTATATGACGTTTGCAGTGCCATACAGTATATAAGTATCTGAGTCTGGATTTGAACTCAGGTATTACTGACTCCAGGCCCAATGCTCTATCCACTGTGCTAACTGCCTGTGTTTTATATATGGTATTATGGATTCATTATATTTAGAACCACTATCTTCTGAAAACATATTTGCCCTAAATAGTGGACTTAGTTCTGGATTGATAGCCTTGAAATTTGTCCCCTCTTTCTATCACATAGAAATTTTATCTCCTCTGGCAACTAACTTAAGCCTCATGAGTCTTAGTTTTCTCATTTGAAAATTGGGGATATTAGCATCCATAAAGAGATGTTGTAAAAATCAAATGAATTAATATATATTATGTATTTTGAAAACTATAAAGACTAGGTAATTATGAGCTATTTAAAAATCAAATTCACTGAGGGAAAATAAGTTTAAATTTTACTGTTTTCAAAATCTTTTGAGAGGTATGTAGAGCTAAGACAAAGAACTAGAAAGACTTCTTACTACTATCATCAAGTTGTGTGTCTTTGGTCAACATAGTTTTTGAGTGTCATTATCCTCATTTATAAAATGATTATAATACTACTACTTTCCTCAAAGGGTTACGAGCCTCAAATTTGAAAATAAAAAAAATTGAAAGGTAACATAGCAACATATTCAAGGAAAATAACTGTAGTAGGATTTAATAGCTTTCAAATTATTAATAGTTCAATACTAGAAAACCCAAAAAAAAAGAATGTACTTTGGGGAGAAGTTGTGATAAGTCATGGTGGGATATCTTTGAAGTTTTCCATCAGAAGGGGGGGAAGAATAGATGATGACTTTGGACAAGAAATGTGATGAAAGATGCATAATGACATGAGTCATTTTATATATTTGCACTTTTGTTTAGCCATCTAAAAAATGGAGATAATAAAATATACAAACAAATGGGGCTTTTAAAGTACTTTAAACTCCAAAGATGAAGCATATTGTTGAATATTTTTTTCTTAAAGCAGTTACCACAGAAAAGGAGTAGCTTGGATATTGATAGATTGACTTTTCAGCCTAACCATTCAGAAAATTTCTCAAAAAACTTCAAAATATATTAGGTATCTTTCCAAAGAATACAAGTATTTTTTTCCAAAATAAGCAAATACAAAAAAAGCAAAAAGAAACTTATATAATTTGAGCAGAATGACTTTTGAAAAGAAAAAAAAACTTAATGATAATTTTGGTTTTTAAGCAGAGTTTTTGAAAACACAATGAAATATGTTACAAAGAGAGCCAGTTAATCCTTGTCTTCCTTTGAAAGAAAAAACACAGAACATTCTCACAATATTACTTGTGGTTTTAGCCTCTTTCCCCTCTGATTTACTGATATAAATAAAATTGATTGTGTTGTGGGGTATTTAATGGCACATGGTGCCATATGGAGTAAGGACCATAATATAAAATATCTGGGTTATAAATAGAAGGAACTCAACATATACTTCAGCTCAGGAATCACTAACATTATATGATATTTTCATTGCCTGGTTAGACAAATATTGTAGTTTGATACAAAGTGAATCAGTGAACATGCATTTATTGAGTTTTTCCCTACTATGTGCCAGCAGTTATATTAGACACTAGTGATAGAGAGGAGGAAAATGAAACCAGTTTCTACCATCAACAACTTATGTATGGGAGAAACATTTTTCATTGTTGTCTGTTGAACTCAAATAGAACCAAAATGACAGCACAATCTTAGGGCCAATTTATAGTGTGTTCAAATGTGACTCATCAGACCAATTTGACATCAGAAGATTCTACGACAGGTTGGACACAAATAGTCAATATGAACATTTGGAATAGACATGTCTCTAAATTTGTCCATTTCATATTCCTTTTACACCACTATTTCTTTTTGCTTTGCTGATAGAGCACAGTGCCTTCTCTGAGATGGGTATTCCATGCTGAAAAATTCTGTGGCAGTGACTCCCATATCTCATAATTGATATCAAAGTTCTTCAGAGAGACTTTATGAATGTCCTTCTATGGGGCAGCTGAGGGGCTCAGTGGATTGAGAGCCAGACCAAGAGATAGGAAGTCCTGGGTTTAAATCTGGACTCAGACACTTTGTATTCCTGTCTGTGTGACCCTGGGCAAGTCACTTAACCCCCACTGCCTAGCCCTTACCACTCTAATGCCTTGGAACCAATACATAGTATTGATTCTGAGATAGAAGGTAAGATTTTTTTAAAGAATATCCTTGTATTGATGGCATCAGAAAATAAACACAAGTTGGTTATAGTGACAAGGAGTAAACTGGAGTATCAGAAAAAGCCTCATATGAGAGGTGATTCAGCTTTAAAGGAAACAGAGAGTTCTGGGGTCTCCACAAGAGCTAAAGTGACTTACGTATGTGAAAGTAAGATTGTGCAAAAGCCTGGAGAGAGGATATGAAATAGCACGGAGGATAGGTTAAGGTGAACAGCTTAACTGGACCATAGAGTGTCAAAAAGGAGTAAATAACCTTGAATAAACAAAGCAAAACAAAAATATATTTATATATAGTCTTGTTACAGCAATTCTATAGGATAGGTCTGCACTCTAGGTAGAATGCAAAAATTGTTCTACTGCATTGGAGAATTATATAACCTGTGTCTGAGCTTCAGAGATTTTTGCTTTTTCTTTAAAATGTACCATTTGTTCTAAATATATATTATGAAGACTTTGGGGATTAAAATTTGTTGTACAAAGTGAATGAACAATGTAAAACTTGATCTAACTTGCTTTTCATTATTGTGCTTGTTCTGTTTGGTACCATAAAACTTTAAATAACAAAAAATTCATTTTCTCTATTTTAGTGAATCAGAGGTCAGAGAGTCCAATTCCATACATAATACATTCATGAAAATATTCTGTTTCTTGTATATTAATTTTATGTTATTTTAAAATATTTAATATTCAATTTATTTTTATTATTAATCATTATTAACTAAATTATCAATTTAATTAATAACTTAATTAATTAATTAATAATTAGTAAATAAAATATTTAAAATTTAAAATTTTGTTTTATCTTCTTAGCCCCAATAAAGGTCTTATGTTGTGTTAAAAGTACTGATTTAGTTTTGGAACACCTGAACTTGGGCAAGTTGTTTCACCATTATGAACAGTTTTCTCTAATGTAAATTAAGAGCAAAAATGAACAAGTTCTTTTTAAAGGTCAGATCCAGTTGGAAATCTATAGACAATGATTACATTTGGCTAGATTGGACTCTGGTAAACTTAAAGCATCTCATGTCATATATTTCCATATTCTTTCTCATATTAGAGATGAATGAAATTATAGTGTGACATGAAGAAAGCCAGAAAGGTAGTGAGCATGAGAGATGGGATTGGATCCCAGCCTCCCTGACTCCTGAACCAGGGTTCTTTTTACTATATCATGTATTGTCATAAGAGCTCTAGATGATACAAAAATTACTAAAGATTCTGACTCTAAGAACTGACAGTTTATTAGGGAGGACATACACTAACCAGAAAATAGTTGAAGACCATATATGGAGTACAACATAGAACAATGTAGATTCTAAGAAAAATAAAAGTTTAGAGAAGGCAAAAGTAAATGGAAGTTTGAATAATTTTGGTGAAAGCTTGTTGAAAAACATTGTCTGGATATGGAAGGATGAGTAGGGTTGACTAAGGAAAGAGAAGGATATAACAGGAATCTGAACAGATTAGAGCATATGGAGAATACATTTAGCAAATACTTCTACTACTAATAATAATATTGAAAAAGCACTTGAAAGTTTGCTAAGTGATTTACAAATACTATCTTATTTGATCCTCAAAACAACCCTAGGAAGTAGGTACTAACATTATGGCATTTTACAAATGAGGAAAAGGAGACAGATAATAGTTAAATGACTTGCCTAGGGTCACATAGTTAGCAATTATATGAGGCTAAATTTGAATTCAGGCCTTCCCATCTTAGGCTTAGTACTCTATGCTTTATACCACATAACTTTTAATTATGGGAAAAAGTTTAGATCTGTTACAGTAACTAACAGGAACTTGTTATAGTTTTGTTTTGTTTTTTTCAGAAGAGTGATGTTTTAGTTAGAAGTAGTGTTTTAGCAAGTTAAACTAGCAGTAAATATTCAAGATGACTTGGAAAAGAAAGACTAGGGAAAAGGAAATGAGATGTGTTTATGATTGGTACATGAGGTGACGAATATCTTGATTAGAATGATGGCAATGAGATTTATGATTATCGCAAAAGTACCAGGCTTACAACCATTAAATATATATATATATGTATATACATATATACATATATATACACATATACATATATCATCCCTGTCCTCTTTTTCTGACTAATATTTCCCTCAGTATTTTGCCAAGTTGGGTTGATTTCATTTATGTAATATGTCATACATACCCTCTCCTTTCTTTTTTTTTTTCTTGTTTACACCTGGTTTATTTTTTGATTATTTGACTAACTTAATGCAGAGTCCAGATAAACTTCAGTCATATATAAATGAGGAAACTGAATCCAGGGGAAAAAAAAGGCTTTCTTTTTACCCCTAAAGCATACATAGTGGCACTCAAGCCTAGAGTTTAGGTCTTTTGGCTCTCAGTCAGTACTTTGCATAGTATGCTATTAGGTTAGGCCACCCAGCAAAAATCTTTCCTGGATTAGAAAAAGATGGATAATCAGATGTTGACGTTGTTGTTTATGATGATGTTGATGTAGAAGATATTGTTGATGATGATGAAGATGCTGATGTTGATCATGATGATGATGTTTTTGATAATGATGTTGATGTTGTTGATAATGTTGATGTTGTCGATGATGATGATGATGATGATATTGATGATGTTGATGTGGATTATGTTACTGATGTTGCTGATGTTGCTGATGTTGAGGATGTTGATGAATTTGATCATGACATTCATGATGATGCTCATGATGATGTTGATGAGAATTGAATTTGGAGTTGGAGGTTTTCCTTCCATTTGAACATTTCTGACCCTTCCCACTGTAATGATTATAATTTTCTTGGAGACTGTCTACAATCTCTTTCACTCTTCTAGTGTAATGGTCTTCTCCTCCATTCCCCCATGCACCTCTTTATCAAATATAAAATTATCCCATTTTATTTCCATATAGTGGAACCTCATCAAGGAAATTAAATGAATGATAGCATCTTTTAATCCTCAATCATATCCCAATAGTTCCTTCTTTGGCTGTGGATACCATTTTTAAAAATCATAAATCCCTTGGTATTATCTTAGAACCTTATTTTACTCAATAGTTTGGTCCTCCAAGTTAATCATAGTACAGTATTTCTGTTACTATATATACTATATTCCTGGTTCTGCTCACTTCACTTTACATCAGATCATATGAATTTCTCTAGGTTTTTCTGAATTCATCCTGTTCATCATTTCTCATCATGTAATAGTTTTCCATTACAACCATATATCACAGCTTGTTCAGCCATTCCTCTGTTGATGGACACCCCCTTGGTTTCCAATACTTTACCATGCCAAAAAGGTCTGCTACAATACTTTATGTGAAACTAAGTATTTTTAAATTTAAAATATCTTATTTTAGTGACTATTATTAGTTATTGTTATTGAAAATCAAATATATAAATTTTACATTCTGTAGCTAAATGTAAGTTAATGTGATTAATTCACAAACTCATACGATTTTTCATCATCCTTGGCCAGTATTTTCACAAATTCATGCTCTTACCAGTTGGAATTAGTGATAGAATGAATTTTAAAATGCAACTCCATCATTACAACCAATAAAGCATATTAAAAGAGACATTATGATACTGTATTATATTAGAGATAGAACCTACTAGAACCCATAGTGTCAGTAAGCCCTGGTTTTAAGTCATGCTTTTGATATGTATATAAGAACAGTGCGACTTGTGCATGTAATTTAACTATTCCGTACCTCAGGAAATTATCTAAAACTAGAGATTACATGGAAGGTCATGATATTAATTTGTAAAGAAAATTTTATTTGTAAATTATGTAAGTTCACAAAATCATAGATATGATTTTTAAAAGGAAATAAAAACACAATTCTTTGCATTATCATTCCCTGATTTGTGTGTGTGTGTGTGTGTGTGTGTGTGTGTGTGTGTGTGTAGTAGAATTTTTTTAGGCTGATTCTTTTATACTTCTGTTCTATGTAATAAATGTCCCCAAAGTCTTAGTACAATTTTGTGCTTAAGCAGTTTAAAAGTTTACTAATTCTTTTGGAACACCCTTTAAAATCTTACCTTTTTAACATCTTTAATGGCACAATGATTAATAGTCCTTTTGAATCACAAAATATTTTGTTATATCATCTATTTCTTCAAGAAAGTATAGTAATTAGCCCCAATCATTGAATATAATGAATATTGATTTCGATTATGCCATACTTCTGATTCATATATCATAGTTGTGTGACCTAGTCGAGTAACTTAACTACTAGTCAGGTAGAGTTGACATTATGCAAATACTTTTGTAAGCATAGATTAGATGTACTTGAAAAATATTTTGAACAGGATTTTAATGATCAGATCTTTGATTATTACTTGTATCAGGGTATGTGACCTTGAAAGTCACATACAAAATTCTTGGGGGTTTCTGATTCAGAAGAGGGAAAGGAAAAAAAGATAACAAATGGGTTATTTTCTTCCATTCTTATAACCCACAATACTTGTTAAGCATAAATTCCCTGGAACATATGATCATTATATCATTCTAAAGAATCTCTCATAATGTAGAAGAGAAAAATGTAGCTTGAAAGAATCTGGGTCTATTGGAAATGCTGCTGTCCTATGAGACATAATAACAGGGCCTAACTACCTTGACAAGTATGTTTTAAGCAATTATGACTGGATGGTAGTTCCCAGAAGGCAAGGATCATTTCTTATAATAATATGAAATGCCTTCAATGTTTAGCATAGTATTATCAACAAATAGGTACTCAACAAACATTTAATGAATGACTAAATATGGTATAGTTATAATTAGAAAATTCTCAGAGGAATTAAACATATTTAAATATTTTGCAAATTCTTAAAATAAAAAAAAATCATCCTATCATTTTAAAGGATACATACCAACTTTCTATGTCATTTTCTGGCTACCATATGAATAACTGCTTGAGGGGTATGTTTAAACTATTTTTTCATGGTATTATAATATTAAGGCCATTCAATTTGCTTTTGAAATGTAGTTTGTATTTTATTGAGTCCCAGAATATTTCAATGGTATGTGGAAAGCAGAAAGTGAGCCAAGGAATTAGATAATAATATTTTGATTCCTCCATATACAATTCTGTTGAGCTTGATTTTCATTATAACTTTATATTTGTATTTACTGCTTTGAATGTGCTTTGCAAAGCTTGCTGGTTCCACTCTCCCCCTCTTTAGGAATATGATAATACATCCAACTATGGCCCGAATTGGTTCGTTATCAATATTTTTTTTTATTCTCCAAAAGGAAATTGTCTTTCTAAGAACTGATATGTCATTTCATCAACTGGCTGGGATTAATGTTAAAAATAGTTTATGATACATTCTTGAGTAAAATTATAGTTATTATAAGTGGAATAAGGATTGATTAAGGATAAATTCAAAAGATTAAAGATCCAAAACTGGAAGAGATCTCAAAGAACATATAGTACTACCCCGCCATTTCACAAATGAGGAAACTGGGACTCAGTATGATTAAGTGATTATGTTTTCACCAGTAAGGTTTGAACCCAGGTTCTATGAATTCTTTTCATTGTACCACTCCAACTCTTAAATTAATTGTCCAGGAACATACCTTTCATTTTAGTGGTTTGGGATTCAGAAGGTTAAGTGTAGGATTTTGATTTTAGAAATTCTCATTTTTACAACATATATAAAAAATTCTTAAAGATAATTTTTTCTTCACTGAATGAAAATGAAATAGGAATACCAATAAACTGTCAAACTGTGAGGAAAATAAAATATAAGACATATAATTCTTCTGTTTTAAAAATATTTGGGCAATGTAACTACATTAAATAAGAAAGACTATTTTCCAAAATCCCAAGAGTTTAACAAGCTTTTCGTATATTGATAACAAGAGAAATAGTATTTAAACTTGTATTCTAAGAGTGGGAAAAAAAAAAACCTCAGGGGTGTGATATATTTCATTTTTTAGAAGCTGAGAATGAATGACAGTTTGATGAAAGGTCAAGATCCTCCAGGTTAACTAGGAGGAAGGAAGATAATTTTGTATATTTGCTACCAGTGGAAAGACAAGGGGTTAATATTATTATACCACTCCCAATGGCAACATCAAGGAGAGAGAGATATTAGGATGCAAATATTTATACTTGCTAAAAATCTCGAGTACAAAATATGATAGCATATACCTGTAATCCCTTCTACTGAGGAGGCTGAGGCTGATGCATCGCTTGAGCTTGGGAATTCTGAACTGTAGTGAGCCTAAAAAGGCCAGTGGGTATCATGCCAATTCTGACAACAGTATTAGGAGCTCTTTGTAGTGGGAGCCACTAGGATGTCTAAAGCAGGATAAACTGGCCTAGCTCAGAAATGGAACATGTCAAACATACTGTATCAATCAGTTCTTGGATCAGCCCATCAATTACTGTTAAATTTTGAGCTCTGGTGACAAAAGGTGATAACCTCAATACCAAGAAACAGACAAAAATGCTTCAAGTATTGGGGTGAAACAGAATATGTTATCAGTGTGATGATTTTTTTCATTGAACAATAATAGTCCAGAAGAATTCAAAGGTGAAACTAGGATGTTTAATAAAATGGGTATTTAGATGTTAAAATTGAAAGCAGATCTTTGAAGTTTTTCAATGTGCAGATTAGATGCAAGAAGTTTACTTGTTAGCAAAAAAAGAATCTGAGCAGAAATAGGAAAAAATGAACAAATTATTATCACATGGTCATTGGGCATATCCTTTGTATGTAGTACTTGATAAAAGGAATAGAAGGAATTAATAATGAAATAATCCCAAGAAGTATTTAATCTAATATGGTCAACAGAAATATAGACACATGTTTAATAAACTTTCTAAAAATAAAAGGAACGATATCTTTAGAAATTTGCAAGAGTCCTATCAATGTAATACAAAGAGTTTTATAGTCAGAGGAATAAAGGTTCAAATCCAGAATCAGCTACTGTCTAACCTTGTGATTTCACGCAAGTCACGTAATTTCAGAGGACTTCAGTTTTGTACGTTTTTTAAATGAGTGGGCTTGACTATATGATCTCTGTGTTCCTCACAAGTTTCCAAAATCCTTTGAATCCTTTCTAAATTGTTATTCCTTAGCTGAGTGATCCTAACTTCCCTTACCTTTTCTTCTATTTTTCCCATTTCCTCAGACCAGGAGTTAAGTGAGAGATTGCAAAAGAGTTGAAATCAGATGTGGGAAGAGAGAGACTTGTAATAAGGAGAAAGCAGAAGGGAAGGGCTTGAAATTGGAGTTGAGATCAGTAGTGGTGCTGAAGTATTTTCACAAACCCATTCCACATAACACAGGTGATGAAATGATTGATATTTTGACTTTCTTCTCCCTTGGTTTAGTTGGGAACTGTAGAAAGTAATTTAATCTGCTTTGAGATTTCCAAGGTTTAATGTTGATGATGAAAAGTCACTCTTGGAAGGAAAGTTTAGTTATAAAAGCATTTGGTTATAAGATAAAGGTATTTTAGCAAATTTAAGAAAAAACCTTAGAGTTTAGATTTAAATTTAATTGATTTAACCATGAGATAGGTTTTTGTATGCATTCCATATATTATATGAGTATGGTCCAATCTTCTTCTGAAGTAAATAATAGTCAAAAGGGTGTTTTTTTCCATAATGAATGTTATTTAATTACAGATAGAAATCATATAGATATTTTATCAGCTTTAACATAAATCAGATAAGACTTTTACTTATTTTACTTTGGCAAGAAATGTAATTTTATAGAATGTGATCACATTATGTGGATGGTGATTTGGGAGGTTATAAAATAACTATAGAACAACCATATGAATGAATTGACATTTACTTCTTTCCTGTCATCTGAGCAACCAAATTTTGGTCTCTAAACTTACAATGATAGATCATCTAATTTGAAGGCAATTGATATTTTAATTTGAGGAGTCAGTAGATCATAGAATTTAGAGATAGAAGGGATTTTAGAGGTCATCTACTCCATTCCCCTCAATATTTTAGGTGAGGACATGTATCTAGAGGCAGGTAATGCTTTATTTAAAGTCATCTGCCTAGGGAGGCAATGTGAAATCCGTGTTTTATGATTTCAAATTCTTTCTCCAATATTGCACTGAGTAATACATATATATTTTTTTCAACGAATTTCATTCAGGTCTTAAAATTTAGAACTTTACACTAGATATCATTTGAGGAATCATTTTATGACTTATCTATAAACTAATCTCAGGTGTTTAAAAATATATTTTGCATGCTTTGATTTCTGCCTAAATCAGATATAGTTGGAACAAAAGGAAATTTGATGCTAATTAAAGCAAAGAGAATATGAATATATGTATGTCTGTGGATGTGTGTGTAATTCCTGAGAATGAATATTAATATTCAATTCCTTCTTTTCTTCAGAAGTATAGATTTTTGCATTTTGCGAATGTTCAGTTTTTAATTCCTTTAACCTTTTTCATTATAATCAATATTTTGATTCATTTGGGAGACAAGCATTTATTTTACAAATATTTATTGAACATATGTATTGACTGGGTACTTAGTGGGGTACAAAAGTGAATAAAACATACCTTTTTTTCCCCTGACAAAGTAACTCGTGAATATTAAGTTGATTCTTGCTTATTTACCAATTGATTATCTTTTAAAAAAATATTCTGAATGGTTGTTTCAATTGCATTTATTTTTGTTTCTCTACAGGTTAAAGAGTGGCTTTGTTTAAACTGTCAGATGCAAAGAGCACTGGGTGGTGATTTGGCTCCTGTTCCACCAGCTCCTCAGCAGAAACAGAAGATTAGCCCAGCAGTTTCTGCAACTTCAGTGACTAAACCAGCCCCTCCATCCCAGCAGACTTCCCTGAAGAAAGATGTTACCCCTAAACCAGATCTTTCAAAGCCCCCTGAGATTAAAAAGCCACCTTCCCTCACCAAACAACCATCAATCCCAGGCTCTCCTCCAGCAAAAGCCAAGCAGCCTTCCCCTAGAGAGTCTGTAACCCAGCCAACCCCTCACCCAGAGCCTTCTCTCAAATCTGAACAAGCCAAGGCACCAGTGGCTGACGATAAATCCAAACAGCCAAAGATACAGAAGCCTACAGCAGATGTTGTGGCTTCCTCATTAGCTGCAGTGAAACCTGATCTCCCAGGCTCCAAAATACAATCCCAGGTTCAGGAGAAAACAGCACAGCCTCCTAAAACAGATTCTGCCAAATCAACACAAATTACCCTACCAGTAGGGGATAAAGAAGTCCCACCTGCTTCTAAAGGCCCATCACATACTACATCTGATTCCAAGCTCACATCACAACCTGGGATGTTTTCAGAGAGTAAAAGTCAAAAACAAGTTGATCCAGTTCAAAAGAAGGAAGACCCTAAGAAAGCACAAACCAAAATGAGCCCCAAGCCAGATGCCAAGCAAATGCCAAAAGGATCTCCTATCCTCCCAGGCACAAAGCCTAGTCCTGGACAACCTACACCAATACCCCCACAGCCCCCAAAGACTCAAGAGCAGTCAAGACGTTTCAGTCTTAATCTGGGAAGTATCACGGATGCCCCCAAATCACAACCCACTACTCCCCAAGAGACAGTGACTGGGAAGCTATTTGGATTTGGAGCATCTATCTTTAGCCAGGCATCAAATTTAATTTCCACAGCTGGCCAAGCAGGAACTCAAGCACAAGGTATGCCAGCGGCTCCAACCAAACAACCCCCTCCTTCTTCACATCCACCTGTGTCTCAGGTACCACCTAAGCCCACCAGTCAAGCTCCACAAACAATTCCTAAAACCCCACCTATTAAAAAGGACACAAAAGCTCCAATTGCTGAAAAAATTGAGGTGCCTAAAATTGAACAGGTTGCCCCAGTTAAAGGCACTGAATCAGAAAAAAAGCCTCTTCCCACAAAGGATAGCAAACCTCAAGTAGTAGAACCACAAAAGGCTGCTGGCCCTCCTGAATCAGAAAAGTCCACCAAGCCAAAATCAACTTGCCCTCTTTGCAAAACTGACCTAAATGTGGGCTCTAAGGATCCTCCCAACTTTGATACTTGTACAGAATGCAAGAATATGGTGTGCAATCTCTGTGGATTTAACCCAACACCACACTTAACAGAGGTAGGAAATGCCATTTACATTATTTTTTGAATCTTGAGATATCTTGATCAATGTTATGAAATGAGAAAATTATTTTTTTGTTCAGGAAAACAAAATTAATTGTGCTTGAACTCTAATTGTTTAATTGCTTATGAAATCATGTTAGATATTGGTTTAGTTTACCTTTTTGTAGGTTCACATATTAGGTTAAAGAAAAAAAGGAAATATTGGAAATTTACATAAATAAGGGCTCCTTAGTCCTTTGGAATTACAGATTTATGGCTTAAGTACATATATCATTTGTTATTTAGGTACCTATTTTATGACTATGTCATTATTGCTTGTCTGGAAGTCTTTTGTTTAATCTAAACTTCAATTGGTGAGAGTCTACACCAATGTAAAATCCATTGTATATCAATTTTCATTTCTAAAGGAAGGTCAAGAAACCTTGAAAAATCTAATTAGAATTATTGTAGATCGAGGTGAAAGTGGTCAGATTATTACTTAAGTTTTACTTTCAGAAGTTTTTTGTTACTGGCATTGAAATGTACTTTCAAGATAATATCAAAATATAAAAAAGAAATAGATAACTAATCCTGGACTTAAAAAAAATTATGGTCTTTTCAGTAAAACAGGAATCTTAGATATAATACAGAAACATGAAAATGACCAAAGAATACTGAATAAATAATTCAATTACTAGAAAAGATCTGTAATGTTTGGCATGGAGTGCTGGATAGAGTTAATAAAATGGTTGGATATATGCAAAGAGGGGTGTTAATGGGGGCAGCTAAGTGGCTAAGTGGATTGAGAGCCAGGCCTAGAGATGGGAGGTCCTAGGTTCAAATTTGACCTCAGATACTTCCTAGCTGTGTGACCCTGGGCAAATAATTTAATTCCCATTGCCTAGCCCTTACCGCTCTTCTGCCTCGGGTAGAGGTTTAAAATAAAATAAGAGGGGTGTTAGCATTTTTAACCAAGAGTGACAAAAGTGTATGCCAAGAATTTTCTACATCTAACTCATTAAACAAATTTGAAATAGTACTTAAAATGTTCTCTCTAATAACTTTGTTATATAAATTTTAAAAGCATCTATGCATTATCATTACACTCAAGTATTCCTTGTTCTCTGATCCTTTGGAATTTAAATCTTAAGGTTAACTATCATAATTAATAAATGATGATGTTTGATTGTTTGCTGTTCAATATTTAATGAACTCTTTTCATGTGGAAAAAGTGAACATAAATATTATCAAGTAGAAACTAAAAATTGTCATTGATTTCTGACTGGTAGTAACTTTGACCTAACATAAAATATTATAAATAGGTTGATTTACTTTTATCTGAATTTATATCAGATTTTAAATATTGAGATGAATGTCTATTTTATATATATATAAATATGTATCTATAAAGTTCTTTTCATCTCATCATTTAGAGGTAATTTTTTCATAATTTATACAGATTTTTTGGAATTTTTATTCTTAAAAAATAATTTTATAATATTATAGTATTTTAACACTTTATTCATTATATAACAGCTTTAAGGAAATGATACAAGGCAAGTTTCTTAAATATTTAAAAAGAAACAGTAATATTAAGGAATATACAGGAAAATACTCGGGGAGACTATATGCTTTTACATGTTAGAAGCCATTAGAGACACTAATAAGAGTTTAGCTACAGACACTTCTGAATACAGAGAGTTGAAATTAAAATGATTTTTCATAGTTCTCATTCTATATTCACCTTAAGACTACAGGGCAATATTTCCCAAAATTCCAACAAAAATCTCTTGCTTCTTTAAGTAGGAGACTGTATCTGACAGCCCAGAGATATTCTTTTCCTTTATTCCTAAAGGTGACAACATGACTTTCTGGGAGAACCAATTCTATAGAATTCATGAAAATATAGTAGTAAAAGCAGAATACACCTAAAATTAATTCATCATCATGGCCCTTTTCAAATAAAAGAGTGATAAGAGCTAGGAACTTGGGGTTGAGTGACTTGCTCAGGGTCACATATCTATAATTTAAAATGGAACCTCCCTAGGACTAGCTCTCTATGCACTGAGTTATCTAACTGCCCCTCCATTGTGTTTTAATTGCAGTGTACTATATTTCATTATGAATTTCATCCTTTCTTATAGACTACAACAAAATTATAGGCTATCATAACTAGGAATATAAAAATATGTTTTATTGCTCATATTTAAATTGATCTTAAGTCCTTAAGGAATAATGAAGGATATGTTTTGGCTGAAGTTTCAATCTGTTAAGAAGTGAGCTTCTCTAGAAATCCAGAGTCACAATGTTTAATGCTGTTGTGTGAAAAATTTGAAACAAACTTATTGTGATAGATGTCTCTCTTTTTGTTTATATCCTTTTGGTTGTATTTTTATGTTCATAGCATATGGGTGTAGGATAAAATGATGTTGCTGGCTATTAATCTTTTGTAAGATTTTGTAAGAACTTAGACCTATGGTGCTCTTGAAAATATAGTAAATGATGGAGCCTGGCTAGATATGAATGGGCATGTCCTACCATTTTAATTAGGAAAAATTATGTTATTTACAAGTAAACATTTAATGTAACATTGTTGGTAATCTTGAGGACTTGGTTTCTCTGTGTTGGCCAATGATAATAATGATCAACTATTACCTCTTCAGCCTACACTTAAAGTGTTGAATGATCCCAATGGCAAAATTTCTAGCTTTTCTTTAAAAAAAAATATATATATATATAACATATACATAATATATATTATTCAGGTCCTCCATACCCCTCCACAACATAGAATGAATCACCCAGAAAAATATATAGATTATGTCTTTCATGTTTACACTTCTCACTTTATTTTCTGGAGGTGGCAATTCGCCAATTATTCATCAAGTATTGAGTCTATAGTTGTATATAATGTTCTTTTGTTCTACTCAGTTTCCTCTTCATTATCTCTTCTAGTTCCTTAGGAGTTTTATTTTAAATTACTCGGTTTATTGTTTCTTATGGCACAGTATATTTCCATCACAATCATATACCTCAATTTGTTTAGATATTCCACAACTGATGGATGTTCTCTTAATTTCCATTTTTGGCAAGACAAAAGGACCTGCTAACAATATTGTGGAATATATGCGTTCTTTTCCTTTCCCCCAATCTCCTTGGGAAATAGATCCAACAATGATATTGCTGAGTCAAAGAGTATATAATTTTATACCTCTCTGGGCCCAATTTCAAATTGCTCTACAAAATGTTTGAATCTGTAAACAGCTCCACTAACAGTGTACTACTGAGCCCATTTTTCCATATTTCTTCCAAGGTTTGTGATCCTGCCTTTTTAAAAATCATTTTAGCCAAACTACAGGGTGTGGGATGATAATTCAAAATTGTTTTTGCATTTTCCTAAACAATAATAACTTAGAACATTTTGGGATATCTATATATGGAATTAATTCCTTCACCCCAAAATTTCTATTCATATCTTTTGCCCTTTTATCAATTTGGAGATGGTTCTCATTCCCATAAATTTGATCTATATACATTTTAGATATGCGACTTCTAATTGAGAGGCTGTGAATGAATTTTCCCACAATTGTGTACTTTCCTTCTAATCTTGGCAATATTTATTTTATTATACAAAAACTTTTCAATTTGATATACTCAAAATCATCCATTTTGCATCTCACAATCTTTGCCATCTCTTCTTTACTCATAGATTTCTTTCCTATCCATAAGTCTGAAAAGTAATATGCTCCTCATTCTTAAATTTGGTTATATCTCCTTTTATGTATACAGTTTAATCTTAGTGAATAGTGTAATATATTTGTCTATATGTAGTTTGTGCCAGACTACTTTCCAGTTTTTACCAAGTAATAATTTTTTATCTCATTCACCTAGCTCATTTTTATCATATGTAAACATATGTATGTTTCTATATGTATATATATACCAGAATATATTAATAGAATCTTTTAATAATCATTTTTGATATTTTGTAATCCATATTCTCTTCCTCCCTTCAACCTTCTTCCCTCCCCAAGAAGGCAGATAATATGATATAGGTTATATGTGTATTATAATGCATATTTTCATGCCCATTATGTTGTGAAAGAAGTCATATTTTACTTACACTAGTAAAATTTTATGGAGAAAATAAAGTAAAAAATGGTATGTTACAATTTGCATTCAGACTCTATCTGTTCCTCCTATGGTGGCAAATATCCTTTTTTTTTTTCATCGTGAGTCTTTTGGTGTCCTGAATTCTTGCCTTTTTCATAATAGTTAAATCATTTATGATCATCATTCATTATTTTTGTTATTGTATACAACATTCTTTTGATTCTGCTCATTTCACTTAGTATCACTTCATGTTCATTTGTTTGTTTTTGTTGATTATCTTGTCATTTCTTATGGTGCAGTAGTATCCCATTGCAAGCATATACCACAATATGTTCAGCAATTTTCCAAGTGATGGACATCCCTTTAGTTTTTAGGTCTTTGGCATCACAAGAAAAGCTGCTTTAATATTTTATATAGGTAGGCTATTTCCCCCTAATTTTAATTTCTTTGGGATATAGATGTCTTAATGGTATTGCTGAGTCAAAAGAAATACAGAGTTTTATGGACTTTTGGTCATTATTCTAGATTGTTTTCTAGTTCCATCAACATTGTATTAGTGTCCAGATTTTTCCACTTCCCCTCCAACATTTATCATTTTCATTTTTGTCATGTTAGTTTGGTGGGTGTGAGGTGGAACCACATAGTAGTTTTAATTTGCACTTATATAATTAATAGTGATTTGGAACATTTTTCTTATGACTAAAATATTTTTAATTTCTTCATCTGATATTTGCCTGTTTTTATCCTTTGATCCATTGTCAACTGGGAAATGTTTGGGGTTCTTATAATATCTATAAATTTGAGAAATGAAGCCTTTATTAGAGGGTCTTGCTATAAAGATTCATTATTTTTTCCATTTTGTTGTTTTCCTTTTTAATCTTGGTTGCATTGCTTTTGTTTGTATAGAATTTTTTAAAATTTAATGTATTAAGAGCTATCTATTAATGTCTCTATATCTTGTTTTGACTTAAATTCTTCCCTCATCCATAGGTCTAAAGATAAACTTTTTTGTGCTCCCTTAATTTGTTTATGGTATCAGCTTTTATTTTTAAACTATGTATCTCTTTTTGACTTTACCTTCCTATATGGCATGAGGTGTTGATCTGTTCCTTATTTCAGACATACTATTTTTCAATTTTTCCAGCAGTTTTTTTTTCCAAATAGTGAATTTATTTTCCAATGCTTAGATTTGGGGGTTTGTTAAACACCAAGTTACCATGGTCATTTACCATTGTATGTTTTCTGTTTAATCTATTTCAAAGGTCCCCCACTCTATTTCTTAGTTATTATCATCTAACTAATAATGTAATCAGTTTAACCCCATTGTTTTCCTTAATTACATTAAAGCATCTTGAATATCCTTTGTGCCATTAGTACCTTAAGTGTTTTAGTTATCACTTTTCCAAGCAAAGGATCTGATCAGTTTAACCTCATTTCCCCCCTTGATTACTTTAAATATATTAAGTCCTTTTGGTATCTCTTTTACTATAAAAATCTTACCTATCATAGTTACCACTTTCCCAGGCAGAGATGTGATTAAAATAACCCCACTGATTTCCTTAAGTTTTTTTCTTTTTAACTTTATATGCTTCTTTTGAGTGTCATATTTGATCACTGAATTTTCTTTTTAGCTCTGGTTTCTTTTTCAAGAATGCCTAGAATTCTTCTCTTTCTTTAAATATCTATTTTTCCCATGGAATATTATGCTCAGTTTAACTGGGGTTGATGATTTTTGGTTATAGGCCTATATCATTTACCTTATGGAATACCATATTCCATGCCTTCCCATTCTTTAATGTATAAACTGTTGGATTCTATGTAATCCTGATTATGTTTCCAGAATATTTGAAATGTCTTTTTTTCTGGCTGCTTATCACATTTTCTCCTTAGCTTGGGATTTCAGGAATTTATCTATAATAGTCCTGGGATTTTTAAATTCAGGATTTCTTTCAGGAGGTAACCAGTGGATCATTCCATTTGTAAGAACATAAGTTCAGTTTTCCCTGATCATTTCTTTCAATATGGAATCACTCTGAATTCCTGGATCTATATATTTGTCAAATACAAGGTTACTGTATTCTTTTACTATAGTTGGTTATATCTTTTTTCTTCCAATCTGTCTCTTTATTTCTTAGTCAGTACCAGATATTTTTGATAATTACTGCTTTATAATGCAAGTTAAAATCTGTTATTGCTAGACCATCTTCCTTTATATTATAAAAATAATTATTTTGCTATTCTTGATCATAAATTAAGAAGCTTACATGATTTCTTCAAAATATCTACATTAACTGAGTCATTAAAATAATCTCTGATAAAACTTGTCTCAGATACATATTGAATGTAAATCAGTCAGGCAAATTGCAATCTATTTTTAGTTTATTTTTTCAAGAAACATCAAATAATTGCTGTGATTAAAATAAAATGTCATATTATCTTGAAATATTGTCTTCATTTGGACACCTATTCATGATGTTATTTCTATCACCTTTGTCACTTACTAAAATTTGTAATCTCCTGCATTAAAAATTTGAATAGTTCTTTAGAAGCTATGCAGTTCAAACTCCTTATTTCTATAAATAAGGAAACTGAGACCCAGTGATATAAAATGACATACCCACTAAAATATGTTAATTGACAGGAGCACATGTCCTCTGATCCCAAATGCAGTATTCTTTCCACTGGGTCAAGTTGCCTTCCAAAGTATAGAGAATTGGATAGGATATGCTTTCTATAATGATACCTAATTACCACTAGATGTTATCAGCTATCATAAAATGATAACACATATGGAGAAGTTGTATTGAGAAGTTGTTAAAGTTTTGTCTTTGACATGCTATTTGTACAACTATGAGATCACTTAGCCTTTATTCTCTAAGTTGATGGTCACAGATGGAATTATCATTCTGAAGACCTGACTTCATGGAGGGAATTCCCAAACTGGGAGGTTCTCAAACTGATTACATCACAAATATAATTTTTTTAAAGTTTTTTAAGAAGGCACTTAGGATACCAGCCATATAATTCTAATAACTTAAAGTGGTATAAAGCCTTGTTTACTCTCTGGATTCCTACATAGTATCAGAATTATTTGGAAATGGCATTTATATCCAATTTTGATTTTGTTAAAACCCTGATTAATGAAATATCACCTATGAGTGGTCATAGTATTTCAGAAAATGTTCTCCTCATTCTACTGAATACTCATGAATATCTGTCCCTGTCTTAACCATCTCTAAATTGTAGGCAAGAGCAGGCCCTGACAATCTCTTTGGTGCCCGTTTGCTCACCTTTTCTATACTACCACTTACTGTCTCATTACTCCTCCCAATTCCCTTTAGAACAGACACAGAGAAGATGCAGTGGGTGGTATTTTTATCTATCTGCTGTCTGAATAACATCTCTTATGACTGTAATTTGGATTCTCTCTTTGTAGAAAGTTACAAAAAGAACACAAGTATAATCTAAAAATACAGATATTATAATGACCTGCTTTACAAAAGTCCAGAAGTCATGATCAAATAAAAATTTTATTAATAAGAAATCAAAATGGGGGAAGTGGTTTTTAAAGGGATAAAATGCAAATAATATGTAAAGTGGATGAATACTGCTTTAAAAACTATGTGTATTTTTTGTTATATACAGGTAAGGTTTTGGAATGTGAGAAATTTCCTTAATCTACATAATAATACATTCCTATCCCTTTTTAATTTTTTCCAGATTGTGTCAGTATAATTTCAATAGTTGCTTTCTGACATTTTTGGGATCAATACTCTCTCCCTCCTTTTTACATCTTCCCTCCTGCTATGTCTTGTGCAAGAGGTAGAATTATATTTTTCAGAAATGATATGAAAACTTACATTTCTAAAGAAATACTGATTTTTCAAACAACCATATGATTATCTTGATTAATAGAGCAAGTTCTCATTGAGCACTAACATATTGCTGTTGTCAACAACAGAAGCTTAGACAGTGACAGTGTGTTGATAAAAGGTTACTACACCGTGGGAATTAACATAGAATACTGAAAAAAAGAGAGTTTTTTCTTTAAGATTTTTAAAGCAATAGATAAAAGTACCTTATGTTTAGGGGGAAAAGAAGTTTAATAATAAGTTTCTCCTATTGGTAAGAAAATAGAACTTAAAATACAACAAATGTTTAAATCTGGATATTGACGTATAGAGTGATGCATATTGATACATGGCATTGTGAGTCATTTTTTCAGTTTCATTTTTAGAAAAGTGAGATGTGGTAAGACAGAGAATAAGCTGAAGGACAAGGAGTGTACATTTTCTATGAAATTACTTTAGGCATGAAAATAATCAGTAGTCTGTGTGCACAGAGAGTAAAACAATTTAGGAGGGCTCAAAAGTATTTGAGAAATCTCTCTTCTTATATTTTTATTTAATGAGAAACTGTGGTGTTAAGAAATTATTTGTTGTAAAATTTTTGGTTGCTTTGGAAGCACAAGAACTATGATTTCTCTATCAATGTAGGTAAGCTCTAGTTTGAGTCTTATAAGCACACAATTTCCTGGTACACTAGGAAACTTGCCCAGAGTTGCACAGCCTGTTTATATCAGAAATGAGACTTGAACCTAGGTCTTCTTGATTAGGAGACCAAAACTCTATCCCTATGTAATACTTCATCTCAAAGATATAAAGTTCAATCAAGTCAACAAGGCCTCAAATCCCTACTCTTGGCCAAGCACTATCCCAGGGTACAAGGAATCAATTAGAATATTAGATTTTTAAATTTTGCTGCATTTTATAATGCAGTAGAAAGTGGGCCAGAAGCAAAATTAGCACCATTTTTGCAATTATATTTGAACACTATATGTGTGTGTGTATATATACATGTGTATATATACATGTATGTATGTAATCTACTACGAAAGATCATCAGTGTGTTTAGATGTGTTACCTTTGCAAGAAATTTTATGTTTTTTGCAAGTGTTTTGCTGTTTTGTCAGTAGACCAAGGTTTTAAACAGAGCTCCCTATTTTAAGAAAGTAATAAATCTTAGCAAAGTCAATTATTCTTATTACTTCAGCATGTATTACTCTGTTCGATCTATCTTATTGCTTAGAATATATTATTCTTAGTTTTGTGGTCTTAGTATACTGAATGTCAGCTTTTTTTTTTTACAACTCAGAGTGTAGGTGTTCTCTACTCCCCCATTTCCAAGTAGCATCCTGTATTTTGCAATATATTACAAAGAAAGCAATAATATATGAATACCTGATATTTAATAGCTTTCAAAGGGTTTTGAAGCTCTAGGAGCCTTATTGAATACTAAAATGAAATCAACAAGCATGTTCTAATAGTTTATTCTATGAAAAGGCATATTTTATAGTGACTCTAAGTTTCCTTTGGAAGTGTCAATCAGTTGGAGCTATGTTATTTTAACTGTGATTAAAAGAAAACTCCTATTATGTAATATTGTCCTACAAATGCTAGGGATAGCATTAGAGAAGAAAAAGAATTTGGAGGAAATAACGTGAACACTGAGGAAACTAAACTATTACTCTTTGTATATGATATGATGGTTTCAGAAAAACAACTAAAAGGCTAGTGGAAATAATTAACAAATTTAGCAAAATTGCAGGATACAAGATAAACCCACACAAATACTCAGCATTTCTATATATTTTCAACAAAACTCAGTAGCAGGAGATAGAAAAAGAAACTACATTTAAAATCACTCTAGACAATATAAAAAAATTAGGAATCTATCTGCCAAGACAAACACAGGAATTATATGAACACAACTACAAAAAACTTTTCCCACAATTAAAACTAGATCTAAACAACTGTAAAAACATCAATTGCTTTTGGGTAGGATGAGCTAATATAATAAAAATGACAATCCTACCAAAATTAATCTACTTATTCAGTGTCATTCATATTAAACTACAAAATAAATTTTTTAAAGAATTAGAAAAAATTATGACAGAGTTCATCTGGAAGAACAAAAGTTTAAGAATGTCAAGGGAAATAATGAAAAAATATGAAGGATGGGGGTCTAGCAGTACTAGATCTTAAACTGTACTATAAAGCAGTGGTCATCAAAAAAATATGGTACTGACTACGAGACAGAAGGGTGGATCTATGGAATAGACTGGAGCAAATGACCTCAGTAAGTTAGTGTTCAATGAACATGAAGACCCCACCTTTTGGGACAAGAACTCACTATTTGACAAAAAGTGCTGGGAAAATTGGAAAGCAGTATGGGGAAAAATTAGGTTTAGATAAACATTTTACACCTATATCAAGATCAAGTCAAAATGGGTAAATGACTTAAATATAAAGAGTGAAATTATAAATAAATTAGGTGAACATGGAATAGCATACCTGTCACGTCTGTGGGAAAGGAAGACATGACTGTGAAGGGTTAAATTTTGGCAGATAGGAGTTTGAACAAAAGTCAATGTGCAGTTAAACACGAAACACTTAGTTTATTATTAGGAAATATGAATAGGAAATAGGAAGGAGGAAAGTGAATGTAATCTTAAAATAGCTTGTAACTATACCCCAGCTCCCAATCCTAACTAAATTTCTCTTAAAAACTCCTAAGTCTATTTGCCTCACAGGGCAGTATCTTCTGCTAGACCGAAATCCTCACCTACTCTCCTACTCTACCTAATCATATAACCACTATCTATCTACCTTATATTCCCAAGTTTTAATAATCAATAAGGCTATATAAAGTTCTTAATTCTGTTCTCTGTCTCCAACCAGAGAGAGTGGTAGCAGCACAACCTCTCCCTAGGAAACCCAGAGACAAAAAGCCCTTTGCAATCCTCTACAATTGACTAACTCTCCTCAGCCACATCCTTCTAAATACCACTACCTGACAAGCAGCACAGAAGGGGGGTCTCTAACTGACAACCTGTACAGCAGGGGGTTTCTAACTGAAAAATATTATTGCTCATTTTCCTTTTAAATATAAAAAGGAGAAATTAATAAAAACTCTCTTAATAAAACCAAGCGAGAGATAGAGAATATTACAAAATTTAAAATGAATAATTTTGACTACATTAAATTAAAACTTTTTACAAACGAAATTAATGCAACCAAAATTGAAAGGAAAGCCACAAACTGGGAGAACATTTTTATAAAAAAACTCTCTGAAAAAAGTTTAATTTCCCCAATATATAAGGAACTAAGTCAAATTTACCAAAAAAAAAAAAATCAAGTCATTCCCCAATTGACAAATGGCCAATGGACATGACTAGATAGTTTTCACATGATGAAATCAAAACTATCAATAAGTACATGAAAAAGTGTTCTAAATCATTCCTGATTAGAGAAATGCAAATTAAAACAACTCTGAAGTACCACCTCCCACCTAGCATATTGGCCAATATAACAGCAAAGGGAAGTGATAAATGTTGGAGGGGATGTGGCAAAATTGGGACATTAATACGTTGCTGGTGGAGTTGTGAAATTATCCAACCATTCTGGAGAACAATTTGGAACTATGCCCAAAGGGCTTTAAATGAATGCCTGCCCTTTGACCCAGCCATACCACTGCTGATTTTGTACTCCAAAGATATAATAAGGAAAAAAGACAAACAAAAATATTTATAGCCATGTTCTTTGTAATGGCAAAAAAATTGGAAAATAAGGAGGTGTCAATCAATTGGGGAATGGCTCAACAAGTTGTGGTATATGTTGGTGATGGAATACTATTGTTTTGAAAGGAATAAAGAACTGGAGGAATTCCATGTGAACTGGAACAACCTCCAAAATGAAAGGAGCAGAATTAGGAGAACATTGTACACAGAGATTGATATACTGTGGTGCAATCAAATGTAATAGACTTCTCTACTATCAGCAGAGCAATGACCCAGGAAAATCCAGAGGAACTTAGAAGAAAGAACGCTATCCACATCCAGAGAATGAACTGTAGAAATGGAAATGAATTAGAAAAATATGTGATTAATCACTTAGTGTGATAAGGATATGATTGCGGTTTTAATATTAAAAGATCACTTTACTGCAGATATAAATAATATCGAAATAGATTTTGAGCAATTATACACATATAACTCAGTGGAACTTCTTATCGGCTTTGGGAGGGGGGAGGAAATAGCAAGGTGGGGTATGATGAGTCATGTAACCATGAAAAAATATTCTAAATAAAAAAAGGAAAGAAAAGAAAGCAGCGTTTGCTATAATAAAAAATATTATGGTTAGGACACTATAGAATAGTAAGAAAAGCCCTCTACTCCTGTAGAGGTGTCTTCTCAGAATAAAACTATGTTTCATTTCATAGCTCTGTACCTAATAAGTGTTAAATAAATAATGAATGAATATTGTTTGATAAATAGTATGGACCAAAGACAAAATGGGAAAATTGATGATATGTTTCTTAAAGAGTGTGGATTATTCTTTGTCATTTTCTTATCTTTTTGGAGATGATTTCTGTCATTCTTTTGGCACTCTGCTTTCCTGCTTATTTTGAAACAGGAGAATTTATGTTAGAATTTTCACTTTCCTTAATGAATTCAACAAACATTTCATATGTACCTATTAGTATGCAACACACTGCTTCACATTATAAAATGAATATATATTTAGGAATAGTTGATATTGTTTGACTTTGTTGACATTTTGAGCATGGTGTGATGGAAGGATTATTCCCTTCTGGGTCACAAAGGCTTGGGGTTAAGTAGCACCTCTGATACATGCTGACTTTGTTTTTTTCTTATCATGTCACTTAACGTATCCATGTCTCAGGCAAAATTTTAGGATTATAATTTGGAGAACATGTACAGATTTGCATTGTATGTGGGCTTTGGAATTATTTTTACAGTTGTTGAGGGATTTTCCTAGGCACACAAGAAAAAGCTCCACTACCACTAGAAAATTTGAACCTTCTAGAATTAATTTGGATGAGGGATAACTGATTGCAGTCATCTGTCTGACTAACTTAGAAAATTAGATTTTTATAAGGTTTCAAAATGTTAGCTCCTCTCATTTTTCTCATCACTAACTAATCTTGTCCTTTCATAGTTCTCTCAAACAGAAATTTCCAAAAAAATGAAGATGAAAATATCAGATAGCAAAGATTGGAGCCAATTACTGATTTTCCTTTTGGCCCTTTCCTAATTTCCTTAATCAGAATTTTTGACATTTTTTTCATTAGTGGTACTCCACACCTGTCAAAAACATATATTACTAGATTTTTTTCTTCTTTACTAGAAGTTAGTGATTTTTTTGAGTTCTTACTGGTATTCTAAGTAATGAAACCAAGTTACATGGCTAAAATGAGAGAAATAGAGTTAGAGGTACAAAGTAGGTATAACAAAGAAATTAGAAGTGTGTGCTATAGGGCTGTGATTGTGAACCTATGGAACACGTGTCAAAGATGATACACAAAGACCATTGTGGGCATGGGAGCCATTGTCTGCCAGAGTTAGTTAATAGAAAGGAAAAGGGACTTGGGTGGAGGTGCTCTCTTCCCCCTCTCCACAATTCATCTCTGCCTCTCTGCCCAGCAGCCCAGCAGCCCAAATGATGCACTTACTTGCTCCCATGAGTGGAGTGCTTGGTCCACTCCCTTCCTTCTCTACACTGTCCCTCTGCCCAGCAGCCCAATGAAAGTGCTTCTTTCTTCCCCTGATCAAAGCTCCTGGGGTACTCCCTCCCTTTCTCCCACCCCTGTCTAGATTAAGGCAGGGGGGCAATTGGTCTCTGGGTGGTTGGGCCAAGGCACTTTGGGGTGGAGCTGGGCATGATATGTGGGGTTTTAAATGTTCTAAAAAATTCACCACCACTACTATAAGGTATACTTTTTTGTGGAGATCAGATAGAGAAATCAGTTATTCTAGATAAAATGTACTTCTAACCTGAAAAATACTGCTTAAGTATTACCAACCATATGACAGTGCTCAAGTATGAGACTTTACTAAAAGTATTGTGATTGTGAAAATCACCTTTAAAGATTGGTATAATATTATTTATGGTTGCCAAGGAATTTACTTGTGAAATTCCTAAAATGAAACACTCATATCAGAATGGAATTTATGGTGGTTTAATCACAACAGGAGTAAGAAAGAAGGAGAGGGAGAGAAAGGAAAGAAGGGGAAAAGGGAAAAAGTAACTCAACCTTCTGGCAGAGCCAGAGGGAGTTTAGGCCCAAAGGCCAAGGTAGAAAGGAGAATCAGTCCTTGACCCACGTGACTGATCTGAAGGAAAGCTGTCTGCGGGCCTCTTTGCTCAAGTTCCTAGCATGAACTGGCACCTAGCCCTGTCCACAGGAAGTGAGTGAATTCCAGAGGCTGCTTTCTATGTTACTTCCTGTGCCTTACATGAGCCAATGGTGACTCAAGCTTGGCTTAGGACAGCCCAGGTGGGCAGTTAGTATTTCTGATTTGTCATTGACTACCACATGCCCGTGTAGTGTGGGTGTGCACAATCCTGGGTGTTAGACCAAGCAAGATGGAGATTTTAAAATTCACAATCCCCCCTGATGATGATTGGGAGACTAGTCTCCCTAATTGATCACTAAACATAAGCATCCTGGAAAAATTCTAACGCAAGTGTATACAAAAATTTACCCACTAAGAGGAAAACTACAATAGTTGTAGATCAGGGGAAATAGGAGAGAGAGAGAGAGACAGCAAAACCAATGTTTCGCTGGGCACATTGACAAAAGCCAATTAGGGGGGCAGTCCCCTTTGGCATAAGAGTGTACATTCAAAAATGTTCAATCAACCGCACCCCAAGTTTCATTCTGGATCTTCCTCTAGTGAAAGTTTTAGGTCTTTTGGCAAACAGTTCATTCTCTGGATTCAATTAGTTAGCAAGCTTCTTCTCTGAAGATCTATCTTGAACAAAATTTAAATCTTGGATTTTATGAAAATATAATCCCCCCTGAAGAAAGTGTTGAAAAAACACAGGGTCCAGCTGAGGATACAAGGTTTAGTTGTGGGGGTGTGTGAGTTAATTTAAAAGGAAAATAAAACCATAATTGAAAACAAAATTAAAAATAAAAGAAAAAAAAGGGAAAAATATAAACCCTTATATATATATATATATATATATATATATATATATATATATATATATATATATATATATATATGTGTGTGTGTGTGTGTGTGTGTGTGTGTGTGTGTGTATTAAAGAAGAATTCAAAATCAGTATTAAAATATCAAAAATCTATGTATACAAAATTTTGAGAAAGCAAGAATAAATTTTCTCACAGGCCCCTTTATTAGGGTACAATTAATTAATTTCTAATCCTACAAGTCTGTAGAACAGAATGCAGTAAATTTCACTTACCCATTTTCAGCCAAGGCTACAGGAAGTTGCCATACTATAGGAGAGAAAAAAAAAAGGACCAGATTTTTATTTTTTATAGGGAACTGTCATTCCCTTGTCTGATTTTAACTTCATTCTCAGGGATGGAGGGAGCCAGCATGATAGTCAACCTTTGGTACTTGTCTGTAGGTATTTTCATGAAGAGTGTGGATACAAGGAAGGCCTACATCTTAAGGTATGTCAAGTGTCGCAACCCTGAGTCTCACACTAGTTTCAAGTCCTTAGTATTGGCTTAGAAGTGCATCAGTCCTACCAGGATTGGTTTTTTATTTTTTAGACCTTATATATTTAAACTAATATTATTGTAGAATAAAATTAATATTGATTATATGTACCTTGAGTACATAGAAATGAGAAAAGGGAAAAAAATAAACTATTTTAATACAAGAAAAATAATAACAAAATAAGGAAAAGAGAAAAAGGAAAAAAATAAATTCAGGAATTCAATGTGTCAAAAACAAAATAAAACAGTTCTACTTGTCAATGGGTAGTTATCTCCAATGCATATATAGGATACAGTCAATCAGTCTCAATAGAAGATGCTCACTTTACATGTGAGCAATGAATTCAAGAGTCCTTTTCTCCAACCTTTATAGATGTTGGAGTAGTTAACAATACTTTGAATGGTCCTTCCCAGGAAGGTTGCCTCTGTAGGCTTGAAGTTCTTCATATACTTGTTGTCTCCTGCGTTCAGGTCGTGAAGTGAGAAGTCTAGTGGTCCGGCTTGTACTGCAGCTCCGGATTCATGTAGGTCACACAGTTTGTGCTATAATTCCTGTATATAGGAAACAATAGTAGTATCTCCCCCTAATAGCAATGTATAAGCTGGGGAGAAAGGCTTAGCCTATATAGGCAGATGTCCAAAAAGCATCTCAAATGGTGAGATATATAAGTCTCCTTTAGGCCTGCTTCTAAGATAAAATAGGGCCGGAGGGAGAATTTCAGACCATTTTAAATGGGTCTCAGTGCATAATTTGCCAATCATAGTTTTAAGTTCTTTATTCATCCTTTCAACTTGGCCTGAACTCTGGGGGTGATATGGAACATGGAATTTGGGAATTATCCCCAAGCAAGAATATATCTGATTTAGAACAGAATCAGTAAAATGACTTCCCCTATCAGAATGAATACGTGCTGGCAGGCCAAAGGGAGGAATAATTTCTTTTAAAAGCACCTTAGCAACAAAAGCTGTTGTGGCTCAGGCTGTAGGAAATACTTCCGATCATCTGGTCAGTTGGTCTACTATGACCAGACAAAATTTATATTGTCCAGCCTTTGGTATTGTTATAAAATCTCTCTGTAGGTGCTCAAAAGGTGTGTAAGCCAGAGGACGCCCACCAAAGGCTTTTCCATGAAAGGCATGTTGGTTATATGCCTGGTAGGTAGAGCAGGCTGAACACACTTTAGAGGCTATGGTAGTTATACCAGGAGCTATACACACTCTCTTAACAGAGTCCATGATGCCCTGGGTACCAAAGTGGCCATTATTATGAACAGATTGGCAAATTGGTGTTAGAAACTTCTAGGGAGCAGAGGTTTTCCTTCAGGTGACACCCATACTCCATTGATCTATTTTGCTTTGAATTTTTGTTTCCATTTTCCACTTCCTTTTCATTATAGGAAAGTGATAAGTTTAAATCATCAGTAGTTGTTAATGTTAAAAGTAATTCAGGCCCTTCTATGGCTGCTAGCTTTGCAGCAGCATCCACTCGGTCATTTCCCCTAGAGACAGGGTCGTTGTCACCTGTATGGGCAGAGCAATGAACTAAAGCTAGGGCTTCAGGGAGCTGAAGAGTAGAAAGTACTTCATTAATAATTTCCGTGTTAGCTATAGATTTTCCAGCTGAGGTTAAAAATCCTCTCTGGATCCACAGCATTCCGACTGAGTGACAAATGCCAAAAGCATATCTAGAATCCATATAAATTGTTGCCTTTTTACCCATGGCTATTATACAGGCATGTTTCAGAGCTATGAGTTCTGCCTCTTGAGAGCTAATGTCATAGGGCAGTGAAGCTGACCACTCAGTGGTAAATTCTATGACTACAGCAGGTCCACTGAACTGTGATTGTGAAAATCACCTTTAAAGATTGGTATAATATTATATATGGTTGCCAAGGAATTTACTTATGAAATTCCTAAAATGAAACACTCACGTCAGAATGGAGTTTATGGCGGTTTAATTACAACAGGAGTAAGCAAGAAGGAGAGGGAGAGAAGGAAAGAAGGGGAAAAGGGAAAAAGTACCTCAACCTTCTGGTAGAGACAGAGGGAATTTAGGCCTGAAGGCCAAGGTAGAAAGGAGTCATGTGACCAATCTGAAGGAAAATCTTCTGTGCTCAAATTCCTAGCACAAACTGGCAACTAGCCCTGTCCACAGGAAGTGAGCGAATTCCAGAGACTGTTCCCTACCTCACTTCCTGTGCCTCACAAGTGCCAATGGTGACTCAAGCTTGGCTTAGGACAGCCCAGATGGGCAGTTAGTTATTTCTGATTTGTCATTGACTAGCACATTCCCATTAGTGTGGGTGTGTTTGCACAATTTTTGGTGCTAGACCAAGCAAGATGGAGATTTTAAAATTCACAGTATGGAAGGTTATTTTAGATGTGCATAGAATATGATGAAAAGCAATGAGCCATGATTCAAAAAAATATTTGAATTGCTCCCTTTTATTTGTGAGGTCAACATAGCTTCTGTTTTTATTTAGTAAAATCTGGTGTCTGACTCTAGTATGTTAATAATGGTCATATTAGTACTTGAAGAGAAGAAAAGTCAGGTACTCCAACTGATTTCTTTTTAAAGATGACACAAATAAGACCCAGGGAAATCAAGTGACTGTCTCAAAGACCTGGAGATTAGAAATATGAACCCTGGTTCAGAGGTGTAATTCCATTTCTTCTTTTTCCCAGTTCTTACCAAATAGAGAGATAGATAGAGGTTAATATATCTTTCTAGATCAGTAAATATCTTGATAAATAGGGATAGACATAATTATATAAAGATGTTCTATATATGCATATACTTATTTTAAATGAATTATTATTTATGTATTCTGTTTCTTATGTCAGCTTAATTTATCCCTGTATCCTTACTTTTCCTCTTCACAGAGCCATTCTATATGATATTTTTATGATATTTATCTTATGATCTTTATGATATATTTTTTAGTTAAATGAAGAAGAGGGAGAAAAATCACCCAAACTAATCAATAGAATGAAGAGATCTGAAAGTATATGAAGTGCTCTATAGCCATGAACCCCCTCTATCCCTACTACATGCATACACAACTACAAAGGAATCAGAAGAAATTTCTTCTCAAATTTGGGGCCAATGTTCTTTTAAAAATTTTCAATATTCTTGTTCAATGCTTTTGTGTTCTTTCCATTTACTATGATGTTAGTGTTTTTTTTAGTTCCACTTTATTTTTCACTAGTTTAGGTAATTATTTCCATGTTTCTAGGTAGTAATCCTATTCATTGCTTCTTGCAGTACAGAAATATTCTATTATATACTGATACCAAATTTGTTTATAAATTTCCCAGTTGATCTTAATTGATTCCACATTATTCTGAGTTCTTTTCTTCTATAATAGGTGCTGCTATAAATAATATGGTGTATATAGGTCCTTTTTTCTGTCAATGACCTTCTTGGGACTTGTAAGAGTTACAATGGTTGTCTGACATAAACTGTAAGATTTAAAAGAGTGAGGTTGTAAACTGTAGTGAGTAAAATAATAGAAGATATAAATTGTGATAGATATAAGAGTGGGTGAGTAAATTTTGATCGCAGAAAATATGTTTCACTACAGTGTCTGGTTTTAAATCAAATATAAGGTGGTCACCAGGGAAATATTCCCAATTATAAATATACCCAAGTCAATTGGGTTTTATAGAGACTTTAATTAATAATACAATGAGGAATTAAAGAAAGAGAGAAAGAGAGAAAAAGGAAATAATGAGAATAGGATAGACCGGCCCAGGGTAGCACTGGCCAACCCAAGCCTAAGTCCTAAAAGAAAAGATCAGTCAGTCAGTTATCACTCACCATAAGATCTGTTCAAGCGAGGATTCTGGGGGACAGAGTTTCCTCAGAGGGAGTTCCAGCCAGAGTCAGCCTCCCTTGAAAGACCTCCTTAGAGATTGTCCTTCAAGAGATTCTTCTCAAGAGACCCTCCTTAGAGCCTGTCTCTCAAGAGCTTTTTTCTCAAGAGATCCTCTTCTCAAGAGATTCCTTTTTCTTATATAGGGGGTTTTCTCCTATGTCACCTCCCCTAAGTTCTTCCATCTACCAATCACAGTAGGCATTTTCCAAAGGACAGGTCATTCTGAATTCACAGCTGAGTCGATTAATCCCTTTAGTAAGTTTGAACCAGAAAAAACACAGCTGAGTCAACTAATGCTTTTAGTAAGTTTTTCACCTTTTTGTCCAGGCAAGTTTACAATTTGCCTGACCTTTAATAGGTACTTAGCACCCTATTGTATTAATTCTAAAAATAGGCATGGCTTAAGTATAGGTGTAAGCATTTCTCATTGTTCAGCAAGGAGTTTTCTCCCCTAAAGCAGTCCTAAGTACTGGTGGAGTAGAGGTCCTCCCATTTCTGATCCAAATAGAGTTCTCACATTTTAGATCTAAGTAGCTTCACTGTTTAAAATGGGGAATAGTCCCATGTAAGTTTTTTCCTCTTTGCTCCTTGTAAGTTTACAAGTCTGAGAAATTTCAAGATTCACAGACTAGAGAAGCCAATGTTTTGATTTACATAGTATGATATTTTAACCACATTATTTGTATGATGATAAATTTCTTTCCAAAATGAATATACTAAATCATGGCTCCACTAGTAGTGTCTTAATGTTCATCTCTTTTCTGCAGTCTTTTCAGCATTGAATATTCCTATATTTTGTTATTTTTTGGTCATTTTGACTTATATATCTCTTAATTTTTTATTTGGAACATTCTTTCATATGGTTGTTAATAATTTTTAGTTCAGTAACAGACTTTTATACTAGTAGCAATGCAATGATCCAGGACAATGCAGAGGAATTTATGAGAAAGCATACTGTCCACATACAGAGAAAGAACTGTGGGAGTAGAAATGCAGAAGAAAAACATATTAATCATATAGTTTGATGGAGCTATGATTGGGGTTTTGGCATTAAAAGATCACTCTTGCAAATATGAATAATATGTAAGTAGGTTTTGAACAATGATACATGTATAACCCAGTGGAATTCCTAGTTTGCTCCAGATAGGGTTAGGGAAGAGGGGAGGAAAGATTGTGAATTGTGTAACCATGGAAAAATTTCCTAAATAAATAAATAAAAAATTCAGTTCCTAGCCATGGCTATTAAAGGCATATGATCTAATTCTTCCCTAATGTTTTTGTGGTATGACCCAGATGGCATATTCATAGTGAATTTATTTTAAAATATGCTTTAGGATATTAATCAAAACATTATTTCTGCCTGATTGCAATCATATTTTATCAAATATTGTATTCTTTCCTAAGTAATTTGTGTTTGGAATTTCCTTTTCCCCAACAGTAGTTATAGAGTTATATTATTTCTTATTCTCTCTTGCATAGTTTGTTTCACTGATCCATTTTTCTATTTTTAACTAATATCAGTTGTTTTGATGAGTGCAGATTTATTTTCAGAGGACTATAATGGATATGTTTATTTTCGTTCTTACCACTTTTCTTCATTCCACTTAATATTCTAGGTCCTCTTTTACTACAAATGAATTTTGTTATTATTTGCTAACTAGCGTAGGATGTGATGAAAAATGATGACTGGGCTAGTTTTAAGTGGATAACATGGCCTTAATTTTGCTTATGTATAAACACATGTATATCTATATATGCATATATATATATATATATATTTACAATTTCAATGTAGTAGCTTGGTCACAGATTTTATTTTATGATTACTTTATTTCAAATAGTATACAGAGTCTAAAATTTTTATTCTGATTAAGTAGAGTTCTAAAAACTAGTAGACATTTGCTGATTGTACTGATCTATCATCCTCTTAAAATTGTAAATGTCTGTTTTGAAAGATTGTCAACCTTTAATTTTTTAAAAAATTAACCCAGGGGGCAAATGGGTAGCTCAGTGGATTGAGAGCCAGGCCTAGATACGGGAGGTCCTAGGTTCAAATCTGGCCTCAGACACTTCTCAGCTGTGTGACCCTGGGCAAGTCACTTAACCCCCATTGCCTAGCCCTTACCACTCTTCTGCCTTGGAGCCAATACACAGTATTGACTCCAAGACGGAAGGTAAGGGTTAAATTAAAAAAAAAAAGATTGTCAACCTTTAATTTTTTAAAAAATTAACCCAGGGGGCAAATGGGTAGCTCAGTGGATTGAGAGCCAGGCCTAGATATGGGAGGTCCTAGGTTCAAATCTGGCCTCAGACACTTCCCAGCTGTGTGACCCTGGGCAAGTCACTTAATCCCCATTGCCTAGCCCTTACCACTCTTCTGCCTTGGAGCCAATACACAGTATTGATTCAAAGATGGAAGGTAAGGGTTTTAAAAAAAAATTAACCCAATATTTTTATTATTAAAACATGCCTCCTCACTATATTTTGAAGATTAAATTAATTTTAAACAAAATTTGATTATTAAGTTAAGAACTGACATCAAACAAAATAGTTAAGGCTTATATAATTGAGTGGTGAAAAAAAAATTCCTTTGAAATTAAGTCATTGAATTGTGGAAAGACATGTCTAAAAAAATGATGGAAAAGAAAGCCCATCTTTTTCCTTAAGTAATCCATAAAAATTTAACAAACTTAGAATCCCATACATCTTTACAGAGCTTAGTAAAAGGTGGTTTTGTCTCAGACTCCTCTGAGATATATTTTAAAGATTTAGGTTTAATTTCTGAACTTCCAAAACGAATGCATTACCATGCAATCTTACTGGTAAAAATTTCAATATGGATTCTGCAGACTGTCTTAATATAGGCTCATTATTTTAAAGTGTAATAATTGCATTCTTATATACCGTATTAGAACATTTAAGAGACTCTTATTTGCATTTTTAAATTTAATCATTGGCTATTGCGATTGGTCTAACTTTAGTTTAATTTCATGTCCCTATTATATGGAAAGAGAGAAGGCCTATGATTTTACAGATATAGAGAATGTTTAGTTTAGAAATTTTCCTTTCAATGCAAGACAGCACATTTCCTGATACTTAAAAAAGATATCCAGAGCATTGAGATGTTAACTGATATATAGAGGGTATTTTTCTATCATACCATAACACTTCCCATTACATACAATACGCTTAAAAACCCAAGGTGTGATAAGATATCAATGTAATTGATGTACTCCCTAATAGAGGGACTTTAGACTTACATAATTACTTTGATGCCCTTTAATGGTTTGGGCCTAAAACAAGGAATCCCTTTTGAAACAGATCATAAATTATTGCCATTTAGGCAGTGATCCTAAATTTAAATAATAACTTAGCCCTAGAATGAGTGATTTCAAAAGGTTGGGTCATATAGAAGTCATTTACTTTATTAGATATTAACCTCCTATGTTTTTAGAGAGGAATAGGAACTTCTCATTCACAATAGTTAAAGCTTTTTCTAACTTCAGTAAATTGATTTTTCTTGTTCCAAGAATTAGTTTGGTTAGAGATGTGAAGTCACGAAAGAAGCAGAAATAGAATTTTCTAACATTCACATCTGTTTGGCTTTACTGAGGAAGTCTCTTCTAAAGAGAGAGATGACAGCTATTTAGTGTTAAAGTAGTTTGATAAAAGACCAGATTTTCCTTGTTTTCTTAGTGTTGAGTAGATCAAAAAAATTATTTAATCATAGTTACTCTTCAGTATTTCACTCCAATTTATATTATGTCCAGTAGTAAGAATAATAGAAACAATTTTTAAAAATCAAGTTGAAAATTTATGAAATGTTATAAATCTCACCCAGGTACAAACTGTTATCAAAGATGAGCTTTAAAAAGTATAATTGGTAAACTTTTCATATTAATTATTATTCTTTCTTTTTTTTTTTTTGCTTATTCAACTACTTGTTTTTCTTTTGATCCATTTGGTGATCACCTTTAATCACCTTTGCTGAACATATCATACAATTATTTCCACTGACTTCAGCAATTGTGATGTACCATTATATTCATATTATTATAGGTAATTACACCTGAAGACATAAATAAATTGGAAAATACTTCCCTTTTTTCCTTTTTTAACAGATTCTTGCTTGACTTCTTCTAGATGTATTAACTGTTTATACATTTTATTAACTCGCCTACATTAAATATAAATCAATTGCTCTTTTAATTTGAAGATGTATGTAAAAACACTGAGGCCATAAAGATAGTTACTGCCCAAAGAAACATACAGTGTAATGGGGGAAACAAAATTTATATGTAGTGTCTAGAGAGGATCATTTTATTCAGGAATGTTAGAGGTCAAGACAAAGGGGACTTTAGAGAAATAAGTTGACACACTCCATCCAGGAAAAATAGCAGAGCTCAGTTGATTATTGCTCATCTTTCCATGAAAGAAGAGAGAAAGGACTTTTTTATGAAAGGACATGGGGAGAGAGAGATAGGTAACAGAATGGAATGAGTGCCTGGCCTGGAGTTAGAAGAACAGTGGAATATATGTTATAAAATCACTGGCATTGAATTATGTTTTCCAATTCTGTTGCTCCATTGGGGGAAAAAACCTTTAACTGCATTACAAAGAAGACACATTTCTATTTCTTTATTTCTTTTAAGACTTCCATTATTTAAAAATACAAATTTTGAACATCCAAAACATTTGCAGAGATTGATTAAATTATTACATATACTTTTTCAAATTTCAAATGTAAATAAATGGCTAATTTCAAAACATTTTAATCAGTGTATTAATGTATAAATCACACAAGATAATAGAAATATAACAATGAAGAAAAGACTCTGCACCTTAACCTCTGGAAGTATAGCAGTAGATTTCAAAGGAAAGATAGTCAAAAATATTGTCTGTTTTCTAATAACAATTTGTTGTTTTTTAAAAGAAGGTTATACTTTTGCTGCTTATAATTCAACAGTTTTCAATTGAACTAATATTAAGATATTTGTATTGAAAAGGTATCGGGTGATAGAGAAAACAAAGAAAACTCCTGTAAGGAAAAGGTGTTAATTCCACTGGGGAGAGAGTGAGGATACAAAAAGCTGTACCAATAAATAAATATAAAATAAATTTGGGTGGAAGAAAGAGAAAACAATTTATTATATCATGAAAAACTTTAAGGAAAAAGTGGTTCCTAATTTGAGCTGAAGGAAGATCAGAATTTTGAAAGAAAATTAAAAAGACAATGAATTTAGAGTACAGAAATTAGTTTTATAAATGTATGGAGATAGAACAAAGACATATTAAATTCTTAAAACATTTCATAGTTCAGTTCGTTAGGAATGTATTAAAAAGTATATCAAGAGTATTGTCAAATTGGAATGGCCAGATTCCTAGTATTCAGTATGTGGAGAACTTTAAATGATAATATGCATTATATTCATAAGATAGGTTGTCCCTACATGTTTTTTTTAAGCAAGAGAGTGATTTAATATGATATGAACCTTAGGAAGATAATTTTGTTAGATGATGGATTAGAGTAGAGTAGTACTGAAAAATGTCAAGCTATAATGAGAGCTTTCATTTCTATAAGCTGATTATAAGACTATAGTAAAGGAGATAAATGCCTGATTTTGTAGAAATGAAATTCATAATATAGTAAATTCACCAGTTGGTAAGAGGGTTGAGGAAGAAGGAATAGTTTACCACTAAGAGTTATTAACTGCTTATAATGTGCCTGGCACTGTGCTAAGCTTTGTGGATATAGAGAAAATGAAAAACAGTCCATGTCTGTAAATAACTAAGTTTATCAAAGATATAGAAAGCAGGTGAAGGTAATCTGAAAGGGGGTAGCTGGGTAGCTGGGTAGCTCTGTGGATTGAGAGTCATGCTCCAGATGGGAGGTCTTAGGTTCAAATCTGGCCTCAAACTATAGTCAAGCCACTTATCCCCCATTGCCTAGTCTTTACTACTTTTCTGCCTTGGAATCAATGCAAGGCAGAAGGTAAGGGTTTTAAAAAAAGATAATCTGAAAGGGAAAGTATTAATAACTGTGGGGACCAAGAAGGGGTTCTTACACAAAATGGAATTTGAGCTGTGATTTGAAGGAATTCAGAGAACCAAAGAGGTCAAGTTGAATGGTCATTGTATACTAGGAATAGTCAAAGATGACTCTAGATGAACCTGAATGAACAGAAGGGTTATGATTTCCTTAATTTAAATAAGTAAATCTAGAAGAGTCAGAGTTTTGTCAGAGGACATGGCATGGAGCATGTTTGATGACAGGAGACATCCAGTTGGAGATCCTGGAATGAAGTTTATGGGAAAGATTATGCTTGGATATGCTGGTTTGGCAGTCATGTATTTAGAAGTGGTAAACTTTTTGGAAGTTGCTTAGAACAACAAAGGAGAAACTGCAAAGAAAGTAAAGAAGGTTCAGGATAGAATCTTGTGAGATTTTTTTTCTGACATAGCAGTAGATGCCCCATTACTCAGCAAAGCTGATTAAGAAGTGGTCATGAAAGCAAAAGCAGAGCTTTGTCAGAGTTCGGGATGTCATTGCATAAGCATTTGCTACATGCTTCCTACAGGTCAGACAGTCTACTAGGTACTTAGGATAAAAAGAAATGACAAAATAAAACAAAACAAAAACATCTGCCCCCCAACCCCAAATCATTCCTGCTCTCCAGGGGCACACAGAGTAGTCAGGGAGACAATGAATGTTGGAACTATGTACAGACAAGATATATACAGCCTCAATGAGGTAGACACTAACATTAAGGAAGACCAGGAAAGTTTTGTACAAGGATTTAATTAGGACTTGAAGAAAATCAGAAAAGTTAGGAAACAGAGAAGTAGGAAAGGGATTGCTAATGGGAGAACCATCAATCAAAATGCAGGAAGTAAGGAGATGGAGCGGTTTGTGGGCAGAACAATCAGGAGCTTATGTTCTTGGGTCTCAGGTTAGGTAGAAGGCATTAAGGAGTAAGAAGATTTGAAAGTTGTTAAGGGGTCAGATCCTGAAGTTTTTTAAAAGCCAAATGGAGGATGTTACATTTCTTCTGAAGGTACTAGGTAGTCATGAGATTCTATTGAATAGAGGAATGACATGGTCAGACCTAGGCACATAGTTATGTAGATGAGTGGAACTAGACTAAAAGAGTATCCAGGGAGAGCAATATAATGGAAACAAAGTGTAGAGAGAGTTTCGTGGAGTAAAAGTTTCAGAGAAGTTAAGAGAAGATGAGAAAATGTAAAGGATTTATAATTAAAAGATCATTGCTAATGGTTGATAGAGCAATTGAGTTGCATGGTGAAGTTGGAAGTCAAATCAATAAGGTTTAGAACTGTTTAGAGAAGACTGGCAATTTATATAGGTTTCCCTTTATATGATTTTGCAATGAAAGAAAGAAGAAATATAGACTAACTCCAGTGATAGTAGAGGTAAGTGAATGTTTTTCCACATTTGGGAAAAACTGAATATAGGTAATGAGTATGAAGGTAATAGATATGGATAAAAGAAAAGAGAAGGGGAGGGAGGAAGTAAGAGAGAGAGAGAGAGAGAGAGAGAGAGAGAGAGAGAGAGAGAGAGAGAGAGAGAGAGAGAGAGTGATGGAATGAAAAGCTTGGGAAAAAGGCATATCCTTGGTAAAGTGAATTAATTTCTTGCCAGTGACTAGAACAAAGAAGGAAAGGAAAAGTAAAGATATAGAGGGAATATGAGGTACAGAGTGGGTGCAATGAAAAAGTTCATGACAGATGGCCTCCATTCTGCTGAGAAATAAAAGGATAGGGGAAAGTGTTGGAGCTTGAAGAGGGAAAAGGTTTAAAACAGCTGCTACATGGAGCACTATAGTTGATACGGGGATAATAAAAGGAATGCTATATAGTTGCTATTTAAATGCATGTCATGTAATTGGGGCAGGATCATGAACTGGGATGTCCAGGAATCATTTCTAGAACTCCAAATATGATGAAAGGGGGTGGAGTAGAGAGGAAGAATATGGACAAAATCCTAAACTTGAAAAAGGAAGAGCGATGACTTTTCAATTAGTAGTAGATGATATAAACAAGAATCTGGACTAAATAATATAGGAAACTATGTACTAAGCTTTATAAGATGTGAGCTTTCCAAGTGATAGTGGTAGAGGAAAGCTCTGGATGTATCAGTTGGGAGAAAGGATTTGACTGAGTCCCCTTCCTTACCCAGGAAAAGATCAAGAAAGAACATAGAGAAGGAAGTCAGGGATGAAATATTATCTAGAAGAAACCAAATTGAATAATAGAAGATAGAGGGTCAAGCCAAGTGATCTATGATAAAAGGGTATTTTTTTTGGAAAGGATATTACAGAAGTTCAAAGAAGAGAAGAAGATAGAGTTGAGATAATTATGACATTGTTGAATGAGAAAGTGATTTTGTAGAGGTAAATATTTAAAGGATTTTTACTTGGTCAGGTCATAAGTCAGTCATGGATAAAATGGAAGAGGAGTTACAATGAATTTATATAGATATGAATATCCTGCCCTCATAGAGCTTAAAATCTGATGAGGGAAGACAACACAGAAAAGGAGGCTTAAAAGGCAAAGTGAGGGGAGGTACCACATGTAGGAGGATGGTATCTAGTCCAAAGAAATGTATATTGTGAAGTATATAAATGCTAGCCTGAGAGCCCTCTTTAAATGGACGTTCTAATAATAATTCTGTATTCCAACTTCCAGTCTTTCCAATGAGAGGAGTAAGCATACTGGAGACTGATATCACATGAATACAAGGACAGATACAGTTTCACAGAATGATGAATTTCCCAATGGTGAGATTTCCTAGGAGCATGATCAAGTCCATTTCATAGGAGTATAGCTGGGGATAAATTAGGAGATTGCTTTCCTGGGAAGCCTATTTGAATAGAGGCTTTGAGAAGAGTTTTTTTACTCTTTTCTCAACCCTCCAGCTTTTTAAGTCAGATAAGTAAAGGGTACTCTGAGTACTAATGAGATATGACTACTGGGTTGATGCAATCTCACAAGTTCAGGGGTATAACTGCCAAATCTAAGCAAAATAAACTATGAATTTTGAATATAAATACTAGTTAATAATTCAGGCACTTAATTTTTCTGCTTAGACAATTTATCATTATGTAATATTTGACAATTTTATCATTAGGACAGAGACTAGATTGGGTGACTTAAATGATATGGGGAACTCTAAAATGAAGGGGGAAAGCCTCTTTCCAATACAAGACAGGCCATTCTCTGCAACCATAATGTTTGATGATTAAAACTTTAGAATATAGTTTAATATTTGGAACTCTTGGGTCACCTTCCTCCATATTTTTTCCATTTATTTCCTTGATGCTCTATTCTTGACCTTTGTTCTTCCAGATAAATTTTGTCACTATTTTTCCTATCTCTATAAAATAATTTTAATAGTTTGATTGGTACAGCACTGAATAAAAGTAATTTCTGTAGAATTGTCTTTATTATATTGGCTCAAATTACCTGTGAGCAATTAATATTTCTCCAACCATTCAGATCTGTCTTCATTCCTTTGAAAAATTTTTTTTATAATTGTGTTCTATATATAATTCCCTGGTTTGTCTTAGCAAGTTATCTCACAAGTATTGTATATTGTCTCTCATGATCTTAGATGTAATTATCTTTCTATCTCTTCTTGCTAGGTTTTGTGAGTAGTATATAGAAATGCTTATTATTTAAATGGGTTTATTTTATATCCTACAATTTTGCTAAAATTTTTGACCATTTCAACTACTTTTTTTCTTTTAAGTTGATTCTCTTGTGTTGCCTAAGTTTACCAAAATATCATCTATGATAGTAAAGTTTTGTTGATTTATTGCCCATTTTTATCTATTTTATTTTTCTTGTCTTTTTACAATTGTAGCATTAATAGTACAATAATGAATTCTTTTGGTTAGAATAGACATATTTCCTTCACTCCTCATTTTATTTGGAATATTCAAGTTGATTTCAATTACAGTTAATGTTTGCTCTTGGTTTTATATAGATACCGCTCATTTTAGGAAAGGTTCCATTGGCTCCTTTGCTTTAAAGTATTTTTAATACGAATGGGTATTGTATTTTGTCAAAACTTTCTGTATCTCTTGATGTATTGATATGATTTTTTGCTGCTTTTGTTATTGATAGTTTCAATTGTATTGATAATTTTCTTGTTATTGTGCCAGTCCTGAATTCCTGGTATAAAACTGGCGTGGTCATAGTATATAATATAATCTCCATACCAGTATTTTATTTAATATTTCACATAAATATTCATTTAGGAAATTGGCCTATATTTTTCTTCCTCTGTTTTTGCTCCCCTTAATTTAGGTATCAAAATCATATTTGCATCATAAAAAGTATTTGGTAGGGATTTTCAAATCTATTTTTTCAAATAGTTTATATAAATTTGGATTAATTGTCCCTTCATTTTTTTTAGTTGAATTCACTTGTGACTCCATCTGGTTCTAGGAATTTTTTAATCAATTCTGTTTTTAAAGATGTTTCTTCAAAATTAATTACCTTTTTTAAACCAACTTATTGTCTTTTAATAATTGTCTTCCTTTAGTTTCATTTCTTTGTCTACTTTCTTCTTAACCACTTAATCATTTGATTTTGAAAGTACTTTTTTCCTAGCTATTCTTGGAATTCTTATTTGGCTTTTGTCCAATTAACTTTTTTCTTTTAAGCTGTGCTTGTGGATGTTTTGACTTCATTATCTTCTTCTCTGCTTGTGTCTTGATCTTTTCTGATGCCATAATAACTTTTTTGGTCAGATATTTTTTGTTGTTGATGTTTACTCATTTTCCCACCCTATTTATTGATTTGGAACTTTTGATTTATATTGGGTTCTTTTCCTTCATGGATGAGGGTAGACCTTTTTTCTCAAGATTCAGAATTTTTCAAATGCATCTTTTCATATCCAGTGTTGGGGGTTTGGAAGTTTTCAGTGCTTCTAAGCTAGTGTAAATGGGAGAGAAGTGTGGTCACTGCTCCCTTGGTTGCCATTCTGTTTTTACCCAGGAAGGAATCCTCATGCCTTAGAACTCAAATCAGTATTGCTCTTCTGGGGCCCTCTTCCCACCTGATGAAAAATTATACTCTTCTTCAAGGTCCCTGATACCTTGGGGCCAGAAGTGATATTGTCCCTCAAGACTTCCACTATTTCCCAACCAAAAGTGCTCCTCTCTACCCTTGATCTATAAACCAAAAGTAAGTATAGGCAATAACTTTGCCAAATGACATCTCTTCTTATTTCTAGTGCTAGCACAGGAGTACCATGTCAGCTTTTTCTGACCAGGTGCAAGGTCCCATGATTGTCTCTGCCTTTAGAGATCCAAAAGTTACTTCTGTTGCTGTGTCCACCACATGATCCTACTACTAGTGTTTCATTCACATGAACTCTGGTTCAGATTCCTCCCTCATATCACAGATCAATCTTTCTGACTTCCTAAGTTGTCTTCTAGAGAAAGAATGTTTTATTTTAATATTTTGTTGTCTCTGCCACTCCATAATTCAATTTGAGGTATTATTTTAAAGTTCTTTGGAATGGAATATTGGGAGAAGACATTTGGATGTTTTTTTTTCCTATCCCATTGCCTTGGCTGTGCCCTAGAAGTAAACTATTTACATTATCAAAAATATTTTCATGTAAAGAAAATTATAAGTAATTCTTTGAGAAAAACAGTGAGAGACAAATATATGAACATTTATTAAGTGCCTACTATGTGCCTGTGTCAAGTTCTTTATGGATATTTCATTTTATCCTCACAGAGAGGTAATATTATTGGCCCCTTTTTTAGCATCAGTGTCAGAAAACTATTATTAAAATTATATTTACATGTAATTTGGAAAGAAATAGAAAAAAAGAAAGTCAGAATAGTTAAAACCTTCTCTATCCAGTGGTTATTGTAATGATGAGCCTCTCTAAACTTGGTGAGACTGGTACTTAGATGATGGATGATGATAATTTCATATTTTATTAAAAAGCTTTATAATTTAGTAGTGTTATTATTATGGCATAGATTCAAGAAAGTATGACCATCTTCACAATGGAAAAATAATGAAATTAAAAGAGATATACTTAAGTTGGTGTTGGTCATGATGGTAATCATTAGAAGGTACAGTTTATGCTTTTCTAAATGTAGTTCATCACAGTCTTTTCTTTATCAAAATCGGAATCCAGATCATCGTGCCTCTTTAATAACTATATAGGAAGGAGACATTAATGTACCACTTATTTTATTCATCTCCTTCTGGAAAAACAGTAAACCACATTTCAATTTAAATGCCACTTTTGATATCTTCTGATTTCATATTTAGTGAGAATATCCATATTAACATAGTTTAATACTTACCAGGATTTGTCATTTCTGAGACCCCTGGACAATGACCTCATATTCATGTATCAATAGTTTAATTAATATAGGTAGTTTAAAAACTATTTCTTAGCATCCTTTGTCTACTTTGCTTCTAATTTACTGCTAATGTGGAGTTTAAAAGGGGTATTATTGAAAAAAATATTATTAACATTATAACATGTACTTTTTATATAGCATGTTATTATTATGGTTTTTATAGTGTTTTAAGCTTTGATAAGCAACCCTGAGATATAGCTGCTGTTGTTTAATTATTTCAGTCATCCAACTTTTCATTACTCCATCTGGTATATTCTTGGTGAAGACACTGAAGTGGTTTGCCCCCTTTTCCATCTCATTTTAGAGATGAGGAAACTGAGGTTAAGAGAGGATTAAATGACTTGTTCAGGGTCACACAGCTAGTAATATTTGATATAGGATGTGAATTAAGGCTTTATTCAGTATAGATGCACTATCCTATATATTGTACCAACTATCTCATTTTATGGGTTTCTATGACTAGATACTTTATCACCTATAAACTATCTTATTTATAATGAATTTATACTTAACTAAGGTGGTCATTGGTCAGGAATAGATATAGTTAATAAATGAGTCAGTACTCAAAATTGTTCTAACGTAGTAGAACATTACAATGTTTGAACATTTTTTTCATGTGACCTTTAACAACCCAATGTCAGAGTTACCTTTCTATTACAGTTAAGCATTGGAATAGCACTTGTATGGAGAATTTCTACAATTTGATGGAATTTCATTTTATATCATTTTTGGAAGACTTTTCTTTTGTACTTTGTTGTTATTTCATATGTATGTGTGTGAGTGTATGCATGTGTGTGTGTGTAAGAGAGAGATAGAGAAACAGAGAGGCAGAGACATAGAGAGATTATTGTTTATATCTAAGAAGTGGTCATACACTTGGGACAAAGGAATAATAGATCCATTTACTAGAGACAAATAAAGGAATTGGTGGAATTGGTTTTATTTCATCCAAAGAACTCAGGAAATATCTTTTCATGTTGCATAGATTATGAGATTCTATAATAAAGACAATAACTGGGGACAAGTAAGTGACTCAGTGGATTGAGAATCAGTCCTAGAGATGAGAGGTCCTAGATTCAAATCTGTCCTCAGACACTTCCTAGCTGTGTGACCCTTGGAAAGATATTTAATCCTCACTGTGTACCTCTTACAGCTCTTCTATCTTAGAACCAATGCATAGTAATGATTATAAGATGGGATGCATAGGTTTAAAAAATAAAAAAAAGACCATCATTACGATATTTGTAGTTTCCATGATTATATCTGTTAGAGAAGTTGAGAAGGTAGACACATTAATATCTAGTGGTAGTCTCTCGGTGACAGAGAATGACAATTGTCTTTGTGCATTATTATCTATTGATGTACCTTCATGTGGCTTTGAAGTGCACGGGGTTAGGATAGATGAGTGTGCACAAAGATGTGTGAAGGAGATTTAAGTGGAAAAGTCAGTGCACAGAGAGTCCCACTCTCTCAGCATTGGAAGCCTGGGTCCATTGGCATGAAAAATCGTTACACCTGGAGACTTCCTCAGCTGCATTGGATGGCCCTGTTGTCCTTTGTGCTCCAACACTCCCTGAGCACTCCACAGTGCTTTGCTGCGTTGCCATCTCAGCCATTGAACCTTCTTATTGGTTTCTTCCGCCTGTTCAGCCGAAGCAGTCTTCACATGCTGGGTGAGCAAAGTCCTGGTTCACCAGGGGTCGAAGCCGTTGCCCGGGGTGTGGCCGCTGCCGCATGCTAGCAGCTACTGGGAGCCACAAGTGAGAGCTGGGTGTCAGGTGAGGGTCAGAGGCTGGAGAGCTGCCCTAGAAGGGTATGACAAGCCCTCCCTACCAGAGATACTACCCCTCCCTGAACACCCCATACACCCCGACAAATTTATATGAAGAACATAATAAGACTCTTCAAATTGAAACAACATATATTTTAATGCTTGATGGCCAGTGCAAAGATAATTACAAGGAAAAATGTTGGAAAATATGTTGGTAAATATGGTTTACTACTAATAAAATTCTAGCACGCAAAGGCTTAGAGTATAATGAATTCTTGCTCTTGTATATTGTGAATAATTTATGTAAGCAGAAAGTAGGGAGTTGTTGGTTATTGAATAATATAGATTTTTTCAAGGAAATTTATTATATTTTGAGCCAGAATGACAATTTGCTGATTGGGAATCATTTTTCAGTAAGTTCGCACTGAATAAATATCTAATAAATTTGTTAAAGAATATAAGATCAATATTAACTAAAAGTAATACTTTTGTTGGTATTTAAGAGATTGTGTATGAAAATATGTATAAAAAGGAAGGATACAAAAGCTTACAAATAATCACAGATATTAATAGTACAAATAATTAAAATAGAAAAAAACCTTAGCAAATCATGGACCTACTTTTCTAACTCTATGTAATCATGGTAACAAAAATCTGTTTATTGAACATATCACAGATAAAATTAAAAATAAGGAGGCTTTTTTGTAAATGATTGTCAACAACCAGAGTACATTTTTTTTAATTCACAAAGTTCATTAAAAGGTTCAGAGAATTTAAAACTATACTGAGATTATTGCTTATTTACTATAAATAAAATACATGACTAGTTTGAGCACCAGGGTAGTTTTGTTCAATGGCCCTCTAATTATATGAACTATAGGATAAAATAGAAATTTATGCTCAACATATATATTGTCAGTGTCAATGAGGATATCTAGTATAGAGTCCAAATTAAGAGGTATCACTTGTATTTGGTGAGGTTTTTCAGATACTCATGTTCAGGAATTAAGCTAGGCAGATTGCATCAAATCCAAAAATGTTTCAGAAATTTCCACTGAAGATAAATAATCTTCAAAAAGTTTGATCTAGAGGTCTGGGTGGTTCAGTGGACTAAGCATATGACTCAGAGATCGGAGGTCCTGGGTTCAAATTTAGCCTTAGATATATCCTAGCTGTGTGACCCTGGGCAAGTCACTTAACACCCATTGCCTAGCCCTTACTACTCTTCTGCCTTAGTACCCATCCACAATATTGATTCTAAGATGGAAGGTAACAGTTTTAAAAAAGTTTGATCAAAGTATTAAAATAGGAGAGAAACAGATTAAAATGTCTATTGTTAAGACTATGATATTTATGTAGATGAACAGCCCAAAGACTGATCATTGCTTCCAATCTCAGGTGAAATATGAACTGGCCCTAGAAATTTGTCTGAAGAGATCAGGCTACATTGCCTTTTGAGATATTGCCTAAGACTTCTATCCCTTACTCTATAGAGATGTTTATTGGTATAAGCTACCATTCTAATTAGATCAATAACAGGAGCTTAAAAATGAAATTAAGATGATAGTTTTTGGAACATCCGATACCTCCTTCCTTTTCAGGGTGAAATGAAAATCAAGTTCTCATTAGTAATCTTTTCCCATTTGTGTTGACATCTTTTAGAGTTGAAGATGGTATAGAATGACACAGATCTCACCTGAGTTGTCTGGCATAAATATAATATTACTCTTCTTATCTTCAGAGAAGTTATAGTTTGTATAAATTTATTCCTATTGAGATTCTTGAAATATCAAGAATATGGTTACCATAATGATATATGTGTATACATATGTATATATAAATATATTACCATAATGAGATAATGCAGACTCAGCTATGAATTGTAATATTCCAAACCTTGTTGCAACAGGACTTTACCCCTCAATATGTCTGTTATGCTCTTCAGTGACACTTTGAAACTCCTGCTGCAGTTCTGTGATCATTTCCTTGAGATCTGTTTTACTGGATAACTTTGATATCCCATTGCATCCTTTGCCTATAGATCTTAGGAATCTCCTTAGTTTCCTGCCTGCTCCAGTAGCTCCCTTTGCTGCTTATTCAGCATCTCCAGATCAAGTTCTATCACGTCATTGGAGTTGAACTCTCTTGACTTTTCCTGTCTTCCTCTTCTAATTGAAGCTCCTGCTTATGAAGTTTACCCTCTTGAAATTTGTTCTTTCCCTCCCTCTTCTTCTTAAGGACCATGTCTTAGAGATTCAAATATTACAGGAATCCATCCCTAAAGCATAGCTCTTTATTGCTAAACCACTCCAAACCTCATAGTAAGAGTTTTATTCGATCCTGAGAAAAATTCCAATTGTTTTCACAAATAATCTCACCAGATTATTCTATGGGAAGGAGTAGGTTAGTCTCATTCTTGTAGACTTCCAAACAGGATACAGAGAGGAAGACTTGGTCATCTGAGCAAAACAGCTTCTCTACATCTTGGTTCTTGTCCCTCTTGGCTCTTGAAATGGCAGTGCTTTCAGTGCTTGATGGTATCAGCAAGTTTCCCCAGAATCAGTAGATTAATTTTCTCTCAACTGGGAGACTTCCCTGAACTCAACAAGAGAAAGATCATGGAGACTTTTTTCTACCTTCCAAGTCAATTATGTGTCCTAGAAAACCTGGCACCATACCAAAACTGTCCCTAAGGAAATTAGGCCAAAGATCATTTTTTTCCATATCTACTGTGATTGATTAAAGCACATGTTTGGAGTGAGGGAGAAGGTTTTGTAATTGACTTTGAAAGGACCATATACTGAAATTAAAAAAAAAAAACAACCTTCTGTCCTTTAAAAGTAAATTTTCAAATACACCATGCATGATTTCTTATATGAATCCTGGGCAGTGGTGTTTGAATGTGTTGTTATTAATGAGATGGTGGATTCATTTCAACACTTTTGCTTTAATTAAATCCTCCTTAAAGTTGATGAAAACGAGGCTCTTACACTTTGTGGATAGTCTTATGAGTCAGTAATTTAATGTAGTGGAATGCCTTTGTTCCTATAAAATGAATTACAATATTGGGACATGTTTTCATCCCTTTAAAGTGACTTAACATATGTGATAACTGCTTTTCTTGATCCAATGCATGACAATATCTTTGAAGTCACTTTGCAATTATAATGATTCATGACATTTCCTTTTACTTAGAAAGCAATAAGATAATTAAAAAGCAAATATTTTTCTAAAAAAGTATTTTATGGGGGTTCAATTTTGAAAACTAATGCTAGTCTTCTGATTTGAAAAACTAATACTATGAAAGGATTTCCATTGTCCTTTCTCTATTTTCAACAATTCATCAGAAAGGGATTGGTTTCTCTCAGGAGAAAGTTAGGGTTAAGTAATTAAGTAGTATTTCATAAGAGAAAGGTATTAGTGGCAATATAATTTTGCCTCTATGGAAATTGTGACATCTTTAGTGAAAAATGGGGTAAGGATTATTTTGGAGAATCTGATAGACAATGTGATGTAAGCAATGGCCTTTGATGTTATTTTTTGGAAGATACTTTATTTTAAAAAAAAGAATAAAATAATGATGTAACTAAGCTGTTTAATCCTTGGATATGGAATGGTATTGAACCTTTTCCCCCAAAGTCATTTTTGATAGCTTCCCTTCATCTTTTTACACTCACACACACACCATATATATATATATATATATATATATATATATATATATATATATATCTTCATTCCATTGCCTCAAGCATTTCAATTTTTCTTCTTTATTCCTGATAGTCTTCAGTCAATTCCATTTCCAGCTAAAAAAATAAATAGGTGTTAAATTTCCTTTTCCAACAGTAAGAATTAGTGTATGTATGTGCATGTGTGTGTGTGTGTGTGTGTGTGTGTGTGTGTGTGTTTTCTCCCTGAAAGATTTTTCCACTATCAGAACCTTACTTTTGGTTACATGTAGCAAATAAGAATATGGACTCGTCAGGAATATCTGAGTTCAAATCCCTCCCATCTCAGACACTAGCTTTCTAATGATAGAGAAATTTACTTAAACTCTCTATCCCTATTTCTTCATATGTAGAAGCCAGGTGTTATACTCAGTAGGACTTTAATGTTCCTTCCAATCACAAATCTATGATCCTAAATTAGCATTCATAATTTGTTCCTTATAAGTTTAAAAATTCTAATAATTCATAATATAAATTTACTAACATTTCTTCAAAAAGGGAAGATATTTCAATAGCATAAAATTGTTTATTCCTCACTATTTCATCTCTGACCATGTTGATAATAGTTCTCTAAATTTTGGTATATAATATAGCCCAGTGATAACTTCTCAGTTTATTCATTTCCTGTCTGATTCCCCAAACTCATAAATGCAGGTATCCTATATAATACTAGACTTCCTCAAGATCTTAGACTTTTTTGGTTACCAAAAGGTCATTTGAGCTGTCAATGTTATTCTGTGCCATTTTTTGCCGTCTTGCATTTCCTGCAACATATCTTGTTCTTCCATTTCTTGAAGGTGGGTAATGACTCATAGTGTGTTGTTTTCTGTTTTTTCCCATTGTGTGTGTTACTGTTGGCCTTTAGAAGATTTAATTTTGATTCATTATGCTACTTTTTGATTCATGGTCTTCAGTATAATTAAAAAAATATCAGCATTAGAAAGATGTTGTTTTATGCTAATCCATGGAAATTTATGTTAATTTTTATTAAATATGTTAATAATTTGCATAAAATATGACAATTTGTAGAGATGATGCTAAAGTAAAGCAACAAGACATGCCTTATTTTAACACATTCTTTAATAAAACAACATTTCTAGTATCATTTGTTAAATTATATAAAAGTTTTATGAATTGCTAAATGACAAATTCAGCAGCAAATGCTTATAACTAAAGTATTATCATAAGAAAAGAAACCAAAATGAATAATTTTGAGTTTTATTCAAAAAATACTTGTAATTTTTTTCCTGTCTCCAATACAAAAATGTTTTCTTTCTTCCTAAATTCTTAAACTAGCAAGAACAATTAGTATAAGCCTTACTTTGTCTAAGTAATTATAATCACATTCTATGCATTCTACTCTAAGTTACATAAAGGAGAAGAGATATTGTTAACTTTGAAAAGTTATGGAAAGGTCAAATTTAAAGGTTTTTTTCCACTCCATTAAAAAAGTTTTAGAATAAAAAAGATTGTTAACTACCTCTTGTCAATTTCAATTCCCCAATGTACAAGGACAGTTTATATGATCAAAGAACTAGAAGTGACCTTAGAATAATCAAATTTAGTCTCCTCTTTTTATAGATTAAAAAATTGAGGTATAGTGAAATAAGTCACTTGTAGAGCATTAGATCAATAGAAGAGATGGTACTGTTATACAAGAAAACTGAAAGTATTCTCAACTCCTAGTTCAATAATCTTCTATAGAATTTTGATCATTAAAGTTATTTTCTGATTCATTAACAAATATTTCAATCATAGAACTAAAGTAAACTTTTAAACTAATCTTTCAATATGCGTCATCTAATTAATGTTAATTATTCAATTCAACAGGTTCAGATACAAAGTGTAGATGAGATGTTATACTTGATAACAATTTCTCAGTAAGTGTACCAATGCTTTTTGTAAAGCACTTTGGGATTACCCTCAGCTTCATTATAAATTATCCATTTGATCTGTACAACAGTCTTCTGGGGCTGATAGCACAAATAGCATTATCTTCATTTTACAGAGCAGGAAACAAGCAGATTGTAACCAAGTTAGGCAAATATGGATGGTTTCTTTTAAATACATATAACTGTGGGAATAAAATTACATAAACACCTGTTTTCAATATATTACTTTATCAAGAACAATAGAGATCCTTAGCATCCCTGATGAGAATATAATTCATCAAATAAAATATTAGAATGAGAACAGTTGTATTGAAATAGACATATTATGTTTCTTTATAATTACTTAATTTGAAACATAGAAATAGCCAAAATGGTTATAAAAAGGAAACATTCAGAAAAAATATGGATATTTGGTTAGAAATCTATGCTTTTGATTCAGAGACTTCCGGTCAAGATGGCAGCTTAGAGAAAGCTAAAGTTCAGAGCTCCAGAAACCCTTCCTTACCAATCTCAAACTGAATGCTCCTAGGGCACCGAAATTCAAAAAAAAAACAACGGAATAGACCCCGGGAACACTCCTCCTGGACCTGGATCAAAAGGTATGGCCCCCCAAAAGTCAGAACCTGAGATCACTTGGATCTAAGGGGTAGGCAAAAGGAAGGTCCCGGGACCCATTCCCCCCAACCCAGAGTGCTGAATCTGAGGCAGCAGCAGGAACCTCAGGGCAGGCAAAAGGGCCTCGGGAGCCGGCTATTCTGAAGGCCACATCCTGAAAACAGCCTGACCCAGTTGCGGGGGCACCCAGACAGCAGGGAAACAGAGAGAGACCGTGAGAGCCTGTAGCCCCCTGACCAGATCCTTCCATCTTAGTCTTACCAAAGGTCCCTGCCTCAGGGTATACTCAGTCAGAGGTTAATCCCATCACCAGCCCTTGGCGCTCTGGGAAGCCATGGCCCCTCCCCCTCAGAGTGTGGCTCCTCTGGCCAGCAAAAGATTAAAATACATCTGAGAGTTCAAGCCAGGCGCAGAGCATAGAAGTAAGGCAATAGAGAAGCATTGGGAGGGAACTGAGGAGGGTAGTAACACCGAAAACACCGAAACACCAGCAATTCCAGGCTTCCTGGGGAAGACAGACAATTTGCTTGGGGCTAAAGCCACTGAACACCAGAAAGATAACAGAAGAGCCAGCCCCCCTCACTCAGATAGAGATGGCAAATAGCACAGAAGCAAAAAAGCCTCAAAACAACAGGAAAAACAAAAAGGGGGCAACTTTGGACACATTTTATGGAGCAAAATTACAAAATACAGAGGAGGTAGAAGAGGAAACACAAGCAAATGTGTCAAAACTTTCCAAAGGAAATGGAAACTCTCCACAAACTTTTGAAGAGTTTGAATCGAAAATGATCAAAAAGATGGAAGCCTTCTGGCAGGAAAAGTGGGAATTAATGCAAAAGAATTTAACACAACTACAAAACCTGTTTGACCAAACTGAACAAAAAAGCCAGGCTTTAAAGGTCCGAATTAGGCAACTAGAAGACAAAGAGCAGGTAAAAGAGCAAGAATCAAAAAGCAAAGCCAAAAGATCAAGAAATTAGAAGAGAACATAAAATATCTCACTGACAAGGTGACAGACTTGGAAAATAGAGGAAGAAGAGATAATTTAAGAATAATTGGACTACCAGAAAATCCAGAAATAAACAGCAAACTAGACATCATAATACAAGATATAATCAAAGAAAATTGCCCAGAGATTCTAGAACAAGGGGGCAATACAGCCACTGAAAGAGCTCACAGAACACCCTCTACACTAAATCCCCAAAAGACAACTCCCAGGAATGTAATTGCCAAATTCCAAAGCTATCAAACAAAAGAAAAAATCCTACAGGAAGCCAGAAAAAGACAATTTAGATATAAAAGAATGCCAACCAGGGTCACACAAGACCTTGCAAGTTCCACTCTGAATGATCATAAGGCATGGACCATGATTTTCAGAAAGGCAAGAGAGCTGGGACTTCAACCAAGAATCATCTATCTAGCAAAACTGCCTATATACTACCAAGGGAAATTATGGGCATTCAACAAAATAGAAGATTTCCAACTTTTTGCAAAGAAAAGACCAGTGCTCTGTGGAAAGTTCGATATCGAAAAACAAAGAGCATGGAATACCTGAAAAGGTAAATATGAAGGAAAGGGAAAAGGAGAAAATTGTTATCTTTTCATTTATTCAAACTCTCTTCTATAAGGACTACATTTATATCAATCTGTATACTAACATGCGGGTAAAATGTAATGTGTAAATAGGGGGAAAGAAAAATCAAATAGAATAATCTTTCTCACACAAAGATTCATATGGGAAGGGGAGGGGAAGAAAACTCCTATAAGAAGGAGAGGAAGAGAGTTTTCACTTAAACCTTACTCTCAAGGAAATCAACTCTGAGAGGGAAAAAAATCCAGATCCATTGGGATCTTGAATTCTATCTTACCCAACAAGGGTAGGGAGAAGGGAAAACCAAGAGGGGAAAAGGAAGAGGGAAAACAAAAGGGGAGGGAAGGAGAGGGGGGAGGCAGAGGGAACAAAAAGGGAGGCTCTAGAAAGGGAAACATATCAAGGGAGGGGACAAGGGCAACTGATTTAAAGTAAATCACTGGATTAAAAGTTTAGAGCTAAAGAAGAAAGGTTAGAATTAGGGAAGGATATCAAAATGCCAGAGAATTCACAAGTCACAATCATAACTTTGAACATGAATGGGATGAACTGACCCATAAAACACAGACGAATTGCAGAATGGGTTAGAATCCAAAACCCTATCATATGTTGTCTTCAAGAAGCACACATGATATGGGTAGACACCGACAAGGTCCGAATTAAAGGATGGAGTAAGACCTTCTGGGCCTCAACTGATAGAAAGAAGGCAGGAGTTGCAATCATGATATCTGATAAAGCCAAAGCAAAAATAGACCTGATTAAAAGGGATAGGGAAGGTAATTATATTTTCTTAAAAGGGACTTTAGACAATGAGGAAATATCACTAATCAACATGTATGCACCAAATAATATAGCACCCAAATTTCTAATAGAAAAACTCGGAGAATTGAAGTAATAAATAGACAGTAAAGCAATATTAGTGGGAGATTTGAACCAACCATTATCAAATTTAGATAAATCAAATCAAAAAATAAATGAGAAAGAGGTAAAAGAAGTGAATGAAATCTTAGAAAAATTAGAGCTAATAGACATATGGAGAAAAATAAATAGGGACAAAAAGAAATTAACCTTCTTCTCAGCACCACATGGCACATTCCCAAAGATTGACCATACACTAGGTCACAGAAACATGGCATACAAATGCAAAAAAACAGAAATAATAAACGCAGCCATTTCAGACCACAAGGCAATAAAAATAATGATCAGTAATGGTACATGGAAAACCAAATCAAAAATCAATTGGAAATTAAACAATATGATACTCCAAAATCTTTTAGTTAGAGAAGAACTCACAGAAACAATTAATAATTTCATCCAGGAAAATGACAATGGTGAGACATCCTTTCAAACCATTTGGGATGCAGCCAAAGCAGTAATCAGAGGTAAATCCATATCCCTGAGTGCATAACAAACTAGGGAGATCAGAAATCAATCAATTGGAAATGCAAATTAAAAAAAACTCTAAAGAGATCAAATTAAAAAACCCCAGGAGAAAACCAAACTAGAAATCCTAAAAATTAAGGGAGAAATTAATAAAATAGAAAGTGATAGAACTATTGATTTAATAAATAAGACTAGAAGCTGGTACTTTGAAAAAAACAAACAAAATAGACAAAGTACTGGTCAATCTAATTAAAAAAAGGAAGGAAGAAAAGCAAATTAACAGCATCAAAGATGAAAAGGGGGACATCACCTCCAATGAAGAGGAAATCAAGGCAATCATTAAAAATTACTTTGCCCAATTATATGGCAATAAATACAGCAATCTAGGCGATATGGATGAATATATACAAAAATACAAACTGCCTAGACTAACAGAAGAAGAAATAGAATTTTTAAATAATCCCATATCAGAAAATGAAATCCAACAGGCCATCAAAGAACTTCCTAAGAAAAAATCCCCAGGGCCCAAAGGATTCACAAGTGAATTCTATCAAACATTCAGAGAACAGTTAATCCCAATACTATACAAACTATTTGACATAATAAGCAAAGAGGGAATTCTATTAAACTTTTATGACACAAACATGGTACTGATTCCAAAACCAGGCAGGTCAAAAACAGAGAAAGAAAACTATAGACCAATGTCCCTAATGAATATAGATGCAAAAATCTTAAATAGGATACTAGCAAAAAGACTCCAGAAAGTGATCAGAAGGGTCATCCACCATGATCAAGTAGGATTTATACCAGGGATGCAGGGCTGGTTCAATATTAGGAAAACCATCCACATAATCGTCCATATCAGCAAGCAAACCAACAAAAATCACATGATTATTTCAATAGATGCAGAAAAAGCCTTTGATAAAATACAACATCCATTCCTATTGAAAACACTAGAAAGCATAGGAATAGGAGGGTTGTTCCTAAAAATAATAAACAGTATATATCTAAAACCATCAGCCAATATCATCTGCAATGGGGATAAACTAAATGCATTTCCAATAAGATCAGGAGTGAGAAACAAGGATGCCCATTATCACCTCTACTATTTGACATTGTACTAGAAACACTAGCAGTAGCAATTAGAGAAGAAAAAGAAATTGAAGGCATCAAAATAGGCAAGGAGGAGACCAAGTTATCACTCTTTGCAGATGACATGATGGTCTACTTAAAGAATCCTAGAGATTCAACCAAAAAGCTAATTGAAATAATCAACAACTTTAGCAAAGTTGCAGGATACAAAATAAACCTGCATAAGTCATCAGCATTTCTATACATCTCCAACATAGTTCAGCAGCAAAAACTAGAAAGAGAAATCCCATTCAAAATCACCTTAGACAAAATAAAATACCTAGGAATCTATCTCCCGAGATAAACACAGGAACTATGTGACCACTACTACAAAACACTCTCCACACAACTAAAACTAGACTTGAGCAATTCGAAAAAACATTAACTGCTCTTGGGTAGGATGAGCCAATATAGTAAAAATGACCATCCTACCCAAACTTATTTATCTATTTAATGCCATACCCATAGAACTTCCAAAAAATTTCTTCACTGATTTAGAAAAAAAACATAACAAAGTTCATTTGGAAGAACAAAAGATCAAGGATATCCAGGGAAATAATGAAAAAAAATACAAAGGAAGGGTGCCTTGCAGTCCCAGATCTCAAACTATATTACAAAGCAGCAGTCATCAAAACAATTTGGTACTGGCTAAGAGACAGAAAGGAGGATAAGTGGAATAGACTTGGGGCAAGTGACCTCAGCAAGACAATATATGATAACCCCAAAGATCTCAGCTTTTGGGTCAAAAATCCACTATTCGATAAAAACTGCTGGGAAAATTGGAAGACAGTTTGGGAGAGATTAGGATTAGATCAACACCTCACACCCTACATCAAGATAAATTCAAAATGGGTGACTGACATGAACATAAAGAAGGAAACTATAAGTAAATTAGGTAAACACAGAATAGTATACATATCAGACCTTTAGGAAGGGAAAAACTTTAAAACCAAGCAAGACATAGAAAGAGTCACAAAATGTAAAATAAATAATTTCGACTACATCAAATTAAAAAGCTTTTGTACAAACAAAACCAATATAACTAAAATAAGAAGGAAACAACAAATTGGGAAGCTATCTTCATAAAAACCTCTGACAAAGGTTTAATTACTCAAATTTACAAAGAACTAAACCAATTGTACAAAAAATCAAGCCATTCTCCAATTGATAAATGGGCAAGGGACATGAACAGGCAGTTCTCAGCCAAAGAAATCAAAACTATTAATAAGCACATGAAAACATGCTCTACATCTCTTATAATCAGAGAGATGCAAATCAAAACAACTCTGAGGTATCACCTCACACCAAGCAGATTGGCTAACATGATAGCAAAGGAAAGTAATGAATGCTGGAGGGGATGTGGCAAAGTAGGTACATTAATTCATTGCTGGTGGAGTTGTAAACTGATCCAACCATTCTGGAGGGCAATTTGGAACTATGCCCAAAGGGCGATAAAAGACTCTCTGCCCTTTGATCCAGCCATAGCATTGCTGGGTTTGTACCCCAAAGAGATAATAAGGAAAAAGACTTGTACAAGAATATTCATAGCTGACTCTTTGTGGTGGCCAAAAATTGGAAAATGAGGGGATGCCCTTCAATTGGGGAATGGCTGAACAAATTGTGGTATATGTTGGTGATGGAATACTATTGTAATCAAAGGAATAATAAAGTGGAGGAATTCCACGGAGACTGGAACAACCTCCAGGAAGTGATGCAGAGCAAAAGGAGCAGAACTAGGAAAACATTGTACACAGAGACTGATACACTGTGGTACAATCGAAGGCAATGGACTCCTCCACTAGGGACAATGCAATGTCTCTGAACAATCTACAGGGATCTAAAAAACACTATCCACAAGCAGAGGATAAACTGTGGGAGTAAAAACACCGATGAAAAGCAACTGCTTGACTACAGGGGCTGAGAGGAAATGACTGAGGAGAGACTCTAAATGAACACTCTAGTGCAAATACCAACAACATGGAAATGGGTTCGAACCAAGAACACATGTAAAACCCAGTGGAATTGTGCTCTGGCTATGGGAGAAGTGGTGGGAGGTGGGCGGTGGAAGGAAAAGATAATGATCATTGTTTCCAATGAATAATGTTTGTAAATAACCAAATAAAATAATGTTTAAAAGTCAAAAAAATCATTCAAATTAAATATTTGACAAAGCCACAAAAAAAAAAAAGAAATCTATGCTTTTATAGTTAGTTGTTGATTTCTGAGCCAAAAAAAATGATGATGATGGCCTGTGGGATAGATGCAAATTTCTACTTAAGAAAACGATGACATTTATGCTACAGAAAAACTACCTCCTTCATGGAGGCTGTGATTTCAGTGCAAAAATAAGATTTTTTTCTTATATTATTCCAAGCTCTTAGTCAAAAACTTGAGAGAATATTAGACTTGTGAATCAAAGTGGCTAATAATTTGAAAGTATTAGAAATATGGTAGGAATTTTCTCAACCAATAACCCAGGAAGAATTCCAACTGATGTCCACTAGATAAAAGGAGTGATGCTAAACTCTTTCATTTCTGCTTTATATTTGATTACTGTCTTTGTCAGTGACATCTATTGATGATTATTTTGTTGTTGTTGTTACATTCTTACCTCCACATCTGGCTTGCATTTCTAGAGAATCTAAGAAGAAAGCATCTTTCCTTCATGCTTCACAAACAAAATTGAGAATCTAAATATTAAATGTATTTGATGCTCAAACCTTAATTTTGAAAAAAAAATTAAGCACTATGCCCTGGGCCAAGTTCTTATTTCCTGCAGCTCAGCTGGGGATTCATCTTCCATTCTATTTCATAAGATTATTATCCAGCCCCATGTTGATATAGTAGAAGCTATCTTATTTCAGAAAACATTAATTTGCATGGTGGGATGCAGGTGGGATTTGAATAATCCAAAACAAACTTCAATAATGAATTATTTTAAAGTTTTTCTTATCTTTTTTAAATTTGGCAGATAAAATGCATAGTTTATACAAAGTGCAAATGATGTGCCTTAAACCATGAAATATTTTAATACCTTAATGGAGTTATGATATCCAGTACTTTTTCCAGGCACATGGAACACCTCCTCAGCCATACCTTTATGATTTCTTACATGCATCTTTCCAAATATCCTCCATATAGGATCTTCTCAGTGTGCTATAGACCATTCTTTAGTTGTTAACATTTCATGGCTATCACTTCATCATGTGAAAAACTCACTCTTGCTATATAACTATATAATTGGCACAGGTCCTTATTCAATGGGATACTTCCCAGTTGTATGAGTTTGACTCTAATTCCTAGAAAAATTGTAGTTTGTATTATTAAAGAGATGGGTAGATATTATCTAAAAAAGCAATAATCATAAAAAACAACATAGCTTCATCAAAAATGATTTATGACTGAGTAGCCTTACCTTCTAACCTGGCAAAATAGGAAAACTCTATAAATGATATTTACCTAGATTTTAGTCAAGTATTTCTAAAACAGTTCATGTTATTATTATGGGGAATGGTAGAAATGTATCAATTATGTGCATTCAAAATTAGTTGAACCACTAGATTCAAAAGAAGTTATGAATGATTCCATAATAATTTGGTATAGTATAAAGAACTGGATCAGCAATGACACATGTTAAACATGTCAGATATAGGAAGGGGGTAGGAGGAGGGGAGGGAAAGAACATGAGTCTTGTAACCATGGGAAATATTCTAAATCATCTAATTAAATAAAATTAAAAAAATAAAAACTGGATCAGGACTCTGAAAACCTGCATTCAAATCTTTTGGCTGACCACCTATTTGACCTTGAAAAATCCATTTAACTTCTATGGGCATCAGTTTCCTTATCTGTAATATAAGATCAGACTAGATGGTCTCTGATATACATTCATTTCAAGACCTTTGATTCTAAGAGAGGAGAAGAGGTGAAAGCAAGCAGATGGCCATTATTATTTCTAATTGAGAATTTGTAAGAAAGTTCAGGAGTGTTCTCACTAATCTATGCTATTTAATGTTTTCATCAATGATGTGGATAAAAAATAGATGGTATGCTCATCTCTTTTGCAGATGACTCAAAATTAGTGGCGATATAGGAAAAAAAAAACATATGACAGAATTAGAATCCCAAAAGTTCTCAGCAGGATTTTTTAAAAAAAGTATTGAATCTTAATCTGAAATTTAATAGAGATAAATTTAAAGTCACTTCAGTTCAATAATTTTGATTCAAAAATACATAATAGAAGAGGCATAATTGAAAAGCAGATTTAAAAAAAATGTGGAGGTTTTAGGATCCTACATATTCAATATAAGTCACCAGTGTGGTTAGCTAATAGTATCTAAGGTTGCTTGGGTCTAGCATAACTTTTAGCTGGAATATGAAGGTGAGTCTCAGTTTATTCTACCAGGGTCTGATCCCATAAGCAATATTATATTCAATTTTGAGCAATACATTTTATAAAGGATGTTAACAAGCCAGAGAGAATTTAGAGGAGGGCAAACACAATGGCCAAAATCTTTGAATTCCAGTTATATGAGAATCATTTGAAGAAAATAAGCACATTTAGCATGACTGAAAAGAAGAATCAGAAAAAAAAAGGTAGTTGTCTTAAAATATTTGAAAAGGATCATTGGAGAGAATAAGACTTGCTTTCTTATGCCTCTAGAGTCAATTTAGGAACCAATTAGGGAAAATTGAAAAGAGAAAAACAGTCCTTATATTTTAGGGGAAATATGTCAAATTATTAAAGCTATCCAAAAGTGGAACGGGCTACCAAGAGACCTAATGGGACTTTTATGCCTCTGGGAATTTCTAGGCACACATTTCATTTCTATTTGTTTTCTTTTGTAAACATTTTTTTTTTGTTTTGGTTTGTTTCGTTTTGTTGGGACAAACAGATGCTGAGTTTTCTTTCAATTGTGAAGTTTAATGTACTTTTCTGACCTTTTCCATTTGTTAAGTACAAGCCATCCTTGGTAATATGCTACAGTTCACTCAATTGCCTATTATTTTATCTCTTCAATAATTAATATTTCATGATTAATTATAATAGAGGTAAATACTGGTGTTAAAATATTATGTTGTATGCTAGATTTGATTGAAGTCATTTAAAATGTTTTGCACTTTTAGAAAAGTAATCCAGTCTATTTTATTTCTCCTCTTTAATTCTGGGATTTTACTGTCTGTATCACTTATCTAAAGTACATGTTTGGGTGACCTTACTAAATAGACTATCCATACATTTCCATGTTGTAAAGAAAGGGACTTAATATGCAGTGGACTTTGGATTTCATTGGTATAAGGACTCCTGAGTGAAAGAATTATCTCAACCAATGTAAATAGGCATCATGTCTCTGTTTTACAGTATCAGAAATTTATTTAGGACAATTGAGAGGTTAGAGGACTAGTTCAGGTTTACATTATATGTGTATATATTTCTCTAGTAGTGTGATCATGATATAATTGATATAGCACTGACTCCAAAACCAATAAGAAGTAGGCTCAAGTACAGTTTTGAATTGCATATCATAGTTGGAAAAACAGGCTTTTAAAATAACATTTTTTCTATGTGAATGTTAGAATCATTCCTTTTGCATGGCTATAAATCTCATCAGTGGTCACTAGGTGACACAGTTGATAGAATTCTTAATCTGTAGTCAGAAAGACATCTGTCTGAGTTCAAATCATGTCTTAAACACTTAAGATCATGATGGCAAACCTATGGGACATGTAGCAAAGATAACATGCAAAAACCTCTGTGGAAGTGTGCTAGAGCTATTCTGTTCCTCCTCTCCACCATGCTTCCCTGCCTCACTGCCTAGCAGCCCAATGGAAGCATTTAATCCCACCCTAGTGAAGTGCCTGGGCCTCTACCCCTCGTTTCTCCCTCCCCTGTCTGGGATAAGGTAGAGAGGTTAGGTTGGGGGGACAGGGAACAGCATGTAGGGGGATGGGCACAGCATGTAGTCTGAGGGCAGGACATAGTATGCACTGTCTAAAAGGTTCTAAAAGTTTCACCATCACTGATTTATGAGTTCTGTGACTTTGGGCAAGTTATTTAACACTGTTTGCCTCAGTTCCTCATATGTTACAAAATCTGGAGAAGGAAATGGCAAATTATTTCTGTACTTTTTTCCAAGAAAATACCTTATTGGGTCAGAAAGTATAATCCAAGACTGAAACAAATGAACAAAAATATAAAAATATTTTGAAGTATGATAGAAATGTTTTCTGTTTGACCCTTAACAAGGACTTTGTCTTTGCTTTGTGGCCTGCCTTCATCAAGTTAGGAAAGTCTCATCTTCAGTATGTTGTCCACTAGAAATGAACACTTTGAATATGACAACTCATCTTATGAAATTAAGTATTTTATGTATTAATAAAATATTTAAATAATACATTATTCTGGCCACAAAGAACACCAAGGATTGCAATACATACTCTTTCTTCCTTTTAATACTGGCACCATGAATAGTTCAATATTGATTCATTTATGGTTGCTCTGTTTGTTGATAATAATTGAGGTCTCAAATCTATTGCAAAAATTATAAAATAAATCAAAAGAAAAATCATTAATACTTATTAATAGGGAGACATGGACTCCTGATTTCAGTAGTATAGGGAAGTCTTGCCTCTCTCTCTCAATTCAGGGGAGAACCTTCTCTAAAAATTATAGCCTTAGGGAGTTGCCTAGAGCACCTTAAGGTTAAAGAATTTGACTAAGGCCGGATTGTGTTAAAAGAAAGATTTTAATCCAAGCAAGTTGTCATCACATCAACAAGCATTTATTAAGTAACTACTATATTCTAAATATTCTCCTTTGACTGTGCTAAATGTTGGGGACACAGAGAAAAAAGCAAGAAAGACAGGATGAAAAAAGGTAAAAATGAACTTGGTTTCAAGGTCAGATCTATATTCATTAAATCATTCCGTCTTTCTTAATTCGTTGGATGTCCTAGAATGTCTTGGATGACAGTTATTGCTTTTGGATAGATACTTTCAAGCATCATCATCATTAGGATTATTATTTTGTCTGGAACTATGATTTCATTGCTATAAGTAAATTCTAATGAGGAATTTCTGTTCACGAATTCACATTGGTAATTGCTTTGTAACTAGTTTTAGGGATTTTTTTCTGAGTTCACTAAGAGAATAAATACTTTGTCTACTTATATAGCTAGCATGTGCCATATTTGGAACTTTATCTTAGGTCTCCCTGACTGATAGGCTAAAATTATCTGTTTTTCTAGGCATCATCTCTTCTTTGAATGATAAAGCAACGGACAATTATAATTCTAAATGTTGTCAGAAACAAATGGGAAATGTAAAAATATGTCTTATGTTACCATACTGTGTAATGTCTCCAGGTTTTGTGATGATCAGAATTTTGAGGTTAGGATAATCTAGGCTAATAAGAGACTACCAAAGAATGACAGATTCTGACCAACTGCCAAATTAGAACCCTGGTTTCATTGAATAAATATGTCTCTTTCCACTGTCATTAATACCTCAACTTTTTGACCTACTTACTTTGAATTTACAGAGATTATGCTTTTATTCTGTTTATTTTCAGTATTCAATCACTTTTATCCACACTTCTATCTCTGCCATGATCCTTATCCAATTTTTTATCCAAAATTTTGTGTGATTCTTGTAAGTGGACTAACAGGTTAAGAAGCCTGCATAAATTATGGATTTAGTCCATCCTGATTACTGTCTTTTCTTCAAGTTTCTACCCTTTCCAGATTATCTTCTCCACAGTTTGAAAAAAAAATTTCCCTAAACTCCATGTCTGACCATGTCACTCCACTATTCAATATCCAGGGACTACCTAGGGCATGTAAAAATTTATACAACTTTTATTTTATATTTGAAGGGGTTTACAACCTGGCTTATCTAGTTTCAAAGACTTCAATCAATTATTTGAAATTTATTGAGTGCCTACTATTTGCCAGGCACTGTACTATTCACTGGGATACAATAAAAGTCCCTTACCTTAAGATGCTCATAATCTAATGGTTCATAAGACTTCATTACTACTTTGTCTTAATTATATGGTCTTATCAAACTGATTTTCATGATGTTTCAATATTGAATGTGTCTTCCAGCTGATTATCTTCTGGCCTAGGATATATTCCCTCCTCCCCTCTTTATGTCATTCTTCCAGGGATGCATCTTCCCCAATTCTCATAACTGGGACCAATTCAAAATGGATTATTGATTATTACTCTAATAGAATTTGTAGCAAGAAACCTGTGGAATTAAATTTCTAGTATTGTCATTCACAAGCCCCTACTGGTGTGCTCCATACTACTATCAGTCAAACATACTTCAGTTAGTTTTTAGTACTAAGATGGTTCATTAACATTGGTACAAAACATAACACAACCACCTACCCCAAAAGAAAAGATCTTGGGTCCACTCCTTCAAAAATATAGCATCTAGAGCAGTGGTTCTCAACCTTTCTAATGCCGTGACCCTGCAATACAGTTCCTCATGTTGCAGCGATCCCAAACCAAAAAATTATTTTGGTGGTTACTTCAAAACTGTAATTTCGCTACAGTTATGATTCAGAATATAAATACCTGGTATGCATTCTGTATTCTCATTGCTACAAATTGAGAGGTTGAGAACTGCTGTTCTAGAGGAAAAGTTGGCATAACCATATATTATGATGGTGAGGCACATGCATAGAGAATACACATTCTATCTGTGTCCCTGTTTCCCTTTGATGCATTCATTCTCTTGCTATATTGTCTGATATTGGGTTAGTCTATCTAGTACCATGGTCAATGGGAGCAAACTATATTCTCTTCTCATGACCTAGAGTGGATATGAGGTCATCTCCAGATATAAGGACCTAGCTAGAAGCCTCAAAAAGGAAGTTCTTTTTTGATGAACTGGCATATCTCTTACTTACTTGAACAACTTTTGATATTTATTTTTTTATTGAAAAATCCAAAATGTATTGTGAATTTGATTATACTGTGATCTCTGCCATTCATGACTTTATTTGAGATGTTCACAACTGACAAATGTATAACTATGTAGAAAATCTTATTTCCATATTCTTAAAAGTCAAATATATCTAAGGATTAGTGTCCTTTAACAATATTTTCTTCTGTCAAGACTCAGTTGAAACATCATCTTGTATGTGAAGTCTTCTCACATATTCCTAGCTTCTAGTGCACTCTTTTCCCAAAACATCATGCATACATTTGCCTACATGTTGTCTGATAGGAAGGAATATAGGTTTATGGGAAGCAAAACCAGTTTATTTTTTGCCTTTGTATCCTAGCACTTAGCATAGCAATTGACACATAGTGACCACTTAAATCTTATTGATTGATTAAAATTATTTTAATCTATCTAATTATCATATGAGCTTAACTATTATTCAAGGATATCATTTTTCACTTAATGATTATAAGATCTTAGAGATTACTTTTGAACTCTTTTTCCTGAACCTCCTAGTTGATGCTTTGACTATTTTGATACAGGACAAAGAGTATAAATGATCTGCCCAACATTTTACATGTAGTAAGTTGCAGATCTAAAATTTTAACTTGGGTCCTAAGAACTGAGTACCCTAGGACCCACACTCAATACTTTGTTTTCCAATATGCCACAGCTCTAGGCATTTATCAAGCTTACCAAAAGGCCACATTTATTCATAGTTTCAATATTTGGAGGGGAAGGATTTGCAGCAATCACTGTTTTACCTTTAGGCTTCTGTCAACCACTATCCATATTTAAAGAAACTATGGTGTCGCTGTAAGTACCAATTACTCATATGTGGTAAGAAAATATATGGAATAACTTCTCATTTAGGAATACACTTAGAATATAAAGCTGTAGCAAATGATTTTAAAGAAAACAAAACAAGACTATAATACTCATATTCTGGAGAATGAAGAGAAATTATGATTTCTCTTAATAATGAGGTTACCAGTTATAGCCACCCACTGTTCTTTTGTTTTAGAAAAACTTTCCCATTAATAGCAAATATCTAAATGAACAGAAGACCTATTTTTATGATAATTGTGCTACTATGGTATTTCTGTTATTCTGTTTTTTGCCTATGTGCATGTTTGTCTGTGTGATTATATTCATGTTTTATTTTTTCTCAACTCTTGTTAAATAGATTTTGAAGACATTTCTGGAAAGAGAACTAAAATGTTTCCACAACTAAAATGTCTACATTAGTCTTTTAGCTTCTCTGCTTTCCTGTTTCTTTTCAGACCCAGTTCTCCTTTTCTTTTGCTCCTTAAAAGAGACAAAGTTTAGATAGAAAAGAGATGATTTGATAATAATCACTTACCTTTCTCCCTAATGGAATTCAGATTATTTTTAACCTAAGAACAAAAACTCTTATTTCACTAATTTGTTTAAGTAACTAACTTCAATAATAAATTTTAATAACTAACTTTAGAAAGAATCAAAAAATGGGGAAAGCATCTGAGGAATTTATTGCATTCATTCTATTAATTTATTTTCATTTAGGATACAAAATAATTATATAGCTCAGAACACAAGTAAAATAATTCTATTATTAAAATATGTTAGCATATATGTGTATAGAAGGATAATTCTACTATAGAGATTGAATATAAATTTCTGGCTTACCTTTTGCAATGTATAGCAATTGCATTATTACTCACAACAGAATTTGAATGAAGTTTAGCATAAAAATAGCTGCCAAAAAAGTTAGGGTACTTTAACAATTTTTTAAAATGCTATTATTTAATGAGAGAAAAATATCTTGCTATAATGATACTATCTAGGGGATATAAAAGAGAAAGTATAGTTCCCCAACTGGTTTATGACAATAGAATTCAGAATTCCCATACCCTGGATGTTTCTGGGTATGTTTATAGCTGAAAGAATCAAGGTAGTGACAAAGGTGGGATTCAGACAAATTTAGCTATGTATGTTAAGCACTAAAATGGGCAAAACACTGCTAAGTGAAGAAACAAAGGTCAGATAATAATAATCTTCTTGATATTATATGCTGTATTTGATGGAAAGAATAATAGTGTTTATATAAATAAATACAAGGTAATTTAGGGAGGGACAGTATACTAGCAGTTCAGGGTCTTAGTTAAGCGTTCTGATTTAAGAAAGGACTTAAAGTGAGCCTTTGTAAAAGATAAGGAATCTAAGAGGTGGAGAGGAGGATGTTATTTCATGAGGTGAAGCAATGGTATTAATTCAGGTAATGGAAATGGTGAGTTAGGTGATAAACTAATATGGAAAGAAGTGTGACTCAAAAGTAGATTACAGGCTAAGTAGACATTAAACTTGGAAAATTTAATGGAAACCAGATTATCAAGGACATTAAATGCAAAATAAAAGGGTTTTCATTTCAACCAAGGGTCAATGGGCAATCACTGAAGGTTCTTATGATCTGATTAGGATCAAATTTTCTTTGCTTTAGACAATTAGTTTTTGCAAAGATTTGGATTAAAAATTGGAGAGAAAAAAGACTGAAAAGAGGGAACTAAAATAGGATGCTTTTTTCAGAGCCAAAGTTGGAGATGATGAGGGACTAAATTATGGTTTTGACTGTGTGTCTAGAGAAAAGAGGACAGATTCTCTGAAGGTTATATGGATAATACATAACAGCTTCTTAGGAATTGGGAAAAAAGTGATATAAGAATTTTAAAATTATGGGTAACTAACAGACAGTGAATTTGGTTGACTAGAAGGATGATAGTGCTTTCAATGAAAATATGAAAGTTGGACAAATTGGTGTAGCTAACCAGTTATATATTGTAGATGTTGAGATTTAATTTCTTTTCAAGGATCCAGTTAGTAATGTCTAGTAGGGAACTCATGATCTGATTCTCAAGTTCAAAAGAAAAACTAGTTTTTGATATGTAGATATGGATGTCATCTGCTTGAAAATGATAACAAAACTATGGAAACTGATGATAATGTTAAGAGAGAACATATGCAATAATGAACTTTTATTTAGTTTTGGTGTTAGCCTTAGCATATTTATTCCTGTATCACTTTTCCATTCAGTGAAATTAATTCATTCATTAAAGTGAATGCATAATCTCTCTGTTTTGCTTTATTTTTATATTTAAAATTGTCAAATTGACTTTACATCAGTGTTAGTTATAATGATGTTGGATGTTCTATGTTAAGCATCCCTGTTACATATGGAGTGTCCTTGATTTCTAATCTCTAATAGAAAATATTTTATCTTCTTCCCTCTTTTATGAACAACTGAAAAACAAAACAAACATGAATAGTTAAAAAAATGCTTCCCATATTGCTAGTGCATGTAAAAAATGAATGACTTATTCTAAATCATTAGGCCATTACTTCTAGGTCAGGAAGCAGATTCCATTTTTCATCACAAGTTATTTGGAATGATGGTTTCATAATAAATTGCACACATTTCTTAAATTCTTTAAAATTGTTTTGTTGTTTTAACAATATTGTTATAGGATAAAATATTCTTTTGCTTCTGCTTACTTCTCTGTATCAGGTAATATTAGAATCTCGATTTTTTGTCCTTGTATATATATATATATATATATATATATATATATTATTGCAGATAATAGTATCAACATTATATGACAATTGACAAGCAAACAAATCCAAGGAGAGAAAACTGTCTATAATTTTAGCTGCCATAATTTCTTTGAAAACCAAAAAGCCAGGTTTCTTCTTTTGGTTAAAGGTTTTGAGGTATCAATACCCTTCATTATTCATTATTTTATTTGAACTTGATTTTGTCTCAAATTTCATAGAATGTTTAATTAAATGTAGGAAAAAATAATATATATGGATAGAGAAATATAGAAATGTGAAAATGAGTCAGGCTGACTAAATTTTTATCATTTATTCTCACAAGTAAAATTGGTAAATTGAAATGTTTTAAATGGACAAATTTCATATTGACAAGACGTAGCATTATTGTTTAAATGAACTATTTGGTTAATTATAATGCATGATTTTGACCCACAACTCTAGGGCTATGGCTTCTGTCTTCTTTCTCAAATGAATCACTGGAAGTGGGCAATTATTTTGTTCTTCCTTTTTAGGAACTATTCCAAGGATTATGAGATCATTTTATGTGGATTTTTTAAAAGAGAAAAAATGTGGGATTAAATAAAATATAACTGATATAGTTTAATACATTAGAGAGGAGGAAATGTTATAAAAGCAACTCAGAGTGTGCAGGTGGAGCAAAAATGAAATTTCCATTCCAAACTTATTTATAGACTCCCCCCAAAATTTCTCTGAGAAACACTCAAACAGGAATCTTTACATAGCCGCTTAATCACTTACATTTCTCTCAGACCTTATATTCTTTGATTCCCAACAACATTCAATTCTGCTAGTTGTTCTGTGAAAGGAGATTTTGGGAAGGCAATATGATTACAAGGAGAGTGTCATAGAAGGCTGTGAGGCAAGACTGACAGAGATTAACCTTTTTAGGATCTTGAAGGAGAGAGGGATGCTGGGATTCCAATGACCAGCCAGGAGAGTTGTTCCTTGACTCTGGAGGGACAGCCAGTTCCCACACCCCTGCTCCTACCCTTGGAAGGTGGAAATCTTTCCTGAAAGGGATTTTATCAAGAGCCTAAAAACCTTGAGACTTGTAACTCTCCTGTGACACAGTGAAGAGCAAGATCTGAGAGGGAGCTGATCTAACTGCTCAGTTTGCCTTTGGGGGTTTATCCCCAGGGGTAGACTTGATTGCTCCTGAAGCCTGGCTTCATTTCTATTCAATTTACAACCTAAAGATTTGTTCTTATGTGGGTTTAGCCTAGGTTTGGCTAAGAATTGAAGGGAAATATCAGGCAGAAAGTATATTTGGCATAGCCTCGACTTTGGTCAATGATTGAAGAGACTCCATCAGTCAGTTGATGGGAAATAAGTTAGTTTTATTAGAGACAGGGAATAATCCACAACCCACCTTCCTCACCCCACACCCAGTTATCAACTTTATTAAACCTTGTTATCTCAGAGAAGCAGTCAGATTGGTTACTTACTGGCCTGAGGCAGAGAGGGCAGCCATTTTTGCTCTCTGGCCTTGAAGAGACTACCCTCTCTGACCAGGTCAAGCAAACTCCCAGTCACCAGTTTATATCATCTCTACAGGGGCTCTCTTCACCCTGAACAGTTCTAAGGAAATCTATTATCCTACTTCATTTACTCTCTACTTATTTCTCCTTCTCTGCTTCTTTTTGTTTCCTTGTAATATAAAATTTTATATTCATCAACTTCTAAAATTTCTTTCTTGGCAAGATTTTTAATGCAAATGTTTTACAAATATTTATTTCCCCCAGGTGTTGTCTATTGGACATTTTTTATTGGATATCTTACCATAAGCTCAAGTTTAATAAGTCCAGAACCAGCTTTCTCCTTTCTTTGGTCTTTATGCAAACATGATGCAGCCCTTCTGATTTGCTTATTTTTATTATGCCAGACCCAAATTTTAAAAATCTTCCTTGTTTTCTTTTTTTCCAAGTGGATAATCTAAGCAAAGACATTCTTAATTGTTCTTCATTTGCATTGTTTCTTCTATGTCTCTATGTCTTATTTCCCACTGGCAATACTCTAGTTCATTTTTTGAAATTTTCACATCTAGATTATTATAATAGACTAGTAGGCAACTTTCTGGCTTTTGCTTTTCTTCTTCCTTAGGCTATTCTGCATACTGTTTGTATATTATTTTTTCCACAATTGCCAATAATAGTCAACTTTTTATAAATAACACTCCATGCTAGATTGCACTGATATGACAAATAATTTAAAACCTCAGTATTTTGAATAGTAGTTGAGTATTTTTTTAAAATGGCTTATTTAGATTAAAATGCTACATTAAAGAAACAGTTTCATGAAGCATTTAGATGTGCAGTTAATAATTTTAATGTGTAAATGCAAACATATTCCTATTGCTATTTTCTATATATTGTAGAATGAAGTTGGCTAAAATGAACATATGCCTTACACTTTAGTGATTTAAGTAAATTGTATAGTTTCTGAAGCATAATTATGAAAAGTATATAAGTATGTGGTATAAGTATATATTTTATTCTGAGAGAAAATATATATTTTAAAAATGTATTCATAAAATACTGACTCAGATTTCTATTTATTATTCTTTTTAAATTTATTTGAAAGCATTTAAAATGATGAAATGTATTTCCCTAAGTAATAAAACACTACTCAATCACCAATGATTTATTATTCTTCAATATTTGGATGATGAGAACATGAGTCAATTTGATAATTTTGCTGTGGAACTACACATTTAGTGTGTACTACTCAGGGAATAGTACTTTTAATATTCAAGCTTTATAAATTTATGTATTATCACACAAACATTTACATATTGTTCATTTTTATAAGTGAATAATCTCATAAAACAAAACCACAAAACATATACCCAGATAAACAAGTGAAAAATCATGAGCTTTCTTATGCATTCCTTCCCTTAAGAATTTTTTCTCTGGAGGTAAATAGCATTCTTTGTCATAAGTCCTTCAGAACTATCATGGGATAGTATTAATTCCATATTTATATAATGACAATAAAACTTATTGGTGTGTTTCTGCTTAAAGTATTCATGATAGTGAAACATAACTGAAAGGACTTTAAGAATAATACTAGTAAAAGTATTAAAGAATTGAAATTTAACATGTTATCTAGATTGTCAGAAATGTGGTTTCAATTCCTAGAGTTCAATTCAAATAAAATGTCAATATAATGCAAAGAATAACAACAAGGATAAAAAGCTAACCTTTGCATAGTTCTTTCAAGATGTCAAAGCAGTACAAAATAAAAATAAAATAATTATGAGAGAAATATTATAAAGTGCCAGGAAGAGATAACATATAGTGTGCGTGTATGTATCCAAAATGAGTAGATGAGTGGAGAGATCATATTCTCTTTAGGGATAATAGAACCCAAATCAACTGGATGTATTTGAATTCAATGGTTGAATATGTTAGAAGAGGGTGGTCTAACTGCAAGGAAGAGCATAAGTTAAGGCCCATCTAAATGAAAGCATGAGTGAGTTTTAACAGCAACAAATATTGCATTTTGATTGGAAGAAAGGAATTAATGTGAAATTAAACTGTAAATAGATCTTGCAGTCACAGTAAAAAAAGGATTACATTGTGTTTGTATATGTACCTCCATATTCCATGATTTCTGTTGCTTAAACCTAGCAAGAGAACTCCATATTGCATAGGGATTTGTACACCTAGTATTTTTAGAGTTTCCTTATGAGATTTAATGACCAAAATTACATTTCCTTATTGAATTGTGCCAGAAGCTTCTTACTCACATGGCTATTATATTTGTAAAGTTATATTTGATGCTAGCAAGATGCTCAGGATCTCTTAGGTATATTAGTCTGTGTAAGGCTAACCTAGGAATATTATATTGTGAAAAGTACTATTAGATACTCAGTAATTGCTTGTTAGATATAATTGAAAAGTTAGTATATTGATATTATCATGTGAATTTCTTAAATTTTCTGTTATTCAAAGGGAAAAATACACATTTGCTGGCTAAGATCTCCAAATTAAATAGCCTACTTCATTGAATATTATAAATTTAGGCATGATATTTTTTGCATTTAAGCACATTTTTCATTATAGCCTAAATTCAATAAGAAACAACCAGAATTGTTTGAGAAGGATAATCTCATGGTATGAACTGTTAAAGTAAATTAATTTGGTAGCAACATATAATAGACTGATGCAGAAGGTTTTGAGATGGGGAGAAAATTAGAAATATTACAAAGTACAGTTGAGTGCCTGAAGAGATAGAGGGTACCCCTCTCTAGTGAACTTCAAGAGAAGGCTAGATGACCATTTGTTAGGAATGTCATAAAGGGGGTTTCTGATCAATTACAAATTTTATCAATAGCCTAATAGATCCTTTCAGGGACTCTTTGATTTGTGGGATTCTTGATAATTATTCTTAGGTGATGTTTATTTATACATTATCTGGTTTAACAGTTGTCTGGATTAATAAAATATGCAAACTGTGATCATGTATCTAAGAAACAGAAAATCTAGTTTTCTTTTACATGTTTTTTCTGTTTTATTCAAGATTAAATATGTACACTTTTTCAATAATCACTTTCTGATATTTTGTGATCCATGTCTTCTCCATCCCTCCCTCCCTCCACTCCTCCTTCCACAAGTTAGTAAATAATATATGAGTTGTAAATTCGTTATTATATAATATATTTCTAGTTTTATTATATTGTGAAAGAAAATACATATCACTTAGACTAGAGAAAAATTTATGAAGGAAATAAAGTGAAGAATGGCATGCTTCAATCTGCATTCATATGTCATCAGTTCCTTCTTTAGTCCTGGATAATTTTTTTTGTTATGAGTCCATTGGAGTTATTTTGGATATTTGCATTGCTGATAATAGTTAAATTGTTCATAATTGATCATCATACTTTATTGCAGTTACTGTGTACAGTGTTATCCTGGTTCTGCTTGGTTCACTTGGCATAGCTTCATATAAGTCTATTCTTGTGTGTGTGTGTGTGTGTGTATGTGTGTGTGTGATCATCTTTTTTTGTTAAGAAAATCTAGTTTTTAGGACTAAATTTTCATCCTAGTCCTAGAAGGAAATATGAAATAAAATATGCTTATATTTTGTACTTTTGACTACTCTTTTCTCTCCCTGTCATATCTCATTAACTTGTTTATCTTTTGTTCAAATAAAAGCTGTTAACTACTCTTTGTTAAGGTATTGGCATTTCCTCTTCTGAAGACCAGGGAAACTAAAAAAGACCCTCAGTGAAGCCCTACCTGCAGAATATTTCAACAATAAATACGATGTTTGATTCAGGAGGACTTCTCTGGCATTCCTCAAATTACCTCATACAAGTAGCCATTTATTAATAAGACTCTCCCTGCTGGCACCATAAGGTGTTCCTGGTTGTTTGCTCAGTAAGATTAGCTCAAAATTTGTTCCTCTAAGTTAAAATTCTGACCAAATTGATTATTTTAAGATAAGGGATAGATGTTCTTGGATAATGGTCTTAAGCAGTTTGTTTTGGTCTTCTCCATTACAACTGAAGTTGTTTTAAGTTCATGGAGTACTCTAAATTTTTTTGATTCCTTTGGTGTATTATGCCAAGTACCAGACCCAGGTTAAAGTGAAAAATTAATTTTTTTTTAAATCCTTACCTTCCATCTTGGAGTCAATACTGTGTATTGGCTCCAAGGCAGAAGAGTGGTAAGGGCTAGGCAATGGGAGTCAAGTGATTTGCCCAGGGTCACACAGCTGGGAAGTGTCTGAGGCCATATTTGAACCCAGGACCTCCCTTCTCTAGGCCTGACTCTCAATCCACTTAGTCACCCAGCTGCCCCTGGCAAATTAAATTTTAAAAAGGAGGTGACTGAATTGAAGGGCATGGCAATACAAAAGAATATACAGTGAATGCAAAAAACTCCATAACCATGATGTTATTTGACCTCTATTTTTTTTTCTTTTAAGCTCTGGTTTTATTTATTAAAAGAAAAAAAATCATTGAACTTTTTCACACAAGCCGTTGTAAATGAACAAAGGCATTTCAGCAAAAATAAGTAAATAAAGGTAAGAATCACTATAGATTCTATCACAAATGTACCTAACAAAAATGAATATAAATCTGTCACTGATTAAAGGTTTTTAGCTATAGTAATCACTTCAGTCTTTAAGTGTGAAATTACATATTCTTGTTCAAGTGATTTTCAAAATTATGCCTTTTTTCTTTCTCTCAGTGATTATAGATGAGACAAAATACTTGTGAAAATATTCTGTTTTTGTCTAGAAGGAATGTAGTTCTATTTACCATAAGTAACACTTATTTTGTCTCTCTTTTGATTTAGTTTTATATGAATAACAGTGAACATTAGTATTCAGTGAGCAAGTTATTTTCTAGTTTTCAAATATGAATTAGTATTAGCAGCTGATGAGAGTTTTAAATGCTAAAGTGGAAAAAAACCCTATATTTGAGATATCTCATGGTAGGGAAAATCATGCTCTGAATACCACTTAAAAATCTTGTTTTTTAAAAGGAGGAAAGTCTGTTATAAATAGCCATGATACCTATGCATTTTCCATAGAAATTTCAGAAAGGAATGCTTTGATTTATCCATGCTCTGAACAATTCTTTCATTAGGAAATATGATGGCCATCAGCCTCTGAGTATCCCAGAGACATAAAAATGGTAAATGCCATTTCATTTCTATTTCATTATTATGATTTTTGCACAGTGTTCTGAATGCCTTGACTCCAATTAATCCAATTCATATTGTTTCTGAAGAGTTCATTTAAAAAAAACCTTCACTAATTAGTGTCATAAATGCTACCTTTAGTTTTAGTCTTTCTATTTACATAGATTGGATGAAAAATTTCAAGTGGCAAAAATTCTCAATTCTCACAAATTCACATTTAAAGAAATTTCTGGGGAGACACTGGTTCCATATTCCCTTAGAAAGTATAGTAAAAGCACAAAAGCTTGAAGTTGATAAGATAAGTGGATGAGGGAAAAGGGAGGTTACTAAGATGTAAGCAAAGATAGGATGAAAAGAGAGTTATGGGTCCTGCCCTTAGAGAAAGTGGATTATCTATCACTTGCCTGTTCTATATTTTCTACTTTCACTTGTGGGTCAGCAAAGAAATAACTTTAAAATGAAGCTGACTGTTCAGTACTTCTGTCTTCATAACGTATTACATTTCTAGGCCCTTTTATAATCAGTCACCTAATGCTATAGCCAAGATGGCATTGAGGAGAATGTGAGAACAGAAGTCTGCTGGATACATTGAAACAATGGGAAGGAGTCACTAGAGGACTCTGTCAAAATAGGGAACACCAGGATATGAGAGACTTATCTTTAATATAAGTGGTCTGGTGGTGGAGGAGACATGATGCTCTGTTAAATGAGAATCAGTACCTACACCCTTTCTTCTCATCCTTTTCTTCTCTATTCATTTTCTTCATTAACTATTTTTTAAAACTGCTGACTTTATAGAAGATAAACTGATTTGCAAAATAAGAATATGCCAATAATAGCTTGATCAATTAATCTCTTAGTTGAAAAGCCTCTTGTACATTCAAAGGACATTTTGAAAGTCACCTTAGAGCTTTCTTACCCCACAAATGTGGAGTTTATTCTTTATTTATTATAGTTTAATGCATTAATATTTCCCTATTCCTCCTCTCTGGCTATATTTGTTATCATCCCAGGCTGTATGGCATAGCTATTTTTCAAGTAAATTCTCAATATAACACTTATAACTTTAAAATTCTTGATCTTGTGACTGACTGACTACAGTAATGCTCAACTCAGTATTACATCTACTTCCCAATATCTTTGTTTCCACTCTTGAGCTCTAAACCATTTTGGTTAAAGTAATGGAACACTTGAATGTTCCTGCATCATTTTTTCTAACCTTAGTTACACTCCCAATATTGCTTAGAGAACCTTTTATTATTCTCTTATTGACTCCTTTTTATATTTCCCCATAGAAATAGTTCCAAACTTTTTCCTAATCTTGCTCCCTTCATCTCACTCTCCTCTCTCCCTCAAATGAATAGCTTTTCTTCCATTTCCCCAAGAATATTATATTTATGGTTTTTTTTTTCATTTGTTCTTCTTCATTTTGGAATCCTAAAAAGTAGTGTCCTTTTTTTCCCCAAACTCATTCTTCCAGTTCTGCTCTTGTTTCTGCCCTTTCTTCCTTCTAGTATTCATCATTTCTCTTTCTTTTGTTTTTAAATCCTTCAATGCCAGGAAAACTATAGGAACTTCAATATAAACTAATTGATTGATTTTTTCTATTTGAAAGTATTTCCTCTCTACTACCTTATTTTTCTTCTTGTAAACATACAAAATTATTCACATAGTAAAATTATATTTCTCTAATACTAATAACTTCACATATCTTTCTTCCCTTTCCTTTGTCCTCAGTTTTCTTGAGAGATGAATCTATTGTCACTACTACCTTTCAATCTATGGAAACCATTCAAAATTACAAGTAAAATTCTAATCACTGAATCATATGACTTCACCAAACTTTATTTTAGATCATTTAAAACTAAAAGAAATGTAGAGATTAATACAATCTCTTTATTTTCTAGATGAACAAAAAGCCCCAGAAAGGGTGAGTAAAATTTGCAGCATTATACAATAGAAAGACTCTAGTCAGATCTTGTTGTTCAGTTGCCTCTGACTTTTTGTGATCCTGTGAACCAATTTTTTTTATGTGATTTCCTTGGCAAAGATAGTTGATTGATTTGCCATTTCCTTCTCCAATGGATTATAGCAAATAAAGGTTAAGGGACTTCTTGAGGGTCACACAGCTAAAAACTTTTTGTGAGTTCAGATTTAAACTTAGGTCTGCTTTACCCCAGGCTCAGTAATGTATCATAGAAGTCACCTAGCTGCCTCCTGTGGTCAGAGGAGCTCAGTTCAAATCTTACTTTGCTTACTTGCTACTGGTTGGGGAAGTAATTTCACTTTCTGTGTCTTCAGTTTTCTCATTTGTAAAATGAAAGGGTTATATTAAATAGCCTCTAAGTTCATTTAAGCTATCTATAACCAAATACCAGAAGTACAGGTATGAGATCATTTTCATCAACCTTGACTTTTCTGTATCATTTGACACTTGATTAACCTAATTTTCAAAAAAATCTGTCTTCCATTTTTTTCTGTCATGCTTGCTCTTTGACCTTTGACTATTTCTTCTCTGAGTGTGATTCTGACTCAAATATCATGTTTTACCTTCTACATTTTAGATATTCCTTAAGACATTACACCTAATTCCCTTCTTTCTCCATCCTATCTTCATTGATCTTATCTACTCTCTTGACTGTTATTAAAAATTTCCCAAATTTGAGTCTCTACTTTTAAACCTGGAACCAAGTTTCATCCCTACTTTTTCTTTATTGTTTAGTAGATATTTCAATCTAGATGTTCTATCTAGGAAATCAATTTAAATATGCCCCCAAACCACACTCATCATTTCTTAATGTCTATACTATCTGCCCAATATAAAAATAACTTTTTTTCTTCCTGATTTCTTTATATTTATTAGTAATGGCATCATTTTTGTGACCCAGGTCCAAATTTCACTTAATCTTCCTCTCTCCCTACCCCCTACCACACAATCTAATCAATTGACATATTTTCTCAATAATTTATAGGCAATATCTTTTGAGTCATCTTTCTTTCATTCTTCTTTGTACAAGTTCATTGTAAGCCTTCATTATTGGAATAGCCTAGGTGAGAGCTAGCTTTCTAACTGCTTTTCTTGGGTTCTTACATCTTCACTCTTTTATATTCAGTCCATCCTTATATAATTCAAACATATCTTTATTATAGTGTTTGATTATTTCAGACTTTTCATTGACTACTAATTATAGTCTAAAATTTAGCATGACCTTCAATATCCTTTATGGTTTGCTTCCAACTTAATGTTGTGGGCATATTCACTTCTATATTCTTCCCTCCTGGATTTCAGCCAAACCAGACCTTTTGCTATTCTTGGAACATATAGTATATCAATTCTCACTGACATGACCCTTTGTGCTATTTCCTCTCTCTGAAATGTCTTTCTTCCTTCATCTCTTCCTGTCAAAATCCTACTCATCCTTCAAGGTCCAACTCAAATGAAACCTCATTCATTGTGTCTAAAATATCATAGTACCTAATACCTATTCTATGAACTAATCACTTTTTTTTGCTTTAATGAGTTGCATACCCATATTTGAATCATCATATTTCTAACATTTCACATAGTAGGTGTTCAATAATATTTGCTCAATTGAATTGGATGACTAGGGAAAATGTATTTATTAAATCCATTGGCAAAGAGCCTGAAAACTAGCTCATGACATTTTATTTCTTTTTCCTCCCTGAAATCATCCCATGAATACTATGTGATGGTAATATCTATATCAATATCTATGTGTGTTTGTGCATATATAATTATGCATGCATGTATTTATGTATCTATAATTTCTTTATTCTTCCTTTTGGAAAGAGGTCACAAAAAAGCTAAGTAAGCTCTGTATTGATTCTAAGACAGAAGGTAAGGGTTTAATTTTTTAAAATAAATTTGGAGTTGAGAAAAAAAAACTTCTCAGTTATCTTTTCACAAAAATTTATTTCTAAGATTAACCTAAAAATTCTGAAATTCAACAAATATTTATTGAATAACAATTCTGCTCTGGGAATAATTATGCATCAGTGAAATTTTAGCACTAGCTCTCAGTTGAGAAAAGGCAGATTTTATAGGCATATAGTCATTTAAATCAAATGTAGGGATAACTATGCAGTTCAGTGGACTAGAGAGAAAAAAGTTCTAGATACCAATCTGTCCTAAGACACTTCTGAATTGTCTGACCCTGGGAAAGTCACTTATCTCCAATTGCCTAGCCATTACTGCTCTTCTGCCTTGGAACTGATACACCATATTGATTCTAAAATGGAAAGTAAGGGTCTTTTTTAAAAAATCAAATATAAAAAAAAATTAAAGATTACTTGTCACCTCTACTTTCACTATTGTCCACTACTAAGCATACCTTCAAATAAGTACATATTTTTCCTCTAATCTATCATCACTATTTCTTTGCCCTCTAGAACTGTGGACTAGGTCATGTAGCTTCCTTCCTGGTGAATGGAAATAAGGTGGAGAATATGTAAGCATCTTCGCATGATCTAAGAAGTGCTTCCTTAGTTTGGGTTTGCTTTTTTGTGACTCTGGTTCAAATCTTGGAAGAGGAATTAATTTTTTCCACTCTCCTAAATAATTTTAGCCAAGAAGTCTGGAAGTAATTTTGGTATTCATGTACATGATAAAGAAATCCCAGTGAATCATATTTAAATAAGACCGTCTGTTGTAGTCTCTCAACCCTCTTTTTAGTATGCTCTGTTAGTGCAAGTGTAAATTTGATCATTTACCTCAATGTGTTGCCAGCAGAAGTGAAATTGCACTTCAAGGTTTAAAATTATCCAGGGCATTAAAACTGCAGTTAATTTAAAATGTACTAGTGGGTTGATGAGTCAGTACAGCTTTGATCATAGGATTTAAAGCTAGAAGAGACCAGAGAGATGAGCATGGGTATATCTGAATATAAAACTCCTAATACCATGACCCATTTTTCAAAAATGTTTTTATGCATCTCTTCTGGAAAAAACAGTGAAAAATAAAAGAGTGGATTCTGAAGTATGACTGCATTAGCAAAGGTTTCACTAAGATATTTTCTAACATAGTTATCCGTTATATGGAACTTTGTATTCATGAGACCCCTGAGTTGCTTAAAGTACTTGGCCAATAAGAACTTTTAATGATTATATAATGTTGATTAAATGCTGAAAATACATTTTCCATAACATACAGAAAGCATACTGGAATTCCTACTTAAGTTAAGCATGATATAGAGACATTTAGAAATCCTAGTTTAGATTTGGATGTTTTCCCAAATTTATCAATCAGACCAGTTGATGGAGATCCTTGAACACATGAATAAATATCATTCTCCTTGTCCATCTCCACCCCCTTTACATTTAGTCTTCCAAATTTATTCAAGTTCTCCTCTGGGAACACTTTTTCACACCTCTTGGCAAGTTATCTTCCCAAATCCATAAGTATGAGCCAAATCTCACAGAATTCAACAAATTGTTGATTTCCATTTCAATGGGAAATGTTATGAAATAAAGAAATACTTCATGTCTTTATTCTTATTGCTGGAAGATGTATTAGGTGTGTTCAAGCCCTTGCAAAATTTTTAAATTGGCCAAGATTGTCATCAATTGCCTATGTCCTTTTCCAAAATACTTCACCCTCTTTACTCTAAACCCTATTTTACTCCCTTCCAGTGCAATTTCAAAATATAGCCTCTGATCCCTGTTCCCTCTTTTCTCCCAGGAGGAAAACATGATTCCATACAGTGCCTCCTCAATACTATAGATGGCTGCTGGAGGCATATTCATTTTAATCAAGAACAGAGGCTTATGTCAACATTGTATGCATATTAAAAATAGATAGTAAAAATAATTTAGGATCAGGAACCTTCTAGACCAGGCCATATTCATAGAATATAAATGACTGCCAATTCTCTCTCTTTATAAGATCACTTGTAAAATATATAGGGCATAAGGGAGTATAGTTTTCAGGACTAAGGAAATAAAATTACTCTTCAAGACCATATACTTCTTAATAGGGAACAGAGGGGCCAAATTCCCAAGTGTTTTCAATTTTGGAATCCAGCTGTTTCTTGGGTGATTATAATTTATGAAGACATATTTATCAATATAGGAATAACCAAAGAGGCATATAATGTGAAAGTATTGCTAACTATCTCAATTCAACAAGAATTAAATATTTATTATCTGAAAGGCAGTTAACCAAGGGTATCAAACTAAAGATAATTTCTATATCAACTTTTTAAATCATAATACTGGGGGCAGCTAGATGGCTCAGTGGCCTGAAAGCCAGGCCTAGAGACAGGAGGTTCTGAGTTCAAATTTGGCCATAGACACTTTCTAACTGTTATTTAATTCTCATTGCCTAATCCTTATTACTCTTTTGCCTTGGAATAAATGCAGAATATTTATTTTAAGATGAAAGGTAAGTGTATTAAAAATAATTTCATAATATGACTCTCAAGATTCTCCTCCACCTCTTTTGGAGTGGTAATATTCAATTATACTGCAAATCTCTTACAGAAGAATTTATTGGAGGTAAATCAAGAAGTTATCATTTATTTACTACCTAATAAGTATTTTCTGTATTCTGTATGCTATATAATTGAACAAATGCAAATGAGAGTTTGCCCTCTATCAAGCTATATAATACTATTGCTAGAGGTGATATGTGTCTTATTGCTACTTATTTGTTATTTGATCTTGAAAAATCAATGTCCTCTGGACATATCTACAAAGAAGGCAATGCCTACTCAAATTGTCAACTTTAAAGAAATCAATTTATCATGAAGTGCTTTGGTGACTTTAAAAGATTATATTAAAGCCAATCACTGCTATTTTTTAGTAAATCTTAGACATGAAAGGGTTTGGAAGTGACCTAAGGTGGCATCAAGTACAGTTCCTTCATTTTGAAGATCAGAGTATTTGGACCCATTGAGATTGTATACTTCTCCCAAAATCATACTGATAGCAGAATCAAGAGATGATATATGAACTCAGATTCATTGACTCTAGAGATGGTTTTTCTATTGTACCACATTGCCTCCAAGGCTAGTGACAATAACTTTTCATTAAAAAAAACCTAATTCATATATATTGTATACTATTACCAATATTTGCCTATATATGAAAGTTGAATAAAAACATGCTGAAGGTTTTTTTTTCACAATTGATAAAAATTTTATTGTTCTTATGGTGAAAAGGATAAACAATTAATGAACAAATCTAAGTTCTTCACTGGCCTACTCAGTATAATAAAGGAATTGGTTTCTGTAATTTTGCATAGAATTTCAGTGGAGCATTTATAGGAATACTTGATCAAAAGTCAAACAGGATGAGAACACTTCAAAGAGATTTAGATCTACATTGAGGATAGCTATATCAATATCCATAAAATCATGGATATTCCAAAGAATATCTATAATTATTTGGAAACCATCTGGATTACTTTTTGAAGTTCAGCACTGACTTTTCAGGCAGCTATATTATTTTTAAGATTGTAAAAATGTAAATTAAACTATAAGAAATTTATAAAAATATGATATTTATAAATATAAAAATTGAGGGATAGTTTCATTTTAAATTAATTATTTATCTAAATGTTGAAAATTGGCTTATGTAAAATTCATTGATTTGGATGAAAAATGAAACATGATTAATTATTATGTTTCTAGGCATTTTACTTTAGTATTCAGAAAAAATGGTAATTTTTAATATATTTCATATTGATAACTTGGCTTTATTAAACTTAAATTATGCTCCCACATCAGTTCATACCAAATAAAGAAAGTCCAAACCACAAAAGAACTGAGCATTTCTTCATTATCATGGTAGAGAATCATTTTTCAGTTTAAGGATAATGAAACAACAGTGTCATCAGGATTTGATGTTTTTTTCAAATTAAAGTGAATTAAACTTTAGTTATAGGAAATTGTTATTCAAATCAGACTCCATAATATTTCATAATTTCTTAACAGTCAAGAAGGTAGACTGTAGTGATTATTTTCAGATTTTCAATCTACGTATAATAATTTTCTTCCATGAACTACAGGATTACATATAATATATAATCATCAAAATAATTTAAATAGAATCATGAGACTTATGTAAATTTTTTTAAAAAGTCATCAATCCTTTACATTATCTTTGTTCAACAGAATTCCTGTACAATATATAAAATGAAGTGTTTTCTTTCCATTTTGAAAAAGAAACCAGATATAACAGAATGGCAGAATTAGTCATTAAACAAATCACTTGGAGTTTTTTAAGCCCTCCTCTCTGTGACTTTGGGTATATGGATAAGGCCTTATTTATGTATTTGTTTTTATTTGTGGTTGTAATCCAGTTACATGAAAATTATTTAAAGGAAAGAATGGGCATTCTATTTTCTCTTCATTTTAAAATTATATATGTATATATATATATATATATATATATATATATATAATTAAGAAGAATATGAAGTGTATCTAAATATTGGGCAAGCTTCTGAGCTTTGACCAAAGATAAACTTGCCAGCAGTTGGTTATAATACACTTGCATTAGGAAGTCAGCCTCCAGAGATTTCTACAAAGATCAGAGATATTTGTGTGCAAGTGTTATCTTCGTATTTACTGTGAGACTTAAGTAGCAATTTAATATACACATTCTCTTCTTGGTTAAAAGCAAGTAGGTCTTTCTAGAGAATTAAGTTTTCTAGTCTATGATTTTATAGCAGCACTTTGGCCTAATATGTCTTAAGAAGGGGAAGATTAAGCTAGTTTCTCATTATTATTAATACTAGCATTTATATGGTACTTTATTTGTCATAAATTATTTTATATTCAATATTTAAATTGATCAATGCAATATCTCTTTGAGACAGAGAGCATAATATTACCCCCAATTTCTAGATTAATAATCCAAGTTTCTGAGAAATGAATGCTTTGTCAAGGTCATACCACAGGTAAGGGGTCACTAAGAAGTATATTATTATCCCAATTTCCAGGTGAAGCACCTGAAACTCACAATAGTTAAATGATTTGCAAGGTCATATAGCAAGTAAGTGATAAACAGAAAGAGTTAGTAAAATTATACCATTATAGATATAGCCAGCAGGTCCCAGAATGATGGTTTTCAGGGCAAAAGAGTGTAGAAAGAAAAACTGAGACTCCAACTTTTGTCTCTCTCCCTACTGAGACTGAAGAACCATTGCTTAAAATGTTATAGGAGCAGGAGTGGCAATTGGAGTAGAAGAGGCTTGTGGGAGAAACTACTGTAATGAAAGGTGTTTGCCCTCTGAGCTCTGCTGAGAGAGGAGCTAGGAGCAGAACTCTAGATCCCAACCTGTGGTGAAACTTGCCTTGCCTCCATTTCCCTTACCCTGAAGAGAGAAGATTCCTGATATCTTGAGAGCATCAACTAAAGGAAGAACAAAACAACAACTGCTGCTGAAAGGGGCTGATCCCTTAACTTCACAGGGTCACCCTTGACCTTCCCAAGAAGGACACATGCTATCTGTTTAGTTAGGATAGAGACAGTGATTATAGAAGAAGGAGAAAGAGAAGCTGAGGTTGAACCATTTTGGCTCAGCTGAAAAAGAAATAATGACCACCTGTAGGTCTCCTATGCCCACCAACTTATCCTCTTTCTTTTATTATTAGAATTATTAAACAAATTTAAATTGAAGAAACTTGCAGTCAGATGCAAATTTAAGGAAGAACAAGAAAGAGAGGGTGGTGAACTAGGCTAGCCATTTAGCCTCAGCTAAACAACAAAAGCCAACAGGAACAGTCAGCCTGCCAGTCAGGTGTGACTTCTGGGGTTTCAATACCAGCCAAGCCTGAAAAAGAAATAAACTCCATTATTCTCCAGAAGTCTATTCATTGAGACACTGTCCCTGTCGTCCTTAACTTAACATCAGCTCAGGGGTATCCAGGGGTACCTCTCTTGTGGGTTGAGTGTGAGGAAATTACAAAGATAGTCTCTCAGCCCCAGTGGGTACTTCTCACTTTATCACACCAGCCCTCCATATTCCCTCTATCCCTTCACCTCCTCCATTCCTTATTACAAACCCTTCCTTATCCCCTGTACCTCAGTCCTTACAACAGGAAGAGGAAATCCATAGTAATCTAAGACACAAGACATTTGAACTCAAGGCATTCAAAATCAAGGTCCTCTCCGTTAAATCACTCTACCACTGTATCTGAATGAACCTTATCTCCAAAGATGATTTAGGTTATAGTCTGCAGTGATTAAAGTGCTGGAACTGGAGTTAGAAAGCCCTCAGATCAAATCCAGTCTTTTAAATTCACTGGAGTATGATCCTGTACAAGTCACTCTACCTCTGTCTGCTTAAGTTTCCTCAAATGAAAAATGGATGAAGCAAAAGGAACTACCTACTAGGATTGTTTATTTTTTAAATTTTAAATTTTATTAATTTTTTATTTGAATTAAATTATTTAGTGAGTTTAGGACATTATTCCATGGTTACAATAATCACATTATTTCCCTCCCTCCCCTCTACCTACCCTTCCTGCAGCCGATGTGCTGCATTTCATTGGATATTACTTGTGTCCTTGATCAGAACCTATTTCCATGTTGTTGGTGTTTGTTTGTATTAGGATGTTCATTTAGAGTCTACATCCCCAGCCATTTCCCCTTGACCCATGTATTCAAGAATTTGCTTTTGTTCTGTGTTTCTACTCAGACAGTTTTTCCTCTGAATGTGGATAGTGGTTTTTCTTGTAGATTCCTCCAAGTTGTTCAGGATCACTGCATTGCCACTAATGGAGAAGTCCATTACATTCAATTGTACCACAGTGAATCAGTGTCTGTGTACAATGTCCTCCTAGCTCTGCTCCTCTCACTCTGCATCGCTTCCTGGAGGTCATTCCAGTTCACATGGAATTCCTCCACTTATTCCTTTGAGCACAATAGTATTCCATCACCAACATATACCACAACTTGTTCAGCCATTCTCCAATTGAAGGGCATCCCCTCATTTTCCAATTTTTTGCCATCACAAAGAGCACAGCTATAAATATTCCTGTATATGTCTTTTTCCTTATTATCTCTTTGGGGTACAAACCCAGCAATGCTATGGCTGGATCAAAGGGCAGACATTTTTTATCGCCCTTTGGGCATAGTTCCAAATTGCCCTCCAGAATGATTGGATCAATTCACAACTCCACCAGCAATGCATTAGCCAATCTGCTAGGGGTGAGGTGATACCTCAGAGTTGTTTTGATTTGCATTTCTCTGATTATGAGGGATTTAGAACACTTTTTCATGTGCTTATTAATAGTTTTGATTTCTTTAACTGAGAATTGTCTATTCATGTCCCTTACAAGGATTTTTAAAGCATCAAATGAGAAAATATTTGTTAAAAGTAATTTCTAGCATATAATAGGTGCCTGATAAATGATTAATCCCTTTTCTTAGTTTATAGTCTTTGAAACTTTTTTCTTTTTACAGTCTTTGAATTTTAATCAAGAAAAATGAAAATGAAATCTAAGTGAATATGAATGAGATTAGGAATAATATTATTTGTGGTCAAACATGTTTTCTTGGCTAATGTTGAGAGATGATTGATTAACAATTTAACCAAGCAATTTTATGGATGTTTTAGGGGGAAAAGGTGTCATGTAAACATTTTGAAAGGGGGGCTGCTGTCCATTTAATCCTGTATTCCTCAAAAGGTATACAATTTATCATCAATCCTCTTATTTTCTAAAACATTCTTTTTCTTAAGAGACAACACAATATTCTCAACTATTAATGCTCAATAATGATGTTACTTGTAGCTATTCACTTTAATGCCCTTTTTGTGAAATCCCCTAGGCTTTGTTATTTGGCTTGAATCTTGAGAACTGTAATTAGAACAGCTTCCTCTCATGTGCTTTCTCCAAGGAATTCTGATTGTATTATTTGAACAATATCCATTTGTCTTAAGTAGGCAATGTTTTCAGAATTCTGTTCTTTTATTTTGCCAATTAGTGCCAGCTGTTAAAGTGTCATTGTCTGCAAAATGGGCTGGCATCCATGGTATTTGTCAATGAAATCTGAAACAGTTTTTGAACCACATATAATTTGGTCAAGTATGATACTTTAAAATCTATTTCTGTACATCTTCTCAACTTTCTACTGAGTTAATTAGGGCACACTTTATGTTAGTATATATGGAATAAATAATAAACAAGTAGAAATTGTTCAGCTAAAAATACATTGATATCACTTACCTTAAAAACTTGAGTGCTTTTTGTATACAGTTAAAATTTTACCATTTTAATATTTTAATAATTCATGGATCCTCTTCATAGGAAGCATGAAGACAGGTTCAATTCACATCCATCTGGTTTCATTTAGGAAACAGAAATGTTTGATCCCTCTTTATCTTGATAAAATGTGTCTTTCTATGATGTATGATGTCAAGAATCTTGCATATTTACTCCTGTAATCTCATTGTTTTCATGGACTGCTGTAACTCTTGTTGGACCTCTAAAAGTCAATCTCTGTTTTCTCCTTTCCTTTTTACCCTCTCCTCCCATTTCTCCCTCACATACATTCTGATCTCATCAATCATAGACTTGACTTAGTTGTTTTTCCATTATAGCTTTTAAACCCTTCTGCTCTAGATTTCACTTATCACATTCTTCCATTCTTCTCAATTGCTAATATATTTATTCCTCTTTACAGATTACAGAAAGTAATATTATTGCTACCATCTTGTAAAAACAACTTTTTTTTCCCTCTTCATCATGTCTAGATTAGTTTTCATTTGCTATCAGCTACTCTCCATCTTTGCCCCTACAATATCAGGAAACTTCAATACTTAGAAATTTTCAGGCTAGATATCTTCCCTGAATGCTACCCTGTGAGTTGAAAGAGATATCAGAAATCATCTAGCCAACATCCCCATCAGAAAGATAGGAAAACTGAAGTACAGGAAGTCATATTTATTTTCTAAGTTGACAAGGGTAGTGTTAACCAACTTCTTTGGTTGCTTCATATTTAAAGGCAGTATCAAACCACAAAAGTTCCTCTGTGTGGGGGTATAATGATAATTATTATCATTATTATATTATTATTATTACCTTCTGTAAAGATTATTTCCCAATATTTCTCTCTTAGGTAGGAGATTTGAGCTTAGCAGAACACAAGGAAAGAAATATATACAAGTTGTTATACTTAGAACACACATTTGATACTAAGATACAGTGAATATATTCTCTAGGTGAGCTCATGATGGGAGTGGTTGCCCAGGATGTATAAAAGAACACTTTAGTCTATCTGAACTTCAAAAGTGTCATATTTCTTCTGGCTCATTTCTGATGGGATTTTTTTCTTGTTCTCTGTTAGAAATTCAGTACACCAGGTAATAGGTTGTAATAAATAGTATATATGTGTATATATATGTATATATATATGTATGTATGTATACATATATGTATGTGTGTTTGTACATATATAGTGTTTTAAATACTGTCCTTTATTTTTATAGTAACAATAGCTTTTTATGTTATTTTAAATTTCACACAATCATACCAGTGCTACTGAGGTACTTATATTTTTAATGCCTTTGTTGGGAGTGACCATCTGAAAAAAGAATTATTACTTTATTTGTGGTTTGATTTCATAATAGTCTTCTCAAAAAGGTATAATTAAACTTGTTCTTCTTGTGTCCAGAGGGAGAGAATATGGAACAATGGGTCAAAGTTACATAAAGTGCAAAGTAAAATCTTTCTAACAATGAGTTGATAAAAAAAAAAGTAATAGACCAGGCTGTCTCATAAGGCAGGCAGTGATGGGGAGCAGTGGATAGAGCACTTGAATTATAATCTGGGATACTTATCTTCCTTAGTTCAAATCCAGCCTCAGGCACATACTAGCTGTGTGACCTGGATGAATTACAACCCCGTTTGCCTCAAGCTCTCATCTATAAAATGGACAGCAAAAAGAAGTCACAAACACCACTGTACCTTTGCCAAGAAAATCTGAAATGAGGTCATGAAAAGTCAGTTCACATAAGCTTCCTCAGGTTTTCCCTAAAGCATTCATTCACTTAATGATCTCCTACAGCACATTGGTATTCTATCACATTCACATACCATACCTTGTTCAACCATTCCCAAGTTGAAAAGCATTTCCTCCTTTTCTAGTTCTTTACCACCAAAAAAAAAAACTACTATAAATATTTGCATGTGTGTGCACATATGATTCTTTCCCCTCTTTCTTTGAATTATTAGGGGCATAGACCTAGTCGAGATGTTGCTGCTGGGTAAAGAGCATATGAAGTTTTTTAGCCTTTTGTACTCAGTAACAAATTGTTCTGCAGAATAGTTGGACTAGTTCAGAGATCCACCAACCGTGCTTTAATGTAACTATTTTCCCATAGACCTTGGGAGGGCTTTTCATTTCATTCAACTTTTTCATTTCTCTCTTTTTAATAGAAGAGGAAACGGAGATACAGAAAATGTAGGTAACTTAACTAAAGTCACTCAGGTAGCAAGCAATAGAACTGGAATTCAGATCTAGCTATTTGACTTTAAATACATTGTACTTATCATTCTACCACAAGAACATAACTAAAAATTGACTCAACAACAACAAAGTTTCTGGAAGCCATGTATTTCATATCAGTAGAGATCATCAAATGGTTTCTGGAGCCCTACTTTTCAGGATGTTAGTACTAGGGTATGTGACTTTCAGATATCAATTACCTTTGAGGTAATTTCCAACTTTATGTTTCTGGGATTCATAGGACCCATAATTTGATAAGAGGTTATAAATATATTTCTCTCTATATGTAATTTAAAATTGTCTGAACATTTATATATGATATACTTTTAAACTTCTTACCTCTTGTCTTATAATCAACATAAAGTATTGGTTCCAAGGAGGAAGAGTGATAAGGGCTAGACAATTGATGTTAAGTGACTTGCTCAGGGTAACACAGCTAAGAAATATCAGAGACCAGATCTGAACCCAGGGACTCCTAGTTGTAAGGCTCATTCTCCCTCCTCTGATTCACCTAGCTGTCCTGAATAAAATATTTTGTGACACATGGATTGTACTCATTTTTTTCAATTCAATTAAACAGATGATTTTGATAAAAAACAATATTTTAAGTAAAATATTTGAGTACTTTAAAATACTATAAATGTGATTTATTTTTTGTTGATACTTAAGTTTTGCTATCATAAATATAGAAAACTATCAAATTAAGAAACTTGTTATACCAAACATATAGTTGCCTCCTTTATACAATTTATAGTTTTAGAAAGTTATATTAAACACTGAGAGGTTAAGTGACTTGTCCAGGTTCAAATAGCCAGGATGGGTTTAGAAACAGGACTTGAATTCAAGTTACTTTATGCAATATGATATTTTGCTAGAATGAGAGATATTTTGCACTTATTCTGTGTATATGTCAAATGACTCATTTGTCCAGTAGAATGACACACATTGATAGCAAAGACCATATATTCATTATCTAGAGGCATTGTGCATTAATGGTTAGAGACATGGCCTTGAAGCCAGGAAACCCAGGTATGTCATGTTTCTGACATTTCCTGGCTAAGTGACATTAATGGATTATGTAACATCTCAGTGTTCTAGGCAAATCTCTAAGATTATAATTTACATAAAACATGTTAACTTACATTGCTAGATGAAGTATCTACCTGGAAATTCTCTACACCTGTGAAATCACAGTACCTGCTCTTAAGTAACAGTATGATTTCTTATACATAATAAATGTATATATTCTTCTTTACTTTAATTAAATTTATGGGATTATGACAAAGATTATTTTTACCAATCTCAAAGCAATGCAATATTTTATACAAAATAAGAGAATCTTAAAGAGAATAGATTCAAAATTGATAGGTGTTGATAATTTTCTAAAATAGCTATGCTTTTTCATCACTGCACATATCTCTGTTAAAGGGACAGTCTAACCCCCAGATTCAATGCCTTATATAATGGTAATTATAAATTGCATGGGCAAATAAAGGTAACCTATCCACCTATTGACTAACTTCTGATGATGCTACTCTCCAAACTTAGCTATATTAAGTTATATAGGCTAGGCTCATGCTCAATGCCTTTTTATTTTGTTAGATACTATCAACTTCTTTGTAGAATTAAAAAATTGGGGAGTGCAGGAGTATCTGTATGTCATGCTGAACCATCATGTTTCCATTTTGGAGGCTGACAAAAGTAATAATGAAATTATAATAAGTAACCAGTAAGTAATTAAAAATATGGCAAATTTGTATAGTTTTCCTTAAAAATTAAAAAAATATATATTCAATTCATTTAAACAAATATTAAACAAGACATCTGTCATGTTCATAGTTGAGCAGTAGGGACAAAAAGAATTACCAAGCTTAAATAAGATGTGGTCATTTTCAACTGAAGCTACTTGCCTTCCTTTCTTCCTTCCTTCTGAGAAGACACCTTTATTCAGAAAGTTGCATAGATTGTATATTAGTTACAAGTGTGAACTGAACTGGAAATAATATATGAAAACCATATATTCTATTGATAAGGCTTACTTACTATGTGCTAGCCCTTTCACCAAAATCTTCCTTTGATATATCATTATATTATAGAGGTAATCCTAGGTCTTCAGAGGCCTGTGAACTATAAGCTTAGAGAGGGTCTACATTGTTAGAGAGGTAGTTGTCAATATGCCTATCTTTAAGCACCTAGCCTTTACATATTTGGAGAGGTTCATCATTAAAATGTTGACCATTAAGTGTTCTTCTCCACACCAATACCACCAATCACAGCAATTCATGTATATCTTTAGTGCAAATGTGGTGACCTGTTTTGGTTAATGGATTGACTACAGTGATGAAATTGTAGTTATTTGTCTTTTTGGAGCTTAAATTCTATTGGGGAGACAAGACATGACCTTAAATAACTATACAATTTAGAATTTAAATTCATCAATATTTATTGAGGTATTATAGCATACTTATCCAAGAGATGTAATTAAGTCTACTTTTTACTACAATTAAGCACACAGTTATTGAATGTCTATTATATAGAAACATTTCATAGGTGTTAGGGTTATAATAATAGATATGGCCCAGTTTTTGGTATTGTTAAATTTAATTATGGTTGAACTCTGAATATTTATATAGGTGGCCACCAGGGATTTAATTTCTAAATCCCAAAATGAATTACTAAAGTAAATGGAATTTATGGTAGTTTATTTATGATAGAAGGAAGATATTAAGGAAGAGAGAAAAGGGTACAGAGAGAGAGAGAAAGAGAGATTTACACCCTTGGTGAGCAGATTTAACATGGGCAGGTCTTCCCACTCAACTTCAAGTACTATGCTTACATTTCTGGGGATTAAATCAACAAATAGTCAGAGGACTACAATTCAATCTTCACAATCAAGGAAGAACTAAGTAACCTTCATTGTTACAATCAGGGGAGAGAGAAATTCAATCTTCACAGTATCAAGAATCTTATTATCACATATGAAAAGTAAAGGCATACAATAAGTATATATAATAAAAAGAGGAATATGATACATGCAAATGAGGGGGTAACGATAAAATATATTGAAAAAATTGGAGCATAGATGACTTCCAGCTCAAGGAGTTGTGAAAAGGCTTCTAAAGGGAAAAAAGTGAGTTGGTACCTGAAAGATGTATGAAACATAAAAATGAGGTTGAAGTCTGAAGGATGGTGTTGTCAAAGAAACAGAAATGAGAAAGGGTAAGAAGAAATGGAGGATGAAAAATGGTCTAACTTTTCTGGAACATGAAATCCACAAAGAAGAGTAGCATGAAATAAAACTGGCTCATGAGCAGTTATAGGTTACCTTGAATGGTATAAAGCTGTATTCAACAGACATCTCAAAGTGCTAAATTTTGAGTGGAGGAGTAACATGATTAGAGTAGTTCATCAGGAAGATTATAAATGCAACGTTGGCAAGGTTCCATGGGGAGCAAGAAAAGACTAGTAGATTAAGGCAGGCCCATTTAGGAAGAAACAGTGTAGACAAAAAGAGATTGTGGTCTAAATGAGAACTGTTACAGAATGAGTAGAAAGGAGGGAAAAATCCAAGCACCATTTCATAGGTACACTTGGCAAACATATACTATAAGATTCAATATTGGGAGTGGGAAAGGAAAGGGAAGATTCAAAGGTCACACAAATTTTATCTAAAATTACTTGGAAATAGGTATTTAAATATTTTAATGGGAAATATATTTTGGTGTTATTTGACTCAGTAGCAAATGTTAACTCATAATAGTTTATGTTTGTATTGGTTTCCAACCTATTAGGGCTCCTAGCAATTTAGATGAATAAACATGAAAGGACACATGAATAGAAAATAAGGAATGAAAAGGTCATAGATGGATTGTGAATTTAAATCCAAATAATAGAGATTACAGATTAATTTGTATGATTATGTAATATTTAAATATTACATTAATTGCATTATATATAATAATTAAATATTAATTAAATGTATTAATTATAATTATATAATTAAATAAATTAATTAAATAAAAATTAAATATTCAAAGAATTTTCCTCACAGCAATGACATTAAAAAGAAACACAAGTTTTATCCTCTCTTATGGACCTGTGAGGACATTTGAGGAAATTTGAGGCATAGAGAAGAAAAATAATTTGCCTTTAGTCATCTGACCAGAAAATGGCATATCCTATATTTTAAGCAGACACTTTATTCCATATTCAGCATTCTTTCTACACAATAGCTACTTAAATAGAACATAAAAAGAAAGATGAGGGACTGGGTTTCTTCCCATAGGTTTTTTCACTTTTAGTTACATTTTAAAATTATTTAACAATATATTTCCAAAAAATAAAGGAAAAAGAAATGTCTAACAGATGCCTTAACTTTTCTATAGTCTGTAATATTGGCCAAGGAAACATACTTGGAGTTTATACAGACATCAAAACCTCAATACCTATTTGTACTGAATCATTACTATCAAAGGAATGTTATTATTTAACAAGTAAATGTATTTCTAATGCAAAATAAAATGCAAACAGTTAATACAGAAAAGTAAACTTTGAATTCATGACTACAGAAAGAATTTTTTTAAATCTGATATTGTACCATTTTAGGTGGCAAGTTGCATTCCATATTTATAACAATACATGCTCCTGAAAGCTTGTATTTTCAGCTTGTATATGTCACTTAAATCAAATAATAAATATACTTTTAAAGATTAAATAATTATTAATTAGAATATTTTTCTTTGGTTGCATGATTCATGTTCTTTCCCTACCCTCTTCCCTCGTTTCTCTTGGAGTTGATAAGCAATTCCACTGAGTCTAGATTGTCATTGTCTAGGTACCATTTTTAAAAAGCACTCCTCAAACAGCTAGTCTGCAAATATGTTCCTTTCTCACTCTTCCAGAAAACCAGTTTAAAATGAATGAATTAAAGATTTTCATTAGTGGCATTAAATTAACCTTAATTTTCCTCTTGTAATGCTGAATTTTTTTAATTGCTATAAAAGAATAAGAGGAAGAAACCTGTACACAATCTACAAATCTTTATTAAGTGCTTACTATGTATCAGGCACTGTGCTAAACATTGAGGATTCATTTATGTAGGTACAAATAAATGTTTCCTACCCTCAAGTGGCTTACAGTTTAAGAGGAAAGGACATTATAAAAGAAGGAGGTTGAAAGATGGGAGTCCTGAAGTTGTCCATGAGGAGACATGATCATGAAGTCTGAAGAATTAAAAGCAGAGCCAGGAGAGAACTAAGGAATAGATGGTCTAGGTCAGCATTGGTGAATTATTGACTTGGGTGCCCAGCTGGCACTCAAAGACCTGCTCTATTCCACATCTTCCCAGTGCCCAAGAACATTTTTGCATTCCCCTCCCTTTAGTTCAACCTCCCAAGGTGAGCATTTCCTCCCTTCACTCTTTGGAGTAATGAGGGGAAGATCACAGGCAACTTGAAATTGCAGTTTGGGCACTCTGAACTTGAAAATTTTTGCTAACATTGACCTAGGTACTTACCCAAAATGTAGTTTTTAGGAATAACTGACTAATAGAAGAATTGGGCTAAAAGAGCAGAAAGTGAGAAAGCCCCAGGTATGAGGAAACTTCTTTTCTGAGAAGACAAATAGGCTTAAAGGCACAATTTAGAGTCAGAAACCTATCCAGATGATCACATGTAAAATTATATTCCAAAGTCAAAGTATTCACTACTAATCTTTCACTATTAATACACATTGTGGGTCATGTGAATTGAGAAAATATAAATGATTCATCAAAAGCCATCAATCCTTCAAGAAAGGTCACATGAATGTTATTGCCCTTATTTTCATGTTTGACAAGCAGATGAATGATATTAATTATTTAACAAATATTTCATACTTCAAAAATAAGCTAATAAAATATTGCTTACTTACAGAACTTCACCTGTTAAGATAAGAAGAAACAAATGTGGATGTTTTTACATCCACATTTTAAAACAACTATAATAAACCATTAGTATTTTTCAATGGAAGACAAGAAAATGTATGTGAAATACCTAATATAGAATACTCTTTAAGAAGGAATTAAATTCAATTAAATAAATGCTCAGTGAAATCACCTTTATTCAACAGAGTCTAAGAGTATCACTTGAAGGGACAGAACTTCTATGAGGCTTTATTATTTTATTCATGCACCAAACTCTTATTGAGCACATGCTGCATTACAAAAAACTTTGCTCAATATTGTGGACAAAAATATTAATAAAACTGAGTCCCCACTCCTAGAAAGTATTAATTTTATAGGGATGAAAATATATTCATACAAATAATTAGGTATTCATAAGGCAGGGACATGTAATAAATTCTATGAGATTAATAGAGAAGGGTTTAAATATGGAAATAAGCTATATAAATAAAGTTGCATGGTTAAGATAATCAATACAATTTATGTTTAGTGACAAGTAAATAGATCAAGTAGGCAAGTAAATTAGATCAAATAGGCAATTAAATTTGGTCAGATAATAGGATTTGTGTGTATAAGTAGTTGGAGAAAATATGTAAAAAAGTGATTTGTAGCCATGTTTCAGAGACCTTAAATTTCAGTACAACAGTTTGGAATTTATTGTTAGGAAATAAAAATTACTTGCTTGTGTTGATTGATTGAAATCAAATAAAGAATTAAAGATGATACCAAAGCTTTAAACTTAGATGGAGAGGCTAGAGAAAGATGCCTACAAAGTATACTTCTCTCCTCAAAAGCATCCTAGATTTCCAAATTTACATCAATAAGGAGTTGGAATTTAGATCACTTGTGTTAAATGAGGCAAGTGGATATAGTTAATGATTAATTGAAACACTTGGTTTTTTTGTCTGGCATATGAAATGTCTTATATGTATGTGAGCTATGTGAGCTTCTTTGATGGCAGGAACTGTCTTGCTTTTCTACTAGTATTACTTTTCATTCATCCATTATTCATTCATCCATTTTTAAAACTAGAATTTAGGAGAAAGATCAGTTAGATATCCAGCAGTGGAAGTTATCAATGTAGAGGTCAGTTGAACTTTATTTAGAGATGAACTCTAAGAGAGAACATATAGATAAGGAAAAGAGTGATGCCAGTTAAGATATTGTAATCAATAGGGCTTGAGGGAAGTAAGCAAAAAATAAACATGCACATATATATGTGTATATATATATACATACATATATAGAAACACACAGAGAAGTAAAACAGTAGGACATATTTTTAAAATTACCTTATGCCAGGTCAATCAAACTGCCATTAATACTTAAACTATGGTTTTCATTATCAGGGAAGCAACATTGGCAGAGATTCAACATACCAACTTTGTCTATAGATGCTATGATTTCTATGTCCTCAACAAGCGCAGATACTGAAGACATAGGGGGAAAAAGTCTCCAAATTCCTTAGTACTATCTAATTGATCAAAACCATGAATGGATATATGTTTTATCAGTAAGAATGGCATTAAAGAAGATGCATTACTATCTAATTTGATGCTGTATAAGAAAGTCCAGGAGATGTATCTTACCTTGATCTGAAATAGCTTATATGTGTTGTCTTCTAGATTGGAAGAACTCCCTGTGAATTCCTTGAGACCTGGAACTATAGTGCTATTCTAATTGTAGCCCTACTGCTTATATATGATACACATTTAATACATAGTTTTCATTTGATCATTCATTACTATTACTGCATTTTTGGTTGGATGATCTCATTTTGGCACTTAACTCTGTCACCTATATGACTTTGGGCAAGTCATTGAATCTCCCTGACTGTCACTTGCCTCATCTCTAAAATAAGGAAGTTAAATTGGATAAACTCTTAAGTCTCCATCTCTAAATTCTAATTCTAGAAAGAACCTCTTCATTCTAGTTGTTCAGATCTTAACTATTAAAAGGGAATTTCAATTTCTTAGGTGATTAAAGTTGGAATTAGAATATATTTCTTATTAAAAAAATTATAATTGCTCATAATGAAATTCTCCCCTGAGAGCTTTTTGTATTTCCAAATGTGACCTGAACTATATTAAAATGGTTATTTTTCATATTAAGTATTTTGAGAATAGAAAATCTATTATCTCAGTAATTTTTAAACATATAGAGCTCAATGTATAAATTTAATTTGATTTATTGAAAAAGTTCATTATACTTGAATTAAGTTGATATTTTCCCTCTTTATAACAAAAAACCATTCAGGATAAGACATAATCTTTTAAAAAGTGAAAAAAAATACCTTAGGTCTAAAAACAATAGTTTTGATTAATCACAAACCTATTGCTTTTTTCAGTGAATGTTTTTCAATGATGCAGAACTTTGTCAGAACCCCCATAACCTGGGATCCTCAGATTAAAGCAAATGAGAATTACATTTTGATCTAGGCTTAGAGGGAAATAATCAGTTGTATATTTATATTTGAATGAATCTGGATTCAGCTGCATTTCATGACCTAATATATTTCTGTAGAAAGAGCACTGGGTTGAGAATCATAAGAATGAGGTTCTAATAATAATTCTGACATTAGAGTGCTTTTTCATATAGCAATATTAAATAAGTAGTACATATATTATCTTCTAACACATTTAAAAAAGTAATTTCAGAGAGGGGAAGTTACATCAACCATCAAAAAGATAGTATATAAGATAAAAGGATTTTTTCCTTATCTTCTCATTTCAACTCCAGTGGTTTTTTTCTTCTCTTGATATTGCTTCTTAGTCCTGACAATGTTATGAATTAGTTGTGTCAACCTGAGACAAGTTAATTACTATCTCTCAGCCTCAGTTTCCATGTCTGTAAAAAGAGGACTACAATAATAGCAGCTTTTTAATAGGGTTGATGAATCAAATGAGATAATACATATCAGTTTACAAATATCAAAGCATTATAGACACGTTTACTATTTTGTATTATAAACCCTTATTATGTATTAGACATCTTAGGTAGATGAGTGAAAATCATAACACTAAGTCATTGTTAGTTTGATTTTGTAAGACCTTACCACTTTACTCTACTCTGGAGGACAGGGAAAAAACAAACAGAAATTTAATTACATTTTCAATGTATAATATTTGCTATCTCTTTGTGAAACATAAAAATTAGAAATTATTCCTATTTGGCCTGCCATATCTGATTTTTCTTTCAAATTTGAAGTTTTGTTATGATTAAAGTCCTGAAGAAGGCCTCTCTATAAGTTGTTTTGCATTAACATAATTTTTAATTCAATTTTTTAAAAGTTGGAGGAGTTTAATTTTAAGTCACACACCTAGCTCTCTCTTTGCCTTTGCCATTATGGAATTAAGCAAGAGATGAGGGAAGAAGATTTATTCCAGGCATGGGAGGATAATTTAGCTAGATCTTAGGAGATATAATGAAATTCAGTCTTCAAAATATTTTCAAAATCTGTTTTCCAATCCTAGATTTCTTACTACTGGTTTTAGTGAATTCCTGTTGTCAACTCCCAGAGTATAATTGGGAAATTATACTTCAGAGAGTTAAATTCAAAGATTAAAATTTTACCTTTCTTCTTTCTATCCCTTCGTCCTAATCAATCATTTATTAAGCATCTAATATATACTCTTTATGCATCTCTGCATATCATTCATTGATTGAATACCTACTGGGTGCCCAATAAGGTTTTTACTTCAGTGAGACAGCCAAAAATTTTTTTTAGTATTTCTTTCTGGCTTTCCATAAAGGAAATGAAAAAAATATCTAGAATGTTAAAAAAGTGAATTACTCCATGCAGAATGAAAGAAGAAGAATCAGGAGAACATTATACACAGAGACTGCTACACTGTGGCACAATCAAATGTAATGGACTTCGCTACTAGTACAAAGGAATGATCTAGGACAATCCTGAGAGACTTATGAGAATGTTATCCACATCCAGAGAAAGAACTAGGAGTAGAATCATAGAAGAAAAACATATGATTGATCATGTCGTTCAATATGTGTATGATGGCAGATTTTGACTTTAAATGATTTAAAATGACTCTATTACAAATATTAATAATATGGAAATGGGTTTTGAACAATGATACATGTATAACCCAAGGAAGTTGTTCATCAGCTCAGGGAGGGAGGGAGGAGGGAAAAGAGGAGGGAAAGAACATGAATCATGTATCCATGGAAAATATTCTTAATTAATTGATTGATTTTAATAATTACAATATTCATAATTTATGGAATGATAGAATGAGATTTAATAAAAATCTAGAAACAATGCAACATAATATAACTACCAAAGCAACAGTATCCAGGACACCTACATTCTAATCTAGTTTTACTAATTCTCCGCCAGAACTTAAAAAATCCTGTCCTTAGAATTTAGTTTCCTCATCTGTGAAATGAAATGATTTAACTATATTACCTCCAAAGTTTTTTACAATGTTGAAATTTTGAGAAGTTTGTATTTTACATAGTTTTTCTTCCCTACCTTTATCATCTCTATGAAGGAATAGGAATATCTATTGCATGAGAGGAGACAACTGTTACTCCTTTAGCACTTTATTTTCTGCCTTTTTGATACTTATTAATGTAGCCACTTAATTCATTAATGCAAATTCATCAATTCTCCTTTAGTTTATAATTTAAAGAATTGTTGAGGACACTCATATAGAATATATCACAGAAAGAGGATTTATAACTAGAAGTTTCTGACCACAAGTCTAGCTGGTTTTCTTTTTATTGTAACGTGCCCCCTCTCTTTTTTCCCATTGCTCCACTCAGACTACTGATCTCTCTGGCATCCTTTAAGTAACAACTAAAAACTTCACCTTCTTTAAGAACCCTCTTCTAATTGCATTCCTTTTCCTTTTTTAATTATTTCCTATTCATTTGTTTGGTATATATTTGCTTGTTATCTCTCCTATTAGAATGTAAGTTCCCTGAGAGCAGAGACTTGTGCCTCTTTTTGGTCCAATGAGGTTAGCACTGTGTCTGACACTTAGTAATGATCATCAAATGTTTACTGAATTTCATTGAACTGAATTATCTTTGCTTTCCATCCTCCATTCATTTTCTACCTTAACATTCCAGATTTCATTATTATAGAAACTTACTTTTTTCTCTTCTTTTATTTTTTGCCTTTTAAAAATCCTTATTGGTAGATGAATTCCCTGTAAACAAGTCTCCCTTTACCCACTTATCAGGTTTATTTCTCTTTCACATTTTCTTTTTCAATTTTTTTTAGATTATGTTATAATTTTCAGTAGTTGTTTTCTAACATTTTGTGATTCATGTTCTGCCCCTCCTGCCTCTGAAAGATGGTAGATAATATGATATTGGTGGTGCATGTGCTATGATACAATATACATTTCCATGTTCATCATAATATGAAAGAAGGTATGTATCACTTATACAATAGTAAAATTTATGGAGGAAATAAAATGGACAATGGTATGCTTCAATTTACATTCAGAAATTATTAGTTTCCTTTTAAGATGGTAGATAGACTTTTTCATCATTCTTTTTTTTGTTTTGATAATTTTATTTTTCAATGAATTCCCATCACACCTAGCTTCTTTGATTGACATGTCCTAAAAAGTTGTAGATCGTTGAGATATTAAATGTTCTTTCTCTGAAGTCAAATTAAGTCAACAAACACCTATTAAGAACACCTATTAAGTGTTCAAAGCACTACTACATAATAAAAATGATATTCTCTCCCTCTACTTCTGACACACACAGACACACAATTTGTTTTATTTTATTTTTATTGTCAAGCAAAACACACTTCCATAATGACTGTTGTAATTTCTAGTTCTATGAAATAATTATTTGGCAGTTTGGTTGGTAAGAGCACTGAATGAACTAATTTAGGTAGAATTGTCATTATTATTTTATTAGCTCAGCCTATCCATAAGCAATTAATATTTTCCCCAATTGTTTAGCACTGACTTTATTCAAGTGAAAAGTGTTTTTTAATTGTGTTCATGCAATTCCTATGTTTGCCTTGGCAAGTAAATTCCCAGAAATTTTATGTTGTTTAAAGTGATTTTAAATGGAATTTTTTTCTAACTCTTGTGCTGAATTTTATTGGTAATCTATATGAATGTTGATAATTTATGTGTTGTTATTTTGTATCTTGCAACTTTAATAAAGTTATTATTTCAACCAGTTTTTAGTTAATTCTGAGATTCTCTAAGTACACACATCATATCACCTGAAAAGAGTTAATATTTTTGTTTCCTCATTGCCTAATTTAATATCTTCAATTACTTTTCCTTTCCTTATTGTTAAAGCTAATGTTTCTCTTTACAATATTAAATAATAGCAGTGATAATGGTTATCCTTGCTTCACTCCAGATCTCATTGTGAATGATTCTAATATCCACATTGCAGATGACACTCACTGAAGATTTTATGTAGATAGTACTTATCATTTTAAGAAAATGGCTAACTTCTTAGCTTTCCATTGTTTTTAATGAGAATGGGTGTTGTATTTTGTTGAAGACTTTTTCTGGATCCATTAAGATAATCATGTGATTTCTATTAGTTTAGTTACTGATATGGTCAATTATGCTGATAGTTTTCCTAAAATTAAGTCAATACGGCATTCCTGCTATAAATCCTAGTTTGTTACAGTGAATGATCCTTGTAATATATTGCTGTAGTTTCTTGATAGTAACTTATTTAAAATTTTTGCATCCATATTCATTAATATAATAGGTCTATAGTTTTCTTTCTCTGTTTTTGCTCTTCCTAGCTTAGATTGCAGTACCATATTTGTTTCATGAATAGAATTTGGTAGGATTCTTCTCTGCCAAATTTTTCAAATACTTTATGTAGAATTGAGATTAATTGTTCTTTAAATGTTTGATAGAATTCACTAGTGAATACATCTGACCCTGGGGATTTCTCTTAGGGAATTCATTGATGGCTTGTTCAATTTATTTTTCTGATATAGTCTTATTTAAGTATTTTATTCATCTTTTTCTTAATCTGGGCAATTTGTATTTTTGTAAATATTCATCCATTTCTCTTAGATTGAAAGATTTATTGTCATGTAATTGAGAAAAATAGCTCCTAATTGTTGCTTTAATTTCCTCTTCATTGGTGGTGAGTTGACCCTTTTATTTTTATACTGATTATTTGATCTTTTTAAATTCAAATTAACCAACACTTTTATTTGATTTTTTCATAAAATCAATGCCAAGTCTTATTTATTAGTTCAATGGTTCTCTTGCTTTCAATTTGATTAATTTCTCCATTAATTTTTAGGACTTCCAATCTAGTCTTTAAATTAGGATTTTAAAATTGACCTTTTTCTAGTTTTTTAGTTTTGTGCCCAATTTATTGATTTACATTCTCTGAATTTTACTGATATAAGCATTTAGAGATATAATTTCCCATTATATACTGATTTGGATATATCCCATAAATTTTGCTTACTGTCTCCTCATTGTAATTCAAATTTATTTCAATATAATTTCAAATTTATTGATTGTTTTTATAATTTGTTCTTTGACTCACTTTTTTCTTAGCATTAGATTCTTTTCTTTTTTATGGAGCTTTATTGCTTTTAATTTTTATTGCATTTATGACCTGAGAAGGATGCATTTATTGTTTTCTGTTTTTCCAAATTTGGTTATAAAGTTGTATGTCCTAATACATGGTCAGTTTTTGTCTAGGAACCACATACTACTGAAAAGAAAATATCTTTTTTTTTCCATTCCCATTCAATTCTCTCCTAAGATGTATTAGTTCTTACTTTTCTGAGATTTTATTCACTTCCTTTACTTCTTTCATACTCATTTTTTGGTTTTATTTATCTGCATCTGAAAGGGGGAAGATGAGGTTACATGCTAGTATTACTGTCTATTTCCTTCTGAGGTTCATTTAATTTCTCCCTTAAAAATTTAGAAGCAATACCATTTGGTGCATATGTGTTTAGTAGTGATATTACTTCATTGTGTCTGAAGTAAATTTCTCTCTCCTGTATTGCTCTCATTATGTCATCTTCCTCACCTGGAGGCCAGATACCACTGAGTAAATTGAGGATAGATCAGTCTCTGGAAAAGGGAGCAATAGAATCAAGAATATTGCTAGACCAGGAGGGTAGGATGATTTTCTCCTTAAAATCTCCTACACTGCCCCCATGGACGGCTAAGACAAATCAGAAAATCATGATTGGCCCCTGAAATGTCATGTATTAGTAGATAGAAATTAGACTGGATAAAGTGAGGCAAGCAGAGAGCTGAGGATCTTTGCACTTCCATGTTTGGTGGTGATTGCTCTACTCAGTTGTTGGTGTGGTAGGGGCCCAAAATGGTGGTCACAGATTAGAAAAGATAAGTATCTCTCTATCTCTGTCCTGTTTTTCTCCTCTTGTTCCTATTATTACTTTGGTTTAATAAAGTTATTAAGCTATAGCCAGTCTCCTAATTTTTAATTCTTGCAATTATTTACAGTACCTTTTAGCAAGATGTCATTTCCTTCCTTGTTTCTTTTAATTAGATCTATTTTTCCTTTAGCTTTGTCTGAGATCATGATTGCTACTCTTGCTTTTTTTCCTCTACATGATGCACATTAAATTCTGCTCTAGCTTCTTATCTTTACTCTGAGTGTCACCCTGCCTCAAATGTGTTTCTTATAAGCAACATACAATAGGATTCTGGTTTTTAATCTATTCTATCTGCTTCCATTTTTTGGGTGAGGTTATCCCATCCACATTCACAGTGAATTCCCCTCCATCTTATTTTCCCCTTTTGATTTGCTCTGTTTCTTTTCACTCTGTCCCTCTTTACCAGTGTTTTTTTTCTTTTTTTACTCCCATCTTCCATGTCTTTTCTATTACCATTTCCCTTCCCACATCTCATTCTTCTTTATAGGGTAAGATTGGATTCTATGCCTCAATGAATATGGTTGTTATTCCCTCTCTGAGCCAGTTATAATGAGAATAAAGTTTAAGCATTGCCCATTACCACCCGCATTTTCCCCTCCACTATAATAGCTTTTTATGCCTTTTAGATAAGATAATTTACCCTATTCCATCTATCCCTTCCCTTTTCTCTCAGTATAATCCTCTTTTTGACCCTTTCAATTTTTTGCATATCATATGATCCTAATCAGCGTAATTCCACACCCTCTATGTATAGTAATGATAAAAAAAAATTAACATTTACCAATATCCTCTTTCTGGGTTGGAATACATACCATCTGACCTTATTGAGTCCCTTAAATTTTCTCTTTCTTATTTATCTATTTAAGTTTCTCAGGTCTTGTCTTCAAGACAAAATTTATCTTTAATTTAACTTATCTGGTCTTTTCATCTGTTATCCTTGGAAGTCTTCTATTTTATTGAATAAGTATTTTTGCCCCTGAAAGAGTATATTCAGTTTTGCTGGATAAGTGATTCTGTGTTGTAAATATTGAACTTTTATCTTCCAGAATATAATATTCCATACCTTCTTATCCTTTAATGTGGAGGCTACTAAGTCCTGTGTAATTCTGACAGTTCCATGGTTATTTGAATTGTTTCTTTCTGATAGCTTTCACCATTTTTTCCTTGTCTTGGGAGCTTTTGAATTTAGCTATTCTATTCCTCAGAATTGCCATTTGGGGATTTTTTTTCTGGAGGTAATCTGTGTATTCTTTCAATTTCTACTTACTTTCTTATTCATGGATATCAGGGTAGTTTTCTTTGATAATTTCTTGTATTATGATATTCAGAGTTTTGTGTGTGTATGTGTGTGTGTGTTGTTTGTTTTTTATCATGGCTTCCAGGTAGTCCAATAATTCTAATATCATGTCTCCTGGAGATATTTTCCAGTTCAGTTTTTTTTTCAATGAGTTATTTCACATTTTCTTCATTTTTTTCATTTTTTTCATTTTGTTTTATTTTTCTTGATATCTCATGAAATCTTTAGCTTTTAGTTGCCTAATTCTAATCCTTAAGAAATAATTTTCTTCCATGAACTTTTGAGGCTCCTTTTTCATTTGGACCATTTCTTCTTGCATTGCATGCATTTCTCTTGCCTATTTTTCCTTTGCATCTCTTAACTGATTTTTTGAAATTATTTTTGAGTCCTTCTAGAATTTGAGTCCAATTAATATTTTTCTTCGAAGCTTTGCATGTGTTTGCTTTGATTTGACTATCCCCTTTCATTTGATATTTATTCTTTTTCCCCAGCCTTTTTTTTTCAGTTTCACTTTTATTTTATTTAGGTTCTATTTTCAGGAAATATAGGGCACTCTCTTAAAATTCAACCTTAAAATTCAAAAACCCTTACCCTTATTTCTGGGTTTCTTCCAAGGTGGAATGATGGCCTATGAGCTGGGAGCTCTGAGAATCACCTTCCCCTGCTAATACAATCACCATCTGAGAGTGCTGATGGATAAAATTCTAACCTTAGACTTGAGTGAGGGGGGTGAAGGGATTGAACTTTTGGTCTCACTCAGGATTTCATCAGATCAAGCACACCTCAAATCACCCTGCCCTATGGCTTCCCCTTAAAGATTGGCAAGGGCCAGCCAGTCTGGGGCTCCCATAGAATAGCCCTGGGGACTGCCCCCAACAGTTATCCAGGGGCCCAGCTTCAGTGCTACAGTTACCTGGAAAGCTGTAGAAACTACCTCAAAGTGGGATTTATGTCCTCACCACAAGCTTGGGCTGGAAATTCTGAACTCCTTTTTGGCTACCCTGGGCTCAAATTCCAGACCGCAGTGCAGGTTTTCTTAGAACTTTATAGGGTGGGTACTGGGTTTCACTGCTGTTGATTTAGGCAGGGTCTCAGGGTCTGGATATTGATTTGGGCCCATATTCAGAACCTGAAACAGTAGGTGTGGGATGTGGGGAAGGAGGGCTGCTATTGACTTGTTCCTTATTCCCTGTTGTAGTTTCTTGCTAGCTGTGCTCCACTTTCACTCCAGTGACCTAGGTACTTTCTGTCTACCTTTTAACTTGTTCTCTACTTAAAAATTGCTTCACTTCATCTCTTGCTGGTCCTTTCGCTCCTTGATTCATTTTATGGAATCTTTAAAGTTTGGTTAGAGATGATTCTCATGGTAGTTTCGAGAATCTCTTCTACTCTTCCATCTTGGCTCTGTCCTCCACAATTACTTTTTAAAACAGTTTCTGTTCTTAAGTAGCTCACAATCTAGTTGGGGAGACAATATTCAAACAACTATGTATTTGCAGGCTAAACTAAAACTAATAAACTATGAGATACCGATTTATAATATGAGAATAAGAATAATACCTGGAAAGGCTTTTTGTAACAGTTAGAACTTTTATTGAGACTAGAAGGAAGCCAGAAAAGCCAGGAAGTAAAGATGAAGAAAGAGAATATTCCAAGCATGGGGGAGGGAACTCAGTGGAAATGGTATGAGTTAGAATGTGGAGTGTCCTATGTGTCCCATGTGAAGAACATCTATGCCACTGTAGATGTAAGATAGTAAAGTGTAAGAGTCTTGCAAAGGTAGGAGGGTGGGATATGTTATAAAGGGCTTTAAAAGCCAAAGAGAAAAGGCTATCATTTAAAATATTCATTCCAAAAATCTAGAGTACATCACAACTTAAATGGCTATCATTTCATTATTTTTCACATACTAGGATGGGATGTGTATTCAGTTTTCTAGCAAGAATTCCATTACCTTTACTTCAGCAAACAATTTTGCCTTGATTGTGTGAATCAAATCAAAAGTCACAGTTTCTCTCATTATTTCCTCCTTTTATGAATAAAATTATTATTAAAATGTAATAAGAACTTGTTTTAGCTGTTCTGTTTTTTGATAGACTACTAGAAAATATTTTAACACATTATAAATTCATTCTTTCCCTAGCCCAGGGTTTCTATATCTTAAGTTGTAATTCAGAAATATAAATTTGTCTGGTTTTCAGCTATTCTTAACTATCTATTTACTTCTCAAATGCTCCTTTCCCTTCTGAAAGAATTATTTTATGTCTGTTATACAGTCTAGAATTCTTAAGTATTATATAAATTTTGCAAGTTTTTCATTTTGCTTAAGAGGATACAGATGGTGATCATTTATGCAAATGGTAGCAGTCCAGAGGCTAATAACTCTTCCTTTAGGAAGCTAATAATCTAAAAATGTTCAGAGCCTGTGTTGTGGGTAGAATGGTGCCTTCTACAACAATGTCTTAAAAGCCTAATACTAAAATTTTTAAGCATCAGTCATGCTGGATACTATGATATAAATAACAAAAAGGAAATCAAGAATGGAGAGAATGATAATATTTTGTGGGAAAAATGATTTGTGTAAATATACATTGTTCTTTTAAACTACTTAAACTTATGAGTTAGAACAGAGGATATTTCTAGTCTATAGACTGCCAAAGGATTGATTTGACCATTTGTCCCCACCTCCCTTATTGAAATAATTGCTTTTTTATCCTTTAGAAATTGTATATGTTTAATTTGTTTCTTTAGTACCCTATTAGAATTTCAAGTTAAAAAGGCCCTTAGAGATTGAATCATTTTTTCTGGCTTCCTGTAGGATTTTTTTCTTTTGTTTGATAGCTTTGGAATTTGGCAATTACATTCCTGGGAGTTGTCTTTTGGGGGTTTAGTGTAGAAGGTGTTCTGTGAGCTCTGTCAGTGGCTGTATTGCCCCCTTGTTCTAGAATCTCTGGGCAATTTTCTTTGATTATATCTTGTATCACCATGTCGACTTTGGTGTTTATTTCTGGCTTTTCTGGGAGTCCAATTATTCTTAAATTATCTCTTCTCCCTCACTTTTCCAGATCTGTCACCTTGTCAGTGAGATATTTTATGTTTTCTTCTAATTTCTTGGTATTTTGGCTTTGCTTTATTAATGCTTGCTCTTTTACACGATCGTTGTCTTCCAGCTGCCTGATTCTGGCCTTTAAAGCCTGGTTTTCCTTTTCAGTTTCATCACACCGGTTTTGTAGATGCGTGAACTTCTTTTGCATTATTTCCCACTTTTCCTCCCAGAAGGCTTCCATCTTTTTGGTCATTTCTGATTCAAATTCTTCATGGGTTTGTGGAGAGTTTCCATTTCCTTTGGAAGATTTTGGAGCATTTTCTTGTATATCATCTTCTATCTCCTCTGTATTTTGTATTTTGGCTCCATAGAATGTGTCCAAAGTCACCCCTTTCTTCTTATTTTTCTTGGTATTTTGGGGCTTCTGTGCTTCTGTGGAGTTTGCCATCTCTGAATGTGGAGGATTAGCTTTTCTTATCTCTGTCTGGTGTTCAGAGGCTTTAGTCCTGGGCAGATTGTCGGTTCTATGAGGTTTCCCTGGGTTAAATTGAGTATGCCTCACTGGAACTGGAGTGGAAGGGTCTGACCAGGGGCCACACTCTCCCCCGGCTCTCTGGGTCGGGTTGCTTTCCGGAAGTTGCCTTCAGAATAGCTGGCCGTGAGGCTGTTTCATTGGCCTGCGGGGGGATGGGCTGCGGCTTCCCGGTGCTCCGAGGTCAGTGACTTTCACTGAGACTTCGATAGCAGGATCCAGCCCATAAGGCTGTCTTGCCTGCCCTGAGGGTTGCTGTTGTTTCAGACAAGCCTGCTCTCTGAGCGGGGCGGGGCTGCGGCTTCCCGGATCCTTGGACTCTGTGCTCCTACCCCTTAGGTCCAAGTGATCTCGGGTTCTGGCTTTTGAGGGGGGCCGTACCTTCTGATCCAGGTCCAGGTCCAGGAAGAGGATTCCCAGGGTCTATGCTGTTGATCGTCTTGAATTTCGGCGCCTTAGGAGCTTATAGTTTGAGATCGGTCGGGAAGGGTTTTCCGGAGATCTGAACTTTAGCTTTCTCTAAGCCGCCATCTTGACCGGAAGTCCTGAATCATTTTTTAGATGAGGAATCTGAGACTCACAAAAGTGAACTGACTTAGGAAATATCAAACAGGTAATGAGTAGCTAAGTATTGAATCTATCCTTTGTTCTCTGAATTTATATTTGTCTTATTGATTTAATATTTTTAATCCATGTTTGAGGTATGATATAGGACTTGCATTTAAGGAGCTCACATCCTTATTAGGAAAACATTAAAAAATCTTTCAAAGTTTCTTTACTGCAAGGATTCTTAACCCGAGATCTTTGAAAGTATTTTAAAAATATATTTTGTTAATTACCTAAGTGTAATTAGTTTTATTTGTAGTCCATTATATTTTAAATTATGTATACTAATATAAGATTCTAAATGGGGATCTTCATATTTTAGGCTCCCCAAAATGCCTCTTCTTTTAAAAAATGGGCTCTGATTTTTCCTTGTTGACTAGGAATTAGAGAGGCTATATTACTTTTTACATGTTCACTTAAAGTGAGAGGAAAAGGAACACTAGAGACAATGCCCCCCCTAAATAACTTCACATTGAAATATTAAGTTTTAAATTAATTCTTCTTAAAGCCAGTCAATTTCCAAAATGGCATTACATTTTCACAAAGACAGTTGTGAATCGCTTCAAATAAAACAAATAATTCATTGTGACTGAATGTCACAGGTCATTACTGATCTCATTTTAAAATTGTTCTTTAGGCTTTTTCTTTTTCCTACTCACTTAATGCCCAGTGGGGAAGAAAGGTGTCCTATTTTTCATTCTACATTTTTGTCCCCCTTATTAACTTGAATCAAAGTTTTATTTTAAATAAGAAAATATATTGTGCCTATCTCCTAGGCTTTTTAAAAACAAAATATCTTTTCTAAGGACAAAAATAATTTCTTAGAACCAAGTTCCATAGTGAATTTTCAAATGATTTATAACATATGCCTAGAAGTCTAATAGTTTTAACAACAAAAAAGGAAAACAAATACACCTTTTCCTGTGGGAAGTACAACAAAATGGTTTTAGTATCAAATTCAAAATATGTCCTATCTTCTTTTTTTTTCCCACAGGTGAAAAAAGATATACAAAACCCATTTTCTTGCCCATATCAAGAAAGGAAAAAAAAAAGTAGACCATGTTTTGAGGATGTTCTAATTTAGTTACCATACATTGCTATAGTGGGGATATTTCAACTCTATTTGAACTATTTTGCCTCTTTTTAAAGATGGTCAACTGAGTCAAAAAAAAATTAAGTTCCCAAGCTTCCCAAGCAGGATATGACTCCTTATTGGCATTGCTATTGCAGTAGTACACATTGACCTTGCAAATTATGTACTGATATTGTGCTCAGTAGTTAGCCAGTTGACCTTCCTGATTTAATGCTGATGAGCTATTATGCAAATCGTGACCTTGACAAGTTACATTGCAGTCTTGATGGGGAAGCTCTCCTCAGTCTTTTAATTCTTATATGTGTCTGTCTTAATGCCTAATTTCTCTTTTTAAGAATGCATGGTATTTTGTTCTTAATAAAAATGAAAAAGAAAAAAAATTACCAGCAAAATTAAATGCTTATTATATAGTTCTTCTTATGCCTTTGGAATAATCTTGGTTAATATAAAATACTAATATGTTAAGTAAATATGCCTGAAACTTTCACTGAAATTTTAGATGAAATATATTATTTGATGAACTAATGGCAGTGGATCAAAATTATTGTATCCATTATACTTGATATATCAGTTTAATTAAGCAAATTTCCACTAAACATTTCTTATTTACAAGGATCTCTGCTAACTGTTAAGTATTAAAAAATGAAAACATCCGCACTCAATAAACTTCCTTTTATGTGACTCCAAATTGAATTCAAAGTGTTAAGGTGCACATTATAGTGTTTAAGCATTTTTAAAGGCAGTTGATTATACTTTCTAATACATTTTTCATAAAATAACTTTTTATTCATGATTTTCTGTACCCTAAAACTATTTATTCATAACCTCCCACAATATTAAAATGAAGCAGACAAATAGAGATTGGATTAAAACATGTTTTATGGTAGGCTAATTCATTGGTCCTCTCTGAGAATGAAGGATAAACAAGAATTTAGGAGAAGATAGCTAAAGAGAAAGTGGGTTTTTATTAAGATTAAGAAAATCTACACCATGTTCAAGAGATGAAAAATATGGCGTTCTGCTTTTGGAGCCTACTTCAGCAATGATAGCCATTTGAAATATCTGAAAAGTTAGGCAGGAATTAGTTTATTTAGGTCTTTAAAGTTCATATTGCAAATTTAATTTTTTTCTGCTACAGGAAATTGGTAACTTCTAAAGACTCTTTCTCAGGTAAGTGACAGTCAGTCCTATCTTTTGGGAGTGTCATTAAATTAGGAAGATTTATTGGAGAGTCTACAAGGTAGAATCATGAAGACCAATTAGGAGACTTTATTATAACCCAAGTGAAATTTGATAAATTTCTAACTTGAGATAATAGTGATATAGTTTGAGAGGAGAGGATTAATATAAGTAGATAGAATTGATCACATAGGTCAATGAACAAGATAAGTTATATTTTAATTTGATAAGAAAATCATTTTGTTTCCACAGGAAGGGATGTATTGATTTTCATTTTGTTGTTAGTGTTGTTAAATCTTCTAGACCCTTGGCCATATATTATGAATTATTTGAAAATCCATGAAGGAATCTAGTTCTAAGATATCACTGTTACTTTAAAATAGATCTTTTGTTAAAACACTGAAGGAAATAGGCAACCTATACAAATGGGAAGATGAAGGAAAGGGAAAAAATCAAGAAGGGTCGTGAGGTTCCAAATTTGGATGATAGGAAGAATGTGTGGTTCTTAACAAGAACAGCAGAAGAAAATAGAAAAAAAATTAAGAGCAGTGGATTTAGAAGAAAAAAATAATGAGTTCTATTTTTGGAATGTTGGGCTTGAAATGATCATAAGTCATTTAGATCTTTTTATCTTTCAAAATGCAGGAAAAGTTTAGAATAGATATTAGAATATAAGTATTATTATAAATTTAGGATCACTGAGAAGATTGGATTTCATCAGAACCTCATTTCATATGAGTACTATATCCTTCCTATCACTCAGGTCCTCAACCTCTCTGTTATCAATGACCCTTGTTGTTCCTTTACCCTTCCATCCAGTTGTTGCTGAATTTAACTCCATTATTATGGCTATTCCCTTAGTCAAGACCCTCATCACTTTTCCTGGAATGTTAGGTTCTTTTTAAAATTTGTTCCCCACCTCTACCTCACTGATACATCTTTTACAGAATTAACAAATTAATAATTGAATTTTAAGACTATTATATTTTCTTTCCTGTTATTTATATTGAAGAAAATAACTTATACCAGCTATTTTTCTTTTTCCATGTCTTTACTAAAAATGGATCTAAACTAAGATATAAATACACTGCATCTTATGGCAATAATTTTTATGTGATACTTTTTGAAATTAAATGATCAGATGTAGAAGTATGACTAAATTATTTTCTGTTGTGAACAGTGTCATTTATCCTTCACAAAACAGAAGTGAGTATCCTTCAGGCCATATATGCTAGGTTGGCATTGCTTCCATTGGCATGAATGGTCATTATTGAACATCTCATCAATGCCCAGTTTCCTCCTATTTCCTTAAAGTTTAAACTTCTCTACTCCATGATAAATTAGAAAGGTGGGCACCAGGCAGCAAACTGTTAGCTTTACTACAAAAGGAAAAAGACTCATCATTTTCATTTGGCAAAACAGTCAACCATGACTAGCGCATCTGTTCTAAATCCTTCTATAAACAAGTAGGTTTCTTCACATCCCCATTATGTTACAATGATTTTGCCAAGTACAAGCTAATGTATAAACACAAGCAATAGTCCTCTGTTTCCCAATACATTCCTACACTCCAAGAAGCCATCCCCCTAAAAGAAAGAATAGTAAAGAGAAAGAGAAAATGGTTGAGCAGAATTAATCAAAATACCAATTAATTCAAAAATTATATTCACTATTACATATAATACTCCAACATCTACAAAAAAAATGTGAGTAAAGGTGAGTGGTATATGCTATCTCTTCAGAGAGGCTAAGCATGGTTAATATAATTAACTTTTTTCATTTTTTATTTTTAAATTCCTTCCTTTTAAATTCACTTTTATTTTTAAATTCCTTCATTTATATTGTAGTAGTGTATATACACATACATATTTTTATTTCATTCTGCTACCTTCACTTTATGTCAGTTAATTAGTCCTCTCATAGTTCTCTTCATTCTCAATATTTATTGCTTTTCATAATGTAGTAATATTTCATTACATCAGTGTAACAAATTCATTTAGAAATTTCCCAAAATGTGTTTCTAGTTCTTTTGCTAAAACTTAAAAATGGGAAAAATAAAAGTAAAATTTGCTTTATATTGACACTTCCTTCTCTGAGCAGCTTGGAAAACAAAGGATGTTGCAATTTCACTTTTTGAAGCTTTGTTAGAAGGGCTATTAATTAATTGTACCATAAATCATGGACACCTACATTATCTTCAATATTTCAACACCTCCCTCTGGTATATTCTCAGGGTTTAACTGCTAGTCAACACTTCTATTGATATCCTGTTAAGGATATAACTTTGCTCTTGAAATATCCTGTGGATTATCAAAGTACTGCCTACAGTAAGTTTACAATTATTTGCTGGTAAATGAAAAATGAATGTCTAGTTGCCTTGTAATCCTAAGGTATGGTTCTTAACTTACCTTCTTAAGAATACAAATTGTGGGATAAGCTAGAGCATTTGCTTTTTTCAAGGACACTTCCAACACCCAATCTATCTTTGCTCTTGGCTACCTCCTTATCAGTCATTCCAAAACATTATTTTAAGTCAAAGATTCAGGATGTTCAATTTTGTTTCTAAGGTAATTAAGACCATTTCTGTCAACAATCTGAATTTATATGCCCTGACCTTCAGCATTCTATAAATTCTTCAATTCATTAATTCAACATTTAAAAAATTATTAGATACTTAACTTGTAAAGAACATTTTCTTTCTATGGACCAAGACAAGAAGGAAAGCAACAAGAAAATCTAATACATATTCACTATGTGCCAGGTGCTGTCATTACCCTCATGGATCACAAGAATAAAGTAGCAATGCATATAGCCTAAACATATAATAATACATATAGATGTGAAAAGTATACTGAACATTTCCCCCTAAATTACATGAAAGAAACAATGCTTTTATCTTTTTTTAAAGTTTGAGCCAAATTCTCCCTCTCTCCCACTCTTCCCTCCTCCTCCCCTGAGAGAGTAATCAGTCTCATATAGATTTTACATGTATAAACCATTTTTCCATACTAGTCATTTTGTGAAAAAACTCAAACAAAAATAAAGTGAAATATATTATTTGTCACTCTGCATTCTGACTATCAATTCTTTCTCTGGAGATGGATGGCATTTTCATCATGAGTCCTTGTGGATTTTCTTGAAATACTGCATTGCCAAGAATAGCTGTCATTCATATAATAATGCTATTACTATGTACATCATTCTGCTTCTGCTCAGTTTACATTAGTTCATGTAGATCTTTGGAGATTTTTCATCCTTCTCATCATTTCTGATAGCAAAATTCTATTATAATCATATACTATATCTTGCTCAGTCATTCCCCAATTAATGGACATCCTCTCAGTTTCCAAATCTTTTCTACCACAAAAAGAGCTGATATAAATATATATTTTTTACAAATGAGTCCTTTCCCATTTCTTAAATACATTTAGGATATAGACCTAGTTGTGTTATTGCTGGATGAAAGGGTATGCACAGTTTTAAAGCCCTTTGGATCCAGTTCCAAATCACTCTCCAAAATGGTTGGATCAATTCAATCAATGGCAGTGCATTAGTGTTCCAATTTTCCCACATCTCCTCCATCATTTATGATTTTCTTTTTCTGTCATATTAGCCAATGTGATAGGTGTGAGGTAGTACCTCAGAATTTGTTTTAATTTGCATTTCTCTAATCAAAATTTATTTAGGATATTTTAGGTGATTTATATATAGCCTTGATATCTTCATCTGAAAACTGCCTATTTATATCCCTGTTGTTTCCTTTTCCTTTAATCTTGACTGCATTGATTTTGTTTGCACAAAAATTCAACTTAATATAATCAAAATTATCCTTTTTACATTCTGTAATGCTTTCTTTATCTTGTTGATCATAAATTCTTCTCCTATCAATAGATCTGAGAGGTAGACTTTTCTATGCTCTTTTAATTTGTTAATGATAGTACCATTTATGGCTAAATCATTTACCTATATTGAATTTATCTTAGTATAGGGTGTGTGATGTTAGTCTATAACAGTATGGCAAACCTTTTAGAGACTGAATTTCCCAGCTACCCCCATCCCTTACCCCACACAGGGGAGGGAGAAAGCACTCCCATTGAGCTGCTGGGCCAAGGAGCTGGTGATGTGAAAAAATGTCATCAGGCACAATGGAGAGGGGGAAGGAATCAGCTCCACCCAAGGTGCCTTCCTAGTAACAAACTCTGGTGTCGGGAGGGGGGGGGGGGGATGTGCTCATGCCAATAGAGAGTGCTCTGTGTGCCATCTTTGATACCTGTGTTATAGGCACACAATTACTTGTCTATACTCAGGCAGGCTCTGCCACCTTTTTACAGTTTTCCTAGCAGTTTTTGTCAAATACTGACTGCTTATTCTAAAAGCATGGATCTTTAGGTTTATCAAACACGACATAACTATGGCCATTTGCTACTAAACATTGTGTAACCAATCTATTCCACTGCACTACCAGTATTTCTAACTAGTTCTAGATTGTTTTGATGATTATAGCTATGTAATACAGTTTAGATCTGTTAATCATAAGATACCTTCTTTTAATTTTTTCATTGATTACCTTAACATTCTTGACTTTCTTTTCTAAATTAATTCAATTATTGTTTCTAGTCCTAGAATTAATTTTCAGACAATTATATTGGTATATCACTGAATAAATATATTATATTGATTTAGGTAGGAATTATCTACACTTAATTTAATTGAAATTTCTTTTTCTATCTCTTGTTAATGTTTTTTTTGCTAATATATTAAGAAATTCTGATGATTTATGTGGACTCATTTTATATCCTGCAACTAGGCTAAAGTTGTTCATTATTTCTAATTAACAATTTTGCTTTTTTATTTTTAGTCTAATTCATTTAATTCTTTTTTTTTAATCTTTCAGTATGCTTAGGATTTCTAGTACAAAATTACATAAAAGTGGTGATAATGGGAATCCTTCCTTTACCCCTGATCTTATTCAAAGGCATCGAATTTATCTCCATTGCAGATAATGCTAGCTGATGATTGTTAGATGTGTACTGTTTATCATTTTAAGAAACGATTCATTCATTCCTATGCTCTGTAGTGTTTTTCATAGAAATGCATATTGTATTTTGTCAAAGGCTTTTCCTGCATCTATCGAAATAATCATATGATTTCCTTTGGTTTTGTTGTTGATGGAATCAGTTATCCTGATGGTTTTTCTAATATTGAACCAGCCCTGCATTCCTGGTATAAGACCTACCTGGTCATACTGTGTGATAAGTATGATATGTTGCTGTAATTCCATTGCTAGTAATTTTTTTAAATGTGTATCAATCTTCATTAGTGAGATTGATCTATAGTTTTCTTTCTCTGTTTTTGTACTTCCTGGTTTAGGTATCAGTACCATATTTGTGTCATAAAAGGAGTATGGTAGAATGCCTTCTTCAGCTATTTTTTTTTTCAAATATCTTGTATAGAATTGGAATTCATAGTTTTTTAACTGTCTCCTAGAATTCATTTGTGTATCCATCTGGCTTTGGGGATTTTTTTAGTGCTGTCATTGATGGTTTGTTTTATTTCTTTTTTTTTAATGGGATTGTTTAAGTATTCTATTTCCTCATCTGTTGATTTAGGCAATTTATATTTTTCTAAATATTCATTCATCAGACTTAGATTGTTAGATTTGTTAGCATAAAATAGAGTAAATTGGCTCCTAATAATTACTTTCATTTCCTCTCCATTGGTAATGCATTGACCCATTTCATTTTTGATGATAATTTCATTTTCCTTTTTTACATCAAATTAACCAATTGTTAATCCATTTTATTGGATTTTTCCCATAAAATCAGCTATAGCTTTATTTTTTAGTTCAATAGTTTTCTACTTTAAATTTTATTGATCATTTCATTTTCAGAATTTCTAATTTGATGTTTAATTTGGGATTTTAAATTTGGTTTTTATTCTAGTTTTCTTAAGTGCTTGTGCAGTTTATTAATTTGTTCTTTCTCTATTTTATTGATGCAAGTGATTAGATATACATTTTCCCCTAAGCATCACTTTCATTGTATCTCATGAATTTGGGTATGTTGTTTCATCACTGTCATTTTCCTTAACAAAATTATCGATTGTTTCAGTGGTTTGTTCTTTGACCCCCTTATTCTTTAGGATTAGGTGATGCAGTTTACAATTAATTCTTAATCTCTCTTTCCATGGACCTTTGTTGAATGTAATTGTTATTGCATTAGTATCTGAAAAGAATGGATTTAATATTTATTCTCCTCTGCATTTTGATTAAGATTTCTATGTCCTAATAGATAATCAATTGTTCTATAAATATCAGGCACTGCTGAAAAAAAAGCTATACATATATATTTTTTTCTATTCCCATTTAACTTTCTCCAAAGGTTTATCATATCTAATTGTTAAAAAACTCCATTTGCTTTCATATCTTTTTTCTTATTTATTTTTTGGTTAGTTATCTAGTTCTGAGAGGGGAAAATTGAGATCTCCCATTAGTATAGTTTTATTATCTATTTCCTACTGTAAATCATTTAACTTCTCCTTTAAAAATTTGGGTACTATGCCAGTTGGTGCTTAAATGTTTAGTATTGATATTATCTCATTGTCTATGGTACCCTTTGGCTAGCTATAGTTTCTTTGCTTGTATCTTTTAATTAGACCCATTTTACTTTAGTTTTTTCTATGATTATCCTTGCTACTCTTGTTTTTTTTTTCTTTTATTTTGTTTCACCTTCAGTTGAAACAAAAAGAGATTCTGTTTTAGCTCTTTACCTTTTTAATTTTGGGCTTCAAATGTTTTTCTTGTAGGCAGCATATTATGATTATGGTTTTTAACCCATTCTATCATCCACTGCCATTTTATGAGTGAATTCATATCATTCACATTTACAGTTATGATAATTAACTGTATATTTCCCTTCTTCCTTCCTTCTCTTTGTTTAATTTTCTCTTTCTTTCCCTTGTCTCTTTTCATAAATGCTTTATTTCTGACCACAGTCTCCCCCAATTAATCTTCTCTTCTATAAATCCCATTCTTTCCCTTTCTATTTTTACTCATCTTTAAGGTACTAAAATTTCCTGTATTGTAGTATGTACATTATTCCCTCTTCAAACCAAATCCAAAGAGGGTAAGGTTCAAGTATTGCCCACCAACCTCCCATTTTTCCCACATACTTAATAATTATTTTAGCCTCTTTTGTGTGAGATAGTTTATACAATTCTGTCTCTCCCTTCTCTCTTCTCCAAGTGCATTCTTCTTCCTCCTTCCTTAACTTGTTTCTTTTTTTGTTTTGTTTTGTTTTGTTTTTTAATATCTTCCCATTAAAGGTAATTTACCCATACCTTCTATCTATGTATATACCTTTTTTCCATTTGGCCAGTTTTCTTTCTTTAAGGATTTATGTTTCTCTGCAAAACTTTTAGTATATTTTCTCCCCTTTTTCCCCCTTTACCAAGCTGTTGATTCTTTTAAAGGCTTTCCTGCATTACTCTATCCCACCCCCACCCAATTTTTGTTCTAACTTTATTATTTGATTTTTAAAGTCCTTTTTGAGATCTTTCATTAAATCTTTGGGGTATGAGACCAATTTACACTTTCCCTCGATATGAGAGCTTCACTTATTTGCTAGCTCCAGAGAAAGAAACTTCATTTTATAGACAGACCCCAGTGTCAGAGCCTCAGTTCTGATTAACTCAGCAGGGTGGAACATAGCCATTGGAAGCCATTAGCAGTAGAGGCTCATTTCTAGTTGATCCAGTTATGGAGCCTCTATTCTGATTGGCTCTGTGGATGGAGTCTCACTTATGTCTGGGTTGGGGACTCAATGATTAGGGAGTTGGACTCCCTGTGGCCTGCTGACATAAGGTCTGTCCTTGCTACTATCTGCAAGGACTTGTTTCCCTCCCCTCTGAGTGAGAAAGACCTCTTGTGCTAGTCTTCCAGGCTGCTCTGTTTTTGTAAACTGATTTTATCCTCCAAAATTTTGTGTGAGGTTTTTGGTTAGTATAATTTGGAGAGGAATTTGATGGCTGAGGAGAGTAACTTCCTACTCAGCCATCATGGGACTGGAAATCAATTAAGGGTTTTAAAACAAATTTATATGTAAAGGCTTAGTGGAGTTAAGTACCATATGGAGAGTAAGGAGAGTCAGAGAAGGCTGCCTGTGGTAAGTGTATTAGAGGGAGGTTTGAAAGACAGGATGAAAATTCTATATACAAAAATGAGAGAAGAGAGAACTTCATATTTATAGGAGATTGTGTAAATACAGGAACAGAGAAAGGAGAGCACAGAACCTATAAATGGTACAGAGATTAATTTGCCTGGAATATAAAGTATATATCAGAATGATAGAGAGCTGGAAGGGTATAGTGGGGTCATATCCTGGAGGGTTCTGTGTGTTGGAAAAAAGAAATCCAACCTAAAAATCTATAGTCATGTTTGTAAATCTATGGCATATGTTCTAGAGAATGCCAGAGGGGGCTGCACCCTTCCCCCCTCCACACATACCTGAAGACATTTCTCATATGACCCATCCCTCTGCCCAGAAGCCCAATGGGAGTGCTTCCTACTTTCCTTGTCTGAGGTAAGACAGGGACTCACATGCCATATGAGGCTTATAGTTTGGTCACTCGGAATCTAAATGGTTCACCATCACTGGTCTGTATGGAGTCTCTGAAAATATTAGTGCAAAGTAATAAAATGACCAAATCTATGGTTTGGACAATAAAACATGATTAACTGAGTATATATTATGTATGTAACATATCTATAGTACATATATCTATGGAAGATGAAAAATATGTCTGTTTATTCTGAAATAATCTTAAGTGAGAAAATAAAAAACTATATATGATTAAGATTTTCAATTGGTTAAATTTTGAATTAATATAAATGACTGAATTAAACATTAATATTGGGTATCTCATAGAGATTTTTGTGTTTATATAAGAAGTAATAAGTGGTAGGGTGAAAGGACAAGAGAAGTGGAACATAAAAGCTCTCTGAAGGAGAGCAGAATTTAAACTGACTCTTGGTCCAATGGATATGAAGGCTTTGCAATGCAGAACAGAGGAGAAAGATCATTTTAGGTAGGGAGAACAGTTCTAAGAAAGGCTTTGATGGATAGAAGTTAAAAGATGAACTTAGTGAGAAATAACAGTGTGGTATCAGATTTTGGCTGACCTGGGCTTATTGTCTTTTGTAATGGACATTTTTGTTTTGTTCCCTGCCCCAAGCCCTTTTGTCTTCCCAACTTTCTTTTTTATTAAGGCACCATTATCCTTCTATGTATCTGGACTTGCACCCTTGATGTCATTCTTGACTCCTTTCTCAAACACACGCCATATAGACAATTAATACCAAGTTTTGTCATTCCTTCTTTTACAAGATTTCTCATATATTCCCCTTTCTTTCTAATCATATGGTCACCAATATGGTACAGGATCTCATTACCTTACACCTAGACTATTGAAATAGCCTGATTGTTAATCTCTCTGTTTCAAGTCTCTTCTCACTCCAGTATATCCTCCACTCAGCTCTCAAAGTGATTTTCAAAACAACAGGTCTTCCAATGTAATTTCATCTAACATTCTGTCAATTCTGAAAACTCCATTTCTTCCTTATTCCCTCTAACATGAGATATAAAATCTGACTGGTTTTTATATATGTTCATAACCTTACTTCTTCTAACTTTAAAACTCTTCTATACTTCACTCTTTATATATTATCTTATCAATCAAAAACAAATATTGGCCTTGTTGCTATTCTTCATATACAACATTCTATTAACTTGATGTCTTTTCCTGACCTGGCATCCACCATGCCTCCAATGCTCTACCACCATAGTTTCACTTCTTAATGTCATTAACATCCTTCAAGATTCAGCTCAAATCTGAATTTCTGCAAAAGACCTTTCTCCTCTTTGCCTCTCTCATCTATTGTTTTTCCCTGTAAGGTTACATCCTACTTCATTTAATATATTTGTATAAACAGTTATTTCCATATTGTCTCTCCCATCAGAACTTGAGTACTAGTAGGGTACTCTCTCTCTTTCTCTCTCTCTCTCTCTCTCTCTCTCTCTCTCTCTCTCTCTCTCTCTCTCTCTATATATATATATATATATATATATATATAAACATACATGATTTCTTTGTATCTCCATCACTTAGCATAGTTCCTGGATCAAGTTAAGCACCTAATTAATGCTTATTTATAGATTACAATATTGTTTGAATAAATTGACATCAGAGTAGTAGTTCCACAATGCAGTACCTTTTTGGAAAGTAAAAAACTTTGAACCAGAGATCTATAGAGTTTCTGATTTATGGTACTTCTGATGTGGGCAGTACTGTTTGGAGTCTCATCCAAAGAATTTACTGTCAGCTCAAAGTGACTCCATTAAGAGGAAACAAGCTTTCTTATAAGAGAATATAGTAATAGAGTATCTATAGGCAGTTAGGTAGTATAGTAAGTAAGATAAGGAAATGTAAATGTGTTAAGCAAAGATAAAAGCAAGAGGAAGAGACAGTGTGTAGGGATTTTCAGGAATGCTTCTTATGTTTATTAGTTACTAAGGAAAGGGTCAGTTTGGGCAGTTGTCATCCTGAATCTCCAAGGGACTAATGACACTTTACACATGGTCCACTTTGATTTGCAGGGTTTTACTCATTTTTGCCCACTGTGGAGGGAGGGGCAGTGCAAAACACAATGCAAACATTATGCAAATAATATTTTAAATACCTTGGTGCAACTTTTGGTTAAATTTAGCTTTTTTTTTTCTGAGAAGACTCCAAGAAAGACAGTGTATGTGCAAATTCAGCATTCTTTGAACCTAGTTCAGTGTGTCTGGGAAACTGATCCACCTGTACCTGCTTTCCAGAGATCCCCAACCAAAGACCTAGGTTATGCCTAAAGATTGATGTGAAGACTTATCTCATGATTTTGAATCTAGGCAACTCATAGGTCTTATCTGAAAGGTAGCCCCATACTAATCAACTAGTTATTGTTTCTGTATGCTTTTGATTGTTCACAGATACTTGGCAGGGTTTGTGGGATATTTCAGTTGACATCATGCCCCACTACAAATAACACAGGGTCCAGAACCAAAACAGTGTGAAGGTTAGTCTTCTGGAAATAATTCCTGCTGAATAGTGTCACTGGATCAGAGAGAAATGTGGAGTTTTGTATTGCTTGTTGAGGCAGGGGTCATCAAAGGCTTTTGGGAATGAAGGCAAAAGTAACAGCATTCAGTGATTAAAGGTGTACTCATTGCTCAGTAGCTACCACCAGGAACTGGAAATGAGAAAGCCAAGAAAGGGAACAAATTTAACAAAACAATCAAAGAGGCAAGGGCCAAATAGCAAAAGAAGCAATAGTGAAGCCAAAGGGGGTTTAGAAAGAAATACCACTAGGTACTCTAGGGGAGGAAAGACTTAAGGGAGAATGAAAGAGATACTGGGTTACCCAACAGTGGGTAATGCTCTCTCCATGGACCACAGCCCTAAAGAGCTGAAATAAGGCACTTTGGATCCATTGTAGTATTTCAACCTCCTGGCACACCATCAAGGTTAGGTCAGGTCTAGGAGCAAGACTTGCTACTTTTCTGGTCAGCCACCTGTGACCTTTTCTTTCAAGGACACTCTTGACCTGATGGGGGATCTGAACCTGAAGGGGTTTCCCAAGACTTAGTCAGTCAGTTTGGCAGCTCCAACTGCTTGCACCCAGATAGGCCACCCCTGAACTACTGTCTAATTGCTTAGAAAAGTAGACCACAGGGTGGCCATTGGGTCCCAAGGTCTGAGTAAGGAACCCCAAAGCATACCACCTTTTCTCATCAACAAATAGAGAGAAAGGTTTCTCAAAGCTAATGCTGTAGTTGAGAGTTTGTTTTTGAAAGTATTGAAGGCCATCTGCTGATTGGGTCACCAGTACAGAAGCTGGGAATCAGAGCCTGTAATTGTGTCATTCAGTGGCCTGATAATTATTCTTAAGTGAGAGATCCAGATCCAGCAGAAGCTTGTCATACATACCTAGGAAGGGCCCAAGTTGTTTTATGGTCATTGGGACAGGGATGGAAAGAATAGCCTTTTTTTCATATTTGAGGTTTGGGGAGATAGGCTTGGTTCATGGCCTAGAGATTGGACCTTCTGTTGGGACATCTGTACCTTTTTTACTTAAACTTTGTATCTACTTTCTCCCAGGAAGTTTGTGGTCCTGACAGTTTCTCTATGTGAGGACTCAAAGTCAGGGTTACAAATAAGGATGTCATCTAAATGTTGGGTGTCCACCCCTTTGTTGAGTTATAAATCCCTTAGATCCTTGCTAAGTGTACCACCAAATATATGGGGGCTGTCCCTAAATCCTTGAGGATGGATTAGCCAAGTATGTTATTGTAGGAGGGGATCAGTTGGTGATGCCCTCTCAAACAAAAAATGAATGGAGAATCTTTGCATAGGGCCTGAAAAGGAATCCTTGAAGTCCATGGTTGAAAACCAAGCTGTGTTCCTTCAGATATGGGTGAGTATTTTAGCCCACATCATTTCTAATGCCATCCAATTGGTCAATGTTTTAGCTTATTGATTTCCAATTATTTACATAGAATTCTAGAGTTGGAAGGAATCTTAGAGATCATTCAGTTTACTCCCTCCTATACCTCCTACTAAATAAGGAAAGTGAATTAAATAAAAAATGATACAGCTATTAAAATATCCAGTCAGCCCTAGAGCTAGAAATATACAGTGTTTTCTATATACTCATGCAGTAATTTGGGTGCAAGTGCTAACTTTTGAAGAATCATGCGAATTTGTTGATTCCTGGATGGTATGAGTACAGGAGAGATATGCTATCTGACTTTGACATATATTAGATTTGATAAAATATTTATTTAAGTATTATTATCACATTTATAATGGTAGTTTGAAATATCCAAATAGTATCTTAAAACAGACTAGCGTGTGTTTGTGAGGGTTTCATGGATGAAAAAGTACTGAGAAGGAACCTAAGGTCTCAAAGAATCATGTGAGATTTTTTTTTCTTATTGGCATGCAAGTATGTGACTCCCTTGCCCCATAGTCTTGAGGCCATACAGTGAAGCAAGAAAACTAAGACTTTCCTGTTCCCAGCTGAAACATTTTGCCAGTAACTGGTTGTTATTTCTTTAATAAAACTTGGCTGTATATTTTACTTGAAGCATCAATTCTTTTTTCCTTTTTTCAAATTTGCCTCTGGGAAAAGCACTGATGGTCTCTTTATTGTTCCATCTTTAAGATAAACTACAATACAGAGTGTAAAAATTTTCTAAAAGTTCCTAAAGTTCCCAGTTTGAAACTAATCTCTGAACTACAGAGACAAGTTTTCCAAAAAACAAACATATATTTTCTTTAATACTTCACTCACAGACAACAGATTGCCTACAAGTTTAAGTTGCTGTCCTTTAATTTCAGATGGCAAAAATATTACTAGCTTGACCACAGTTTGAGATCAATAAAAAGACCAACAAAGGATATAAATATTGTCCTTGTGTTCTGTTGCTGACTTAAGGAAATCATAAATTCAAGAAACGTATGAGTCATTTAGGCCTTGGTTTTGTTAGCACATCATTTAATTTTGTGGTGTTGGTAGAAGTATTACAAATCTTTTCTGAAATAGTTATACGTATTGTATCTATGTGCATACATATAGACACATATATACACATAGAGATATATATGCATTTTTAAGTATGTGTATAAATATATATATACACACACAATTATTCTTCCCAGAAAGTTTCCTAAAAAGTTTCTATTGTGATAAAAAAGTAGGTCATTATATACATAATATTCTCATGACTATTGATTGTCTACAATTTGATATAGTCCTCCACAATATCCAACATTCTGAAATCTATAGATGTCTTAAGACATTCACAAGCAATAACATAAGTAGCAGAATGTTCCTTCTAATTGCATAGAATATCACACTGAGAAATTCTTCTAGTAAGGTAGGACTTCCTGTAACTCTGATTGTAAGTAGTATTTCATGGATCCAGTCACCTATATTTGAGGATTATTATCAGTCATTACTGCTTTTTCATAGTAGTACTAAGAATTTTGGGCCTGTTAAAATACTCTTCTATTTCCAAGTTTATACCTGTGTGAGTATAGATTTTCTTCATATATTTCAACCACAACAAAATATGCATAGAAGAAGATTGTAAGGATAAGGGATAGGAAAAAATGCAAAGATTCTCTCTAAGAGGAAGGGAAGAGAATTTAGCCAGAAAACCTTGTAAAAGATTCTAGAAGAGGAAGCTCTGAAGAGGGGTATTTGGGGAGTTAACTGAGAAAAACGATCCCTCCAGGCACTCAGGGAACATTCTATTGGGAACTGCCACTCTGCAGTCCTGTTGGAGGGAGCAGTGGAAGATTCCATTTTACTTTTTTTCACTCAACTTCTATTCTAAAGGCTGCTGCTTAGCCTAAGTATTTATTAATTTTTTACTAGTGTTTTCTATTTATTTATTAATAAAAGTGCATAGTACAAGCCCTTTACCCCAATCCAAGTACTCAGTAAAAGATTAACAGGAAACCCTGGATGGCACAGACATGATTTGTTTGGCATTGTTTGGTATTAAAGTGGCAGGGAACAGTACTTTTTATTTTTACTGTCAAAGCCAATTGAAAAGCTAGTGTTATCTGTAATAGAGCCTGTTAATCCCATATGTTATTCTGGTGTCTATGCCAGATCACCTACATGACTACTATAAGACAGGCTTTGTCTTATGGTCCATCAATGTTATTAATCTTGGCCGTTCTTTCTGTATTTGTAAAAGGTTTATAATTGGTGTTAAGGAAATACGTCTATGGTTGGCTGAATTTTGGAAATGGAGAAATGAAACAATTGGTTATTGCCCTGCAATTTAAATTGAACCAAAAAGAAACAACTTGTGTGGAATTAATGAAAGTAATGGGATGGTACATGAAATAAACCAATAGGAGCTAGTTAAGCTGGGGGGGGGGGGCTAATCAGCAACAAGCACCTACAAAGTTACAACTAGAAGCTTTGGAGAATACTCCAGCTAGAATGTGTCCTTTAAGAGATGTCCCATATATTACAACAGACCATGGCATTGTTCATATTCGACAACATAATAATTTCACGAACGGGATTCTTTCAAGATAAGAATTTCTAAGTATGAGGAAGAACCATTGCAGGTGGTGAAAGAATTTGAAAAGATAATAAGAATCTTTGACCCAAGTTTTCAGGATTCTGATCTTTTGATTAAATTTTAACAATTAGTTGGGTTTTTTTCATCACCAATCCATCTAGTTCCTTCCTAATCAATATATCTCCTTTGGAAGGTAGATTTTTTTTTTCAAGATATGAGGATCCTCTGTAACTTATTAAGTCAAACATTAAAGAAATTTACAAAAATGTATAAAATTATATTATTTGTCAATAAATTCACTGAACATTCTTGTTTTGGAAGATCTAGTTTTATTATAAACATATTACTTATGTTATGTAGTCTTCTTATTATTGCTCTTTTTAAATGAATTAATATATTTTAAATGTGTGGGCTTTAATTTCTAACATTATACACACACACACACACACACACACATATATATATATACAGCTATTTAATGTTAATTAATAGATATATTTATAGGAACTACATTTAAAAAGGGTCTTTGAGGTTCTCAGTTCTTTCAAGAATATAAAATGGTCTTGAGTCCAAAGTCTGAGAACTGCAGGCATAAACAATTCAACCTTCTCCTAACTTTTCTCCCTTTCTCACTCCTTTTCCTATCCTTAATCATTCTGATAAGAAGATATTTTGGGGATAATCTAGGTGACTCAGTGGATTAAGCGCCAGACCTAGAGATGGGAAGTGCTGGGTTCAAATATGGTCTCACATACTTACTAGACTTTCTGTGAAGTCATTTAATCTCCATTGCCTAGTCCTCACCACTCTTCTGTCTTATAATCAAATGATTATTTTATTTTTTTAAAAAATAGTATGTTCATTTTGCTAATGTGCTCATATCCATTCAATGATTCCCTCCCTACTGACTAACAAATGAATTCCAGTCTTTCTATTTTTCTATTGAAATCTTTGTCTATCCAACTTTCCAATTTTATCTCTTGATTTTCATCACCTCATATAACAAAATCCCATGTATTCACACATCTTTGTCTTTGGACACATACTTCCCTATCCTTTGAAGATAGACATTCCCTTTCATTGCCTCTTGAAATCTTTTCCATTGCTCAATTCAAATGTCACATCCTGAATAGAATGGATCCTGATGCACCCCTTTAATGTTTAACAACTTGGCATATATACAATGAACTTTTTCTATTTTGTTTTGAGTTATATTAATTTGTACATGCTTCCTGCCTCAGTGTCCCATTCTACCCACCACACTGTAAATTCTGTATAGGACAGAGACTAATTTATTTGATATTTAAGCTTCCTTCTTCACAGTGACCTGAATATAGTAAAGACTTAATGATAATTTATTTAATTAAGTTAGATTGGGCTATTGAAGTTTTCTATACATTTCTATAAATTTACCACCTTTGAGAGAAATGTTACTGCTCTCTGTGACTTAAACAGTGCTAATGGTTATGTGTAGGAACAATTCATTGGTCCATTCATATCTGACACAAGGCATTTGAGTGCCTCATCTTTGCTTAGAGCTCTGGGGAGGAATAAAAAATGCATGATATAATCCTTCTATATGTGGTTCTTGCTAGCTAGTAGAAAACATGCTTTGTCCAAAAAGTGTCATTATAGTTGTAGATAGTATTAGGGATATTTGGAGAATGAGAGGATTACTACTGATTAGATGGATCTGAATAGGTTACGTGGAAGAATAGGATTTTAAAATATTGGTAGGATTTTTTTATTATTTTCATATAGATAATTTATCTTAGTGTAATGCCTGATTCATGAAAGGTATTGAATAAATACTTACTAACTTGACATTTTTTGGCAAGGATGCTGTAGTCATTTGTCATTTCCTTTTTCAACCCATTGTACAGATGAGGAAACTGAGATATATAGGAGTGTTACATCCAGGATCACACAGTTTGTTAATATCTGAGGTCAGATTTGAACTCAGGAAGATCATTCTTCCTGACACAAGATCCAGCATTCTATCCCTTATGCCATCTAGCTGCCTGATGCACTGCCTACAATAGTTTTATAAAATAGATACTTAGCAATCAGCAGTGCAATCAGATAGTTAAGAAAAAAGATCTGTTATAGCAGTTCATATTTGTGAACAATTGCCCTGATTTGGGCATTCTTTGGGGCATTGTATTCTTGAATATTTAACAGTTCTCTGACAGAGCAGTTCCTATGCAGATTCATCCACAAAGTGCATTCTGTGTTCTCGAGATTTCTCTAGATATAATCTAAATCTCTAGAATCTAAATAGACATACACTGGCCTCCAATCTGCTGGGTTTCCCCATTTCAGAGATCTTGTCCCTGGAGCTATGGCCAAATATCTCACATAGGTCAACCTACCAAAAAAATTATTTTTGGTCTCAGAAAAGCCTCCCTCAATTTAGAATTGTTCCCCTATCATCACAGCTTTTTGACCTAAATCCACTGATCTATTTACCATTCCAGGCCAATCTACATTTACTGAGGTAACCTCTTGGTCAGTAAAAGACTTTTGGACTTTAAATATTCTTAGTACTTCCTAGAAAAATAATCATATGCCCACAAGCTAATTAGGAACAAACATGTAAAAAACAGCATTTAATGGGGTTGCACTACTTTTAGAGAGAGACCTGAAGAGAGTTCATTTTCACATGCTTTCTCCACATCATTCCATCCCCATTTAACTTACAGATTGAAACAATTAATAACATTATTCTTACTTTTTAAAAAAACTTGCATTCTGCCAAAATAAGTGAGGTTGAAAAGACATAAGGCAAAGCACAACAGGTAACCATTTAAAGTTCACTGTTCTGGCTGTTTTGTGTATTCCATTTAAAGGGATCCATATTGCTTCATCAGACAACATCTGCTGCACAGAACCTCATTTCTCCTCTCACACTGAATCTCAGTTCAGCTGCCTACAGATAGATTTGTGCACAGTGACCATTTTCAGACAATTACTGCCTACATTATGAGTCTCTGGGTCTTCATTCAGCCTTCCTCAGCCTTATTTTAAATCCCTAAGCTGGTCCAAGGAGCTCTGGAGGCTAAATATTTGGGAGGGAGAAGCAAGTTAGAGCAGTAGATATGATGCATGAAAAAAGTGGAAATATAGTTATGATATATCATTTCTTCATTACTTGGCCACATTGGCCTTCCTCTGTAGGAAGTTTCTTCTTAAAGCAGAAATTCTTTTTTTTTAAACCCTTACCTTCCATCTTGGAGTCAATACTGTGTATTGGCTCCAAGGCAGAAGAGTAGTAAGGGCTAGGCAATGGGGGTCAAGTGACTTGCCCAGGGTCACACAACTGGGAAGTGTCTGAGGCCAGATTTGAACCTAGGACCTCCCATCTCTAGGCCTGGCTCTCAATCCACTGAGCTACCCAGCTGCCCCCAAAGCAGAAATTCTTACCTGAGGTCTATGATCTTGTCTGTTCTTTAATTGCTAACTATTTCATTATGTTTTTATTTCCTTTGCGATTCTATGTATTTCATTTTATGCTTTTAAAAATATTATTCTGAGAAGTCCTTTGGCTTTTCCAGGCTGCCAAAGGGATACATCACACACAGAAAAGAATTAAGAACCTATGGCATAAAGAATGCCTTATTTTTTCTTTATCCCTTTCTGGTAAAACATAGTTTTGTTTGTTTTTCATTTTGTTTGTATTTTTTTAAAAATGTGTTACTTTTTTCTCTTTATACTTTGAAATAATGACTATATTATTTAATGCATGTTAATTTCAAATTCAATTAAATTCAAAATGATGCTTACTTCAATTTTTATGAGTTATTTTCTCTGAACACTAGGTGTTCTTTCTTTATGCAGTACACTACTTTCTTAGAATCAATGCTGTGTATTGCTTCCATGGAAGAAGAGCTCTCTAGCTTGGCAATGGGAATTAAGTGACTTTCCCCAGATCAGAGAGCTACAAAGAGTCTGAGATCAGATTTGAACCTAGAACCTCCAATCTCCAGTCATGATTCTCTAGCCACTGAGCCACTTGTGGCCCCCCAGAAAATTAGCTTTTAATTAATATATCATGCTTAACCTGATGCCTGGCACATGCTAGGCATTGATAAATGCAATGACTTATTAATGTTTATAATATATATTGCTATAACTTCACAAAGATGCCTGATGGGTAATAGAACTGTCTCTTCTAACAAGGTAAAATTAAGCAAATCATTGGCCACATCTGAAAATATGTGCATTTTCTATATTTTCATTCTCATTTTCAGTCCATGAACCAAGGGGCATATTTTACCATGAGTCTTTTAAATTCACAATTGTTCAGTTGTTTTCCTTTACTGTGTATGCCTAGATTTAGTAAGAGTTATATAAAGATAGACTATTATTATTATTATCCATTATTATTATGTTACTTTTCCTTCTGATTCTGTTTACAATACTCTACATCAACTAATATATGTTCCCACCATAGTTTTCTGAATGTTTTTGTATTCAACATTTCTTCCAATGCAATAATTTTCTATTACACTTATATGCCATAAATTGTTCATAGTACTTAAATCTGTGGACAATTACATTCCTTCTATTTCACTGTTACTGCCAAAAGAGTTTCTATAAATATATTGTTGTATATGTAATACATTTCCCTTTTGAAATGGCTTTGATCTTCTTGGATATAAGCCTAGTTGTTGTATTGCTAAGTCAAAGGTTAGGTATAGGTATAGTGTCTTTTCTAGTAAAGTTCCAAATCATTTTCTAGTTAGGCCAATTTGTCATCTCACAGTTTTTTCCGGAATTTACGATTTTTGTCTTTTGTCATTTCAATCAATCAATAAATTAATATGTATTAGTCACCTTCATGTTCCAGACATTATGCTAATTGCAATATAAAAAGAGTAAAAAAGATCATTCCTGAAGATTGGGGAAAAGGACCTATTTTTACCAGAATATTTAATAGCAGATTTTTTTTGGTCACAAAGAACTGGAAACTGAAGGGATGACCATCAACTGGAAAATGGCTAAACAAGTTGTGGGAAATTATTGTAATGAGATATAATTGTGCTATAAGAAATGAAAAAAGAAAATAATCACAAAAAAACCACAAACCTCGAAAGACACATATAAAGTGATTTGGATGATTTTTTCATATGAGTTACTTAAAGCTTTCATTTATTCTTTTGAGAGTTGGTGAGAACTGCATATCTTTATCCTTTGAGAAGTTATCTCCTGGGGCAGAGCTCTTATTCTTCTAAATTGTATCTATTAGAACTTTATCTGACATTTTATTTTTAAGATTGTTATCCATCTTCACTGTTAATACCAGTTTCCTTAATTTTATTTTCTAAAATATTTTATTTCATTTTATGAAGTACAAATCATCTCTTAACTTTAATGGTCACCTCTATCACTTATTTAGTTAGAAATTGTCTTCTTCAACTTAGTTGTTCAAGCTATCTCTTTCCTTTCTACTTTAGGAATTTAAATGCTGTTTTCTTTGATTATTTTAGGGAATTGTTTTAAGTAGCATTTCTCTCAGAATAACTGAAATTTCATTACTGCTAAACTCAATATAATTTTAAGAGATATGTGATTTATTTGAGTTTGTATGATCAAAGTTAAACATTTGAATGTTATGCCATATTTCCGTCAAAGTATATAGGAAGAATTTCAAATCTATAGACCCCACAGAAAATTTTCCCAGTCATAATCCTTTGTATTTAAAATAAATATATTTTTGTAATCTATTAATTTTCCTGAGAAATAATTCTGAAGCTGATGTGACAGCTCTAATAATCTATTCAAATGCATATACCTAGACTAACACCTATAAATCTGAAGAAAGCTAGTGGTATGTATGAAATAAAACAAATGCAATTAAAGAAATTCCACATTAATTTGGGTCAGCAAGATTGCTCAAGCATAGCCAAGTCTGAAGTCATGAATACTTGTCTTCCTGAGTTCCAATCTGGAATTAGCTGTCATCCTGGGCATGCCACTTAATCCTGTTAATGCAATTTCCTCATCTATAAAATGAAATGAAGAAGGAAATGGAGATATATTCCACTATCTTTGCCAAGAAAAGCCCAAATGGGGTCATAAAAAGTTGGGCATGACTTAACTGAACAACAACAGTAAGAAAGTTTGAATTCAGGTCCATCTGTGTGCTAAAAAGTGTTCAAATAGTATTTTGTTTTTAATATTGACATAAATGATCATACTATGTGTTCGAGTATTCTTAGAGGCAGAGTTTTTGATTTTTAGGATGAGAAAGGAAAACAAAAATTATAGATGCCTCTCTCTCATTTTATATACTTTTTTAATATATTTTTTTATATATTTCATTCAAATTATATTTGACTAATGGTAAGTACAAAATATACTTGAGGCAAATTTATTTTTACAATAACCTTTTTTATATTATTAACATTTAGAAAAAATAATGTTTAATGAAATGCTATTGCTGTGTTCCTATATTAATTAACATTCACTCAGTAAATGGTCATTTATTTGCTTGGTATAGCCTTGTGATTTCATAAATGTAAGAATTCATAATATAGAAATAGACTATCAAATCTGTAATTCCTATCTGGAGATATACTAATATATATGTCTAATAGCATCTATATATGTATATCTATCCATACTATTTATATCTATATGTATCATTTTTGTAAGTCTAGTCTCTAAAATAAAAATAATAATAATAATAAATCAAGTCATGATTTATAGCATTTACTGATTTCCAAGGCATAAATTCTTCCAAATATTCACCAATTGACTCTTGTGAACTGATATGAGCTGGTTCCAGCATACTTCTGCTTATAATCATAGAAAGCCACCTGAAATACTCACAAGCTAAGGCATTTGTTTATAAGATTCAGAACCTGAATTTTCAATTTAGTCTTCTTTGCACCAGGCAATATTGTATTGCTCAACTTTGACTCTTTCTTTTTGATTAATCAGCTCTGGATCATGCATAGCTGTATTGTTTTTCTTCAGCTTACTGGCATTTGAGAACTTTGGTAGTCTTCAGTTCTATGCATTAGTGTGCTCTAGGAATAGTAGGTAAAATTAAAAACAACTTTCTTCTCAATGGAAGCCTTTATTAAAAAAAAAAAGATGACTAAAGAAGAATTCCCGAATTAATGGTGAAACTATAATTGGGAGATGATTTGTGTATTTCAATAACAATAAACTTTCTTTTCCCATTAGAGAGATGATTAAAAATTGACATGAAATGCTGAACAAACTCTCTTGTTTAATTTTGAAGAATTTAATGAGAGGGAACTCAGATTGGGTTTTGTAGCAAAGAAAAAGGATGAACATCTGTATTAGAAAACTCATTTTTTTTTAAATTTTGCCTGTGTCAATGGGCACTATATGTGATAGGGACATAGACCTCTTTGAAGCTAGAAACCATTGCCTTAAGCATGATTGAATATTTTCTGGATATTTATTTACTTTGACATCCTATTTATATTGGCCTCAGAACCAATTTTTGAAGGACAAAATTTCACTTTTTCTTTTCTCTTTTAAGGGACATTAAACATCATACTGAAATGGATGGTTTTACTTCAGTTCTGAGATAACCAGTCATAAAATCATTACTTATGCTTTTTTTTAAAGGACAAAATGATCATTGTATTTTATTTGGCAGTAAAGCATATGACAAGTCATGAGTTAACAGTCTTCACTACATAATTTTTTAAATCAAACAATCATTTACAGTTGCCCTTTTAAATAAGCTTTATTCAAAAAACCTTAGGTATACAATAGAAATGAGAAAATAACATTAAAGATAAAAAACCCACATCTGATTACTATATAACTGAGGAATATCAGAATTATTTGTCATCTGAATGCATCAATTAGAGATATTTAATGAAGGTATATATAATTCATACATTTTGTAGTGGAATATTTTCTGTTAATGAAGATTGTGTTAATCTAAAAAGAATTAGGTAAAACTAATTTTACAATTGTTTGTGAATGAAAAAATGAGCCTTATCTTAACAGTTAGGTTCTTAATGAAAAATATACATAAATATATATGCATATATATAAATATATAAATTATGGAGTTAGTAAATACAATATTTATAATAAAGTTGAGACTGCTAATTGTTCAGTGAGTGGATAGAGTACTTGGTCAAGAATCAGGAAGATCAATGTTGTGTTAAAGAAGTTTTCCTTAATCTCTCCTCCTGTCCCTTTAAGAGGCAGAGGAGCAGAAACATTGAGTCATTTAACTGACAGCCTCTGTGAAAGGAAGTTGAAGGTTCTGTTACCTAGGAGACAAATTAGGGAGATGACTAAAAGTGTCAATTGGAAGGGGATTTTGTTTCTAGGTTCCCTGGAGAACAGTAGTCTCAATCTGTATTCTGAGACAGGAGTTGGGACTAACAGTAGAGGACAGAGAAAATGGATTTAAGGCCTTAACAGCTTGTAAGGAGGTTGTAGTATGATTAATGATTATTGATTAAATTAGTTAGGTAGATAGATAGTAATTAAATTCTTAGATAGTCAGTGTAGGCAGAATAGGTCTGGCCTGGCCCTGGCAGAAAGAAACTGCCCTCAAAGGCAGATAGATTTAGAGTCCTTTTTAGAAATTTTAGATAGGATTGGGATTTTAGGTATAGTTATAAGATTACTCTCATTTTCCTCCTTTCTATCTCCTATCTGAACTTTCCTCAAAATTAACTAATTGTTTTGTGTTTTATCAAACTGCTCTCCTGACCTTTTTTCAAACTTCTACCAAAACTGTAACCCTTCACACTTCAAATTTGAACCTAGTCAAGTCACTATAAAATGGAAATAATAGCAGCACATATTTTGAAGGGCCATTGTGATATCAAGTGAGATAATATTTGTAAAGTATATATAACAGTACCTGGCACATAGTAGGTGCTTAATAAATATTTTTAAAGCATTATTATCCTAACATTTCAACATGTTCTTATAAGTGTATTGAGGACAGGAAACCCATTAGAATTAGTTCCCTCAATTGCAGATGGGGGAAAAAAGAAGGTAAGTGTCACAGAGGAAAAGAAGAGCTATGTGATATTCAGTGAACCATTTCAATTTAGATCCTCAGTTTCCTTATCTCACAATTTATATTAGCTATACTTAGTAAATCCATGTATTTAGATATGTTTCTATTTTATTCATATAATTCAAATGTGTTCTACCCATGTAAAAATGTTAGTGTTTGAGGGACATGAGTCTTGAATGTCTTCTCAGTCAGAGGCATTGAAAGAAGCCAGCCTGATGATAAGGTCCCTGAGTTCAGGGACTCATATAAATGTTTAAATATATATATAAATAGATAGATGTACATGTACATGTATATGTAGATATATACACATACACAAATGACTTTTATTTGAAAGATGATGGAGAGGCATGCACTATCTTCTAACCTGTAATTTCATTGGCTTAAGGAATTCCCAGAGAGGAAGCTCTCAGTACAAATTCAGGTCAGCATCTGCTCTGCAATTTAAACTCTTGGAGTTGCCTGAGGGTTCTGAGTAAAGAAGAAAAAAAAAGCTTTGTCCAGAGTCACACTTCCAGCATATCAGGTCTTCCTAATTCCAAGACTGACTCTGACCAGTATAGCATCTTTCACAGTCTTCTACATCACAGGTGATACAGTAGACAGAATACTGGACCTGGGATAAGGAAGACTGGGGTTCAGATCTGAACCCAGACACTTACTGTGTGACTCTGAGAAAGTCACTTAATTTCTATTTGCCGTAGTGTTTTCAACTGTTAAGAGTCTAATAAATCAAGATTATTGTGTGTCAAGTGATAGAATATTTGTTGTTTTTTTTTTCTTAAGAAAGGACTTAGCAGAGTGCCTAGCACATAGGAGGTACTCTATAAATGCCTCTTTACTCCCCTCCTTCCCTACCCAATAGAAGTTTATTGTAGATACATAGAATATGAAGATAATTTTAGGGCTTTAGATTTAATTGGCCACCAGGGGAAATCCCAAATAAAATACCCAAGTGAATCTGTAAATTTATGGTAATTTAATTAATATAGAGGGAAGGAATTTAAGGAGAAGGAAGGAAAAGGACATAGAATTTCTCCTGCCTGGACTGTGCCAGGGGGAGTTTAAAATCTCCACCTTTAGGTCTCTGAAGATGAGAGGCTTCTAAGAGGATAAAGTTGGAAAGTAAAGGAGGGAAACTTCAGCCAGAAACTCACCGCTGAACCAGACAATAGCTTGTAGCCATGATAAGATGCCACCAAGGCCCAGCATGCTGCTATCAGTCAACTCTCTGCCACAAAAGGTACTGGAGAGAGGAAAATGAGCCAATATATAGACCTTTCACTCCTGTGTCTCCTCCTCTAAATGCCCATTCTTTAGTTCTCATCTTCTTCCATTAGATTATATCTTTAGAGTTACTGAATACTTCTTTGTTAAGTTTACCTTTTGTGATTACTTAATTACTTAACATTTTTGTGATTAATTTAACCTTCATAGTTACCTAACACCATTTTTGTATTAAGATCTTAAAATAGACTTAACTTAAAGTTCTAGTTTCACTATAAGGTAAGAGTTAAGTACCTTCATTGTTCAATCAGGAGATTACAATTTTATTTTCCCCTAAAGTACAGTCTAAGTACAGTGGAGTAGTTTAGAGTTCCCAAGACATTCCTGATTTTGTTAAACTAAGTATCTTCATTGTTATAATCAGGAAATAGCTAAATCCAATCTTCCCAAGAAGCATATCCCAATGACTGGCAAATGATTGGCTATTAATAAGTATTTATTTCACTTTTCTATATGTCCTCAATAAATAATTTAAGTTGAACAAAAATGGAGAGTGAATATAAGACATATAAGAAGAGAAAACTTATCTGGAATCAATGATTTAAACCTGAAAGAGACCTTAGAGATTGTGCATTTCAGTAACCTTCCTTTACAGGTAAGAAAACTGAAGGGACATTAAATTACTGAGAGTCACAGAGCTGCTAGTTGGTGGTAGAGCTAAGAACTTGAGTCACCTATTTTCACTGCAAAATTAATAGCTGCGCTTAGAGTTCTGTCTAAATTCTTTTCCCTTTCTCTTCTTCATATCCATCACTTCCAGGTCATTCAAAAGAACAATACAGACTCTGTAGTTTAAACTTATCTACTCTCCTGGTCATTCCTTAAATACTCACTCATTCTTAAATAAAAGCTTGTTTCTACTAAGACAACAACAGATACTAATTTCATAAAAAACAAATCAAACATACAAAGACTTAGATGAATTTATCTTTGGTATGGAGTATTTGTCTATTTGTTACACACATATAGTGGTGGCAGGGAGAAAGGGAAAATTAATCCTTGTTAAGTGACAAAAAAATAAAGAATTTTAAAAAAGAAGACTGTACATACTTATTTCAATGACTCTAATTGTTAGACTGCATAATATAGACATTTCTAAACAAGGGGAATTCCAGGGTCATTTGACAACTCCAGAGAATGGGAAGACATCAGTCTATGATGGAGTGAATAAATATATTTTATAGCATTTATCAGCTTCTTTTAGACCTTCCTCTATACAGTCTAGACTGTAAAATATTATTACTATTTTAAACTGGGATCCAGGATCCATGAATAGAATTCAGGGGTTGATATATACTTGTGTAATAAAAAAAATGTAAACTTTTTCACCAATCATAAATGAAATCTAATATTTAAATTATGAATGCAGGCAACAAACATTAGTCTAAGAAGTAGTCTATAGCTGTTACCAGAATGCCAAATATACCCAGGATATTGAAAAAAAGCATGACAACCTTTGACCTAAAAGAATGGAGTGGGTGGGGGAGAATCCAGCAAGCAAACTAAGACTCTGAATCCATAAAATATAAGATATGGTATTTTTTATTTGCTATTAAGAAAACCTATCAAAATTGCCATTACTTTTAAAGTCCATGATTCAATCAGTTACAAATCACTTTTTCCTTTCTTTTCTCCTCCTATTCAATGCTGAGTGCTGATTCTTTAGTGCTGGCCATCAGAGACAAATGTAAGTGCTCTTTCTAGTGTCCATCAAATGGGCTTTTCAAACTCACAGTCTCTAGTAGAGCATTATTGTGGTTAGAATCTATTAAGCCTTTGGACCTGACTGCTGTCTAAATATATTAACACTCACAGCATCACATATTGTGCTTTGATAATGGGGTTATAGTCTGGGTTGCTATTGGAATTATTCCCAAAAAGAAAATTATATGGCAGAAAGCTGTTTTAAATGCACATTTGAAAGCCAGGCTTCTGTCAATATTGCTGCATTAGGTTTAATGCAGCCTAGCAACCTACTTCATTTTGATCCATAAAGAGTTTCTATTTTTTGTTTTTGTTTTTATTTTTTAAGCAGCAAAACTAGTTTACCTAAATAATAAATATGTATTTATTCTTCCCTTCCTTTTCTATTTTTTCTTCATCAATTGATTAATCTGCCAATAAAATATATTTTCGGAATGAAAAAATGTTATTTATTGAATATTCAAATACCAATTGAATAGCATCAAACCTATGACTTCAACTTATCGACTCCATTTTATTCTTTCATACCTATTCCACATCTAAGGGTTAAACATTACATATTAAATATGAGGTTATTGATTATGTTGACTAAACCACTGGCCATCTACAATTTAGTTTTCCCCAACCTTGCATGGTAGAAAGTGGTGTTGATGGAAAATATATAAGGGAAGAAAGAAAGGAGGAAGAAGAATAAAGGAAAAAGATAGTCTCTTTAGTTACAAAGAAGCAACCCTAAAGCATCTAACAAAAGAATCTTACTTAGAGGATCTGTGTTCTTACTTGATTCCTATCTTTACCAGCTTCTCCTTCTGTGCATAGGTAAAGCTTCATTTTTTTTTTCACTACACATGACTTTTACCTATTTTTCCCCATAAATCATCCTTATTTTCCACCCAACATAATGTTCATCATATAGTGAATTCTCCAGGAGCACACTCTTGATATCACTAAGATTGAAATCTAGTCTGCAACTTACTGTATTAGATTTTCTCAGGATCACATAATCAGTTTGTATCAGATACATGAATCATGGTCTTCCTGAATCAGAGATTGATTCTGCAACATCTCTACCATGCTGGCCATGTCTTGAATACAACTAATATTTATAAAAGTTTGAGGGATCAAATTTTATACTAACTAAAAAGTGAACAATTTTATACTTTGTGGAAAACAACTATTTTTAGCCTGAGGCTTCAATACTCTAGTAAATTTCTTTGACATTTCAAAGGCTCTTCTAATTTTAATAGAGTCCTTTATAATGTAAATTTTGAGACTTTTAGTTATAGCATATAGTTTTTATATCTCTATTCTCTCCCATATACATATGCATTTATTGCCTTATTTTTGCTCAATATATCATTTTAGGAAGAAGGGAAAATGGAAATTACAATTTTGAAAGATCATGATAATAGATTTTTAAAAGAAAAAATCAGTCTCAATTCTGAGCTGTTATGAGCATTTGGCCTTTCAGAACAATCAATTTCCTATTGCTACCATATCAGTAAGATTTTGATGAATATTTCTTTTAATTCAACTTTTACTATAATTTTTTTTTTTGCATTTTGTCTATGACTAACAGAAAGAACATGGTAATAAACCATAGGGATAAAGAGATTACATTCTCATCTTGACAACACTGGAAAATGAAATGCTTGCATGGGTCATTGAAGTTATCATGGCTGCATGTAAAAGTAACCAACATGGTTTATGTTTGACATTGCTGCTGATACAGCACATCTCGATCAGTTTCAAGAAGCTTTTTACTGAGGATCATGAGCTGTCAAGAAGAGGGAAAAAGATTAAGCTGGTAAGCAGCAATTTGCTTACATGCAGTTGTTTTGTTTTTCTCTGTCTGTGAGACTCTTATCTGAGAAATATTTTATGCTCAAAGGGTGCCTAAGGGAATAGGGAAGGAGGGGGTAAGGACAGTTTTCAAAGAACATGATGTATTTATCTTAATTTCTCTTTTTTTTTCTCCTTGTCTTTGAATTCATTCCTGAAATAGAAAAAGGAATAGGCACGTAATTTCCTTCATCTGTACTGGACCTGAGGCTTTAATTACCTAACATCTCATTCTTCCCTCCAAGATGTCAGCATTTTTTTTTGTTTGCCTTAAGATATTTTTTTTCTTTTTTCTCTAGGAGAGCAGAAACATCAAGCTGAGGTACTTAGGCACATTATCTAAAGGGTATACATAGTCGACCCCTAAAGATGGTTTTGAAGAAGCTAATTAATTTAGAATGGTACAGAAATGTCTGAAAATTATATAGATAAAAGTGATGCATAAAGAATAAAGGTTTAAAAAGGATGAAATTTGCCAGGAATAAAAGAAAACCATTCAATTTGTTGTATATCATGTAAAGTTATGATGATTATCTGAATCTGGACATTTCATAGACCTTTGCTATTATCTTTTTTGTTTTATTTCTTTTATTTGTTTCTTTAAGAAAAAAACATTTATTGTCCAACTAAGAATCAGTACTGTATGCTGAGCAGTAAGGACTAGGCAATGGAGGTCAAGTGACTTGCCCAGGGTCACACAGCTGAGAAGTGTCTGGGGCTAGATTTGAATCTGGGACCTTCTGACTCTGGACATGGTGCTCAATCCACTGAGCCATCCAATTGCCCTCTATATTTGTTTCTTAATGTTAATTACGTTTGTCTTCATGTTTGCATACTATATGGAGGTAACATGATAGAGTGGATAGAAATCTGGCTCTAAAGTCAGAAAGCTAGATTCAATTCTTGCTTCTGATGTTTATAATCTTCCTGACCTCAGATAAAGTCATATAAGCTGACTGGGCTTCAGTTTTCTCATTAGTAAAATGTGATGATTGTACTAGGTGGCCCCTGAGAGCCTTTCTAGATATAGATCTATGATCAACTTCAAATTCCATTCTCCTGCTTTAGTGAATGATTCTTCCCTTCTAATAAATATATTTGAAGCATTTCAATAAAACAAACATATTGACTGATTTTATCAGGACATAAAGTATTATATATGGATAACTTCTACCTAATTGATATTTACATTTTTCTCAATTTGTATTTGGATTTTGAGTCGATCATTTTCACTTGTTCAATGTTCAGTTTTATTTCTTTTTAAAAATCTTATATCATTCTCATCGTATATACTGTTTTACTGAGTCTATTTACTCTATATCCATTCAGGAAAGTCTTTCCTTGATTTTCTCATATTCATAATTACCATAACCCTTCTGTCACTATAATGTGATTATATGTTTATCCACTCTTGGTGATAATCATCTACTTACTCTGTAGTTCTTACTACCAGAAAATAAGAATATTTGAGTATGCATGGGAATTTACTTTCTGTCTCTGACTTCATTGGACTTTGCCCTGTAGTACAATCTCTAAGTAAAAAGTATTTTCATTTTAGTCAAAATTTTAAAGCATTGTTTCAATTTACTTTCCTGGAACAGCTGAAACAATTCACAACTCTATCAACATTTTAGTAGTGTACCTATCTTTCTTGATATTTCTCAACAATTAATACAGATATCTCTCACCTTTTCCAATTTATTATAGGTGAGATATAACCTCAGAGATACTTTAATAGACCTTTTGTTTATTATTAGAGCTTATTAATATTTAATTTGATGATTTTATTTTCATCCTATCTTCTAAAAATTATGTATCTATTGGGCAGTATTTCTTGGTTTTAGATATTTAGGCTATTTACTTGTATTTCTTGAATATTAGGCTCTTGTTAGAGATATTAGATGCAACAATTTGCCTAGTTAAAAATTTCCCCTCATATGCAAGTTATAATTTTTTCAAGAAAAGTTTCTAATTTCTTACAATTGAAATTATCTATCATAGTTTTTTATAATTTCTTCTAACTCTGCTTAATATTTCTTTCATTTTCATAGTTTCAAAGGATATCTGCATATCCCTTTTTTCCTATTTTAAAAAATATTATATACTCACATTAGATAGGCATATATATGTATAGAGTACTGAATGAAATTTTCCAACTATTTTATTTACTGATGCATCTTTTAATTTCCTTTTTATATGGCAATATATAAAAAGAGATTATTAATGTATTCTTAGGATACATATATAGACTCTGTATCTGTTGAACTAAGTGCCTTTGGATACTCTTCATTCTGAATCTTTTTTTAATTACCATTTATATTACCTGTTTTTAAAATCATATTTCATTAGTCATGGTATCTAAAGGTACTCAAAAGGCATCTGGAAGCACTGATAAATAGCCTCTCAGAATGTTTGCTACCAAGAGAGCATACCTTGAACTAATAAAAAGTCATTGCTCTGAATTTCAACTCTGTTATATCTTTTCTGTTATTTTGCAGGAACATATACAATGTCCTTTATTCTTTTATAGTCTACCCTTTGCAATTAATGGAGGACATTTTTGTCAGAAATTATCAGGAAAAGATGAAGGATACATTTTTTTCAGAAGGAAAAGTATGAAAAACCAAATAGTCAAAAATCCTGAAGAAATGTTTTTATATTTTATTTTTGTTAATAGAACTAAAAAGAAGTGTTTTTTTTTTTAATTATGGGTGACTAAGTGGTACAGTGATAGAGCTTTGGGCTGGGAGTAAGGAAAATCTGAGCTGAAATCCAGCTTTAAACACTGGCTGTGAAACTCTAGGCAAATGATTTAATAGTTTGCCTGAGTTTCCTCATCTGTAAAATGATCTGGAGAAGGAAATGGCAAATCACAAAATATATTTGCCAAGAAAAAACCAGATGGGGTCATGAAGAGTCAGAAAAAACTAAAAATATTGAACAGTAACAAGAAAAAAAATCTGCTTAGTTTGGCTTCCAATAAAACACTGTTGTATTTTTGGTTTGTTTGTTTGTTTGTTTGTTTTCTGTGTGAAATAAAAGACTTGGGTTGGACAACCTCTAAAGACCATCGTATCTCTAACATTTTCTGAGCTATAATATCATGATATAATGAGACATATAAATGTACATATATGTGTGTATGTATGTGTTTTCCAATGATGTGTTAAAATAATTTTGACATTCTATTTTAATTTTGAGTTCCAAATTATCTCTCATTCTTTCATCTTCTTCTACCTCTCAAAGAATTCAAACAATTTGATATAGAATATACATTTGCACTTCCACAAAACAGTACAGTATTAACCATGTTGGGAAAGAAAGCACAGACAAAAATTAAAACAAGAAAAAAGAAATAAAAAGAATGTTTTAAATTTTTATTTCAATCATCATTTAGATTTCTGTCAGTTATTTCTCTGCAGTTGGTTAGCATTTTTCATCATAAGTCCTTTAGAATTAACTTGGAACATAATATTGATGAGAATAAGTCATTCACAGTTGATCATTGTACAATTTGGTATTACTAGATGGTCTCCTAGTTTTGTTCATTTCACTTTGTATCAATTCATATAAGTTTTCCTGTGCCTTTTCTATCTGAAACTCTCCTGCTTGTCATTTTAAATAGTACTATAATATTCCATCAAAATCAGATACTACGACTTGTTCAGCCATTCCCCAATGTATGTGTATCCCCTCAAATTCCAGTTCTTTATCACCACAGAAAGAGTGATCCAATGGGTTACTGAGAGGCAATGTAATATAGTGGAAAGAACATTGTTCTGTAGACTTGAGTCCCACTGAGCCATTTATAATCTTAAGCTAGCTGGTTAAATCTATTGTCGCTTCAATTTTCTATTTTTTTTAATGGGAATAATAAAACTTACAGTATCTACCTTCCAAGACACATGGAGGAAACAATACAGACAATATTTATAATGATGAGCCAGAGGCATTGTACAACTTTAAAATGTCCATTGAATGTTTAAAGAATTATAAAATTGTTTTAGTAATAAAATATGTTCAAGGCCTTTTCCATCTTTTTTACTATTTCTGCTATTTAATTGTACTAATTGGGTTTGCTAGTTTTTTACTATAATTATTAGTATAAAATAATAACATTCAGTTTAATTTATCAAACATTTACTGTGTCTAATAGAATATATATATATATATATATATATATATCAGAATAATACATTCTTTGATTTGGGCTGCTCTCTGTTATTTGTATTTGGTACCTTCTTTTCCTTCTCTCCCAGCTTTGTATTTCCATTTTCACATACTGTTTTCCTCTGTAAGAATATAGACTCCTTAAAAGCATAAATTGGCCCTTTTTATTTGTATTCTTGGTACTTAGCACAGTGCCTGGCATGTAGTAAGTACTTAAATTATTTTTCCTGATGACTTATTATTGTTATTGTTCTCTTTTTGAAAAAAGATGACTTTACATAAAAGGAAAGAAAAAACTATATTAAGTTGAAGAAATTACTGAAGATGATTATGATGCTTTCACTCTCTAAAAATGTATATGTGTATTCACATATAGTGTTGTATTTTATATTTTAGTGCAACTAAGACTATATATTATAATGCTAGGAAGCAGTATAATATAATGGCAAGAATTCTGGCCTAGAAGTCCAATTCTTCCACAAAAATTCCTTGACCTTTGGTGAGTCACTAATTATCTCTACACCTCAGTTTCTTCTTTTATATTAAGATAGCTGTGAATTGTATGATAGCTGAGAAAATTGTACATTTACAAGTTTATTACTATAAAATAATTAGGGTAAATTTGATGAAATTTATTTTGCCATAATTCATGATGATTCTCTTCACACACATTTTTGAGCAGCAATAATTCAGAATTTAAGTAATCATATTCCATATTTTCAGTTAATGTATGCATATAAGTGCTCCTGATTGTTCCCAAATGCTTTGGTTGTAAGTAATGATTCTCTATGGCAGAGCAGTTAATTAGTTAACAAAAATTATTTTTAAGAAATGAGTAAAAAGTACACATGGAAATAACTAGAATGTAAGAGTTTATATGCCTTATCTAACTATTTAAAGGAAATTCATTTCCTTGAGAAATGAATAAAATACCAGAACACCATATCTCAGTTTTATAGATAGCATTCAGATATCAAGTGAAAAATCAGTTTAATTGTTGCTCTAGAGGTTTAGATATTTCCTCCAGAGGCAGGGTCACTGCCACAAAGACAATCCTAAATATGGAGCTGGAGATTCTTCTGATGATAGTGTACAAGTAGGATCTCTTATAGGAATTTCTTCTCCATAGGATAACATATCAATACAAAATTTAATGTGTTTACAAAGCCCTTATAGAAACTTCTTACACTGGACGAACTCTCTGAAGATTTAACCCCATTGGCTGGTGTCTTCTATCACTCTACTCATAAATTTTATTTTTCTTAGATATTCAAAATGGTCAGAAGGAAATAGATTTTTCAGTGGATTACTGAATTCCACATAAAGAGAGAACAAACAGATCACTCACACATACACACAAATGCAGAAGAGGAAGGACCAGAGAGGAGGAAGAAGGAGAGGAGGACAGGAAGATAGAGAGAAAAAGATGGAAAGAAAGGGAAAAGGAAAGAGAGATCTCTGTATATAGATATTTTGGACTATAGTGATCCTAGTTCTCAGTTATGAAGTAGATACTGGATGTGGCTGTGAAATCTAAAGATCTTGATCCTTATTTTCTGTCTTATATACTCAGGCTAAGTTTCACAAAAACCAAGTAGTTGGGGGACAGCTAGATGCCTTAGTGCTTTGAGAGCCAAACCTAGAGATTTGAGAGGTTCTGGGTTCAAATTTGGAGTCAGACAGTTCTTAGTTTTGTGACCCTAGACAAGTTACTTAAGTCCCATTAAGCCTATTCCTTACCACTTGTCTGCTGTGGAACCAATACCCAGTATTTATTCTAAAGCAGAAGGTGAGGGTTTAAAATAAACCAACAAAGTAGTTATAGCTAGCCTTCTTATTTGTGGGCAAGATTAATAAGGGCAGCTAGTGTTTCTATAGTGGAGAGTGCTGAACCTGGAGGATAAGAAGATCTGAATTCAAATGAGCCCTCAGAGAGTTGCTAATGTGTGACCTTGAACATTTCATATAACCACTTCTGATCAGTTTCCTCAGCAGTGAAAAGAGCATAATGAAAGGAACTACTTTCCAAGGTTGAGGCTCAAGTTAGATTTTTTTTTGTTTGTTCTTGATTATTTTTTATCATACAAACACATTTCCAAATAAAAGAGCATGCTTATACAAAACCCTAACCCCCAAATAAAAAGTAAATATAATGACATGAAAGATAGTATGCTTTGATGCACATCCATCCAACTCAATAGATTGTTCTCTGGTGGTTGACAGCATTCCCCATCATGTCTTTCAGAATTATCTGATATATATGAGATCATTGCATTGCTGAGATTATTCAAGTTTTCTCTGTTCATCATCATACAATATAACAGTTACTGTGTACAATGTTCTCCTGTTTCTATTTCACTCTGTAGTTAGGTGATAGTTTTAAAAGATTCAGTGAAATAATATTTATTTAAAATGTAGCAAATTGATTGGCACATAGTAGGTGCTTAATAAATACTTATTTCCTTCCTTCTCTACCATGTTTGGTGTTCTAAGGTTCTTCCCAGTTCTAAATCTATAAGCCTATGATATGGAATAATGAATTTTTTTTCCTTCCTCTAGAATTTATTTATTCATTTTCAATGACTGAGACACACATATATGCATATACATAATCTCAACAGATATTGTTATTAGTTTCACAGTTCTTGGATGAACTAACAGCATTTGAAATAGAAACTCTTAATTTAGAACAAGACAAGAATGCAAAGGCACTAATTCAAGTTTTCTGTGCAGGTATAAATTATATAAATCCCCCTGGACAAAAGCTTCCAAAGTGTCTCCTCAACACTTTATCAAGATTCTCAGAACTGAATGGCATAGAAGAGAACAATCCAATATATGACATAGATTATTTAAAAGATTAATGATAAGCTTCAATTCAGTGGGCATTTATTGAGTGCCTATCATGTGCCAAACATTGTGTTAAACCCTGAAGATACAAATAAGTAGATGGTGAATGAGATTGCATGAATAAGACCATAACATTTTATTCTACATTGTTAGTTCTATATTAGAAGACCATTAACCTAAACTAGTTGAACCTGGTATCCCAGTATAGGTAACAAATAAGTCTCCCTCAGCAGTTCTTGGATTCTTATTTGGTTTTATTTAACATGTATAATTTAAAAATCAACCATCACTTATTTGAAGCTAAATGACCAGAAAATTATTTTCAGTTTTTTAGGTTAAACCGAAGACTCATATGAGTTAATAACAATGTAGGCAAAACTCCTTTTTATAAAGTAAGAAGCACTAGAAAGTAAGGATTTTTATTTTACATTGTTTTAAGACCTAGTTTTCTTTGAATTTAACAAACATAATGCTACATACATATCAGAGAAAAGATGAAAAAGACAAATAAGGCACTCAAGTAGCTTATAGTCTAATGAGGATTAAGACATATATTCAGATATATATGATATAATGTTGAATGTAGTAGAAGCAAAAAAAGTGCCAAGTGAAGTTTGAAGGAGACATTGCTTCTTAATTCTTGCTCTAAGAATTCCATTATCATACTTCAATAATATATTTTTAGATTGTTTATAGTCTATATTAAAATCCTGGCTCTGTTACTACCTTTGTGGTCATGGGAATGTCACTTAGCCCCTCAGTTCCTATGTTTCCTGATCTGCAAAATGAGGACATTGACCTAGATGGACTCTGAAGTTCTTTCCCACTTGAAATTTGATGAAACTATAATTATTCTACATATGACAGTATTGAAACAGTATAACTCTTTTGAGGAACAAAGTAAAAGTTTGTTTTATTTTAAATAATGCTTATTTCAGGTTTGTGTTGGCTTTACTCATATTCTCCATATCGTTCAATTATTTTTAGTCATATCTGACTTGTGTTCCCATTTGTGGTTTTCTTGTCAAAGATACCGTAATGGTTTGCCATTTATTTCCCCAACTCATTTAACAGATAAGGAAACTGAGGCCAACAAGATAAAGTGTCTTGCCCAGGGTGACCTAGCTAGTGTGTGAGAGCAGATGAACTCAGTAAGGAGATTCTTACTTACTCCAGGTCCAACATACTATCCACTGAGCCACCTAGCTGTCCATAACAGTTTTATAAATAACCATAATCTTGTATTTTATACATGGCAACAATGCCAGGATACCATGAAGACAGTGTTGTAGAAGGATGAAACACATAAAAATGAATGCTTAAACCCATAAGCTGACCTTTCTAATAGGTCATATTTCATAGTACTTGGAGACTTTTTTGGAGATGAGTAATTTAAAGGCCTTTTTCAGAAGCATGCCATTTATTTAACTTTCTTTTTGTATGAAGGGCTATGATAATGTCTTTTAAATTATGAATAATTAACAAGAAAACATTATCTCTACTAGCTTAGATGTAGTCCAATTAAGAAGTTCTTTTTTTAAAATTAATTACAAAGAAGGCCCAATAATAAGGCCATGGTAGCTTCATCACACTTTGAGTTTCACTGAACCCTAGATTTGAGGGCCACACATTTCACTGTGCAGCAGTGACTGAGAAACTCTAAAAAGTCACTCTTATGTGCACCTCTTTGTTGCCTCTTTTAACCTAGAAAATAACTTCTCAATTCAACTAACTTCTGTTAATTCTATCACTGGGTATTTGAAGCAAACATTTTATAAACACAATATATCCTAAAAAAATACTTACTTGGAATGTGTATAATATGAACAGTCAACTGATCATAAAAGATAAAACATAATAAAAGGCCTTTTAGTGCCTGCTGCCTAGCAATTATGTTTATAGAGGCATATGTAACAGTTAGGAGAAGAAATGTATTTAGTTACCCTGGATCTCCTAAGAGCAGAATTGTTCATTCATGTTATCCAGTAAAGATTTTATATATCTGACCTTACCTATGAAAGACCTTATATAGATTTCAAAGGGCTGGCACAGAATACTTATTCAGTCCAAAAGCTTTTCTGACACTGTAAACCTTGAGTGAAAATTTCCTGAACCACAAACAACAGATTATTGATTTTCATCAACATATTTCTTTTATTTCTAATAATCTTCTTTTTTAAACTGTAGCTAAAGGCTTTATATTAGTTTGTGTTAATTCATTTTTAATAGTTAGCCTCTGTTTTCATTGAACTTAAAAACAAAAGGATTTTTTTTCTGTTGACTTGATAATGAGTTCGGTTCAATTAAAAATAAAATGGAACAGTGAGGGGGCTCATTGGATAGAGAACCGATCCTGTAGATGGGAGATCCTGGGTTAAAATTTAGCTTAAGACAGTTTCTAGCTGTGTGATTTTGGGCAAGTCACTTAACCCAGGTTTCCTAGCCCTTTCCACCCTTCTGCCTTGCAATCAATACTTGTATTAACTTGAACACAGAAGATAATTTTTTAAAAGTGTTTATTGCATTTGGAAGAATTTCATATTCACAATATTTTTGTTAATTTGTAAAATGTTATTAGCAAAACTTGTATTAAAATGTTATTTTTTTCCCTCCTCTTCAGGCTAATAAAACAGGGTTATCATTCAATAACAAGCTCACTCAGATTGCTGAAACTCAAAGATTAAAGCCTAGGGTCGTGGGGTAATGTGGAGGTTGAACTAATTACATTTAAATATTACTTTCCTCTTGCTCAAGTTAAAGGAATATAATTATTTATAAATATGAGCCATTCATAAATTACTTTCAAGTATATTCACAAAGAGGAAGCATCATCAACATCTTATTTAATTATTCAGATTGAAGTTTTCTGCAAAGTAGAAGAGGTTGGAATAAGAATATTGAGGCATTTAGGAGAGGGACTGTTGTCACCTAAAAAAAATTAAAGGTTTATATGAAATAATCCCAAAAGGTAGGTTAGAACCATTTTGTAGAATTACCTTAAAGAGATCAGAATATTAAATTATAAATGATAAGTAAATGGGAGGCAGCAAGATTTTTAAAATGATGAATGTCATCAAATATAGAATGGCTAAACAAGTTATGGCATATGATTGTTATGGAATACTAATGAGCTGTAAGAAATGCCAATTTTGGAATAATTTTGGAGAAAAAACATGAATTCCTACATGAATTTATGAAGAGTGAAACAAATAGAACCAAAGGGAACATCAGATAGAGCAACAGAATATTATTTGAAGAATAACTTGTATATGTCCACCTCCAGAAGGAAAAAAAAATCTGATTACTAGGAATAAGTAAGACAATTTAATATACAAATATATCTTTTTGTCAAATGATGTCTTCTTCCCTATCAGGGAGGACAGGAGAAAGGGATGGTCTTAACTGATTATTTTAATGTAATAAGTAATAAATTTAAATTAAAAAAAAGAATGACATTCATTGGGAAAATCATGAGTGAATTTTCTGTTCATCTTATTAGGATCAATACCTGTAGAAAAATAGAATTAGAAGCTATCTGTTGTGAATCTCATATACTTTACTTCAACTGATGTATGTATATCCCTCTTCAAATTAAGTGGAAAGTATAACTTTCTGGTTGACTTTTAAATCCCTTCACAAGGTAGCCCAAACCTGAATTTCTAGCCTCAGTGGACATCAGTCCTTTCCCCTTCTTCTGCAAACCAGACAATGGTTTTCTCTCTTTCTCACTAAAGACATCCCATTTTTCACCTTCATATTGTGTACTGGCAGCTATTCCTTGTGCCTAGATTACAATTCCTCTTTATCACCACTACATGATTCATTAACTTTCTTCAAGATGCAAGTTCTGGCAATACCACCTGCATGAAGCCTTTCTTAATACCCCCTAATAATCATACCCTTCGCCCCAAATACCTTGTCCTTAACTAATTTGTATATATTTGTATCTATTAAGTTTACATTTATGCTTGATGTGTTTTCTAGATGCTTGATGTCTTCCTGATTAGAAAGTAAAGTAATTGTGAAAAGAAATCATCTCATTCTTTCTATTTGTATCCCTAATACTCAGCATAGTGCCTAGCACATAGAAAGCATTTAATACTTATTTAATTAACATAGGAACTATTGGTTCTTCTGCAGATTGCAGTCTTCTATGACTTTGTAGATAAGTCTTTAGAAGTTTCAGGAGATGGTTGTTATTATTGCTGTTTGTGTGGGATTCTCCTTGACACCATTTTGGCTTTTCTTTGCAAAGATACTATAGCAGTTTGACATATATTTCTCCAGTCCATTTTATAGATGTGAAAAGTGAGGCAAACAAAGCTTAGTGATTTGCTCAGGGTCAAACAGTAAGTTTCTGAGACCTGATTTGAACTCAGGGATATGGTTTTATGACTTCAAGCCCAGAATTCTATCTACTGTGACACCTGGCTGCTTTTGAATAAAGTACCTAGTGGGTAAGTCATTTTCCCCCGTATTATTTTATGTGGAGAGACGGGATTTAAATACAGATCTTTTTACTCCAAACCAGAACTAATTTTATACTATTTTTCCTCTAATATAATCCTCTCACTATCTAAATAAGCAGTCTTTTGGGGTTAAATCCCATGCTGAGTTGGCAACATCCATTTTGATCATGTTTATAGAACTAAATATTTTAAAATATACTTAAATACATCTTAAAAAAAAAAACAACTTACCTTCTGCCTTAGAATCAATACCATGTATTGGTTCGAAGGCAGAAGAGTGGCAAGGACTAGGTAATGGGGGTTGTGACTTTCCCAGGGTCACATGGCTAGGAGGTGTCTGAGGTCAGATTTGAACCTAGAACCTCACATGACCAAGCCTGGCTCTCTATCCACTGAGCCAGCCAACTGTCCCTGTTTAAATATCTCTTAGTCATCTACACTTTCATCTTAGTCATCATACATTATACCGCATAATGTACAGTTTACCATGCTCTTCCCCTTTAAACTACCATAAAATTTCATTGACTTAATTTTTCTCCTGCTTTTCCTATCATTCTTATTCTTGATCTGGTTCTTCTATTGCTCTAAGTGTGCACAAGTCTCCATCATTAATCTTTTATTCTCCTTCTATACTGACCCTTAAATCAGTAATATTGAGTACATATTCTGCAGGCAACAGGCAACACTGACTGCTGCAGATCCAATCAAAATGCAATTGGGGAGGTGGCAGCTGGGTAGCTGAGTGTATTGAGAGTCAGGCCTAGAGATGGGAGGTCCTAGGTTCAAATCTGGCCTCAGAAACTTCCTAGCTGTGTGACCCTGGGCAAGTCACTTAACCCCCATTGCCTAGCCCTTACCACTCTTCTGCCTTGGAGCCAATGCACAGTATTGATTCCAAGACAGAAGGTAAGGGTTTTAATAAAAAAAAATGCAATTGGGAGGGGAGCAGAGGTGGAGGCAAGTTGATAAAGTAGAGAGGCATTCAGCCAGACTCTCCCAAATTCTCCTCCAAACTCTAAAATAATTTATCTAATTGAATTTGGGAATGGCAGAATCAACAAAGGTTTGAATGAAAGAAGTTTCCAACCCAAGACAACTTAAAAGTTTGACTATAAAAGTCTATCTCACAGGGGTGGTGACTAGGATCCTGTGGCACAGGCCCTACCAGAGGACCAGCAGCAGACCCTTAGAGGCAGCTGCACTGGAAGCTGCTTTGGCTTTGGGAGCTATCAGTTTAAGGATGGTCAGAGGAGGTGGAAAAACTGGTTAGAAGGAGTTTGTAGGGACCCCTTTGCTGGGTTCAGAAGACTGTTGCATTGCACATAAATAGCTTTGGGTCATACCCCAGAGTCAGAGGAAGAAAAGCATTTGCCTTTTCAAGGGGGAAACAGTCCTTGTCTTAGTTCCAGGGCAGAGAAGAATGCTTGTGTGTATTTTCAGGAAAATAAGAACCATGGTCTCAATTCTAAGACAGAGGGGAGCACCAGTAATTGTGGTTATAGGTGAGTGAGAGACCTGACCATAGCCCTAGTGCCAGGAGGTATTCTCTATAGCACTGGTGGCTATAGGTGAACACGATTTTTTCCTAGATAAAGACCAAAGCACAGGGCAAGAGAACAGTAAACACACTTCTCTTTAGAAAATGTCAACTTGAAAGCCTTGAAAATTAAAAATTCCCAGTTAATTACAATTGCATCAGGAAGTGAGGCCAGAAGGTTAGGACAAAGCATACTTTACCAGGGGAGCAGAAATCAACTTCAACATAGAACTAAAAGTAAAAAAATCAGATGTAAAAATGAGCAAATGACAACCCAAAAATCCTGATCATAAAAGTTGCCATAGTGATAGGGAAAAGGAAGTCACAAAATCAGAAGATAAAGTTAAAGGATCTATAAGCAAAACATGGAAGAAAATATTGTAAAAAATAGACTCAAATACAGGACTACAATCCCCACGAGCCTTTGCTCCACTTCCCCAGAATGTCTTGTAATCTCACCTGGGCCGAGATCGAGAAGGTATTTAAGCTAATTCAAAGGCTTTTGAGTCTCGCTTTCTTGGCTCTTTTTGGACTTCCGTTTTGGAGCAGGCGGTCTCTTGCGTGATGTGAGGTTATTTTTGTCTAGGCCTCTGGTCTAGGCACATATTTCTTACTTGTATATTCTTAAATCTTTAACCTTTAATAAACCTCTAAAAAATATAATACTCCTTGCAGAGAGAAACTAATTTCTACTTGCCTCAGATGCCTCAGATGCCTCAGTCTCCCTGTCTCCCCTTTTCTGCCTCTCATAGTGTGGTACCTTTCTGTAGTCCTGGCACTGACTGGGTAAATACATCATTACTTAGATCATTTTGATTGGGCGCTGAGAAGGTCCCAAAGTCTGAGTTAACACACCAGAGGCTACTCCTCTTCGCTCATGCACATATAAAGTAAATGGCTTGTTGTAATCTGGGATGCCTAGAGCAGGGGCAGACATGATAGCCTTTTTTAGATCTGATAGAGCTGACAAGGGTTCAGGCTCTAATTTGAGGGGTTCAGGAACCGAATCCTTTGTTAATGCTGTAAGAGGTTTAGTGATTTCCCCATAGCAAGGAATCCATTGTCTACAAAACCCTATTGCTCCTAAAATTGCTCTCAGCTGTTTCTTAGTGGTAGGAGCACTCAATTTTTGAATGTACTCAATTCATTTTGAAGAAATGTAACGAGCACCCGCAGTAAAGATGAATCCTAAATATTCTACTTTTTGGAGACACCATTGAACTTTATCCTTAGAGATTTTATGTCCTCTTTTGTGTAATTCCAAAAGAAGGTGTTTGCTATCTTCTTGACATGTTTTTGCATCTCTTGAAGCCAAGAGTAGATCATCTACATATTTGATTAATTTGCTATTTTTAAATGTTATATTGTCTGTGTCTTGGCTCAAAATTTGCTCAAATAAGCTCAGACTTTCGACAAAACCCTGTGGCAGCCGACACCAGGTATATTGTGAGCGCTTCTAGATGAAAGCAAAAATATGCCTGGAGTTCTCATGTATAGGTATGGAAAAGAAAGCTGAACACAAGTCTACTACTGTAAAGTATGTAGCTGTGCTAGGAATAGATAAAATAATAGTATGTATGTTAGAAACTACGGAGTGTCTCTTTATAACGTGATTATTTACTGCCCTTAGATCCTGTACGAATCTATAGATGTGCTTGCCATTGGGCCCTCTTTTTGGTTTTTTAATTGGCAGGATGGGCGTGTTGTATTCAGATTTGTAAGGGATTATTATTCTCTGTTCTATTAATGAGTTAATAACTAGTGTAATACCCTCAATTGCCTCCTTTGAGAGGGGATACTGAGGGATAGAAGGAGGTGGGCTAGATTTAGTTTTTATCTGTACAGGAACAGCCGACTTAAGTAAACCTACATCAGAAGAAGATGTGGCCCAAAGAGACTCCGGTATATCTTTAGGTATTGCAAAGATGGGATGCTCTTTTTTCTCCTGACTCTCTGAGAGAATTACAGGGAGTAAATTTAAAGATTCCTCTGGTACTTCTAATGATAATGAGCCATCTGGGGAGCAGGTTATTGTGGCTCTGAGTTTGCATAGAAGGTCCCTCCCCAGCAAATTTAAAGGGGAGTCAGGCATCAAAAGGAAGGAGTGTTGTACCTCTAGGGGTCCTACAGACACCATTCTAGGAGGAAGTCTTTTAACTCTTTGGGTTATTCCTGATACTCCCATTACATTCTCTGAGCCAACAGAATAACATTGTAAATCAGGTGCTCTCTTTAATACAGACCAGGAAGCTCCGGTGTCTAATAGACAATCATAATAGGTGTTACCCACCTTTAAGGTAACATGGGGTTCATTAGTATGGGGAGGGCAGTGGATATGGACAAAGGGTAGTAGGACATCAGGGTCCGGGAAATCAAAGGTTGTATCCTCTGATTCCTGTGCCCCAGCCCCCCACGGACACTATCATTGTGTTTGGGATATTCTTGGGCACCCCCTTGAAGGGCACCTCTCTGAGGGTCATTAGTACCTCAAGTATTTTTTGGACGAGCGCCATTTCTCATATATTGTTGTTGTTCATTATCATTATAATTTTCTTCATTTGGAGCATTGTTATTATTTTCCCAATTCCTATTTCTATAATTCTGGTTTCTAAAGTTCTTATTTCTATATTCATCATAGTTATTTCCATAGTCATTATTATAATTTCTAGAATTCTGGTTTCTATAACCCTTATCATCATTTCTATAGTTATTATTTCTAAAGCTATTATTAAACTGTGTATTCCTTCCAATCATCTTAAGAAAGGTTCTACATTCCATCATTCTGTGGCCCTTCTTCTCACAGAAGTGGCAAGTAATAGATTGATAATTGGATTTCTGGAGAGGGGCAATTGTCGTTGGTTCATTATCATGCCCACTTCCTAATTTAGTTATCCTATCTATTAAATATCTCATTTTTTTCTTCATTTCCTCCATGTCATCATTATTTTCTTCCTCCTTTTCTTTGTTTCCCTTTAAAACATATATAGCTGTTTTTTGCAATTCTTCAAGGTCCATATCTGACCATCTTGGGCATTGTGTTCTAAAATAATTCTTAATTGCTTTGCAAGAGTTATTTACAAAGATTCTTCTAACTTGTCTTAAACTACTCTCTTTAGTTAAGTCCCAATCTAAGTATCTGTCCCCAAACTCGATAATTCTATCCATAAATCTGGTAGGTGATTCATCTTCCTTTTGCTTAATTTTTTCCAGTTCCATCCACTTATCTGTACTGTCTGCACATTCCTTCATTGCCGTGAGGATGGCCTCTCTACAATGGTATAGTTGTAGATAATCCTCAGGTTTGTTATAGTCCCATTAGGGATCCTGAGATGGCCAATGTGCTGCATTACGCCCCCGGGTTTTGTTGACATGAGCAATTATTTTATTTTTTTCACATTCACTTAAAAAAAGCCTGTAGTAAGTTCTCAACGTCCTTGTAAGACGGATTATACTGAAAAAATATGTCTCCCATCTTTTTTGTTACTAGAAAAGGATCTTGTTCATATGTGGGGATATTTCGTGTAAATTCATTTATTTCTTGGGGAGTAAACGGTATCCTATGTCTTAAAGTCACCACATCCCCATTCCGTCCTATTTCAGGTACTTCTCTTAGAGGAAACAGGCCTCTAGTTGAATTTTGTACCTGTGGGTCAGTTTGACAAGGACAGGTTTCTCTAGGAGGACAAGATCTCCTTTGCGTTGGAATTTGGTTTTCTGTAGGAGAGGGAACATGAGAAACTGGGATTGCAGGGGAAGGGTTTTGGGGATTAAATTCAGTCAAGATTTGCACTGCACGAGAGAAGCAGTCTGTTAACTGGGCTATAGGGAAGGTGTTTTCCATCTCTATTTCAGGGAAGGAAATTTCCTCATTCAAAGGTTCAGAAACAGGTCTGTTTCTGGTAGAGTGGGTGTTTGCCAATTGATCCTGTAAGAAACTTTTTAGATCTTCTAATTGGGCTTGCATTTTATCCTCAATTTTTTTTTATTTTAGCATCTCTAAATATAGTATTGAGGAGTACAAAAATGACAGTACCTATTAATATAAAAATTTGGAGGTATCCTTCATTCCTCAATGCCCCTAATTCTTCAGCTGCCATATAATTGTCAAAGAATGTAGTACTCATTTTTGAGAAATTCTTCTCAAAAGGAATTTAAACTTTGCAATTTAAATAATGATTATTTTTACATTATGAATTGGACAAAAGCCCAAAGAGAATTACTAGAGTAGTTCAAAATTAATTTTAAAAATCAAATATTATAGGTAAAGGATAAAAGGGAAGAAAAAAGCAAATATTGAACTAATAAATAAGACTAGAAGCTGGTATCTTGAAAAAACAAGCAAACTAAACAAAATATTGGTCAATCTAATAAAAAAGAGGAAAGAAGAAAATCAAATTAACATTATTAGGGATGAAAAGGGAGAACTCACCTCCAATGAAGAGGAAATTAAGGCAATCATTAAAAACTATTTTGCCCAATTAAATGGCAATAAATATACCAACCTAAGTGTTATGGATGAATATTTACAAAAATATAAATTGCCTAGATTAATAGAAGAAGAAACAGAATTCTTAAACAATGCCATATCAGAAAATTAAATCCAACAAGCCATCAAAGAACTTCCTAAGAAAAAATCCCCAGCGCATGACGGATTCACCAGTGAATTCTATCAAACATTCAAAGAACAGCTAATCCCAATACTATATAAACTATTTGACATTATGACACAGATATGGTACTGATCCCAAAGCCAGGCAAGGCAAAAACAGAGAAAGAAAACTACAGGCCAATCTCCTTAATGAACATATATGCAAAAATCTTAAACAGGATACTAGCAAAAAGACTCCAGCAAGTCATCATGAGGGTTATTCACTTTGATTAATACCAGGAATGCAAGGATGGTTCAATATCAGGAAAACCATCCACATAATTGACCATATCAACAAACAACCCAACAAAAATTACATGATTATCTCAATAGACGCAGAAAAAGCCTTTGACAAAATACACCCATTCCTATTGAAAACACTTGAAAGTATAGGAATAGAAGGATCTTTCCTAAAAATAATAAACAGTATCTATCTAACGCCATCAGCCAACATCATCTGCAATGGGAATAAACTAGATGCATTCCCAGATCAGGAGTGAAACAAGGATTCCCATTATCACCTCTACTATTTGACATTGTACTAGAAACACTAGCAGTAGCAATTAGAGAAGAAAAAGAAATTGAGGGTATTCAAATGGTCAATGAGGAGACCAAGCTATCACTCTTTGTGGATGACATGATGGTCTACTTAATGAATCCTAGTGAATCAACCAAAAAGCTAGTGGAAATAATCAACAACTTTAGCAAAGTTGCAGTATACAAAGTAAACCCACATCAGTCATCAGCCTATCTATATATCTCCAACACATCTCAGCAGCAGGAATTAGAAAGAAAATTTCCATTCCAAAATCACCTTAAACAATATAAAATACTTAGGAATCTATATGCCGAGACAAACACAGGAACTATATGAATACAACTACAAAACACTCTTCACACAACTAAAACTAGACTTGAATAATTGGAAAAACATTAACTGCTCATGGGTAGAATGAGCTAATATAATAAAAATGGCCATCCTACACAAACTTATCTATCTATTTAGTGCAATACCCATTGAACTTCCAGAAAACTTTTTTACTGAATTAGAAAAAACTATAACAAAGTTCATTTGGAATAACAAAGGATCAAGGATATCCAGGGAAATAATGAAAAAATGTATAAAAAAGAAGGTGGCCTTGGAGTCCCAGATCTCAAACTATACTATAAAGTAGCGGTCATCAAAACAATTTGGTACTGGCTAAGAGACAGAAAGGAGGATCAGTGGAATAGACTTGGGGTAAGTGACCTCAGCAAGACAGTCTATGACAAACCCAAAGACCCCAGCTTTGGGGACAAAAATCCTCTATTTTATAAAAACTGCTGGGAAAATTGGAAGGCAGTATGGGAGAGATTAGGTTTGGATCAACACCTCACACCCTACACCAAGATAAACTCAGAATGGGTGAATGACTTGAATACAAAGAAGGAAACTGTAAGTAAATTAGGCAAACACAGAATATTATATATGTCAGTCCTTTGAGAAGGGAAAGATTTTAAAACCAAGAAAGACTTAGAAAGAGTCACAAAATGTAAAATAAATAATTTCGACTACATCAAATTAAAAAGTTTTTGTACAAACAAAACCAATGTAAGTAAAATCAGAAGGGAAGCAACATATTGAGAAACAATCTTCATAACATAAACCTCTGACAAAGGTTTAATTATTCAGATTTTAAAAAGCTAAATCAATTGTACAAAAAAATCAAGCTGAAATTTATCTGATTGATAAATGGGCAAGGGACATGAACAGGCAGTTTTCAGTTAAAGAAATCAAAACTATTAATAAGCACATGAAAAAGTGTTCTAAATCTCTTATAATCCCTGAGATGCAAATCAAAACAACTCTGAGGTATCACCTCACACCTAGCAGATTGGCTAACATGACAGCTATGGAAAGTAATGAATGCTGGAGGGGACATGGCATAGTTAGGACATTAATGCATTGCTGGTGGAGTTATGAATTGATCGAACCATTCTGGAGGGCAATTTGGAACTATGCCGAAAGGGCAATAAAAGACTGTCTGCCCTTTGATCCAGCCATAGCACTGCTGGGTTTGTACCCCAAAGAGATAATAAGGAAAAAGACTTGTACAAGAATATTCATAGCTGCGCTCTTTGTGGTGGCAAAAAAACTGGAAAATGAGGGGACGACCTTCAGTTGGGGAATGGCTGAACAAATTGTGGTATATGTTGGTGATGGAATACTATTGTGCTAAAAGGAATAATAAAGTGGAGGATTCCATATGAATTGAAACAACCTCCAGAAATTGATGCAGAGTAAGAGGAGCAGAACCAGGAGAACATTGTGTACAGAGACTGATACACTGTGGTATAATCGAATGTAAATGGACTTCCCCATTAGTGTCAATGCAATGTCCCTGAACAACCTGCAGGGATCAAAAGAAAAACACTATCCATGAGCAGAGAACAAACTGTGGGAACAAAAACACCAAAGAAAGGCATTCTTGACCACAGGGACTGAGGGGATATGATTGGGGATGTACACTATAAATGAACATCCTAGCGCAAATACCAACATCATGGAAATGGGTTTGGATCAAGGACACATGTGGTACCCAGTGGAATCACGCATCAGCTATGGGAGAGGTGGTGGGAGGGGAGGGAGGAAAAGAAAATGATTTTTGTATCCAAAGAATAATGTTTGAAATGACCAAATAAAAATGTTACAATCAAAACAAACAAACAACAACAACAAAAACCACCAATAACTTTAGAAGTAGTAGTAGTAAGTAGTCTGTGTTTTCTTTTGGAAATTGGCTTTGTAGAAATATTTTCATGACTGTTCATGTATAATATATATTAAATTTACTGCCTTTTCAAGTAGGGTAGGGGATGGAGAGAGATAGTTATGAAACCAAAATTAAAAATAATAATTTAAAGTTTTCATTACATGTAATTGAGAAAAACTATATAAATGCTTAGGAAAAATTTGATGATATAAAAATGCAATCAAACAAATACAATTTTAATATGTGGTTTTCTAAGTTAATATGTAGATCTCAGGGATCCTTATATATAATCCATTTCAATTTGACTTTAACATCACTCCGTTAGATATCTACTCCATTTATATAGTTTAAATTATCCCTTCTCCAGAAATAACCAGCAAATATTCACCTCCAACCTGGTTCCTTTTCTTGAATTTCAGTTATATATCTTCTATCAGAAGTATCTTGTCATCACTTTAGGCTCAATGTATCTAAAATCAAACTAATTTTTTACAAAATTAGCCTACCTTGTAGCATATACCTGAATTTTTGTCAGTTGTGCTATTTTTTTTCTTGTTTCAGAACTTGGAGTTTTGAAATCATGCTTCAATTCCTTTCTCTTCCTTCCCATCTCCTTAATCTATTTTCCTTTAAAAATTTTTTTTCTGGCAGGTAGGTGACAGAATTTGATAGAACTCTGGGCCTGGAGTCAGGAAGACATGAATTAAAACCCTTGATAGCTATGTGACTATGGGAACGTCACTTAGTTCTCTTGGCCTCAGTTTTCTCATCTGTAAAATGAGCTGGAAAAGGAAATAGCAAACCATTCCAGTTTCTTTGCCAAGAAAACTACCAATAGGGTCACAAAGAGTCAGATATGACTCAGAACAATTGAAAAAAAAAAACAAGAAGTAAAGCATCTCAACATCAGTTCCTTTCCAGTTCGATTGAACTACTTTATTCATCATTTCATTCTTGAATTATTTCAGTAGTTTCCTAACTGATCTTACCTCCAATCCTTTCCTCCTTTAATTGACACTTATGTTCTTAACCTGATTAGTGTTCTCTAAATGTTGCTTTCACCATACTCCTCTTTTACTCCAAAACTTTCAATGATTTTCAGTTACCCACTGCATGAATTTATAATTCTTATTTTTCCCCCAAAGTCCAGCATAAAATCTATTCCCCCTGGGAATCCTTTTTTAACTGCTCTAAATTTCAATAATTATTTCTCCCCTCTTTTATAGCATTTATTATTTCTATTGACCACTTATTACTTATCAGTTAATTTTTAAATTGATATATATGTTATATATATTATATAAACATACAGGAACATCCATACACACATTTGTCATTACAGTTTTCTAAAAATGCATCAACTTCCCAAACCTGTCATAGCTTTATATATCATTTATATCTCTAGCATATAGTTTATTGCCCTCCATCTCCAGAAACCCCATATAATCAATAAATGGTATGTTTATGACAATGTTATACATCATATTCTTATTTTTTCATATTCTCACATCTATAAGAAATTGTTTTCTCATTATTTATATCCATATTTCCTCTAAACATCTTTTATAGTATAAGAAAAAAGCAAGGTTTTTTATTACACCTTGGATAATTTAATTTCAAAATGTCTTTTACAACCAGCATAGCTAGTCCTTTCTTCTCCTTTAAATTAAATATTTTGTCTATTAACTTGATATCCCTAACAAACTAGGTAAAGGGTAACCACAAGCATATTGTATACACAGCAGTTAGAATTGTTATTTTACCCAAGTTCTTACAATACATTTTAATCATTTTCAGCATCATTTTCAAAATTTCCTTTTGACACCTGTTTTCATCTATGATTTCTTCTCAGTTGCTCCCAGCCTGTTTGTTTTCTTTTGTTGTATTTTGACATTTTCAAATTTTGGCATTCCCCCCTGAGTCTGGTGCATCCCATCTGTTGCTGGGCCTCTGCCTGTGTTCATCCAGCCTTGTGCTATGCCCTTATTTACATGCACCGCTCAGGGAGCCAAGTAGGAAGGGGCTTACCTACCTTTGCAGTATTTGATTATCTACCCAGGCTGAGCACTTCTCATGAAAACAAATCAGGTTATCATGGCCTTTGGAAACTGCCAAGTTTTTCCTTTTCTCTCAGAAAAATATAGACCTGGTGTTGTGTCACATTTTAAAAATAAAATGTGTTTGTGAAGAAGCAAGTGTTAGGGAAGGTTGTGATACCTTGGCTTTTGGCCATTTTAAGTCTAAATGAGGAAGTTCACGATTAAACAAACTAATGATGTTCTGGGATTGTTACAGGGAGGGATTCTGAATTGATGTAAACCTCAGAGCATTAAGTAATTTATAACACAGAGGAAATTTTTAGTATTTTAATACTAACTTCAATTAAAGGTTGACACCATCTAACTATTTCAATTTTAAAGTCTCTTAATTGTCATAGCAGATTTCAAATTATTACTTTCCAGGAAATTAGAAAAACTGTATACCTATTTCACAAAGCACCATAGTTCCTCAAAACTATCTGATTAGTGAGTATCATTAATAAGATGATTTATAATTGGATCATGGTATATTTATATTTATCTTTTAACAGTGAAGAAATATTATATCTTATCCTAAGTCTGTGAATCTCTGTCTAATCTCCGGGGCATGTTTATAGACTGAAAGATCCATACATATACATAAATTATAAATATGTTTGTGGCTATGAATATAAATTTTTTAAAACTTGGCATTTTTATAAATTCCTGACAAATGATAAATATTTCCTTATTTTTTGTTTCAGAAAAGCAAATCAGTATAAAATTTCATGCCCATTCCCTGACCTAGAATTACTTAATATGAGTCCACTTATCTCTGAAACATTTCAATCTGAAGTGTTCCCCATTGCCCCACTACACGATATGAATTCTCTTTTCCATTTGAATGAAAATATCTTAAAGGCAGGCATTGTTTTTGTACTTGTATCTGTAGAAGTTTGTACAGTATTTGGCACATAGTAGGGCTTTAAATAATGTTTTGTATTTATTCATTCATTTATTATTGTTGATAACAGTATTTAATCATGTAATACCTCATTTATAATCCTACAGGATCATAGGATTATAGATTTAGAAGTGAAAGGAACTTTAATGATCATTTCTTTCAAACCACTCATTTTAATGGAGAGAAACCTTAGGTCCATAGAGGGATTAAGTATCTGAGACAGACTTGAACCCAAGTCTTATGGTGTTTTCCTATAGGTGTCTTATTTCCTCAGTGGTTATGAACTTCTGAAAGGTCAATGCCTTCTCTAAACTCATAAAAAATTCTTGAATAATTTATTTTTAAATCCAATGCATTTATATAATGAAATACAAGAAACCATGAATTATTATTTTCTTAAATTTTATTAGACAATGGTTTTACTAAAATTTCATTTAATAAGATTATACATACATTATACTATTGTGAATACAAAAATTTTAGTTCAAGTAATGTAGAAATATCAAGATATCATTGAGAACAGAGACCAGAATTTTTATTTTTATTTTTTCTTTATATGTCCAATACTTATTATCACAGAGTCTGACAGAATGCACTTAATAAATACTTTTTGATGATGAGAGATTTTACTGTCCCTTTAATATCATCATTTGACATTAACATACACTTCAAGTGTTTGTACTATGCTGACATAATATACATAAACTTTCATCTTTACTTATTTCTTAACAAACTATAAACTTCATTAGGGTAGTGACAATTTTTTTTTACCATCTTATTCTTTCCCACCTTACTTAGCACGTTTTGAGGAGAGAAGGCATGAGACAAACCTGTGATTTCTTTATTTTAGGACTTCTATTTTATTGATAACAAATCCTGAACTGGCTACTTATCTATAACTTAGAGTACCTGGAATACTTGGAGCCTTCATTATTAACAGGTCATGTCACGTTCCTCACACATCATGTATTTGCCAAATGCTATACTTTAACCACGTGTTCCTGACTCCAAGATTCCAAAGTTTTCTATTCCCTCTGCTGTATCACCTCTCACCCAGCTCCAAAAAAACCTAAGGGAATGTTATTGATAGCTGATTTCAAAAATGTACTACAAAGTCTAGACGTTTGTATGCACATTATCTTTTTGGAATTTCACCAAAAAAAAAAACCCAATTAGTGTTGGTATAATTCCAATTTTTAAAAATAGAAAGCAAATTATAAAAGTTAAGTGATTTACCCATGGTCATACAATTATGTCTGGGTCAGTATGTTAACCTGTCTTTCCTTATACTATGTCTAGAATTCTCTATCAGAGCAGAAAATAGTGATTGTCTTTTTTAACCAATTGTTGCTTGCATTAATATGCACGAGGTGCATAATTCTAGGGTAATAGTCAAAGAAAATTCAGACTAGTTGTTACTCCCTCACCCCTGATCCCCTTTGCTTTAGAACCAACTTAATTTTAAGGTTGAAAATATCGAGTTTTGTTGCCTAAATTGATTGTATTTACTGGCCTTAATATCAAATTTTCATGACATTTGTGCTAAAAAAACTACTTTAAGTGAACATTCTTTTGGTAAAAATTGTCACTTTTTTTCCTAGTTCTATTCCAAATTCTTTCAGGTATTTTTTTTAAGATTTTCAATTTCTTCTCTGGTTTAAATGGTATTTAAAAGCCAAATAAGTATATAGATTTATGCCATAATAATGGTGTGTTGTCAACTAGTCTATTATCTTAAATAAAACATGTTTACTTATTAAATTTTCCCTTTTATTTTCATAAACTTAATGAGCATAAACAAGAATGAACATTTCCACATTCAAAGTAGATAAAAGAGAGGATCAAATATGAAATCATGAATCTCCATTATATATAACCCTTAAAACGTATGTAATTCAAATTTAATATGAAATGTATAGGGTTTTTTTTTTTGCTTATATGAATTCCATTCTGCATTTTCTATTGCTCTCTTGTATTTTTAAATAACCCATCAATATTCTTTTTATTCTTTTTTTAATATGATTATCTTTAATGCCACATTTTCAGTGAATTCTTAATTACTTAATCATGAGGGGTGAGCCTCTGTCAAATTTTTAGGTATACCACATCTGTACATATTTTAGAAGACAGGTTAAACTTGGTTGGGGGTAACTGATAGACCTCAAACCCATCAATAAATTAGGGGCATATTTACCCCAAATATGTGAAGACTTCCCTCCCACCCTCTGGCAGAATGGGCAGATGTGGACAATTTATTCCAACTGGCCGAAGCAGGTACTATGGAATACTTAAAGCTTGGTTAGACATTGAAACCTACAAGGTCATCTACTGCATCCTGGACCATTGTCAGTCATCCTGAGTTTTATCTTGCCACTGGGCTTCAATAACCAGAAAGAGAGAGTGAAGGTGATGATTCTGTGTAACTCTGCCCTACTTAAATTTAATTAACCCTTAAGTCAAAGCATCAATTGTGATGTTATTGGTCCTCTTTGAAATAAAGGATGAACAATATTATGTCATCCTACCCTTTCCCTTTCCAAAAATTCACTATACTTTAGATTTCATTAAAATTTCCTCTCAAGGAAGGATGTGCCCACTGGTGTGACTTTGAACCAAGTTACTCCTTCAGGCATTTGCATTTTTGTTCTTTATTTCTGTTGAATTAATGGTATTGTTTTGGTTTCATTGAATTTTTAAGTGCCCAATATGTCTAAAATACTGGGCATATGAATTTGAAAAATAGTACAATTCCTTTTCCTAAAAGCTCTTAATATTACTAAGAGATTAAGGCATTTGTCCATACATAGTTAGAACAAGAGATGTTTATGCAATGTACAACACATCTTAGTAATGCAGCCTGACAGCATTAGCTTAAATATATATATATATATACTGATTATAATAAACACAAATATTTAAATATACAAAAATAATAAATAATGCTATAAGAAGTTATGAACTTTTGTTACATACAATTTGTTTTACATTAGTATAAGGAAATATACTTTTTAAAGGCCTTAACAAAATGTTCTGTTCATTTTTTTTCTTTTGTGCATTCACTTTTTGGACAGATGTCTTTTATTGTTGAATAATTTTAAATGTTGTTAAGCTAAAAAGCCCTACTTTTTAAAAGAAAATAATTGATTCATTTTGGTTTGACAGAACAAATTCTTTTCCTAAAGCAGTTATTTATTGATTTTCAACATAAAAGAGGGATATATCTTTTAACTATTTTTAGCATCATATTAATATTGAAAGTATTTGATCAGGACTGTTTTTCTCAGTATTTACTTAAGTTCAGTCACTATCCAAATTGTACTTTTTGTCAATGCTTTCTTCCCTTAGCATCAATTCATACACGCCTTTTCGTAATGTCTCTCTAAATTCTTCATATTTATCCTTCCTTACATTACTGACTTTCAAATCATATTTATTGCTCCTTATATTGCATATATGTCACATCTTTATAGTGTAATTTATTCAACCATTCACCAGTCACTATACACATGCTTTATTGTCTTTAATATACACACATTAATTCTCTCCTAGTCTAGTATGAGGTCAAAAGTATTCAGATTACCAGAAAATTATGTTCTTTCTTCCAGATGGCTCCTACTTTCAGTAGAGTTGCTCTTTTCAAACTCCTCTGTTTAGCCAAGCTTCTGTGAAATCATTTTCCCCAAAGTCAGTACCTTCATTTCTCACCTCACTCAGTGTTTTAAGGAAGTTGTGATTCAGCTGAGATTGAACAATGGAGGAAGAAAACTTTCCTGATAAGTCCAGATCTAAAGAAAGCTGTGTAGTATTATCTGCTCATATCATGAGAGGTTCCCATTCCAGTTTATTGAGAGTTTAGGGAGAATCTCCTCTTACTAGGAGATCTGAAAGACCAAGGATCAAAAAGTCAGAAGTTAACGTTAAAGGAAATAAATTCATAAGTATGGTAAGGCCTCTTGGACTTGAAGTGACTTCAGCTATTTAGGCTACAAATTGGGTTTTGATAGTTTAAGTCCCACTTGTAATATATAGTCAATAATTAGCATTCTTAGGCAGAATAAAAATGGGGGAACTGTAATCCTCAGGGTCCAAGGAATTACTACCGGTCAGATTTTTTCACATGAGAAATGAATTTCGCAGAGGTTAGTTTTATCAGAATTATTGATATTATTGGTAGGAAATCCCTAAGATAGTAAAGGCCTCACTAAAAATAAAATCATTTTTGTTTGCCCAGTTATTTTCAATAGGCAGGGAATTAAAGTACATACCTTATAGTTCTGTTTCCTTGGTCTTAGAAGATACTGTTATCTGGGGAACTGAGGCTTCCCCATATTTAACATTATTCATCTCCTCCATTCTGACCCAGACTCCTTTGAATATATGAACAATAAGCAGCATTTTGTGGTAGAATAGAAATGGGAGAAGTATGTATATCTTGTAGTCCAAGGGATGGTTAGTAAAATTTACATAATTATAGCTCAAAACCCCTTATAAACTGCCCTACCCAACTTTCCAGTCTTCTTATACCTTGTACACTCCACTTGCTTCTTAAACCTTTAACCCTCCTTCCCTAAAGAAATAAGGAGGAATGATCTCCATTTCTTCTTTCTTGCATCTCCTTGTTTCTCTAGCTAAAATTTCACCTTCCACAGAAAGCCTTTCCCTTGTCCCCTTTCTAATATCTTATATCAATTATTTACAATGTATTCCGTATATAATATCCTTCTCCCTAAGCCCTCCTCCCCTCACAAAACAGAACCACATATTATTAAATTAGAGACAAGAAGCATATCGGGTATGAATGACATCTTTAAATGCCTGTTTGGGGAGGTGCTAAAGAAGCATCAATGTACAGAATTTCATTCTAAAGCCAACTTTTCAAAAATGCACTTCATCTGTAAAGCATCATGCATTACTATGCAACTTACCCTCTCAGGTTTTACAAAATTCTTACTACTAGTGGAGGATTATCTTTTACCTCCCCTTAACCATAATGGATATATAGCATTCTCATTTCTTTATCTTCAAGATTATGGAAGATTAATTATTTGTATCCCAGGTAAGTTTTTTTTTTTTTCTCTCTCACAAAATCTCGTCTTAGGGAATATAGCATGCTTGTAGTCCAAGAAGGATAACAGTTTGCAGACCTGAAATATATTAATTTCTTTTAAGTGTCTAGTGGTTCACATAATTTATAGAATCTAGTGAAAAACAGATGTAACTTGGAAGATACTTGATGTTCCTAACTACCTGTCAAGTTACATATAACAAAGCATCAGTTAAATCCCTGCAGGTTCTGTTGCCAGTTCTTAGAACAGCCATGTTTTGAGCTATTTCTTTTAAAGCAAGATATTATGAAAAATTGAACAGTCAAAAATCTCACAGCTTGTGATTACAAGTCACATTTGTCCAAGTACAATATAATTAATGATTCAAAGGAAGGTAGTGTGGCTTTTATCATATGTAAAATGTAATTAAATTAGTTAGAAATATATAAATGATTAAAATACTGCAATTTGTATCTTATTTTGCCACATCCTGAATAAGTCTTTCTTCTACTCAGCAGGGAGCAGTTTCTTGGCTTGAATCAATATTAGCGACAGCCAGTGGGAAATTTTAACAGTCAGATTTTCTGGTCAGGATGGTATGAACATATGTCATTTTGTCCACAAGTGACAGGTCCTGTAAATAAATAGAAAGCTCTAATTATTATACATTTATGAACTTCTATGAATCAATCTTTAAAATTAGGAGTAAGCATATTGTATACTGTACAGTAAGAGTTCCAAAGTTCTGTATAATGTGTTTAAGCCCGGTTTTTAAGGTTCCAATTGGCACACAGCATTGGGGAGAACTCCAAGTAGAAACTGTATAAAACCTCAACTACACACTCCAAATTGTCTATGGAATAGCTGGTTAGGTACAAATTGACTAGAAGGCTTTGGAAGACCCTTAAAAATATTAGCTACTGTATTTTTGTGATGCATAGTAGCTATTCTTTATAATAGCCACATTCTCCCTAGCTATTTCATTAAATTCCAATTAAAATTATTCCTCAATGCTTTGAAATCAAGTATCATTTTTACATTTAGAGATTGTTGAACAGAAATATGATGCCTAGAGACTGATACATTGTGGTACAATCGAAGGTGATGGACTTCTCCATTAGTATCAATGCAATTTCCCTGAACAATCTGCAGGGATCTAAAAAAAAATACTACCCACAAGCAGAGGATAAACTGTGGGAGTAAAAACACCGCTGAAAAGCAACTGCTTGACCACAGGGTTGGAGGAGATAAGACTGAGGAGAGACTCTAAATGAACACTATAATGCAAACTCCAACAACAGGGAAATGGGTTCGAGTCAAGAACACATGTGATAACCAGTGGAATCATGCGTCGGCTATGGGAGAGGGAAAGGCAGGGGGGGGGGGGGAGGGGAGGGGAGGAAAAGAAAACGATCTTTGTTTCCAGTGAATAATGTATGAAAACGACCAAATAAAATAATATTAAAAAAAAAGAAAAAAAAAAGAAATATGATGCCTATGAAACCCTTCACTTTACAGAATGTGAGTCTATGGATCTTTACATAAGTCAGAAATGATAAACCTTTTAGAGATGGTATGCTGGGTCCCACCCCTCTTCAATCCCCTCCCCCAGACCAAGCACTCTGCCTGCCATAGAAAGACAAATGCCATGCTCTGCCCCCCTCCTTCCGCTACCTTCCCTCCCCCTCATCCCATATAGGGGAGGGAGGAAGCACACCTTTTAGGCTGATGGGCAGCAGGGCAGATGATGAGAGGCACACATGGAGAGGGGGAGAAGAATGTTCTGAGCTTTCCACTCCCCTCTGGCTCTGCTCCCCTCTAGCTATGTGCCACATTGTGAGATATGCTCCCCTCAAACCTAGCTTCTCTCCAAACCCACACAGGAATCATCTTCACCACAGATTCAACAGATAGTTGTCTATACTGCATCCTCTTACAGCATGTGAGTCCCTCTCTGCCTAGTACCTTACCCCAGGCAGAGGAGGAAGGAAGCTCTTCTATTGGGCTGCTGGGCAGAGGGGTAGGTGAAGTGAGGAATGTCCTCAGGATCATGGAGAGGGGTAGGGGAAGTTCTGCTGTCAGTCCCTCTGGCTTTTTAGCAATGAAATTTGGTTGGTGAATGTAGGTGTGCACACAGAGGACTCTGTATGCCCTTTTTGGCAAGTATGCCATAGGTTTGTCATCACTGTCATAGGCAAATAATTTCATTAAATTTATTCATTGACTAATTAAAAGAAGCATGAGGTACTATAAACATCTTTCATGCTTATTAGTATTTCAGTGGGGTTTTCAGGGAAGATTAGCAACTCTGGAGTAAGGACTTGTCAAGCTCTTTTCAGGGTGGCATATTCTCTTTTGCAATCCACCATTCATTCACCTAACTCTTACCTGTGGCTCCAAGATGATGTATCATGCACAGTGACCACAGCCTAGTATAACTGGCTTAATGGATGGACTAAACTTAAAAGCCTCAAACTCTTTGGGAGGAATAACTACTCTAAGCATATAAAGACTTTCCCTGTAGAATGAGTGGATGAGAACAATCTGTTCAAATGGCCATGAAGGTAGCTGAAGCAGATGCTATGGAACACTTGTTTAACTAGATTTCAAAGGTGAAAAAGTCATCCACTGCATCCTAGACAGTCCTCCTGAGTTTTATACTATCACTTGACTTCAGTGGCTCTAGGAGAGACAGTAAAGATGGCAACTTGGTAGAACTCTGATTCAGTTAGATAATTCATAGACAAGTCATGACATAAAAAATAAAATAATAATAAGAAGAATTTGCCATTTGGCAAATAATGTAGGATTGAGGGAATTGAAAAGGAAGATTTGATAACTAGTTTTTTAAATGATTTTAGATTTTGGGGTATATATATATTTGTTTATATATATGCATATATACATATCCCCTTTCTTTGTAGTATGAATAATTAAGTGTGAATCTGTGAAGATAAAAAAGATAGATTGTAAAATAAGTAATATGGCCCTTTTGGTTCCAGAAAAATAAAAATTTTATAAAATTACAGTTGATATTGATATCTTGATGAAAACCTCGTTATAGGCTTTAAAAATTGATGGAATGAAGGTGATAGTTATATATAGTCACTGAGATTAAATGCATAAATCATATAACACTATGCATAATGACATTTGTCAAAGGAAAGTAGCTTAGGGAGTATAATTTCTCTCTGTTGCTTTGATCAACTTGCTAATTTTGAAGAGAAACTTAGAAGGAAAAATGTGTTACCATTTCCCTTACCTTTGACTTCCTTTTTGCTTGTTTTTCTATGTATTTTTTAATTAGAGCTTTGACTTGCAAAGGAAAACTTTCACACATAATTTCCCTACAGCTCAGAGAATATTTTTTTATTTCTTTTTATGTACATAATGCTTTTTTAAGTGTCAATACAATTTTAACTTTATTTTCTGATATTATCTGATCTATATTCTTTCTCTCTTTTCCATTCTTTCCCCTCCCCAAGTAATTACCTTTTTGTGATTCTCTCGAGTTCTGTTTTTAGGCATCAAATTTTCTATGTAAGTCCAGTCTTTTCTTTAGGAATGCTTGGAAGTCTTCTTTTTTATTAAATGAGCATACTCGCCCCTGAAAGAATATAGTCTATTTTGCTGGGTCATTGATTCTTGTTTGTAGACACAGTTACTTTGCTTTCTGGTAAATCATTTTCCATGCCTTCCAGTCCTTCAGTGTGGATGTGGCCAGGTCTGGTGTGATCCTGACTGGTGTTCCATAATATCTGAATTCTTTCTTCTTAGAAACACATAAAATCTTTTCCTTGGTCTGGTAGTTCTTTGAATTTTGCTATAACATTCCTGGGCATTGTTAATTGGGGATTAAATGCAGGAGGTGATCTATGAATTCTTTTAATCTCCACTTTTCCCTCTTGTTCAAGAATGTCAGGGGAGTTTTCTAGGATAATTTCCTGTAGAAAGATGTCCAGACTTTGTCTTTTGTCATTATTTTCTGGTAATCCAATAATTCTTAAATTGTCTCTTCTGGATCTATTTTCCATGTCTATAGGTTTGTCAATGAGGTATTTCATATTTTCCTCAATTTTTTCATTCTTTTAATTTTGTTTTATAGACTCTTGCTACATTGTGAATTCATCTACTTCTAGTTGTTGAATTCTAATTTTTAAAGACTGAATTTCATCCCTGACTTTTTGATTATCCTTCTCATGGTCTGTTTTTCTTGGTAGATCATCTATCTGTCACTTTCTTTGCCTCATTTTCAAGCTGGTTAATTCTGACTTTCAAGACACTAGTTTCTTGTTTTAGTTTATGTACCTGTTTCCAGATAACTTCTTTTGCTTTTTAAGTTATTTTCCCAATTGCCTTCAGCCTCTCTTGTTTTTTGACTTGTATTTTGAGTTCTTCCAAAGCCTGAGTCTAATTTGCTCAAGTTTCTATGTTTTTGCTTGATGTTCCTTGGTCCTCCTCTGTTCCATTTGCTTTTTGTTCATTACCTATATAAACATTGCTGATTGTGATTTCTTTTTTTTTCTGTTGTTTACTCATATTTTTTTTTCCTTCTTCCCCCCCTCTCATTGACTGTAATCATGTTCCTCTGATCATTTGCTGGATCTGTGGGTTTGGGCTATTCGGTCTTGAAAGGGCTTCTTTTCTGCTCTGCTGATTGACTTGATTAGGCTGATGGAGTATTAATGAGCCCTGAGGTCAAATCTTCCCCAGCTGGCAGAAGCTAAAGGTACAGAGGCTAAAGGGAGCTGTGCTTCCCTCTATGTTATCAAGGTATTTTATAGTAGTTTCAGCCTTTGCTCTAGGAGTTTAGTCAGGAAGGTTCTCAGTGTAGTCAGTGGAGGAGTGTTGGAGACTGAGTTTCCCTGCCCTCTGAAAGTTCCTTATTAGCCCTATTGTTAAAATTAAGCTAGGGCGGAGCCTATCTGTGGTGCTAGATGTGCCTTGAGGATAAAACCTCAAGAAAAGGGGTGGGGGGCACCAAGATCGAGAATCTTGGCTATGATTAGGCTGCCCTCTCCACACTTTTCCTCCAGCTGCCTCCCTGCTTTGCCACAGACTATTGTCCATGCCCTGAGCCTGGAACAACTGTGCCAACAAGGAATTCCCTCCAAGCTGGCACCCTTGCCCTAAGGTTGTTCCTACAACCACTGGAGACTCAGCACGGTAGGTGGGGGAGGGATCCTAGAATCTTCCTTTTTCCTTTTCCTTAATCCCAAGAATTCAAACTTTTTTAGTGTGCCTTTTAAGTTAAATCCATAAAGAGGGTCCCCCAGCTCTGTCCTGTTGTTATATTTGGTTTTCTGTTCCCTCAAAGCACTTTATTTTTCATTAGCATGGAAGGGTTTTCATGAGGTCTGGACTTTTGCTGCATCTAAGTGGCCATCTTGACTGACCTCAAAGTATAAATTAAATTGTGCCTGCATTAGTACGATATGCTAATCAACTCATGATGGTACAAACCCAAATCTTAACTTAAAGGAACAGTCAATAACAAAGCACCAAACTATAGTATTACTTTAAAGGTTTGCTTATTAATAATCTGGAGAGAGAAAAAATAAAAACTTAAAACAAATCTCTTTGACAAAGGTTTAATTTCTCAAATATACAAAGAACTAAGTCAAATTTATAAGAAACCAAATCACTCCCAATTGACAAAAGGTCAAGGAATGTGAATTGGCAATTTTCAAATGAAGAAATCAAACCTATCAACAATCGTATGAAAAAAAATGTTCCCAATTAGAGAAATGCAAATCAAAATAACTCTGAGGTATTACCTTACACCTAACAGAGAGGCCAATATGACAGTAAAGGAAAATAATAAATGTTGGAGAAGATGTGAAAAATTGGAACACTAATGTTTTGCTAGTGTAGTTGTGAATTGATCCAACCATTTAGGAAGGCAGTTTGGAATTATGCCCAAAGGGTTTAAAAGAGTGTATGCCCTTTGATCTAGCAATACCACTACTAGATTTGTATCCCAAAGAGATAAAAAAAATGGGAATGTATCTGTTTGTATGAAAATATTAATAACTATGCTATTGTGGTGGCAATAATTTGGAAAATGAGGGAATGTTCCTCAATTTGGGAATGGCTGAACAAATTGTGGTACATAATAGTGATGTAATACTATTGTGCTATAAGGAATGATGAATTGATGGATTTCTAGAAAAAATGGAAAGACTTACATGAACTGATGGGTAGTGAAATAAGCAGAACCAGGAGATTATTATACACAGTAAATGAAACATTGTGGAATAATCAAATGCAATTAACTTTGCAACTAATATCAATGCAATCATCTAGGCCAGTTCTGAGGGACTCATGAGAAAGAATGCTATCCATATCTAAAGAAAGAACGGTGGGAGCAGAAATCTAGAAGGAACAATATAATTTATCACTTGTTTATATGTATATATGATTTGGGGTTTTGATTTTTAAAGATTCCTCTATTACAAAAATGAATAATAAGGAAATGGGTTTTGAGTGATAATATATGTGTAACCAAGTGAAATTGCTTATCAGCTCTGGGAAGAGGGAGGAAAGAGTGGATGGAAACAACATGAATCATGGAAAATATTTTAAAATTTAATTTAATTTAAAATAAATAAAATAAAGGTTTGCTTATTGTTGTTGCTACTCAAAAGTATGTGTCAAAATAATAATGAAGTTATTCCTTTTTAGTTTACATTCAAAATTATGAAAAAGAAGTTCATATTCCCCTTGAACTGTCTTTAAGACTCCTCTGTTATTCTTTGCCAGATATTTGGCTTCAGTAAATATTACTGTCCCTGAAGGATGTCCAAGTTGCCAACTGCTAGACAATTAGTATAGAAAAAGGACTTTATTGTGACTTACCTCCCAGGCATACCATACAAGCTAAGGCAAAATATAGTGAATGATTCATTTCAACAGTATTTATTAAGCATCTCCTGTGTGCTAGATACTGAAAATTCAAAGACAAAAATTCAATTCCTGCTATAACAAACTTAGGTAAATTATTACTTTTTCTCTCTTCCTCTTCTTCATATACATGTGTGTATATGTATATGTTTATATACACATATAACTTACATGTAAAATTTCATATGTAAATGTTTAACACAATATATACATATAATCTAATAAGCAAAAAACAATTTATGGGAGCACTAACAATTGGGAGGGATTAGGAAAGAAAACAGGCATTTGTAGCTGTTGGGATGGTAGGATGGGATAGGTAGAGGAACATTTTAGGAGATTAGTAAACATCTATTACATGCTTAAAACATTAACTAACTTTGTAAGAAATAGAGTATAATCTCTGAAATCCAGTAGAATAATTCCCCTCTCCACTATAACGGTTGAATCTGAGATCCAATATTCACTGCTGTTTCTTTGGACTATTTACAATGGTAAATGTCCTTTTGGCCTTGTCTTATTGCTATATTATAGGATTTGTCCCCTGAAATTTCTGAGAAAAGTTGTTTAGAATGAGTATGTGCAACTATCAAATGCTATTAAACCAAGTGCTACTAATCATTCATTAGCAGGTTCCTATCCTAAACTACAATCAGTAACTATGAAGAGTCCATTGAAGAATTTAAACTCACAGCTACTTTCTGCTATTTCTCTCATGTTTTCTCTTCCCTCACTGCTTACCACTAGTTTCTTGAAGTTTTGTTATACCACCACTTCTGAGTCTTTAAAATTTTTCTCTCTGAAAATGTTATCTTTCCCATTTGCTGGCTTCCCCATGATATAGTTACATTTATTTTGGACTCAAGTTATCCATCTTTGTTGAGGACCTGTAGGATTACAAGAACTGCTTTGCATGAATTCTTAAGAGTCTATTTATAAATAGATTGGTTCAAATAACTAGAATATTTTTGAGCCTAGAAATAGAATGATCTAAACAAAGTTTGATCCAGTATCTATTTAAATTCATTAGGATTACAACAATTACCCTTGCTTCATTCCCTGCCTTACTCCCATGTCCTCTCATAATTTGACAACTGCTGGCTTTCTCATGTACTCTCTGTTTCAGATAAAAAAGACTATTTTCAGTTTTCTATCCCTCAATTCTATGAATATAGATTACCTCTCATGACTAAACTGTATTCTTTCCTTCGATATATCTGAGGACATTTTCTTAATGGCTTATCTCAGGTCACACCTTCTCCAGGAGAAGCTACTTTTTGATGCCTTTAGTATTATTGATCTATTTTTGTTGAATATTGATTGCTCTTCTTAATTTTGTTATAATTACTTTATTTTTATTTATTTCTCCATATCCTTCCCCCTTTCCTCAGAGCATAAGTTCTTTGAGGGCACATTCTGACTCAGATTTTTTTTTTTGTTTTCCTCAAAATCCAATATACATGATAAGTACCCAATAAGTATCTTTAAATGATTTTGTTAAATTAAAGGCCTTGGAAAAAGATCTATTTTTGAATATTGAGATATTTGATGAAGCAAGAACATTGACTTTTCTAATTTTTCTTCTTTTTTATTTTATGTAATTTCAGGATTAAATAAATTATTTACATCTATTATAATTATGATAAGATCACTTTAGTTAAATCTTTAATATGTTACCATATATATACAATATATGAATTGTATAAACAAATATTGATGAAATATAAACTGTAAAAATAAACATGATTTAGTTAAAGTAATTATTCTTTTCTTTGGGGGTATTGAGAGATTAGATTTTATATGGTTAAAACTTTTACAAAATCAAACCCGTCATTATTCTGTCAGCTCCTATGCATGAATCATTCGCCTCAGAAAAGTAGGTTGACGAGAAAAAGTCTTTGTAAGGTCTTTTTCTGCCAATAACTTTATCTGAGTGACCTTGAATAAATTACATAACCACACTTTCCAAAATCTTGAAATAAGGCAGTTAGATAGGATGATTTCCAATATCTTGTCTAATTCAAAGGTTTATCATATATTAGCAAATAATATTACCATCTTTAAATGAAAAAAAGGATGATTAAAATTACCACTTTTATTATTTAATAGGTTTATTTTTAAAGGTATAGATTTTTATTTTTAAAGTGATATGTGAGAATATTCACTTTCTCTTTCTTTATTAAAATATCAATTCAGATATCACTAATTGGATTTTATACCAATTCAGTTACAATATCTCCTTATCAAGAATCTAAGTTTAAATAATGTAATTTTATAATCATGATATAATGTTAAGCAATATAGGGCTATGGAAGCTTTTAAATTTATTTGTCTTTTATGTGTTAACATCATGCATATGAAAACTCATGTATAATAAATATAAAATTATATTTCTTATAAATTAACACAATTTTAAAGAGCCTTCCTTTTATCTCTAATTAGTGAAGTAATCTAAGAAATCCTGTACCTAAAGTTTAGCCTAGTTGACTTTTAATTTCTTTCACACATCATATCATCATATATAAGTGTTAATATTTGTAATGGTGAATTTTGGTTTACGATGCTAAAACTATATTTTATATCATTGCAATTGAGTTTGTGTAGAGAATGAATACACCAGATTGAAGAGAGCTAACTTAGCTATAGTCCTTGTGAAAAAAACCTAAACCTTTTTAGTAGATTAGTCTCTTGTAGCCTTAGAAAATAAAGAAGAATAAGTAATAATTTAAATTTTTGTGATTCAATTTGTAATTTAGAGGACAGAGAATCTGTACATAGGCCCTTCACCTTCCTCTTCCTATTGCCTAGCATTTCATTACTAACACTGAATTGAACAGGTAAAGTCAGGAGTCCATAGTATATACAATCCCTCTTTCTACTTCCAGAGAAATCAAGCAGGGATACTATACTATTTTCACATGAAATCCCTATGTAATCAGGAAAATATTTTTTTCAGTTCAGAAATCTTCAATTCAGTCTTTATGACAGTAGTTATTTTCTCTCTAATGAATTAATCAATAAGCATTTAGTCCCTATGATGTACCAGACAATATGTTAGATTTTAATAAAAGGTAAACATTTGATGTGATGCAAAGCCTGGTAGATAGATCATTCCCTTCATATGATAAATGAATGTAATTTTCATTATTAGCACTTTACTACCCTAAATGCTAAAGAAACATTCATATCCTGGTTCTAAATCACATGGTTCACTCTGACCAAAGGTTTTCCAACTCCAAGGAAGTAATGGTAAGCTTGGTTTCTCTAATTCTTCTTCCAATTCAATTCATAAACATTTACTGGATACCAAGAACTCAACTACACATTTCAGAGATAATTGTGAATAAAAGGGTCTCTTTGTTAAGGAAGATTTATTCTTCTTTGGGGATGAATAGACTTTTTTCCTCCATCATTTCCATCATGTCTGACTCATTTGGGATTTTAGTAACAAAGATATTGAAGTGGTTTACCATTTCTTTCTCCAGCAACTTTTACAGAAGAATAACTGAGCTAGAAAGGGTTAGGTCCCACAGCTACTAAGTATCTGAGACTATATTTGAACTCCGGAAGATGAGACTTTCTGACTTCAGACTTGACACTATCTACTGTACCACCAGGATGATATTGTTACATGACAGTGAAGTAAAAATAATATAAGGAAATTTGGAAACAGAGCAAACAGGAAAAAATGGGAGGATTGAAGATTTCACAGAGAGGGGATATGTAAGTTGAGCAATGAAAAAGGGCAAAACATGAAGAGGAAATCATGAATGGATACATTCTAGTAATAGGGGCTGACAAGTGTATGAGCTTAGTGGCAGTAGAGTATCAAGTTTGAGAAATGACTAGTATGGTAATTTGGCTGCAATAGTAAGTGAAGTGATATGGAGTACAGACATAAATGTTTTATCTCCTAATCCTATATAATCATTTGGTGTACCTCTTGCACAAAGAACACTGAGGAACATGATATGATGCCAATGATGTGTTTATTTCATTTACTTGCTAATTTGTGACCTACTAAGCTATCTATAATTATCTTTATATAATAAAGCCTATTAACACTGAACCACCAGAATCAAAAAGTATACTTTGTGAGATTTAAGTTCAATAATATAATTCTTGGAAAACTATAATGCAATATGTAAATAGGTGTTCCTACTAATAATGTTTGTAACTTTAGTAAATGTAATATTAATACATCAAAACTCCTCTATATCACTTGATCATTCTGATCTTTATTCTTTCTACTCTTGGTAAAATTTATTTTCTAAGTTTCTACCCACTCCTCTCTCTTAAAATGTTACCTCATTGGGGGCAGCTGGGTGGCTCAGTGGATTGAGAGCCAGACCTAGAGACAGAGGGGTCCTAGGTTCAAATCTGACCTCAGACACTTCCCAGCTGTGTGACCCTGGGCAAATCACTTGACCCCCATTGCCTAGCCCTTACTACTCTTCTACGTTGGTGCCAATACACAGTATTGACTCCAAGAGGAAGGTACAGGTTTAGATAGATAGATAGATAGATAGATAGATAGATAGATAGATAGATAGATAGATAGATAAATGTTACCTTAGCATACATATAATAATAAAGAAATCATTTGAGTCACTCTTAGAACTTCCCATTTTCATCGATCCTTTGAAACTGATTGCATAATTATCAGTTGATTGGCTGAGTTCCCATTTTTAAGCCAGATACAGAAAACAGCACACAACCAATGTATCATGTATAGGACACGGCAGCTGGACTCTGGAGATTGTATTTACTTGAACTTAAAAAAAAAAAGTATGGTCAAAAATGAGTAGTGCTAGTGATTAAACAATTGTTATCAGAAGAAAAATTGCAGAATTGAATCAATTTCCCACTGTGCTTTATGTATTCCAATTATTTCAGTTAAACCGTTTTATGTAATGTTTAAATTCTAAAGCATGAGAAAATATTTGTTTATTATTAAGTGACCAACATGAAATATAATTTTAAAAAGCATTCTGCAAAGTAATTTTAAGTGTTTATTATGGAATAATGTTTAATTTTTAACATAATGGAATTAACAGAAAAGGTGAAGTTCATATCTACTTAATTTTCTGTAACATTTCAATAATGCACATATAAAGAAGTATTATTCATAGAAAAAAAGATATAGTTATGTATAAAAGCTCATTGACCTACTTTATTTTATCAAATGTCATTCTTAAAATATTATTTAATACAGTTTCTTATTCAACCCTAGAACTGAACGATTAGGATAAAGAAATCGTGTTTTAATTACCTTTCCAGGTACATCACTTTCTTTTCTGTCACAATGCTATAGGTTCCTTTGAGGCTAGATTCTAATTAAATGAACTGATTTAGAAACTATAGTTGGTTATGAGAGCAAAACCCAGAATTACTATATCATGAAGTACATGGTCATGTTCTCTTGAATAGATATCCCCACCTTGATTATTCACAAAAGTATCAACAAAGGCTAACCTCTGCAGCACTTCAGCTATAATCACCCCAGAGACTGAGATGAGCCAGAGCTTATTCCCTCTAATTCCCACTTCAATGCTGAGAAACCCTAAGGAATGGCAGGAAGGTAACAAAGATAGAAATAAGAGAAAATTTCCATGGAACCCCCTTTGCTCTATCTCTGTAGATATTTAGACAAGGCAAGTTTGCAGCACAGTTCCAAGAATATAGCACAAAATCATCCCATGAAATCATTAATCATTTTTAGCAGAAAAAAAATAGCAAATAGAAACATTAAGATGTTATTCCTCTCTAGACAAATTATCATTTCTATTTCTAGGGATGGTCAGTTGAGAAAACCCATTGTAGCTTTCTTGAAATGAAGGCACAAACTTTACCTCCAAATTAGTTAATTTCTTTTCAAGTAGAAGAAAATGGGCAGATTTCCATGAATAATATCCTTTCTGTGTTATAAGCAGGCATGAGATTTCAAGATTAAATCCCATGTTTATAGAAATATACAAGACAGTGTCCTAAAGCAGGATAAAGCATTGAAGAATATATGTAGTAAGCAAATATGAGTGAAAGGGTTGCTAACAAAGTGGAACCTGAGCATTTGGTTTCTCCTATTGATACTGACAGCACTAATGCACCTAGTTGACAAAACAGAACCTCTGGGAAGGAACTCATTAGAACTTGTTACTTGGCAACGAGAGAATAGGGCAGCTTTATTGGCATTTTTTTTTTTTACTACAAATGCTATCTCCTTTGAGACTAGTCAGGACAAAATATAATATGCTAAAAGATCTTTAAAGACTTTAAGTGTGTTTAGAATTTTATGTATTGCTGACCACAGTGCTATTTTGTGTTGATTTAATTTTTACTAAAAGTGTTATTATAAAAATATTTAATAACTTTAGCATTATTATTTGCTAGAACAAATCAAAGTAAGTGATTAAGATATTCATTAGCAAGGAGTTGAGGTAAATATTGTTATTTTAAGTTATTAAACTGTGAGTTGACAAGAGTAACATTCAATGAATGTTTTAATTTTTGATGGATTCTTATTTTAATCATTTGAATATTTCTCCTTATATTTCAAACATTCCAATCCTTTTCATCATGCAATTTAATTCTTCTATATATATATGTGTGTGTGTGTGTTTACCAGACTTCTAATTTCATTGATGTCTGAACATTTTCATGAAAAACCTCTTTATCATTGCAAATGAACACCTTTTTTCCAAATTAAAGTCTTTCCAAGATGCCAGAGGAAATGAGAATATGATTCACCCAGTCAATTATATCATTAAATTATTCCCCTCCACTCACTCCTCACTTTTCCTCTCCCAAAGAGTCACCTTATGTAAAGAATAATATTTTAAGACCATAAAAATAAAAAAGTGAAAAAATAAAGAAACATCAATGCATTATGAAAATCTGTAGTGGCCACAGTTTTAGACATTATGGTACTATAAAGATGCTAAGAATATTTTCTTATATCCCTTCTTTGAAATCAACACAGTTCTTTGTAATTTTGCAAGAATTACTTTTTAAAGATATTTTTGTGGTTATAATTTCTATTTAATTGTTGTAGTAATTTGCTTCAGACATTAAATTTTCATGCTTCTCTATATTGATCATATTTATAATTTATTAGAATTAGTACAAAATATATTTGCATAATTCCAAAACTGTTGAAATAATTCAGTTTCACCAACAATGCAATGTCCTATTAACAAACCAATATTGACGATTCTTACCATTTATCATATTCACCAAATTTCAAAGCATGGGGTAAAAGTTCAGATGTGTTCTGATTTCTATTTTTTGTTATTATTAATGATTTAGGGCCTTTTGTGATATAATTGTTAATAATTTACAATTTTTCTTTTGAAAACTTTTCATCCATATCCTTTAACATCTTTTTTTAGTTAATATATTTTTATGTTTCACATATATAATGAATAACAAATGGCATAACATCCAGATTCTCAGAAGAAAAATTACATGAGTTACAGTAGGAGATAGGAAGTAAAGTAATACTAGAAGTGGACATCAATATTTCCCTCTTAGAAATAGATAAATCCAACCATAAAACAAGGAAGAAGTTAATAAAGTAACTAGATCTTTAGAAAAGTTAGATATGATAGACCACTAGAGAAAACTGAATGGTAATACAAAGGAATAAATGTTTTTCTCAATAATATGTGACACCTTCACAAAAAAAGAAAAATGGCTATATAATAGAGCATAAAACCTAACAACCAAAAGATATAAAAGCAAAAATATTAAATACATATTTTTCAGACCATAATACAATAAAAAATTTACTTTTAATGAAGAGCACAGAATACGTGGGTCAAATGACAAATCATCAAAACAGCCAACAATTTCATTAAAGAAAAGTATAATGAGGAGACAACATACCAAAATTTATAGGCTATAGACAAAGCTGTACTTAGGAGCAATGTATAACTCTAAATATTTACATTAATACAGTGGTTCTCAACCTTTCTAATGCCGTGACCCTGCAATACAGTTCCTCATGTTGTGGTGACCCCAAACCAAAAAATTATTTTGGTGGCTACTTCAAAACTGTAATTTTGCTACAGTTATGATTCAGAATGTAAATACCTGATATGCATTATGTATTCTCATTGCTACAAATCAAACATAATTTAAACATAGTGATTAATCACAAAAACAATATTTATTATATGTTGAGAAATATTAATCCAGCAGGAGGCAGCCTGAGCACTGGGGCAGGAGGTAAGTCCTGCCTGGAGAGGGGGGTCTGCAGATGCTGCCTTCTTCTTCCTGTCATCTCCCTCCAGCTCAAGCTGAGGCTTCACTTTGCTGGGGTTACTCGGTTCCATTATCTGCTCCGGGAATTATCCACTCCAGGACTCATTCTTAACCCCTACAGAGCAAGCGCCCGGGTGCTCTCTCTGGGTCTCTGTTTGAGTCCAGTCTCCAGGCAACAGGGTAAATCCATTGCCTCTCCTAGGGGGAGGGCTGCTGATAGGTAACTAATACTAGTACAATGTGCAGGCAGCAGCATCCCCGTTCTTTCTGAGATCTTGCTGTAAAGTTGCACGATTTCTCAGAGGCTAGAGCCATCAGAAATATGTATTTTCCAATGGCTTTAGGTGACCCCTGTGTTTTGGTCGTTCAACCCCCACCAGAGTTGCATCCCACAGGTTGAGAACTGCTTCATTAATAGAAAAAGAGCAGATCAATGAATTGGGCATACAACTTAAAAACAAACAAACTAGAAAAAGAATGAATGAATCTTCCCCATTAAACATTAAATTTGAATCCTGAAAAGCAAGAGTGAGTTTTATAAAATTGTAAGAAAGAGAACCAATAATAACTAATAAGACAAAGAATTGGTTTTCCTAAAAAAAAAATGAACATAATAGATAAATCATTGATTCACTTGATTAAAAAAGAAAAAGAAATTATATATTATCAAAAATGAAAAAAGGTAAAATCATAACTAATGAAGAAGTAGTTAAAGTAATTACTAGAAGTTATTTTGCCCAGTTATATGCCAATATATCTGATAATCTAAGAAACTAAAGGAATTAGAATAGGCAATGAGGCAACAAAGTTTTTATTCTTTGCAGATAATCTAATGGTATACCTAGCAAATCCTAGAAAATCAACCAAAAACCCAATAGAAATACTTTATAGCATTAGCAAAGTTGCAGAATACAAAATAAACCCACATAAATTATCATAATTTCTATTTACCATGAAAAAAGTCTTAGAAGAGATAAAAAAGGAATTTACATTTAAACTCTAGATGATATAAAATACCTGTGAGTATAACTAATAAAACAAAACCAGTAAGTATGTGAATATAATTAGAAAACATTCTTCATACAAATAAAGTCACATCTAAACTTTAATTGCTCTTGAATAGACTGAACTAATATAATAAAAAATGAAAAATTCTACCTTAATTTATTCATTCAGTATCATACTAAATCCCCCCAAAATTATTTCATAGAATTAGAAAAAAATAATAAAATACATTTGGAATTATCAAGGGAATCAGTGAAAAAAATATGTAAAGGAAGAAGACCTAGACATACTAGATATCAAACTATTCTATAAAATAGTAATCATCAAAACATTCTGAACCTGGCTAGAAAATAAAGCAGTAGATCAATGGAAGAGATTAGGTAATCAACACACAGTAGTTAATGCCCATAACAACTTAATCTTTGATAAACCCCTAAATCCAGGTTTCTGGGGAAAGAACTCATAATTTGACAAAAACTACTGGGAAAACTGTAAAATAATATTGCAAAAACAAGGTATGAACATCTCACATCAAGCACTAGGATAAAGTCAAAATTAATACTTGATATAGAAATAAGACCATAAATAAATTTCACCCATCAAACTTGCTAATAGGGGAAGAATTTTTGACCAAATGGGACATAGAGAACAATATGAAAAATGAAATGGATAATTTTGATTACATTAAATTATTTTTGTACAAATAAAAAATGCAACAAAGATTAGAAGGGAGGCAAGATTTTTTGGGGAAAATGTAGCAAGTGTCTTTAACATTTCTCAAATATATTAAGAACTTAATCAAATTTATAAGAATACCAAGCATTACACAGTTGAAAAATGGTCAAAACATATGAACAGGAAGTTCTCAAATTAAGAAATTAAATCTGTAATCATAGAAAAAATGCTACAAATCTCTATTGTTTAGCAAAATGCAAATAAAAACAACTGTGAAGTACTACCTCACCATCAGGTTGGCAAACATGTCCAAAAAGGAAAAAGATTAATGTTGGAGGGCATGAGGGAAACTTGGGACACTAATTCAATGTTGGTGGATCTGTGATCTGATAAAATAATTTTTGAGAGTAATATAGCATCATGCTCAAAGAACCATAAACTGTGTTATCATTTGAACCAATAATACCATTCCTGATATTATGTCCCAAATAAATCAAAGATAAGGGAAAAGGACCTGTGTCAAATATATTTTTCTAACTCTCTTTGTACAGTCAAATAATTGGAAACTGAGGGCTTGTCCATCACTTGAGAAATGGATGGACAAGTTAAAGTATATGGTTGTACTGGAATACTATTGTGTAAGTACAGAAAAACCTGTAAAACTTAGAGGAACTGATGCAAAGAGGGATTAGCAGAACCAAGCAAACACTGTTGACAGTAAAAGAAATATTATACAATGATCAACTTGGAAGAACTAAACCATTATCAGCAAAGCAAATTTTGGAGAAATCCACAAAGAAGGAACTATTGAAGTTTGATTTCAAATCAAAGCATGCCATCTTCCATTTCATTGCCTTTATTGTTTTTTATTGTATATGTGATATGTCTTCTATCATGACATGGAAATATGTATTGCAAGAAAGCACTGATATAATCTATATCAGATTACCACTGCAATGAGGAATATAAATCTGAATTGTAAAATGTCAGAAAACAATTATGAAATATTGTTTTTACCTATATCTGAAAAAATAAAAATTTTTAAAAGGAACAAATAGTTTTGATGAATATTGCTTTACATATACATATACATATAATGTCAAGTCTGAGAGTGCTATTGACCCTTCTGAATCTAAATCTTCATTTCATTTCCAAGGAAATTCTAAATTTTATAATATTTTAATGAATTTTAATAATATTTTATTAATTTACATGAAGTATATTGTTGATAAATTAATTGGTAGAGGATCCAAAGTATAAATTAACTTCATCAATAATTTCACTTTTAATTACATTGCTATTTCCAGCCATGAACACTACATATTCCTCTATTTAAGTTGCTTTTTATTCCTTTCAGGAACACTTCTTTTTTTTTGTTTTTTTTTTTAAATATATTTTATTTGATCATTTCCAAGCATTATTCGTTAAAGACATAGATCATTTTCTTTTCTTCCCCCCCACCCCCCATAGCCGACGCGTAAGTCCACTGGGCATTAGATGTTTTCTTGATTTGAACCCATTGCTTTGTTGATAGTATTTGCATTAGAGTGTTCATTTAGAGTCTATCCTCTGTCATGTCCCCTCAACCTCTGTATTCAGGCAGTTGCTTTTCCTCAGTGTTTCTACTCCCATAGTTTATCCTTTGCTTATGAATGGTGTTTTTTTCTCCTGGATCCCTGCAAGTTGTTCAGGGACATTACACCGCCACTAATGGAGAAGTCCATTACGTTCGATTATACCACAGTGTATTAGTCTCTGTGTACAATGTTCTCCTGGTTCTGCTCCTCTAGCTCTGCATCACTTCCTGGAGGTTGTTCCAGTCTCCATGGAACTCCTCCACTTTATTATTCCTTTTAGCACAATAGTACTCCATCACCAACATATACCACAGTTTGTTCAGCCATTCCCCAATTGATGGGCATCCCCTCGTTTTCCAGTTTTGGGCCACCACAAAGAGCGCAGCTATGAATATTTTTGTACAAGTCTTTGAGTCCATTATCTCTTTGGGGTACAGACCCAGCAGTGCTATGGCTGGGTCAAAGGGTAGATATTCTTTTGTCGCCCTTTGGGCATACTTCCAAATTGCCCTCCAGAATGGTTGGATCAATTCACAACTCCACCAGCAGTGAATTAATGTCCCTACTTTGCCACATCCCCTCCAGCATTCATTACTTTCCTTTGCTGTAATGTTAGCCAATCTGCTAGGTGTGAGGTGATACCTCAGAGTTGTTTTGATTTGCATCTCTCTGATTATAAGAGATGTAGAGCACTTCTTCATGTGCTTGTTAATAGTTTTGATTTCTTTATCTGAGAACTGCCTATCCATGTCCCTTGCCCATTTATCAATTGGAGAATGGCTTGATTTTTTGTACAATTGATTTAGCTCATTATAAATATGAGTAATTAAACCTTTGTCAGAGGTTTCTATGAAGATTTTTTCCCAATTTGTTGTTTCCCTTCTGATTTTAGTTATATTGGTTTCGTTTGTACAAAAGCTTTTTAGTTTGATGTAGTCAAAATTATTTATTTTACATTTTGTGATTCTTTCTATATCTTGCTTGGTTTTAAAGCCTTTCCCCTCCCAAAGGTCTGACATGTATACTATTCTGTGTTTACCCAATTTATTTATGGTTTCCTTCTTTATGTTTAAGTCACGCACCCATTTTGAATTTATCTTGGTGTAGGGTGTGAGGTATTGATCTATTCCTAGTCTCTCCCACACTGTCTTCCAATTTTCCCAGCAGTTTTTATCGAATAGTGGATTTTTGTCCCAAAAGCTGGGATCTTTGGGTTTATCGTATACTGTCTTGCTGAGGTCGCTTTCCCCCAGTCTATTCTACTGATCTTCCTTTCTGTCTCTTAGCCAGTACCAAATTGTTTTGATGACTGCTGCTTTGTAATATAGTTTTAGGTCAGGGACTGCAAGGCCCCCATCGTATGTGTTTTTTTTCATTATTTCCCTGGATATCCTTGATCTTTTATTCTTCCAAATGAACTTTGTTATGGTTTTTTCTAAATCAGTGAAGAAGTATTTTGGTAGTTCAATGGGTATGGCACTAAATAGATAAATAAGTTTGGGTAGGATGGTCATTTTTTTATATTGGCTCGTCCTATCCATGAGCAGTTAATATTTTTCCATTTGTTCAGGTCTAGTTTTAGTTGTGTGGCGAGTGTTTTGTAGTTGTGTTCATATAGTTCCTGTGTTTGTCTTGGGAGATAGATTCCTAGGTATTTTATTTTGTCTAAGGTGATTTTGAATGGGATTTCTCTTTCTAGTTCTTGCTGCTGAGCTGTGTTGGAGATATATAGAAAAGCTGATGATTTATGTGGCTTTATTTTGTATCCTGCAACTTTGCTAAAGTTGTTGATTATTTCAATTAGCTTTTTGGTTGAATCTCTAGGATTCTTTAGGTAGACCATCATGTCATCCGCAAAGAGTGATAACTTGGTCTCCTCCTTGCCTATTTTGATGCCTTCAATTCCTTTATCTTCTCTAATTGCTACTGCTAGTGTTTCTAGTACAATGTCAAATAGTAGGGGTGATAATGGGCATCCTTGTTTCACTCCTGATCTTATTGGGAATGCATCTAGTTTATCCCCATTGCAGATGATATTAGCTGTTGGTTTTAGATATATACTGTTTATTATTTTTAGGAATGACCCTTCTATTCCTATGCTTTCTAGTGTTTTTAATAGGAATGGGTGTTGTATTTTATCAAAGGCTTTTTCTGCATCTATTGAGATAATCATGTGGTTCTTGCTAGTTTGCTTGTTGATGTGGTCAATTATGTGGATGGTTTTCCTAATGTTGAACCAGCCCTGCATCCCTGGTATGAATCCTATTTGATCATGGTGAATGATCCTTCTGATCACTTGCTGGTGTCTTTTTGCTAGTATCCTATTTAAGATTTTTGCATCTATATTCATTAGGGAGATTGGCCTATAGTTTTCTTTCTCTGTTTTTGACCTGCCTGGTTTTGGAATCAGTACCATGTTTGTGTCGTAAAAGGAGTTTGGTAGAACTCCCTCTTTGCTTATTATGTCAAATAGTTTGTATAGTATTGGGATTAACTGTTCTCTGAATGTTTGATAGAATTCACAGGTGAATCCATCAGGCCCTGGGGATTTTTTCTTCAGAAGTTCTTTGATGGCTTAATGGATTTCAATTTCTGATATGGGATTATTTAAGAATTCTATTTCCTCTTCTGTTAGTCTAGGCAGTTTGTATTTTTGTATATATTCATCCATTTCTCCTAAATTGGTGTATTTATTGCCATATAATTGGGCAAAGTAATTTCTAATGATTGCCTTAATTTCCTCCTCATTGGAGGTGCTGTCCCCCTTTTCATCTTTAATGCTGTGAATTTGCTTTTCTTCCTTCCTTTTTTTAATTAGATTGACCAGTACTTTGTCTATTTTGTTTGTTTTTTCAAAGTACCAGCTTCTTGTCTTATTTATTAAATCAATAGTTCTATCACTTTCGATTTTATTAATTTCTCCCTTAATTTTTAGGATTTCTAATTTGGTTTTCTGCTGGGGGTTTTTAATTTGATCGCTTTCGAGTTTTTTCAATTGCATTTCCAATTGATTGATCTCTGCTCTCCCTTGTTTGTTAATATAAGCTTTTAGGGATATGAATTTGCCTCTGATTACCGCTTTGGCTGCATCCCAAAAGGTTTGAAAGGATGTTTCGCCGTTGTCATTTTCCTTGATGAAATTATTAATTGTTTCTATGATTTCTTCTTTAACTAAATGGTTTTGGAGTATCATATTGTTTAATTTCCAATTGGTTTTAGATTTGGTTTTCCATGTACCATTACTAATCATTATTTTTATTGCCTTGTGATCTGAGAAGGCTGCATTCATTATTTCTGCTTTTTTGCATTTGTGTGCTATGTTTCTGTGACCTAATGTATGGTCAATTTTTGTGAATGTTCCATGTGGTGCTGAGAAGAAGGTGTATTCCTTTTTATCCCTATTTATTTTTCTCCATATGTCTATTAATTCTAATTTTTCTAAGATTTCATTCACTTCTTTTACCTCTTTCTTATTTATTTTTTTATTTGATTTATCTAAATTTGATAATGGTTGGTTTAAGTCTCCCACTAGTATGGTTTTATTGTCTATTTCTTCCTTCAATTCGCCTAGTTTCTCCATTAGAAATTTGGGTGCTATATTATTTGGTGCATACATGTTGATTAATGATATTTCCTCGTTGTCTAGAGTCCCTTTTAACAAAATATAATTACCTTCCCTATCCCTTTTGATCAGGTCTATTTTTGCATTGGCTTTATCAGATATCATGATTACCACTCCTGCCTTCTTTCTATCAGTTGAGGCCCAGAAGGTCTTACTCCATCCTTTAATTCTGACCTTGTGGGTGTCAACCCGCCTCATGTGTGTTTCTTGAAGACAACATATGGTAGGGTTTTGGATTCTAATCCATTCTGCTATTCATCTACGTTTTATGGGTGAGTTCATCCCATTCATGTTCAAAGTTATGATTGTCATTTGTGGACTCCCTGGCATTTTGATTGCCTTCCCTAATTCTAACCTTTTCTTCCTTGGCTCTACCTTTTAGTCCAGTGATTTACTTTGAATCCGTCCCCCTTGTCCCCTCCCTTGATGTTTCCCTTTTTAGTCCCTCCCTTTTTCTTCTCTCTCCCTCCCCCCTCTCTTTCCCTCCCTTTTTGTTCTCCCTCTCCCCCTCCCCCCCTTGGTTTTCCCTTCTCCTTACCCTTGTTGGGTAAGATAGAATTCAAGATCCCAATGGATCTGGATGTTTTTCCCTCTCAGAGTTGATTTCCCTGAGATTGAGGTTTAAGTAAACCCCCCCCCCTCTTTTCCTCTCCTTCTTATAGGAGTTTTCTTCCCTTCCCCTTCCCGTGTGAATCTTTGTGTGAGAACCATTATTCTATTTTGTCTTTCTTTACCCCCTATTTATACATTACATTTTCCCCACATGTTAGTATACATAGATTGATATAAATGTAGTCCTTATAGAAGAGAGTTTGAGTAAAAGAGGAAGATAACATTTTTCCCCTTTCCTTAATATTTACCTTTTCAGGTATTCCTTGCTCTTTGATTTTCGGTATCAAACTTTCCACAGAGCTCTGGTCTTTTCTTTGCAAAAAGTTGGAAGTCTTCTATTTTGTTGAATGCCCATACTTTCCCTTGGAAGTATATAGTCAGTTTTGCTGGGTAGCTGATTCTTGGTTGGAGACCCAGCTCTCTTGCCTTTCTGAAGATCATGTTCCATGCCTTACGATCATTCAGAGTAGAACTTGCAAGGTCTTGTGTGACCCTGATTGGCATTCCTTTATATCTAAATTGTCTTTTTCTGGCTTCCTGTAGGATTTTTTCTTTTGTTTGATAGCTTTGGAATTTGGCAATTATATTCCTGGGAGTTGTCTTTTGGGGGTTTAGTGTAGAAGGTGTTCTGTGAGCTCTGTCAGTGGCTGTATTGCCCCCTTGTTCTAGAATCTCTGGGCAATTTTCTTTGATTATATCTTGTATCACCATGTCCAGTTTGGTGTTTATTTCTGGCTTTTCTGGGAGTCCAATTATTCTTAAATTTTCTCTTCTCCCTCTATTTTCCAGATCTATCACCTTGTCGGTGAGATATTTTATGTTCTCTTCTAATTTCTTGGTGTTTTGGCTTTGCTTTATTAGTTCTTGCTTTAAAGCCTGGTTTTCTTTTACAGTTTGGTCAAACTGGTTTTGTAGATGCATGAATTTCTTTTGCATTATTTCCCACTTTTCCTCCCAGAGGGCTTCCATCTTTTTGGTCATTTCTGATTCAAATTCTTCATGGGTTTGTGGAGAGTTTCTATTTCCTTTGGAAGATTTTGGAGAATTTTCTTTTATATCTTCTTCTATCTGCTCTGTATTTTGTATTTTGGCTCCATAGAATGTGTCCAAAGTCGCCCCTTTCTTCTTATTTTTCTTGGTATTTTGGGGCTTCTGTGCTTCTGTGGAGTTTGTCATCTCTGAATGTGGAGGATTAGCTTTTCTTATCTCTGTCTGGTGATCAGAGGCTTTAGTCCTGGGCAGATGTTGGTTCTATGAACTTTCCCTGGGTTAAACTGAATATGCCTCACTGGAACTGGAATGGAAGGGTCGGACCATGAGGCCACACTCTCCCCCCGGCTTGCTTTCTGGAAGTTGCCTTCAGAATCGCTGGCCGTGAGGCTGTTTCGTCGGCCTGCGGGGGGGGGATGGGCTGCAGTTTCTCCAAGCTCGGAGGGCAAGGACTTTCACTGAGACTTGGATAGCAGGATCCAGCCTGTGAGGCTGTCTTGCCCGCCCTGAGGGTTGCTGTTGTTTCGACCAGCTCTCTGCAGCGGAAGCCCCAGGCAGTAACTTTCACCGGGACTCTGGTAGAAGGCCCTGAGGGTTGTTGTTCCGAGGACCCTGCTCTCTGAGCCCGGCCGGGCTACGGCTTCCCGGAGCCTTGGACTCTGCACTCCTACCCCTGAGGTCCGAGTGATCTCGGGCTCTGGCTTTTGAGGGGAGCCGTACCTTTTGAACCGGGTCCAGGTCCAGGAGGAGGGTTCCCAGGGTCTGTGCTGTTGATCGTTTTGAATTTCGGCGCCTTAGGAGCTTATAGTTTGAGATCGGTCGGGAAGGGTTTTCCGGAGATCTGAACTTTAGCTTTCTCTAAGCCGCCATCTTAACCGGAAGTGTCAGGAACACTTCTTAATTGAATATATACAAGTATTTTATATGATTTTGTAGACTGGCCTGATAACAGATACTGTAACTGTTTTTTAGTTATTTGGAATAAGATTTCCCTTTATATTATTTCCTCTGAGAATCTCCTCGTTTATATCTCTTAATTTTAGATTATTGCAACAGAATTGAATCATTTTCTAATCTGTTTTTATTTTTTAGTATTTATTCATTTTATAGGAGTGTATTGCTGAGTTATTCAGAGTTGCTCTATCCTTTGATCATCTCTTCTAGATGTTAACATACAGAGTGCAATTAAGTTGGTGATGATCTCTGTCAAGATTAAAAATTTAGTTTCTCTGCTAAAAGTATTATATTTTTATGAGGTTTATTTAAGATTAAGAAATAAAGAAAATATGAATATAGAAAGCACATGGCTAGGAGGGCCGAAAGTCCCATTCAATTTCAGTCTCTGCATTTTGGGAGACGCGTGTCCTTGGAAGCAGAAGCAGAGAGAGAATGGGTAGGCGGATAGTAGTAGTAGCCTCTCGGTAACTGAGGATGACTATTGTCTTTGTGTGTTTTTGTGCACAAAGACACTTGTGCATGAAGATTTAAGTGGAAAAGTCAATGCACAGAGACAGTCCCACTCTCTTGGCTTTCTTGGCACTCCACAGTGCTTTGCTGCGTCGCCATCTCAGCCGTTGAACCTTCTTGTTGGTTTCTTCCGCCTGTTCTGCCGAAGCAGTCTTCACATGCTGGGTGAGCAAAGCCCTGGTTCACCAGGGGTCGATGGCCCGATGGCTACCCTCACAAGGTTTAGCTGGCCTGTCGAAGCCGCTGCCCGGGGTGTGGCAGTTGCCGCATGCTAGCAGCTACTGGGAGCCACAAGTGAGAGCTGGGTGTCAGGTGAGGGTCAGAGGCTGGAGAGCTGCCCTAGGAGGGCATGACAGGCCCTCCATACCAAAGATACTACTCCTTCCTGAGCACCCCATACACCCCGGGTAGGCAGATACAGTCAGTTTAAATATCCCATCTCCCTCTCAGCCCAGATGAGGTTACAAGGCATTTCCGGAAGTGGCCAAGGACTTCTGGGAATTGAAGTCCAGGGTTCAAATCTCCATTTTTACATCTCTTTGCTTATGCGAACCATGAATGATAAAATTTAGATGACTGTGTCCACAAATGACCTCTCATTATTTTTATAGGCATGAAGAAATCAATTCCTTTATTTATTACTTCAAAGAAAATATCTAGCCCATCCTCCACTTACTTACAACTTCTTTATATTTTTTTATTTTGATTATATCAAGAATTTTAATATAGTAGTTGACTTCTTAGTTGAAATAAACATCCCATTTTTAATAAATCAAAAATTAAAACTGGATAACAAATAATAATTCTTAACACCCTTTGCTTCCCCTTTTTCTCTATCACCCTTAATACAGAAGTATAAAGAAGCCACACACCTGTAAGAAAAAATTTAAATTTTTCAACATTCATAGGTGAAAGTGTCTAAATAATGTATTACCTAATGATAAGCAACTTGGTAACAGATTTGTAATGTTTAGTTAGATTAGTCCTTGAATAATAGATGCAGTCTGTTCCTGGGACTGTATTTAAAGTATTCCTAGCATGATAAAATCTCTTAGAGTTTTGTATTATTCTAGAATAATTTTGCAGAATGGAGGATCATTCCACATTTTATTGATGTTCTGGATTAGGATTATTTTGGAATATCTCTGGGGTATGAGTCATAAGTATAAGGTTTCATTACTATGGGCAAGACCTGAAAGAGGAAACTACCAACAACAATGTAGGTTAGCACCTTCTTTGCAAGTGAGTCTGAGAGTTGCCTAAAGCAGTGGGATCAAATTCCACTTGGGGCCTACAGAGCTATAAAACAGATTAACAAGTAATTGAGAAATGTTAACAAAATAAATACAAATATGATATGGATATCTAAATATTTGACACACAGGACCCAGTATTTGAATTTGACATCTCTGGCATGGTGGACTGAGAAGTTAGTTAATTAAGTCTTTTCAGTGTCACAGCCAGTCTATATTGGAGGAAAAACTTGAATCTAGATCTTTCTGGCTCTGAATCTGACACTCTATCCACTATACAATGCCATCTATCTCTATATTTTGTGAATCTTTGAATGTCAGATGACTCTAATAATAATTATCCTATCTGGTTTACTAATAGTATCCAAAATAGTCTATTCATACCAATTCAATTTGTCTAATGGTACATTAACTAATACATTTAGACCTTATTTAGTTGATAATGCAAAATATTTCAATTTTTTTAGCCCCACTTTTAGACCATTAGCATGAAACATGATCATGATTTTGTGATTTTCGTCCGTACACTTAATTTCACTTCACTTTAGAAGATGTGATATCTGGGCTAGAGTTGGGGTGTATGTGAAGCATGGAGGATTTTTTTCCAGTTAATATTTTCCACATTTAATTGATTTGCAAAATTTCCCTAAGTAAAGATGCTGCTATTTATCATGTTCATTTGATTAAAATTCCTATTTAACATTTTTCTCAATATAAAAGATATATTCCTAAGATCATCTTATATTAAGATTTATTTCTTCATCTGAATATCCTATATAAGCATATTTATCATGCCATTAAACCTTCACATAGAGTTTAAAGCAAAGTTCCTGATTTAGCATTACTGGTTGTTATTAAAGTTTTAGTAATTATTAAGTGTAGAACTCCCTAAGTGGACAGACCACTTACAATTCTTATATTTGAAAATGTTTGGAATTGTTATTATATTGTTTATAATTTTAATAGTTATTAAATAAATATTCATCTCTTTTTCTTTATTTATTCTTTAAAATTTATTTATCTGCAAATTTTCTACCATTGTTTCTCCTGAAGTTCCCACATTTTCTTTTTATGGTCCTAAACATATATTAACAAACTTTCTTATATGGTCTAAAGCCAAGCAATTGCAGGCTTGGGATTTGGAATCTATGGTTATTTTATCTGTTTAGGAAACCTGTCATGTGGAAATCTTCTCCACTAATGTACCTCAGCAATTCATCTGTCACACAGTCTTAGAGAGTTGTCTAGGACATAAAAGAGAGCAAATGACATTTAAATGGTCATAATGGTAAGATGTGTAAGATGATGAATTTGTACCTCAATCTTCCTGACTCCTACACTACTCTGTATGAACTGTGCCATGCTTTTGTCTGGAAAAATTGTAATTATTCTTTATTCATTGTTCATATTTAACTACTTCTAAAAAAGTCAGATGAGGCTTATAAAATTAAATAAAATATAAAACAAGGCAGTTATGAGCAAAACAAATCTAATTAAAAGAAGATAAATAGATGTTACTTAGAGTAAGCCAAGTCTTTTACTATGGCTAAACAGTAGTTTAAGATAGTCATCAGTGAACGTGTTAAAGGACCTCATTGTACTTAGATTGAATTTATTGTCTAAGAAAAAGTGGCATACAAATATATGCTTTAGTGTCAAATGTTTTCTGGGCACAAAGTGAAAGAAATTATTTGTCACATGATCTTATATTAGGATCATTGGGTAACAATATATTAATCATTCCATTGCAGATTTAAAAAAAAACAGTATATAAATATCCATGTGTATATAAAAATATATGTATATGTTTTTGTTTATAAGCATATATAAATATACAACTATATACATATGTATATATACATATATAGAAGAATGTTTTTTTCCTAAGTAAGATTGTCCTATTTTATTTTGTAATTTTTCCTCAAAATGAAAAATATTCTATATGTATGAACAGTTCAAATTTTTCCAAATACTTTGATAAAATTTTTAATATTTGTTTCCTTTCCTTTTGTAATTCATGTTCTCTCCCTTCCTCCAAAACCTCTCACCTCCCAAAGAAGGAAGGTAACATGATATGTTGTACATGTTTTCATGTATACTACATATTTCCCTATTAATCATATGGGAAAAAAAGATATTGCTTATACTATAGAAAAATTCATGGAGGAAATATGCCTTGATTCGGTCCCGAATTCAGGTTTGGCTATATTAACATGTAAATATGCAAATAGAGGGCTGCATAATTAGCTTTGATGAGTATATGAATCTTGTTTTGGATGATGCAGAGGAGATTCACTCTAAAACAAAGTCAAGAAAACAACTTGGCCGGATCATGCTAAAAGGAGACAACATTACCCTACTACAAAGTGTCTCTAATTAGAAGTATGTGGTCAGTGAAGTCAGGAGGCACTCAGAAAACAAAACGTTTTTTCTAAGTCACACTTGTCAGGATGCAAATAGTTATACATATTTTTCCATGTTATTTTGATCTTTTATGGTATTATAAGAACAATAAATGGGATGCTCTGGGGTTTGTTTCTATTTTTTAAAAAAGTCATTCACAGTTGATCTTCATACATTATTGTTACTATGTACAACATTATCTTGGTTATGCTGCTCACTTCACTTTTTATCACTTCATATAAGTTTTTCCAGGTGTGTTTTTGTGTGTACATTAATTGTTTTCATTTCTTATGTCAGGATAGTTTTTCATTACAAGCATATACCACAACTTGTTCTTCTATTCCCAAATTGATGAATATCCTTTCAGTTTCCAATCCTTTGACACCACAAAAAAAATTGTACATTTAAGTTCTTTCCCCCTATAATTAATACCTTTGGGATACAGATCATAGTGCTAGTATTGCTGGATCAGAGGATATGCACAGATTGATGATCCTTTGGACATGGTTTCTGATTGCTCTCCAGAATATTTGAATCAGTTCATATCTCTACCATCAGTGTATTAATGTCCCAATTTTTCCACATCCTCTCAAATACTTATCATTTTCCATTTTTGTCATATTAGTCTGGTGAGTGTGTAGTGGTACCTCAGAGTTGTTTTAATTTGCATTTCTCTAATTCATAGTGATTTGGAGCATTTTTATACGACTAAAGATAGTTTTAATTTATATATCTAAGACTTGTCTGTTCATTTTGTTTGATCATTAGTAAATTAGGGATATGTATTATTTCTAATATAAAGTGATATCATATATAATGTTTTCAGCATTATTATCATACTGAATATTACCAACTTCATGTCTGAAAAATGTAATGCCTTCATAATTGAAATTTTCTAGTTAGCTATGCTTAGATTAATTTTTTTTACCAAGTCTTTACCATTATTGTCTCTTTTTCATCTCGCCCCAGTGCCCCAGATGTTCTCTGCCTTCCTTTTAGATTTTATTTTGTTTGTTTTTGTTTTTTTCTTGAAAGTTGTTTCACTCTGTCTCCTTGTTGGTTCTTTTACTCCTTAATTCACGATATTTTAGTCTTGGTCAGAGAGGATTCTTGTGGTGACATGGAGCAGCTCTGATTCACTCCACCATTTTTGCTCTGCCCTGGGAAGTTCTCTCTTTTTATCTTTCTATTACTTGCTATAAATTTATTACACAGCAGGAATCTAGTAAATAATTACTTACAGGCTGAAAATGATAATTTGTCAAAATGATTCAAGCATATATTTAATGCCAAATTTTTCTTTCTTCCTTATCTGGATAAAATATAAGTAAATATATAATTAATTTAATAAACATTTATAAGAATCCAAAACCATTTGTTATTTTAACTGAAGATAATTCAACAATTACCTGTTGACCATCTACCCTTGCATAACTTTCAAGAGTTATGGTAATTATTACTCAGTCTTTGAATCTGATATGTATGAGTGATTGGTTAGTAAAGATATTAATTAGAAATACCTGATAAATGTTATAGGTTATGGTTGATTGATAGGCAGATATTTCATTTAATCTTTTATTATTTGTGAATATGAAGGATTTTTTATGTATCAAGCTGAAATTCATGAACAACTTCTCTTTGTTGATTTTAATTCTATATTCTGAGATGAACTTCCTTGAATAATACAATTCCATATACCATCTAGTTCAATCAATAGTTGACAAAAGTTTTATCTTTTATATACCGGATGTGTTAATCCAATATTTGTTTCAAAATATCTAGTGAAAAATAATCCTTAGTTGCCAAAGATATTTACACATTTCATATGATGTAATTTTACTATTTTTCACTGCTAACATTTTCAGAAGTATCTATGATCACATCGAATCAGCAGTTCCATTTAGTTATGAATATCACACCCATCAATTCTTTTCTATCTTGTTCAAGTTTCCCCCATGTTCTCCTATATGTTCTAATCAGTTTGTCAGAGCCCTTTCTTATTTCTTCTTATATCATATGGGTGCCATTAGTCCACTACAGATATCTACTTATCCCTCAGTCTTGTCACATGATATTCTCATTTCTTTCTTTGAGAGTTTTTCACTGATTATATATTATAATCTTCTTATACCAACCATTTTAAATACAGCTCCATACAATTCACCACCATTCCCTCTCTATGACACCTCAACAAGTGAATGAGTGAACTTGTGAACTAGTACTGCAATATGGAGTATTTCACTGAAATCTCCAAAATCAACTTCCACAAGAACAGAAAGTAAAATGTTCATTGGAGGGCTAAGCAAAGTAATGTTCAAAAAAGAACTCACAAAATATTAGAGAGGTTGTAAACTACACAATTAAAATAAATTTTGTCAGGGAAAGATCAAGGGATTAAGAATTGTGCTTTTCAAAGATACTGTCAGCATTGAAAAGGTCCTAGAATTTAAAGGACACAAATTGGATTGCAGGTTAGTAGACCCTGCAAAGGACTAAAGCTTTAAAGTGAAAGAAGCCTCACAAAAAAGTATTTGTTGGTAGACTGAGCCCAGGTACATCAGAAGAAATCAAAGAATACTTTTTTAGCATTTGAAGACACTGAAAATATTTTATTTCCTATGGACATGAAAATAAATGAAAAAAAAAATTTCTATTTTATCATATTGTCAACTTGGAATCTAGAAACCCCAATCTTGAGATCTTGAGAACCCCAAGTTTGTAAGTGATGTCACATGAGAATTTCTCCTGGAGGGAAGTTCCAACTTCACAAGTTTCATACTATGTAGTAGTAGTAGTCTCTCGGAAGCCAAGAATGACGATCAAAGACACTTGTGTGTGAAGGAGATTTAAGTGGAAAAGTCGATGCACAGAGACAGTCCCACTCTCTCGGCATTGGAAGCCTGGGTCCAGTGGCATGAAAAATTGTTACGCCTCGAGACTTCCTCAGCTGCATTGGATGGCCCTGTTGTCCTTTGTGCTCCAACACGCCCTGAGCACTCCACAGTGCTTTGCTGCGTCGCCATCTCAGCCGTTGAACCTTCTTGTTGGTTTCTTCCACCTGTTCCGCCGAAACAGTCTTTGCATGCTGGGTGAGCAAAGTCCTGGTTCACCAGGGGTCGATGACCCGATGGCTACCCTCACAAGGTTTAGCCGGCCTGTCGAAGCCTTTGCCCAGGGTGTGGCCACTGCCTCATGCTAGCAGCTACTGGGAGCCACAAGTGAGAGCTGGGTGTCAGGTGAGGGTCAGAGGCTGGAGAGCTGCCTTAAGAGGGCCCGACAAGCCCTCCATACCAAGGTGCTACCCCTCCTGAACACCCCATACACCCCAAGTTTCATACTAACAATAGACAATAAAGTACTTTAGGTGGAGCTAGCAGCCTCAATCAGGTGTGAAGTACCTTTCTTTTTGTCCTGGTAGTTTCTCCCTTTGTGTCAAAATCCTTTCTAAGGTAGCCTTGCCCTTAGCTGGATCTTTCCCTTTTGTGTCCATTGTAAAGCATCAGCCTTTCCCTGATAATCTTGTCTAGGATTCCTCATTTTCTTTGTAGTCATTGTAAAGTCAATCAACTATACTTTCCCATCCTCAGTTCCCTAGAGGTGTATAAGTTCCCCAATTTTCATGGTTCCTCAGGGCTGTCAATCTAGCCAGGTTGGCACTCCCAGGGGTTGGTAGCCAGAGTGGCCAGAGTCTTGGGACTCAGAATCAGTTTGGAGTTCATAACTGTGTGGAAGCCTGAGGAAATCATGCCAAACTCCTATCCTGATTAAAGATGTGTTTTTTCTGACTATTTAATAGTTCTGTGTTTTTTCCAGTTTAAAAATATATACAGAGGAAGGACAAGAAAATAAATTATGAGAACAAAAATAACATCAGACTGGTTCTAGGATGTGTGAAATCAAGCTTCCCTTCCTAAAGTCACACAGTCAGCAAAAGTAACAACAGAAAGGAAAGAATGGCATTGAGGCTGGTGGGCAAGGGTGTCTAGAAGTTATGGCCAAGACCAGGGCCAAAATTGTCACTAAGAAATTTTTATAAGTATTATGATCAAAGATATAGAAATTTTTATAGAGCCTATTGTAGTGACCAACATTATATTGGCTATGGTGGATATGGTGACTCTAGATATAACGAAGGGAAATAATAATACAGATAGATATATGCAGATTACAGTAGTCAACAAAGCACATATGCCAAAATATCCTGAGGGGATGGCAACCACTGAAACAATTACCAGCCATATGAAAGGAGGACATAGAGAAAATAGGTACAGATGCCACAGCAACCTATCTTGCAGGATGATGGCATTGGATAGAAAATGGTCTTCTATTGATCTGAGATGACTATGTTATAAAAGGCTTGTAGTGTCCAATTGTATATAGCAGCCAATTTAGTTTTCTTTTTACTATGTCCTTTGTCATCTGTGTTTTAACAAATGTGGATTTGTGATTAACAAATGTGAATAAAGTGTTATTTGTGTACTTTCATGTCAAAATATTTCTCAAAAATAAATTACTTATGATTGTTAAAAAAAAAAAAAAGAAAAGAAATATAGTAAGAGTTTCCAGGGAAGAAACCAGGATGGCAGAGTGGAGGAAGTCCTAAACTGATATCCCTCAACATTCCCCTCCAAGCTTCTCAAAACCAAATCTAGAGTGACTGAACCAAGAAAAACTCAATATGAGACATTCCCCAATCACAAAACAACTTAGGACTGTGAATTTTATGACGTCTTGATATAACAAAGTGCATTCTCTTTAATCACTCAAATAATGAGAGGCCAGTATAAGATGAAGATAGACAAAGGCTTTATTGCTTTCCTGCAATGGATAGAGACATTGCTTTCAAGTCAGAGACCCAAAGGCAATGCCCAGTGATACAAATGAATTCTCCAATTTATTAAAATCAACCCAATGCCCTCCACTGTGCACAAGAGTAGCAATTAGAGGCCTATATAAAAGACTGGGAAAGTGAGGGGTAAAGGAGAGCAAAGCTGTATCTAATTAAGCCAATCAAACTTAGCTTCTACAGGGATATTGATTTTAAAATACATTGAGAATAATGCACTGATTTCCACTCCATTTAGGAGGTTGGAAGGAGAGATCCCTTAAATGGAGGTGGAAGTTGGCTTGAAACTTATGTTGATGCAAAAACCAATGATAGGACTAGGTGGTAGTGCTAGAAGCAATAGAAACTTCAGGAACTCTCAAGGCAGATATAATAAGAGGACCTAGCAACCAGTCAGAAAGAGATTACCAGGATGCTGGTGCTAACATTGGGATCTGGACCATAAAGTGCTTAACAACTTTATTACCTATGCACACTTCTGGGTCAAAGTACAAAAGCAAAGAGGAGCACAGATAAGATAGAGCTGGGCCCTTGAGGAGCACTAACACTTTCAGCCTCAAGGACCAGAGACCTGAAGAATAGCAATGCTTCTGGTCCCAAAGAGAAGGAGCTAGGAGGAGCAGTAATGATCAAAATCCCAAGATTAGGAGCCCTTCTCATATAATTACCAGAGCCCAAACCAGAAGATCAAGGTCCAAACCTCTTCCCAAATCATATTATCTTGGAAGTTTTGAAAACTTCCAATTCTGAGAACTAGTTGTTGAAGGATATTAATGTTGAATTGTATTATTTATCATCATTTTATTTTTCCAAACTACTTAAACTCCTTAGGTCAGCCTGCTCCCAAGCCAGTGTAATTACTCCTTTGTCTCAATGCATTTTAACTAGATTTAAGTCTTTCTTTTGTTTAAGGCAAGGTGGAGACCTCCTTTATCTATAAACAGGGACATTCTTCCAAAGGACTTTGAAAGTATGACCTCTCTTTGTCCTTGCAAAAGGTATCTAGATCCACAATTGGGGAAAAAAAAAGCCACAGAAAACCATTGACAAAACATTATATTTCAGAAATAATCCTTTCTTCCCTATTTTTCCCATACTCTACTAGCTGTTTAAATTTTAGGGTCTTGTGATTATTATCAATAATATAAGCCTTTCATGAATTACCTATTGCAAAATGTGTGATAAGTTGGAGATACCTTTCAGAGACATTATAAGGAAAAGAACACTTTGCTTATATCTTTTTTTCATGAAAAGAACAAAGAAAAGTTACAGTGCACTTTTAAAAACCCTCTACATTGTTAAGCTTTAGTTCTTTTTAAATTTTTATTTTTGTTTCTCTTTAATGGACTTTTCCCAAGTCATTAGAAAAAAATGTAGAATTTTTAACAGGTACAGATACAGATATTAGTGAAGCTGACACAGAATTTGAGAATTTTCAGGGAAAAAAAAATTGGACTTCTTACCCTGAATACAAATTATTTATACACCCAATTTCTTTTTTTTCTTCCCAGGCCAATTGGTTACTATAGCAAAATCACTGAAAATTTTTAGTTCATTCATGTTTGCCTTGTTTAATTGCAAGTAGATGATTGATGAGCCTTGGGAATTTACTTCTTTTTACTGTGTACTATAATCATTGCTTTACAGAGCCCTAGAGAATAATTAAGGAAATACAAATGATGTCTATTTCCTGTATAAATATACCTAACAGTGAAATAAATAAGTTCAGGAAAGTTATATAAGATAGAAGCAAATGTCAGAAGAGAACCTACAATATGAGAAAAAGTTATTTTATTAAATTATCAAAATTGAAGCCATATGAAATTGTTTTAATACTTAAATAGAAGTCTATATATAAATTTTTGAGATGTTGCATTTAATATTCAAGATTTTTAAAAAATATTTATTTTATATCAGCAAGTCATGCACAGTGTTGTCCCATATAAAATTAATAAGATATTAATATCTCATGTATCCTAGGAATAGGCAATTATGTTAAACCTAGGTATTTCTAAATATAAATCTTTAGAAATATTTTGAGGTAAATAAATGCATAATGTAGGTTAAAGAATAATTATTAACTTATACTCTCCTTTGTACTTTCCAATAAATAATCTAATTTTAAAATTTAATTATCATTTCATAATTTGATAATAAAATGCTTTGAGAATGAGCAAAGGTGGGTATAAGTAATGTGAACTTTATTGAATATGTAGGATATGAGTAATGTTGTACACAGCAAGATCTCTTGGATTTTTTTCTATTTCCTTATAGTATTGTACATTAAAAATTCCATTTAAAGCTTATCTACCTAAAGCTAGAATTTTTTTTTTTGTTCTAATCATTTGTAGCTGAGATTTAACAAGTATCCTTTTGGACACACATATATGCATGAGTACATGTAAATATGTAAATACTTATTTATTATTATTATTGGTTTCTCTACCAATACAGATTAATAACATCTGAAATTCGCAATCTTTAATACTTGTGTACTTGTTTATGTGTATAGGTATGTATATGTTTTTGTTTGTGACATCTACATGTATGAATAGTTTATGTATACATATATAGGTATATAGTGTGGTGTGTGGAATGTGTACTTATGTGTGCATAAATATTATGAAATATATTGTAGTATCATAGAGAAACTGATTTGTTTAAACAGGGTATAAGGTTGTGATTATGTATCATATGTATGCACATATGTAAATATAAGATATATAAAAATATGTGAATGGTAATAATTTTTTAAACCCATACATTCCACATTAGAATCAGTACTATGCCTTGGTTCTAAGGCAGAAGAGTGGTAAGGGCTAGGCAATGGGGGTAAAGTGACTTGACCAGGTCACATAGTTAGGAAGTATCTGAGGTCAAATTTGAACCCAAGATCTCCCATTCCTGGGCCTGGATCTCAATACACAGAGCTACTCAGTTGCCCCTAAATATTTTTAATCATGTAAAGAAATAATAATTTCCTAATGGATGCCAAATATTATTTCAAGTACCATGGTTATAAAGATAAATATAAATCAGCCGCTGATCCCAACATACTCAGAATACTCAGACAAAACAATCTCTGGATCTCCTACATCTTCTGTGTAGATCACTTTGGGGAAACTGCTAAAAGAAAACTCTCACTCCAATTTTTCTAAAGCTTTATTCAAACAAAAGTGAAGTCTCTCCCGGCCACTGAAATTAACTCACCACTTTCATTTCTATTAACCTTCTTCACCACCCTCATTCATAAAAGAGGAAGCACTCCTCCTACACATGGGATTGGTCCTCATATGGACAAATCCCTGGCCTGGGAGTAGTGTGTTGGGTGGGGGGTGTTTGTGGGGGGAGGTGGTCCCACCCTAGCATGGAATTGGTCCAATTCAAGATCAATCCCATCCAGGAAGTAGCAGGGAAGGAACTCCTAGGGCATGCTGGGAAATGCAGTCCCCATCCTGGATACATTTTAAAACCCACAACTTTCAGAGTTACTGAGAATTTAAATTGTATGCCTATAATCACATAGCTAGGGAATATCAGAGATAGTAGTTATATCCCCTTCATTATCTTTCCTATGTATTGTAGTCCCCTCTTTCTTCCTGGTTTCACCTTGTTTCAGTTACCTGGGGTCCTGGTGGGTAGAGTTGGACAAAATTCTTCTGTGACTTGGAGGTTTGTCCACCAATCTCAAAAGTCTCTTGCTAAATTCTTCTGTCTTCACTTGTAAGTTTTTGTTTTTGTTCATTTTTGTTTTTGTTTTTGTGATAGAGAGATAGATGGGATGGGAGGCCTCAGAGCACTGATCGGAGAAGCATGAAGAGAAAAAGATAACACATGTGTAACTGGAAATCTGTTACCCTAAAAATTACATTTCCTGGGAGTCCACTGACTTCCTGTAGACAGGGGATAAATTCAGTGGGTGCTCTGGCTCTAACCTCTTTTGTTTTCCTGGCAAGGATGGTGGTGGTAAGCACAGGGATTTTGAATAGGCTGATTAGCCATGGGCATGGACATGGTTGTTTTTTTTTAATTTTGCATCCCTTTTATTCCTTTACTTTTAATGATCATTAATAAATCCCTTAAAATATAACATGTTTATTATTGAGATTCATTTTAATTTTTACATTATTTGGTGACCAGAAGTTGGAGAAGGAATTCTCAATTTTTTAAGATAGCCTATATAAAAATTTTTAAACCACGTTTCTCCTGCCATGGCTTTTCACCCTCCACCCTCATGAACTCCAAGAGAACTCCAAACTCTCTACCAGAGTTGCTGCCCTGCTTCTGCCGATCTTTTCCTCCCTGCTGCCTCTGGCGCTTGCTCCTTCTCCTGCTCCTGAACCTCCTCATGATCTCTTGATCTTCCAATCCAAGCCCTGGCCCCAACCCTGGCTACTGTTGCTGATCTTGTTGAGTTGCTGATCTTGTTGAGTTGATGGTAGCTGCCACTGTGTCCTTGGAATTCACAAATTTGGAGTCCTTAGAGCCGCTCTCTGGGCAGCTGGTAAAAAACCGGGTGTGTTACCCTTAGGCAACAATTAGCCTCTAAACTCCCTGTCCATGTGGCAGGGGAAGCAAACTGCTCCCTAGATATATATTTTAAAATAGTCTTTTTCTTCTATTTTGCTTTTGTTAATTGTCACATAGACAATAGATGGACTCCATCAACTTGGTTAACAACCTTTGGAGAATTTAATGAGCTTTTAATGAGAATTTAATTGATTTTAAAGGGTCTTTAGACATGATTTTTAGATTTCTTTTTAATACCTCTGACTGATCATCTTGCCTGCCTCTGAGCTATTTGTAATAAGTGGTAAAGGATCTATTTTAGTAGCTGAAGTGAAGTACAATGATATCCCCACCTCAGCATTTGTAAAATGTAATGGGTGAGACATAATAGACTCATACAAAAGGAGCTGGGAAGTTGTTCCAAGAGCATGGTACTCCTGGATGGCTCCCAAGAGGGAGCATCTCCCATTTGTAACTCTTTAATTTATACTAACCTTCCACCAGAATGATCTAGATTCTTGGTGACATTTTTTTAGACCCAACATCAACAGAACAGAAGTTTGTGTCTATTCTAGACTCCATTGCCACATTTTTTGTAAGGATATCAGTAATAGATTAAAAAAAATCTTAGCCAAGGTTTAAAGATTGTTAAACCTTAAAAACTTGAGAGAAGTGTCCATTAGATTCTGTTTCTTTTTTTTTTTAATGTCATACAGCAGACTCATGTGAATCCTAATGATAGCGGGTGTGTTTGCTATTTAATTAAATGGGATATTATAACTTTGGAGATTTTGATACTTTTTGAATGTGCATTAACTGTTGTATCAATGTTCTTTATAAAAAATTCTTTCAATTTGTAAAAAATCATTTGTACTCACACAATGTATCATGGCCAAGTTTGAAAAAGAAATGAATCACATTCTTTGGGTGAGAAAACTTTGTATTCTATCTAGTTTTAGCTGTCACAGAGTGTCAATGATTGTAAGCTATATATTTTTGATTTAAAAAAACTTTTTAATATTGTTTTTCCTCACATGTGCAACATTTTATTTCCATTTTAATTTTTCTCTCCTTTTTTGTATTTGAAGCACATGTCAGCAGTATTGAGAAAATTTTCTTTAATTTTTTTAATCTTGTAGTAATATAAGTTTAAAGTACATTTACCCTAATGTCAATGCATACCCAAAAAGCTTTAGACTATAAAAATGATGCCATTGATTGTTTTAAAAAATTATGGAACTTTGCTTAATGATTCTGTCTTATTCCAGGAGAAGGGAATATAAAAAGAACCATTGCACAGTGCCAAAGAAGCACAAAGCTACTTGCATAGTGCCAATTGAGCACAAGGTCAAGGATACCAAACCAATCCTAAGTGGATTGATAACATTCTTCTCAAAGAGAACAAGAACTTGATCATGTGTGAGACTCAAGGTTGAGGCTATTTAACGTGTGTTAAATACAGGTCTTTCTTGTACCGCATCCTCTATATCAAATACATAACATTGATTATTCTGGCTCTATCCTGACTCCCATTTGCTCCTATAATTTAGTCCCTTTTCTATCTTTAACAGTGTGGCAAACTTTCTGCAGTCTTGGCTACTGACTGGGTAAATGCATAATTGTTTAAATCACTTTAATTGGGCCCTGATTCCAGGACCCGTTATAGGTTTATTTTCCTTTACTTAGAATTTTTACACATAAGATTTTGATAGTCTATATTACATCCAGAAATTATCTTTTCTCTTTTATTTGGATTTTTTTGATATTTTTTTTATTTCTCTTGCCAATTGATTCATTTACCTCATAACTCAGTCATGCATCCCTAAGTGATGCCTTTATTTTTTAACAACCTTTAGGGGGGAAAGTATTATTATTTTAAATTGCAAAGTTTAAATTCTTTTTGAGAGTAATTTTAGAATAAGAAACATACTACCTCTCTGAATCCAGAAAGTGAACTGTTTGCAGAAGGCACCATTAAGATGCCTGCACAGACCGCACACTACCCCAGAAGATCCAGAGTAGATTTAGGGATGTGGTGATTTGAACTGTGTGGGGTTGAATGCATTATTTTATGTATACTTTTATGCTGAAGGGGACTACATCCTAACTGTTTGTCAATGCGCCTAGCAATCATGGGTTTGTTCTTTTCGCTTTTATGCCCAAATTACTATAATTTAATAGTTATGTTAAATGATCAAATTGGGGAGACTAACCCCACAAAATGATCTTCAGGGGGGAATGTGTAATTGGAAATGTTACCCTAAAAACTACATTTTCTGGAAGCCCACTGACTTCCTGTTGTTATGTACTTCCTGTAGACAGGGGATATTAGCCAGTGGGTTGGCTGGTCTTGAACTCTTTGGCTTCCTGTCAGTATGGTGATGGTGGTAAGAGAGTTTTTAACAGGCTGATTAGCCATGGACACTTGGTTTTATTTTGTATCCCTTTTATTCCTTTATTCTAATGTCCTTTAATAAATCTCTTAAAATAATATTTTTATTATTAAGAATTCATTTTAAATTTTACACACAGTACTATACAATAAAGTTAAACAGTTCATATTTTCAGGCTCCCACTAAGGGGTCTTTGAACTTGTCCCTCAGAGATAAAGGAATATTAATGTATAGTACTATATAACAATGTACCATGTACTTGATTGTCACCATTTTAATGTTGTTAAGGTCTTACTTCATGCTTAATTCATCAATTCACCATTATTTTACATATGTATATACAAGTAAATTATGTTATATGTGGAGTCAACCATTATTCTCTTATATTTGAGGTTTCAGCCATCCATGGTAGGTCTTGGAATGTATTCTTTATAGATATGGTGCTGTACCGTATATTTGCATATGTAATTTTAATTATCTTAGCTTTTTCTAGAAGGCAATTATATATATTTATTTTACATATTTAAGGAAGGCAAATATATACTGTAATAAGTAAATAAAATTGGTAGGTTGACAACTGTTATGGGTAAAGTAAATCTTGCATAAACGAGGACTGAAAAGTCCTCGTTTATACAAGATTTACTTTAATAGGAAAACTGGACCTCAGGAAGAAGTTTGATAGAACCTAAATTTATTTTTTATCTTCTATGAGGAGAGGCAGGGACAAGAGACAGGATTTAGAAATAGGCTAAGAATCTCTTAAATCCAACATTAAGATTTCTAAATAACACAAGCCCCCAAAACTGCTCCTCATGGAGTATTTTCATATTCACTAAGGTGAAACTGCACTAATCTATACTGTCTAAAATATTAACTTTTATCTTATCAAGCTACACTAAATTGATGAACTTAAATATAGAATAAACCTAAAGTAACTTAGAGTAATTGTGAAATCTTGAAAACGAAGTTGAATCAGTTTCTCACTCTCATCAGAAATCAGGCAAAGAAGAAAGCCTTCTCACAGTGTCTTCTTGTCTGGGCTTCACTGGTCAAACTGTCAGCTCAATTCACACAGCACTGCTCTTTAGCTCCCCTTATGGCTCAAAAGGGGTAAAACTCTTACTAAACTCTTTTTTTTTTTGTCTCTCTATTCAGTGTCAATCTCAAATCTCAAATAAAAAGTATCAAAGTAACTAAAATCTTCTGTTTTTCTCAGAGGAAAGATCCAGCCACCTGCTCTCCAGAGGAAGTTCAAGAGATAGCCCCAGAATTCTCTAATTGACTCTCATTTATGCTAGTTTCTTAAAGAGCCTTCAGTAACTTTTTTCTGTCTCCTTTCTTAAAGGGTACAGAGTAAATTGGGCAAACCCTTTCTCTGATCTTAAGACGTATTCTTAATTAAACTAAATTAATCTGAATCATAACAGTACACACACACACACACACACACACACACACACACGTATCCAAATGATCTAGAGTCAAGAACACCTGAGTTCAAAGATGATGTGTAACCCTTGGCAGTCACTTAACCTCTAATAGCTAGGTAGCACCGTTGATAGAAAATCAGACCTGGAGTTCTGAGGATCTAGATTCAAATTTGGCCTCAGACATTTCCTAGCTGTGTGACTCTGGGCAAGTCACTTAATTCCATTTGCCTAGCAGCTGCCCTTAGGCTTTAAAATTTTTATTAAAAAAGAAAGTAAAATGTACTTTTAAAAAGATTATAGGAAGTCACATTAACTGCTATTTTTTTAAGTACTGTAGAAGAAAATGGCCAACCACTCTAATAGCTTTGCCAAGAAAATCTCATGGATAGTATGATCCTTGTGGTCATGAAAAATCAGACATATGTCCATGTTTACATACTCTTTGATTCAGCAATAACACTACCAGATCTCTATCTTAAAGAGATTTTTTAAAAGGAAAATAATATTTGTGTACTAAATATATATAATAGCTATTCTTGTGGTGGTAAAAAATAGAAATGTAAGGGATGCCCCTCAGTTGGGGAATGGCTGAACATGTGGCCTGTGATTGTGATGAAATACTATTGTGCTATAAGAAATGAGAAATAAGATGGATTCAGTAAAACTTGGAGTGACATCAAATGATGCAGAGTAAAGTGATCAGAACCAAAAGAACATTGTACTGAGTGTCAGCAATATTATACAGTGATCAACTGTTGATTACGTATGTTTTCTCAGTAATACAAAAGTCTAAGAAATTCCAAAGGGCTCAGGAAAAAAAAAAATGTTGTCCACTTATAGAATAATAACTGATGGGCTGAATGCTATGAGAGAAAGATAAAGAATGACTTTGCAAAAGAGACTAAAGGTAAGAGTTTGCAAAGAGGGTCTTGCTACATGCACAGAACTTTATAGTCTTTATTCTAGAGCCTGGGCAAAAGATAAAACTGGACACAGTGAGGAATTGGGAGCCATGGGTTCCTGACCCTGAAGAAGATTGGAGAGGTTACTTCCTGTGGCTTGGTTTGTCTGAGCCAAGTGGGAGTTGATCTACCTGTTTGCTGGGGATCCGAAGGTTCCTGCTTTTAGATTCAGTCAATCCTGTTTCCACATTTCAACTACCTGAGTTCCTGTGAGATCCTATGTCCTGAGTGTTTCCTTACTGTGCAAAAAAGAACTGCCAGTACCCAGTAAAGTCTGTCTGTGGGAAAGGCCTGGAGCCATCTTGGTTTAAGCCTGGGAAAGTGAACTCACCAACAGTTCAGAACTATCATGTTTTGATGGACTATAAACTTGTCACCATTAATTTGGAGGACCTGTTAGCTTAGGTAGCTAAATAGTGTGGAGTTTATAGATAGTATAGTGAAAGGCAGCCAGAAGATCTTTGAAGATGACCTCTTGCAAGGCCTGTAGAATAGGGGATACAGTATCCTGAGTTTAGAGCAAGGAAACTCCTTGGTTCCTGGTCTTCCCTTCCTCTTTTACATGAATATTAATAAACTTCATTGTTAATGTTTTTACCTTTTTGTCAACTAGTCAGATAGCATTTTGGCCTGCAAGCTTCATGTCAGGCCTACCCTCTGAGTACTGTATCCAAACTTGATAGAGCACTTTGTAAAATTTAAAATTAAATCTCAATATGTTATATTTTGGGAGATTTGTTAGTGATTATAAGAAATCAAGGAGGATACAAGGAGGATACAAAATAAAGATCACATGCCCATGGCTGATTAACCCATTTCAAAATCTCCACTCACCACCATCAACATGATGACAGGAAGCAAAAGAGAGGGTGGGACCCTTCACATCCTTGCCTAATATCCCCTATCTACAGAAAGTAGTAATGACAGGAAGTCAGTGGGCTCCTGGGAAATGTCGTTCTTTTTTAGGGTGACAGATTTTCAATTATATAATCCCCCCCTGAGATCTGTGGAAGACTAGTCTCACCAATAGATCTTGTAAACATAACCAACTTTTAAATTAAAATAATTTGGTGGTAAAAGGGATAAAAACAAAACCAGTGCTTGCTAGGTGCAATCCAAATAAAAAGAGAAAAGATAATTTCTGGATGAAATATAGACTATCAAAGTCTTATGTGTAAAAATTTTATGCCAAAGAAAAATAAATTTATAACAAGTCCTGAATCAGGGCCCAATTAAAGTACTTTCTATCCCACAAGTCTGTAGGACAAGATGCAGCAATATTTCACTTACCTATTTGCAACCAAGACTACAGGAAGTTGCCATACTATAAGAGAGAAAAGGGACTAGATTATAGGATCAAATATGAGCCAGGATGGAGCCAGAATAATCAATGTCATGTATTTTATATAGAGTATGTGGTACAAGGAAGACCTGTATTTAATACATGTTAAATAGCCTCAACCTCAAGTCTCACACATGATTAAGTCCTTGTGCTCTTTGAGAAGAATGTCATCAATCCACTTATGATTTGTTTGGTCTCTTTGACCTTATGCTCAATTGGCACTATGTAGGTAGCTTTCTGCTTCTTTGGCACTGTGCATTGGCTCTTTTTTTATTCCCTTCTCCTGGAATCAGACAGAATCAGCAAAATTCCATAATTTTTTAAAACAATCAGTGGCATCATTTTTAGAGTCTAAAGCTTTTTGGGTATGCATTGACATCAGGGCAAATGTATTTTAAACTTATATTAGTGCAACATCAAAAAAGTTAAATAAAATCTTAATACTGGTGACATATGCTTCAAATACAAAAAGGAGAGAAAAATAAAAATGAAATAGTATATTGCACATGCAAGCAAAAACAATAATAAAATGTTTAAAAAATAAAAAAATATATAGCTTACAATCATTGATACACTGTGTCAGCCAACTGTAAAGATTAAAATTTAGGGGAGACTGAGGCAGGTAGAAATTGGTTTCTCTCTGTAAGGAGTATTATATTTGTTTAGAGGTTAATTAAGTTAAGGATTAAAGAAAAGACAGGATAAGAAACACGTGCCTAGGCCAGAGTGGCCTAGACAAGATAATCTCACATCATGGAAGAGATGCCTCTGCTCCAAAAAGGAAGTCCAAAAAGAGAAGACCCTTTAAATAAAAACGTTACTCTCGTCCCAGATGAGAATTCAGTGAGATTATAGGGCATTCTGGGGAAGTGGAGCAAAGTCTTGTTGGGATTGAAGTCCAGAGTTCGAGTCTATTGTTTACATTCCCCGTTTGAGCATTTGAAAAAAGTTAATTTTTTTCCAAAGGATCATGGAAACATAATCAATTTAAAGATTACAATAATTTGAGGATAAGAGAAAAAAAAGAATAAAACCAATAATTACTGTACACAATGACAGAAAGCCAGTTGGGGGCAGTCCCCTTTGGCATGAAAGTATACATACAAATAAATGTTCAATCAACTACACCCAAAGTTCATTTTTGTGCAACTTGTGGTCTGGAGGCTTCTTCATGGTGGCTTCTCCAACAGTTCAGTTCTGGATTCAGAGAGGTAGCTTCTTTTTTACCTAAACTTTTTCTCAAAAGGAATTTAAACATTAAAATTTAAAATAATAATATTTTTTTACATTCCCCCCGTTAAGAGGGTGGTTGACAAATACAGGATCACTTAGGGATGCATGGCTGAGGTATGAGGTATATGAATCAATTGACAAGAGAAATTAACAAAAACATCAGAAAAATACAAAAAAAGAAAAATTTATGGATGAAAATATAGACTATCAAAGTCTTATGTGTAAAATTCCAAGTAAAAAGGAAAATAAATCTATAACAGGTCCTTCTATCAGGGCCCAATCAAAATGATCTAAGCAATGGTGCATTTACCCAGTCAATAGCCAGGACTACAGAAAGTTACCACAGTATGAGAGGCCGAAAAGAAAGGGACCAGATTATAGAAGCAAAGTAGGAGTCAAGTTTTTGGGGATACTCACTGTGAGTATTTTCAGAGTGAGTGTGGACACAAGGACAGCCTATGTCTAGCAATGATAAACACAGTAACTTCGAGTCTTCACACTAGGTTCAAGACCTTTGTATTGGCCTAGAAGTGCATCAATCCATCCTGGATTGGCTTTTCTTTGGCTCTGTGCAATAGCTCTTGTGTGTATATCTTGTCCTGGAATCAGACAGAATCATTAAGCAAAGTCCCATAATTTATTTAAATAATTAGTGGCATCATTTTTATAGTCAAGCTTTTTGGGCATGCTCTGACAAATGTATTTCAAACTTGTAGTACTGAAAAATAAAAACGTTAGAGAAAAAATACTGGTGACATGTGCTTCAAATATAAAAAAGAGAAAAAAACTGAAATAGTATATTGCACATGCAAGAAAAATTTAATAATAAAAGAGCTTTAAAAATTCAAAAATATAGCTTATAATAATTGACACTGTGTCAGCTAAGAAAATATAAAATACAAGGCTTTCTCACCAAAAATGAGATCCATTTACTCTTAATATCTGGCCATGATCACTGAGTAGGAGGCAAATGAATTGAACTAAGTATAAATATGTAGATATCAATATCCCCAAAATTCTCAATAGCCCAATTAATTACAATAGCAAACAAACACACTTTCATATTTCACATAAGTTGTGTATGGCATTTTTTAAAATAATATTTTATTTGATTATTTTCAAGCATTATTCATTAAAGACAAAGATCATTTTCTTTTCTTCCCCCCACCCCCCCCATAGCCTATGCGTGATTTCACTGGGTGTCACATGTGTTCTTGATTCGAACCCATTTCTATGTTGTCAATATTTGCCTTAGAGTTTTGTTTAGAGTTTCTCCTCTGTCATGTCCCCTCAACCGCTGTATTCAGGCAGTTGCTTTTTCTCGGTGTTTCCACTCCCATAGTTTATCCTTTGCTTATGAATAGTGTTTTTCCTCCTAGATCCCTGCAGATTGTTCCGGGACATTACACCACCAACAACTCCTTTTATGGCATTTTTAAAAAGCCTATGAATTGATTGATATTTGTCACAAATTCAGTGAGAGTAGAGGGCATTCTGGGGAAGTGGAGCAAAGGCTTGTGGGGATTGAAGTCCAGAGTTCGAGTCTATTTTTTACACAAGGAGATGTAGAATACAAAGTTTTCTCAACAAAAAAATGAGATCCATTTCCTTTTAACTTAACCACTGTGTGAGTACAAATGATTTTCAGAATAGAACAGTAATACAGTAGATAATGAACATTCAAAGAATTACCAACATCCCCAAAATTAACAATAGCTCAGTTAATTACAATAGCAAACAAACCCACTATTATATTTCATATAAATTTGCTGTATGACCAAAAAAAGCCTATGAACTAATGGATATTTGTCAAAATCTTTACAGACATAGCAAATCTTTCAACTTTGGCAAATATATTTTTAAACAAAGTAAAACTTATTTGGGTCTAGAACATCACCAAGAAATCTAGATTGTTCTGGTGGAAGTAAGTAAATTAAACTGAAGAGTTTTGCAAGAGCCCTTTTTGGCTTCCTGCTTCATATTAACAATTTTGTAGGAACATTTCTTTGTTTCTACACTTTTAATACAACATTCTTTATAATATAAACATAAAAAAGAATCATCCATTCAGAAACCACTAGTTAATTAAAATTATTTCTGAAGACCCCTTAGAATTACTATTTGAATTCTTAGCTCATTAAATTTTTCAAAGGTTATTAGCCAAATTGAATCCAGCCATCATCTATGTGATAATTAATAAATGCAAAATGGGTGAAAAAAAAGCTATTTAAGGGCTTTTATAATTTTTACAATATTTTTTTCAGTAGTCTTGGGGAAAGGTAACAGAATATATCTAATAGTTAAAACACAGTAGATTAAACTGTTTCTGTGTAACAGAACAGTATTGAATACATTAACATATGAACTTAAAACAACAAAATTAAATCTTAAACAAAACAATCAGAAAAATACAATAAAATACAGAGAATTTCATAAAACAATGGAGTCTTAAAAGGCTTAAAATCTTCACCTCCAGTCTCTTTAAAATTCCTTCCCTGAGATCTCCCATACTGAGAGACACCATGGCTTTGAGGAATCCCAAATTGGATGAATCTTAGATAATGGGCAGGTCCAAATGGCAAAAGGTTGTAGAGAGATGAATTTCTCCCCCAAATCTAAGGCAAGATAATTGAAAGAAATAGTGCACTCATGAATGGTAGAAGCTATTTGAAATAGGCAAAGTACTGCTCTTTCAATGAGTACATCATGCTTGTAATTTACTTCCTATTTGGAAGGTAACCTCCCTTCTTCCCTTCCTCTCTGAGCTAAAATGCTAGTTTCCCCAGCCTGCAGAGAGGGAGTTAGGAGGCTAATCGTTGCCTAAGGAAAATGCACCCAAGTTTTTACCAATTGCCTGGAGATCTGCTCCATGTTTGTGAGTTCCAAAGACACATTGGCAGCTACCAGAATCCCAGAAGGACCAACAGCAGCAGTTGGGGTTCGGGCCTGAGATCAGGAGGAGGATTCAGGAGTAGGAGCAGGAGCCATAGCAGGCAGTATCATCAGAAGCAATGCCAGAGGCAGCAGTGAGGAACTAAGGAACATGGGTTCAAGCAGATGGGCGAGAGAAGCAGCTTATCTCCTCTTAGGTAAGAGTCCCCTGGCTAAAAATAGCCTGGCCAGTAGGGAGAGTGACTAGGCAAAAAGTAGGGAAAGAAAAAGGCAGCAGCTCCAAAAAGAGTTCAGAGTTTGTGAGGGTGGGTGGGTGGGATGGGTGAAAAGCCTTGCCAGCAGAAATGTGACTTAAAGAAAAATCTAGGCTATCTTTAAAAAATTAAGTTTTTTCTCATTCCTTTGTGGTTGCCATAAGTGTAGAATTTAAAATTAAATCTCAATAATAAAAATATTATATTCTAGGAGATTTAATAATGATCATTAGAAATCAAGGAATAAAGAAGATACAAAATAAAGAACACGTGCCCATAGATGATAAGCCCATTTCAAAATCTCCACTCACCACCATCACCATGCTGACAGGAACCCAAAGAGAGGGCAGTACCCTTCATGTCCTTGCCTAATATCCCCCGTATACAGGAAGTACTTAATGACAGGAAGTCAATGGGCTCCCTGGAAATGTTCTTTTTTTAGAGTAACAGATTTTCAATTATACAACTTATACAAGCCTTTCCATACATATTACCCACCTATTTCATTGCATATGGAAGAATAAATATATATGTATATATGTGTATGTATATATGCATTTCTTTTTAATGAATGGAGTCTGTTTTATTTCACAACATAACTAATATATATTTTGCATGACAGCACACATGTACCTTACATCAAATTGCTTTCTTTTCAAGGAGGGCAAAGGCTAGAGAGGAAGGAAGAGAATTTAGAACCTCAAATTTAAAAAAAAAACAAAGTTATAATATTATGCATATTTAGAAAAATTTATGCATAATTAGAAAAAATAAAATATTACAAAAATAGTAGATGTCATCACTTAGTGATAGAGTATGATGAAAGAAAAGTAAAAAAAGGTCAAGAACAATATATTTTTTAAATTTCCACGCTGTAGGATTAAAACAAGAAAAAATTAGGATAGTAATTTTAGAATTAGTTTGGTAAGAGAATTCAGAGTATGTAGGGTAAAAAGAAACTTACATTTACTTTGTTTGAATCTCCATGTGGCATTAAATCAATATTATTCAATTCTATCTACTTCCTTGGATTGCTAGAATAATATAATGTAATTAGCAGTAGTTTCTCAATGCATTTTAAGTATTCACATATATTTCAAAAATAAAACCTCCATATCCCCTCTGTATTTTTCTGTACCACATTCTTTTTTATCATCATTTTCCTCTCTTTCTTTTTAGAAACATGTTTTCTGTGTGTGCCTTTTGCCCAATTAGCATAAAGGTCAGTGAGTCATAATCATCCAAATAAAAAAAGCTTTATTGAAATGACAGCTATTTTAGTAATCTTTCTTGAATTAGTATGCAGTCCAATTCCATTTAAACTTAAAAGAGTTATATCTATCAATAACATATAACAATTCTCCAAATAATGCTTATATATGTAGATAAATATAATATGTATATATATATAAATCTATCACTTATAATTTAATCTTCATCTTTTTTTCAGTTCATTTCATATAGAAATAGTCTCAGGACAAGTTATTCCTCAGTTATTTATTTTTAATATTTTACTAGTATTGAACAGATGGATAGAATAACATTTTTAGTCATTAAATAAAAGTATTGAGATGTAAGCTCAACTTCTTTAATCTCACTGATATCTTACAGAGGCAATTAAATGAATGAGTGAGTGAAGAATGAATGAATGCAGCATTTATTGAGTGCTTACTATATGTAAAATACTGTGCAAAGTACCGGGTTACCAATAAACATGAGTCTTTAGATCTCAAAGAGTTTGCATTCTAATGGAAAAGACAAACATATCAAAGGATTCAACTTCAAGTTAGATGAGAAAGTCTTATACTGCTTGGGTACCATAGCAAAGCAATTAATAGAGTCTATCTTTAATGTCATTTCCACTGAAAAGCATACCAGTTTCTCCTATTGAACTATTTAACAGGGCCTAGGACTATGATGGCAAGAACTTTTCTTTATTTTCTGTTGCTGTAGCACCAATGTGAGAAGTTGCCAGGCTATATATCTATAGGGTTTGCTTCCTGGAATGATATCTGAAAGAACTGTACTGGGAGCATGCTACTTTTAAAGATTCTTGGCTTCAGGGTCCTGAGCTATTTCTATTAGGAAGTACATTCAAATTGTGGTCATGGTAATGGTGGTAGTTTAATTAATCTTACCCATGCTGTTCATTCACTCTACTTTGGAATGTTTGCTGCTTCACCTTGATTTGCTTTTCTGCCCTTCATGTGGTACTTGTTTGTTTTTTCTCAGTTTTTATGTTATCTCTTCTGACTTTTGAATGATGAAATAAAATGTCCTGTGCTTGAAAACCCATTCAATTACTGATTGATGTGTGTATGAAGTAAGGATATAATGAGATACAAAGCTATAAAATGAATTTATTATGATCAGTTTTTTTAATGAAGAGCCAGGATTTTTTAATAATTCTTTTTTTTAATTACATATTATTTCTTTTTGTAACTTCAGGAAATGTATGTTGAGTGATTTGATTAGCTGTAGAGCCAGATCTCAGAGAATTCAGGACTGAATAAAAGAAATGTAAAGGGAAGCAACAAATTTAGATATCCTCTTCAAGAATTTTGCTGTAAAGGGGAGAAGACATAATGAAATAGCTTGAGAAGATAGTAGGGTCAAGAGAAGATTTTTAATGATTGGGGAGATGGGCACATATGAAGGCAGTATGAAAGGAATTAATTGGAGAGGTTGGAGAGAAAGAGAGAGAGAGAGAGAGAGAGAGAGAGAGAGAGAGAGAGAGAGAGAGAGAGAGAGAGAGAGAGAGAGAGAGAGAGAGACAGAGAGACAGAGAGACAGAGAGACAGAGACAGAGACAGAGAGAGAGACAGAGAGACAGAGAGAGAGACAGAGAGAGATGTCTGAGAACGCAGTCTGGTTGAGAAGACCAAAAAGAGATGAGAATAGGATCAGGTAGAGAAGTTGACTTCGGCAAAAAGAAAAACTATGTAATTACTAGGAACTTAGAAATAAGAGAGAGTGGGAGATGATGTTGAAAAATTTTGAACTGAAGAGAATGAGAGAAGAGTGAACTCACAAGAAATGACCTCAATTTCTCTATTAAAATCCAGCCAAGGTCCTGAGCTGATAGAAAAAGAAGAAGAGAGTATATGGGGGTCTTGAGGAGTGAAGACATAACTTCCTCAATCGCCCCTCCCCTTTGAGTGGAGAACTGGAGGGTGAAGTGCTGAAATAATATTAGGGTTTTGGGATGGGATTGGGTGTGATTTTAGGCCAGTACCAGAAGAGTAATGTGCTTTGGGAAGGCTACCCAAGCCCTGTGCAGGCAGAGCCTGACCCTGAGATGAGACACACACCCTATGTTATAAATAACAGGTGTTTAACAAAATAAGGATTGGTTAGGAGGGTATTGGATATACCTTACTCTAATAATAAATATCTGAACCTCCCCAGATCTACAAGTCTTTCCACAGAGATTGCTTCTGAGTGGTTTCCTTACTCTATTCCTATACTCTCTATATCACCCCAAAATTACTTTACTTAACTAAAGTGACACTTAAACCCCACTTTGATAATCTAAGGGAAAGGGTCTGTGTGCAAGTTTGACAAGACTCAATGATGGTCTCATGATTAGCTGTTAGTTGTCACAAGGCCAACAGGTACAGGCTAATCCAAACAGCAGGTAGGATATTTAGAACAGGCAGTCAAATGTCACAGAGAAAAAAATAATTCTCCTCAGGTCCACTCAGAGGAAAAATACAGAGCCCTAGGCTTAACTGTCTCTCCCCAACAACAGCTGCTCTTTTCCAGAATTCTGGAACTCTGTCCTTTGCTGTCAGTCTGCAAACTGCAAACACATTTAACTTTAACTATAACAGTTCCTAACTCCTAAATCCTTCCTTTATAAAGAAGGACTGATAGCCTACTTCATTTTCCATCTGCCTGATTTCAACTCCATAGAACAAGATGTCCATACAGAGGATACCCTTTGATATCTCTTCTTTCCCTTCTAGCCACCCTTTTTAAGATCCCTTTCCCATTAGAACACAAGCACCTTGAGGACAGGGACAAACTTTTTCTTATTTTTATCCTCAGCACTTAGTACTGCATCTCATACATAGTAGGCACTTTAATGACGATTGAATACGATTAAATTTTTAAAAATATTATTTATTCAATTTCAACTAAAGACCATTTTAACAAGCATTTTTTAAAATAATATTTTATTTGATCATTTCCAAGCATTATTCATTAAACACAAAGATCATTTTCTTTTCCTCCCCCCCACCCCCATAGCCGACGCGCAAATCCACTGGGTGTCACATGTATTCTTGATTCGAACCCATTTCCATGTTGTCAATATTTGCATTAGAGTTTCGTTTAGAGTCTCTCCTCTGTCATGTCCCCTCAACCACTGTAGTCAGGCAGTTGTTTTCCTCGGTGTTTCCACTCCCATAATTTATCCTTTGCTTATGAATAGTGTTTTTTCTCCTAGATCCCTGCAGATTGTTCAGGGACATTACACCGCCACTAATGGAGAAGTCCATTACATTCGATTATACCACAGTGTATTAGTCTCTGTGTACAATGTTCTCCTGGTTCTGCTCCTCTCGCTCTGCATCACTTCCTGGAGGTTGTTCCAGTCTCCATGGAACTTCTCCACTTTATTATTCCTTTTAGCACAATAGTATTCCATCACCAACATATAACACAATTTGCTCAGCCATTCCCCAATTGATGGGCATCCCCTCGTTTTCCAGTTTTTGGCCACCACAAAGAGCACAGCTATGAATATTTTTGTACAAGTCTTTTTGTCCATTATCTCTTTGGGGTACAGACCCAGCAGTGCTATGGTTGGATCAAAGGGTAGATATTCTTTTGTCGCCCTTTGGGCATAGTTCCAAATTGCCCTCCAGAATGGTTGGATCAGTTCACAATTCCACCAGCAATGAATTAAAATCCCTACTTTTTCACATCCCCATCCAGCATTCATTACTTTCCTTTGCTATCATGCTAGCCAGTCTGCTTGGTGTGAGGTGATACCTCAGAGTTGTTTTGATTTGCATCTCTCTAATTATAAGAGATTTAGAACACTTCTTCATGTGTTTATTAATAGTTTTGATTTCTTTATCTGAGAACTGCCTATCCATGTCCCTTGCCCATTTATCAATTGGAGAATGGCTTGATTTTTTGTATAATTGATTTAGCTCTTCATAAATTTGAGTAATTAAACCTTTGTCAGAGGTTTCTATGAAGATTTTTTCCCAATTTGTTGTTTCCCTTCTGATTTTAGTTACATTGGTTTTGTTTGTACAAAAGCTTTTTAATTTGATGTAGTCAAAATTATTTATTTTATATTTTGTGATTCTTTCTATGTCTTGCTTGGTTTTAAAGTCTTTCCCCTCCCAAAGGTCTGACATGTATACTATTCTGTGTTTACCCAATTTACTTATGGTTTCCTTCTTTATGTTTAAGTCATTCACCCATTTTGAATTTATCTTGGTGTAGGGTGTGAGGTGTTGATCTATTCCTAGTCTCTCCCACACTGTCTTCCAATTTTCCCAGCAGTTTTTATCGAATAGTGGATTTTTGTCCCAAAAGCTGGGATCTTTGGGTTTATCGTATACTGTCTTGCTGAGGTCTTTTTCCCCCGGTCTATTCCACTGATCTTCCTTTCTGTTTCTTAGCCAGTACCAAATTGTTTTGATGACTGCTGCTTTGTAATATAGTTTAAGGTCTGGGACTGCAAGGCCCCCATCATATGTGTTTTTTTTTTTCATTATTTCCCTGGATATCCTTGATCTTTTGTTATTCCAAATGAATTTTGTTATGTTTTTTTCTAAATCAGTAAAGAAATATTTTGGTAGTTCAATGGGTATGGCACTAAATAGATAAATAAGTTTGGGTAGGATGGTCATTTTTATTATATTGGCTCATCCTTTCCATGCACAGTTAATGTTTTTCCAATTGTTGAAGTCTAGTTTTAGTTGTGTGGCGAGTGTTTTGTAGTTGTGTTCATAAAGTTCCTTTGTTTCTCTCGGGAGATAGATTCCTAGGTATTTTATTTTGTCTAAGGTGATTTTGAATGGGATTTCTCTTTCTAGTTTTTGCTGCTGAGCTTTGTTGGAGATATATAGAAAAGCTGATGACTTATGTGGGTTTATTTTGTATCCTGCAACTTTGCTAAAGTTGTTGATTATTTCAATTAGCTTTTTGGTTGAATCTCTAGGATTCTTTAAGTAGACCATCATGTCATCTGCAAAGAGTGGTAACTTGATCTCCTCCTTGCCTATTTTGATGCCTTCAATTTATTTTTCTTCTCTAATTGCTACTGCTAGTGTTTCTAGTACAATGTCAAATAGTAGAGGTGATAATGGGCATCCTTGTTTCACTCCTGATCTTATTGGGAATGCATCTAGTTTATCCCCATTACAGGTGATATTAGCTGATGGTTTTAGATATATACTGTTTATTATTTTTAGGAAAGACCCTTCTATTCCTATGCTTTCTAGAGTTTTTAATAGGGATGGGTGTTGTATTTTATCAAAAGCTTTTCTGCATATATTGAGATAATAATGTAATTCTTATTGGTTTGTTTGTTGATGTGGTCAAATATGTGGATAGTTTTCCTAATGTTGAACCAGCCCTGCATCCCTGGTATAAATCCTACTTGATCATGGTGGATGACCCTTCTGATCACTTGCTGGAGTCTTTTTGCTAGTATCCTATTTAAGATTTTTGCATCTATATTCATTAGGGAGATTGGTCTATAGTTTTCTTTCTCTGTTTTTGACCTGCCTGGTTTTGGAATCAGTACCATGTTTGTGTCATAAAAGGAGTTTGGTAGAACTCCCTCTTTGCTTATTATGTCAAATAGTTTGTATAGTATTGCAATTAACTATTCTCTGAATGTTTGATAGAATTCACTGGTGAATCCATCAGGCCCTGGGGATTTTTTCTTAGGAAGTTCTTTAATGGCTTGTTGGATTTCATTTTCTGATATGGGATTATTTAAGAATTCTCTTTCCTCTTCTGTTAGTCTAGGCAGTTTGTATTTTTGTATATATTCATCCATATCACCTAAATTGGTGTATTTATTGCCATATAATTGGGCAAAGTAATTTCTAATGATTGCCTTAATTTCCTCTTCATTGGAGGTGATGTCCCCCTTTTCATCTTTGATGCTGTTAATTTGCTTTTCTTCCTTCCTTTTTTTAATTAGATTGACCAATACTTTGTCTATTTTGTTTGTTTTTTCAAAGTACCAGCTTCTTGTCTTATTTATTAAATCAATAGTTCTATCACTTTCGATTTTATTAATTTCTCCCTTGATTTTTAGGATTTCTAGTTTGGTTTTCTGCTGGGGGGTTTTAATTTGATCGCTTTTGAGTTTTTTAATTTGCATTTCCAATTGATTGATCTCTGCTCTCCCTAGTTTGTTGATATATGCACTCAGGGATATGAATTTACCTCTGATTACCACTTTGGCTGCATCCCAAATGGTTTGAAAGGATGTCTTGCCATTGTCATTTTCCTTGATAAAATTATTGTTTCTATGATTTCTTCTCTAATTAAACAATTTTGGAGTATCATATTGTTTAATTTCCAAATAGTTTTTGATTTGGTTTTCCATGTACCTTTACTGATCATTATTTTTATTGCCTTGTGATCTGAGAAGGCTGCATTTATTATTTCTGCTTTTCTGCATTTGTGTGCTATGTTTCTGTGACCTAATATATGGTCAATTTTTGTGAATGTGCCATGTGGTGCTGAGAAGAAAGTGTATTCCTTTTTATCCCTATTTATTTTTCTCCATATGTCTATTAATTCTAATTTTTCTATGATTTCATTCACTTCTTTCACCTCTTTCTTATTTATTTTTTGGTTTGATTTATCTAAATTTGATAATGGTTGGTTTAAGTCTCCCACTAATATTGTTTTATTGTCTATTTCTTCCTTCAATTCTCCTAGTTTATCCATTAGAAATTTGGGTGCTATATTATTTGGTGCATTCATGTTGATTAGTGATATTTCCTCATTATCTAAAGTCCCTTTTAACAAAATATAATTACCTTCCCTATCCCTTTTGAACAGGTCTATTTTTGCTTTGGCTTTATCAGATATCATGATTACCACTCCTGCCTTCTTTCTGTCAGTTGAGGCCCAGAAGGTCTTACTCCATCCTTTAATTCTGACCTTGTGGTTGTCAACCCGCCTCGTGTGTTTCTTGAAGACAACATATGGTAGGGTTTTGGATTCTAATCCATTCTGCTATTTGTCTACTTTTTATGGGTGAGTTCATCCCATTCACATTCAAAGGTATGACTGTCATTTGTGGACTCCCTGGCATTTTGATATCCTTCCCTGGTTCTAACCTTTTCTTCTTCGGCTCTACCTTTTAGTCCAGTGATTTACTTTAAATTGGTCCTCCTTGTCCCCTCCCTTGATATGTTTCCCTTTTTAGTCCCTCCCTTTTTGTTCCCTCTCCTTCCCCTCCTCTCTTTCCCTCCCCTTTTGTTTTCCCTCTCCCCTTCTCCTCCTTGGTTTTCCCTTCTCCCTACCCTTGTTGGCTAAGATAGAAATCAAGATCCCAATGGATATGGGTGTTTTTCCCTCTCAGAGTTGATTTCCCTGAGAGTGAGGTTTAAGTAAATATTTTCCTCCTCTCCTTCTTATAGGAGTTTTTTTCCCCTCCCCTTCCCATGTGAATCTTTGTGTGAGAACGATTATTCTATTTGGTCTTTCTTTTCCCCCTATTTACACATTACATTTTCCCCATATGTTAGTATACATAGATTGATGTAAATGTAGTCATTATAGAAGAGAGTTTGAGTAAAAGAAGCAGATAACATTTTTCTCCTTTTCCCTTTCCTTAATATTTACCTTTTTAGGTATTCCTTGCTCTTTGTTTTTCGGTATCAAACTTTCCACAGAGCTCTGGTCTTTTCATTGCAAAAAGTTGGAAATCTTCTGTTTTGTTGATTGCCCATAATTTCCCTTGGAAGTATATAGTCAGTTTTCGGTATCAAACTTTCCACAGAGCTCTGGTCTTTTCATTGCAAAAAGTTGGAAATCTTCTGTTTTGTTGAATGCCCATAATTTCCCTTGGAAGTATATAGTCAGTTTTGCTGGGTAGCTGATTCTTGGTTGAAGACCCAGCTCTCTTGCTTTTCTGAAGATCATGTTCCATGCCTTAAGATCATTTAGAGTAGAAATTGCAAGGTCTTGTGTGACCCTGATTGGCAGTCCTTTATATCTAAATTGTCTTTTTCTGGCTTCTTGTAGGATTTTTTCTTTTGTTTGAGAGTTTTGGAATTTGGCAATTACATTCCTGGGACTTGTCTTTTGGGGGTTTAGTGTAGAGGGTGTTCTGTGAGCTCTTTCAGTGGCTGTATTGCCCCCTTGTTCTAGAATCTCTGGGCAATTTTCTTTGATTATCTCTGTATTACGATGTCGAGTTTTCTGTTTATTTCTGTCTTTTCTGGAAGTCCAATTATTCTTAAATTATCTCTTCTCCCTCTATTTTCCAAATCTGTCACTTTCTCAGTGAGATATTTTATGTTCTCTTCTAATTTCTTGGTCTTTTGGCTTTGCTTTATTAGTTCTTGCTTTAAAGCCTGGTTTTCTTTTACAGTTTGGTAAAACTGGTTTTGTAGATGCGTGAATTTCTTTTGCATTATTTCCCACTTTTCCTCCCCAAAGGCTTCCATCTTTTTGATTATTTCAGATTCAAATTCTTCATGGGTTTGTGGAGAGTTTCCATTACCTTTGGAAGGTTGCTGAGCATTTGCTTTTGTTTCCTTTTCTATCTCCTCTGTGTTTTGTATTTTTGCTCCATAAAATGTGTCCAAAGTCGCCCCCTTCTTCTTGTTTTTTTTTTTTTAATTTTGGGACTTTTGTGCTTCTGTGGAGTTTGCCATCTCTATCTGAGTGGGGGGGACTAAATTTTCTTATCTCTGTCTGGCTTTCAGAGGTTTTAGCCCTAGGCAGATTGTCAGTTCTATGCAGTTGTTGTTCTGTCTTCCCAGGAAGCCAGGAGTTGCTGGTGTGTCCCTGTTACTGCCCTCCTCTCCTCAGCACCCTCCTGATGCTTCTCCTTTGCTTTACTTCCACACTCTAAGCCTAACTTGGACCTTGTTCCTGTGCCTTAGCCAGCCAGCTTCAGCACTCTGCGGGGGGAGGGGCATCAGTTTCCAGGAGCTCCGAGGGCTCCTAATGAGATTAGCTTTCCCTGGGTTGAATTTAATATGCCTTGAGGCAGGGACTTTTTTCGTGGGACTCAGATGGAAGAATCCAGCCAGGGGGTTATGAACTCCCCCTTCTCTCTCTGTTTCCTGGTGTCTGGGTGCCCCCTCGACTGGGTTAGGTTGCTTTCAGGATGTGGCCTTCAGAATAGCAGGCCGTTCGGCTCTGAGGTTGCCTCTGCTGCCTTGGACTCGGACTTGGTGCTCTGGGTTGGGGGGGATGGGTCCTAGGACCTTCCTTCTGCCTACCCCTTAGGTCCGAGTGGTCTCGAGTTCTGGCTTTTGGCGGGGGGGCGCATACCTTTTGATCCAGGTCCAGGTCTAGGAGGAGGACTCCCGGGGTCTATGCTGTTGATAGTTTTGAATTTCAGTGCCTTAGGAGCATTCGGTTTGAGATCAGTAAGGTAGGGTTTCAGGAGGTCTGAACTTTAGCTTTCTCTAAGCTGCCATCTTGACCAGAAGTCTTAACATGCATTTTGAACAATGTTTTGAATTCCAAATTCCCTCCCCTTTATCTCTTCTCATCCTTCCTTTAGAAGATAAGATAGATTAGATAAGCATAGACAGTCATGTACAACATGTTTCCATATCAGCCATGTTACAGAAGAAAGCACAAACCAAATAAATACGAAGCTTAAAAAGTATGATGCATTCTGCATTCTGATTCTATCACTTCTTTCTTTGGAGGTGAATTTAAATTTTTGGAATTGTCTTGTATCATTCTATTGCCAAAAATAGCTAAATTATTCACAATTGATCATGCAATATTTCTATTACTGTTACAATGATATTTTGGCTCTGTTCAGTTTACTTTGCACCATTTCATATAAGTCTTTGCAGATTTTTCTGAAACCATCCTGTTTATCATTTCCTTTAGCACAACAATATTCCATCACATAAACCACACTTTGTTCAGCCATTCCCCAATTGTTGAGCTTTTCCCCAATTACCAATTTTTTGCTACCACAAAAAGAGCTACTATAAATTTTTTGTACATATAAGTAATTTTCATTCTTTTCTGATTTCTTTGGAATAGACCTAATACTAACATTGCTAGGTTAAAGGATATGAATGGTTATATAATCCTTTGGGCATAGTTCCAAATTTCTCTACAAATGGTTGAAGAAGTTTACAACTTTACCAACAATGTATTAATGTCCTAGTTTTTCCATATCCCTTCCAACATTTGCCATTTTCTTTTTCTGCCATATTAACTAATATGATGGGTATCTCAGAGTTGTTTTATTTGTATTGCTCTAATCAGTAATGGTTAAGATCATTTTCTCATATAATCATAAATAGTTTTGATCTCTTCTGAAAGTTACGTATTCATATTCTTTGGCCATTCATGATTTATTGAATTTACTTTTGAAATGTTCACTTTTTATATCCTCCAATCCCTTTTTTTAAACATAATCCAAATTTTAATGCCTACTTTTAGTTCCTTCTCAGTGTACTAATCTGACATACACCCCATATATCACAATATCATCTTTCCTCATCTGCTCTGTACTCATGCTATAAAAATCACTTTCTCTCCTTTTCCTGCCATATCCCTCTACTCTCAATAAGAATTTCCATTCCATTAGTGTAGAGAAGGGGTCCCCAAACTATAACTGACAGACCACATGCGGCCCCCTGAGGCCATTTATTCAGCCCCCACCATACTTCTGGAAGGGGCACCTTTCATTGGTGGTTAGTGAGAGGAGCTCTGTATGTGATGGCATCACAAAGTGCAGACTCACTCATGTACAGCACTACTTCCAGTGACACAATCCTTTGTGTGGCACCTTGTTCTGAGAGTAACTGAATGAGAACCAGACACCTAGCAAAGGATTATGTGGCTGCACAATGGAAGACTTCAGCATGGTGAGTGGAGATCTGGGGGAGGGGATTCTGCACTGTGTATACTGCTGCCCGGTATAGTGGTGGCAGTTATGGGCCTGTGCAAGGTGTGACAGACCCATCACAGTCAGCGCTGCAGACTCCGCTATCCCAGACAGCAGTATACAGATTTGTTCATAGTTTTTTTTGTTTTTTTTGTTTTTTTTTTAATAGTCCGGGCCCTCCAATGGTCTGAGGGACAGTGAACTGGTCCCCTGTGTAAAAAGTTTGGGGACAGTCTAAGAACTTACTTATATAGTCTTAGTCATACATTGGCAAAATATTCTGTATATGGCTCTGAAAGATATATTGTAAAATACCATAATTATAATGAAGAAGGAGAAAATGGGGCATATGCTTCTCCTTTTTCATTTTTCCCCTTTCGTATTTCTCATATCCTTTCCTGTTAGCAAAAAGAGGACAGTGCTAAATTGGGAATAGTTCTAGATATATAATATAGCCTCGAAACTAATCTTAATATCTTAAATTAGGCATTGGCACAATGTCTTCCTCTAGTGCCTTGAATAAAATTGCAATCCGGACAAAGTTTATATTTGTCTACTTGCCAAGTATCTTTGGGAATCCCGCTTAAAATTGCTGCCTCTTCTCTTCTGGCTTCAGTGCTGTCCTCTGTATTTTCTTAGTCTAGTCAAAGGATTGAGTGAAAAGTTTCATGATAAAGGTTGGCATGGAGTCAAATTAGGTATTGAATTAATTCTGAAGGTCTGCATATCTAACATTTAATTCACTGATTCTTATATGCTTACTATGTACCAATGAGACAGAGGGTCATTCACTCAATTTTATTTCCTACCTCATTATAAGTTGGTTACCTTCAATTGAGAAATTCAATATTACTATGGAAGAGGGAATAACTTAGTTACGAGTAAATACAAAATACATTTTGGCATTTAATCACTTCATAATAAAAATTTGAATATTTGAATTAAAGAGTTTCTGGGGTCAGAAATAAAACTTGTTTGGATTGATTCAAATGTACAGAACTTTGTATTTGGTTTAGATTAAGGTAAGAAAAAACTAATGAAAAAGAAAGATGCAATTTATGTGAGTTTTGTCAATCATCTATACTAGACACATTTATTAATCCACTTCTGGATCAAAACTCTAGATCCATCTGTGGCACATAAAAAATACAGAGGGATAATGATCCTCCTTAAAAAGTCTGATTTTTTTTTTTAATTTGGAAGAAAATAGTGTACTTTTTGAAGATTTGTTTACTTGGAAAAAGACATAATCAAGACAGCCCTATAGTCTTATTAGAAGGTTGTTTAAACCATTGTGCTAACTAAAGAATAGTAATCTCTCTATAACAATATTGAATATTAGAATAAAATTCAAATATACTGCCTGGCAACTCTCCTTCTTTCTTCAGGGAGTACAGTGTTTGGCTCACAGTTTTTCTCTCATCTTCTTATCTGATACTAGGGTATTTCCAGATCTATTTTGAATCTTATTACATCTTAGTTCAGTTTCTCAGCCTATTTAATTTCCATGCCATATTCCTTCATCCGACATATGATAATTCCCTTGAACTTTCCATCATCTACAAATGCACTGCCTTCATATTCAAGAATTCTAAAATCACCTTATCTAAACATTATCTATTGGCTTTCTTCCTTTCCCTATGTACCATACCAAATCATACTCTTTATCCATCCTCTGTCCTTTCCAATCCCATGACACCTCTATTCTGCCCCAAGTCATCACATCTGCAATAGCCAGTCTCCTCTTTTCCTTATCTTAACTTCTCAGTGAACCATTTTGAATCTATACTTTCCCCTTTTCTTGAAACCCCAGCTATCTTTTCATATTTCCAACTGTGTCTTGTCAATCTTTAGGCCTGATTCTAATCCATCATCTTTTATCTTTTATCTAAACCAATACAACTTGGTGAAAATGAAATAAATGATGTATTTTTTTCTGATAGAGAGCAATGAAAATTCTTCTGGGTCCTCATAGCTGCCAACCTATTTTTACACTTCCTGTACTAACTCACTATTTCATTCTTTACAGGTACTCCTCTAAAACTTTTCATTCCTCCTCAAACCTATCATTCCATTGTTCCCCTCATTCTACATTTTTCACCTAAGAACTGTGCCTAATATCTTATAGAAAAAAAAATTGAAGTCATTATTCTGCCCCTTCCTCATCTTGTTTTACTGAGATGCCTTCTGTCACAACCTCCAACTTCATTTCTGTTTTATTCAGAGATGTGGCAATACTACTTAACCAAGGCAAACCCCTCGACTTACTCAAGTGATCCTATTCCATTCTGCCTCTACCAATAGTATAATTCCTCTGTCATCTCCATCTTCTTAGATATATTTCATTGCTCCCTGACAAGTAGATACTATTACCTAAAATATGCTTCAAAAAATCTTCACTTCATTTTTTTATCCTCACTAATTATCATTCTTTAGTTCTTCTGGCTTTTGTGGCTAAACTCCTTGAGAAAGCTACCTATGTGACTCCACTCTTTCTCTTACTCTCTTTTCAAGGTCTCTACAACCCAGATTCTGACCTCATTATTCCACCAAAATTTATCTATCCATAGATGTCATTAACCTTTTAATGTCTATGTCAAATGTTGTATTCTCATTCTTATTGTTAATGACTTTTGTGATGTTTTTCACAATGTCAATTACTTTCTTCTCCTTTACACCTACTTCTCTCTAGATTTTTAGAATAATACTTTTTACTGATTCTTTCCTACTTTTCTGACCTCTTCTTATTGTCCTTCCCTGGATCCTCATTCAGGTTGCAAACTCTAATTTTGAAAAAGTTCCACAGATATCCTGGGCTATCTTCTTTTCTCTCTCTATCTACCTATTTTGATAACCTTTTGGACCCAATAATGACTTTGATGTTGATAGTTTTCAAATCTATCTATTCCCCGATCTATCTGTTGACCTTTACTATTGAATCTCAAATGCTTTTCAGACATTTCAAACTGAACATACAGTAGATATCTTATTCAACATGTTTAACATTGATCTTACTGCTATTCTCCATAAACCTTATCCCCTACTTCAAAAGTATAATAATACCCTTTTCTCTTCTCTGATACTGCCACCATTGTTATGTAGGACCTTGTCACCTCTTGGACTGGCCTTCTTGTTTTGAGTCCCTCCTCTCTCCAATACATTCTCTATTCGGTCAGCAAAGTGATTTTCCTAAAGTGCAGGTCTGACATGTTAAGTGTATTTGATTATAGCAATGAGTATTGAGATATAGACAATTGCCAAGTATTATATGTCTGAAAGCAATGAAAGTGAAAATACAGGACAGAAGAGTCATAAAGTAAAATGAAGTTACTGAGATATTTGGCATTCTTACCATGAAAATCTAAACAATCTCATTCATTTCTATTTTCTGGAAGGTGGGACACCTTCTAGTTAAATAGAAAGCTATTGGAAATCAAAAGTAGTTTCTATTATTCATCTTCTGCAAAGTCACTCTTAATCTCTGGTGTGGAATGTGTGTGTGGATGTTTGTGTGTATCTAAATATTATGTCATCTTTTCATCGATTATGAAATTGAACTTTTTTATTATTGTTTTATCCAATCAGAATGTGAGCTCCTTGATAGCAAGGATTATTTTATCTCCTAATTATATCTCTTGCACTTAATACATTGCCTGCACAGAGTAGTTACTTTTTAATTTCATATTATATATCATATATAAATGCATATATGAGCAAAAAATCCTTTATATTGGAAATTAGTAATATGTATTTCATATGTAATTTTTAGAAAGTATATTAAACTATAATCTAACAAAGATAAAATTTGAAAATAACATTTTGTGACAATTTATAGGAAGTTAAAAACTACAATGACATTTATTGTGAAAAAGCAGCTTAGAAAATTTGATGTTTCATTAATTCTCATGACAATGGTTAAGAATATCATGACAGAATGGAAGATGCTATAATTGTATCAGTATTACCGAGAGACTACTACTACTACTACTACTATTTATAGTCACAAAATGTAGCCTTGACATTGTGGTCAAGTTTCATATACTCAGATTTTATTGGTCTATAACAATTTAGATTGAGGCAAAAGTGAATTTTAAGGACTTTATTCTTAGTAATCCCCAAGAGAGTACAAGTGAAACAATATAATAATTCATTTATTATAATTATATATAATTCATTTATAACTGTAATCAGGCTCCAAAATTAAAATTTGAACTAATAAACTAAATAGGAAAATCAAGCAAAAGTAAAAGTAAGGTTAAATCAAAGGTAAGTAAGACTTCATATATGTTGATTAAAACCCCTGAATGATATTAAATAATCGATTAATAAGTTACAGCTGAATTTGATATCTTTAAAAATATCCTCAATGAGCAAAATTATTATTTCTGAGCAGGTTATTTGTGTTTTCCCCTCAAAATTAGCACTGTAAATATGAATAAGAAATGATGCTTTAGTTGTATGTTTAAAAGAGTTAAGAAACTCTTCAAACCTGTCTAGCTATATTTAATGAAGATTCATGTTAAAATCCCATTTAAATGACTTATGAGACAGAGCTCCAAAAGATCACTTATTCTGATGATCATATTTTGCAACTGCCACATCACTACCACTTTTAAAAATCTATAGAGGCAAATATGCAACCTGCTGGAGTTATCATTATCAGCATTCAAAGCATTTTTTGTTTGTTTTTTTTTTAAAGAAATTGGGCTGTCCTCAAGTTCTGAGATTTTCTTTAAAGACATCGTCGCCACTGTTACCACAGACTTGTTATATAACACAAATTGCTTATTGATGAGTTTTTTTTAAATGATGAGTAACCCTGCAACATCCTTTTTTTTTCTTTCTGAAAAGTTTTTGTTTTCGTTATCCTACTCTTTCCTACCCCCTACTCAGCTCACCTTAAGACTACAGCCTTTGGTTGTGTTATTGATTTTTATTTTGCTTTATTTTAACAAAATATTGTCAAGTAAAGGGTTACAAAAATAACTACATTTTCTTAGATTTAGCAACTGTCAATTGAATGTCAGTTCTTGACATCTACTTGAAGCTATTTTTATTTTATTTCATTGTTATTAAAGTTGTCTCGTTTCTAAATATTGTGAGACTATGTTAGCCTTAGTGAATGCTTGAGACCTGTGGTTAACCTGTCTTTGACTCTTACTAGGAGTTTGATATTCTTTAAATCCCCAATATGATAATACATATGGGGAAAAAAGCTCTAATTTTTATTATTGCCTACTCCATTTTTCAGGATTTTGACAACATTTAACCTGGAATAAAATACATTGAAAATTATTCAGAAAGAGAAAAATAAAATGTCCTTTGTGTGTATATAATAAGGAATAAGAGTAAAATAATGTGTCCTTTGTAAAATGTTTAAATCATCTACCTTGTCCTGAAATTAGCAATACATCAGTTATACATTCTAGTTTTTAAATCTAGTGATTTCTTTCAAAAGTACAAAAAAATCTGATTTTAATGAAGTTATTTTTAGAAGTAATACCATTCTGTATTTAATAGGAACCTTGGGCAACAGCACCAAATGATATAGAAGTCTGACTATATCATATTATAATATATTTAATGCTTGGCTATATTGTTTTAAGTATAATGAGATTTAAGGACTAGCAAGTATTTACATCACTTTAAAATAAGAATTTTGATTCATTTTAAGTCTGCCAAGTTCCCTAAAAGGCACTTCAATTTTAATTATTTACAATAATATTGAGAAGGAATAGTGGACATCAAGCCATAATGTTTATCTTAAAGTCAGGAAGACTTAAGTTCAAGTACTAACCCTGGTATATACTAACTTTGTGACTTTGGGTTAAGTTTACAACCTCTTAGTGCTGGAAAAGACTCAATTCTACAACAGTTTCTGGTTTGCATTATAAGGAGGATTTAGCCAATATAGGGATAACTTTTACCAACTAAAAATGAAGCAATTAATAGATCTTGTGTTGGACAGCTACTTTTCAACTCTTCTCCCAGGATTATACCTCTTTGACTATCTGTAATTTAATCAATCTGGATACTTATACTTGCCCAACACACCATAAACTCTCCATATTTTTTATTTGGTAAGACATTCATATTTACCCACAAATTCTCTATTTCCCTTGACATTGTATGCATGCCAGTAGAGCACATGGCTAAAATATATTTTTTCCTTCTATATGAATAAGTAGCCAACCTCTTTTTTCCAACATTTATTTCTTGGATCAGACCTTGAATATTATTCCAAATATAAAATAGTCTATTGGTAATCAATCAACCAACATTTATTAAGTTGTTTAGTCTTTTAGTAGTGTTGGACTCTTTGTGACCCAATGGTCCAGCTATCCATGGAGTTTTCTTGGCAGATATAGTAGAGTGACTTGTTATTTCCTTCTCCTGTGCAGAGTGAATCCTTTTGTCAGGCAGTGAGAGGTTAAATGATTTGCCCAGGGTCACATGGCTAAGTAATGTCTGAGGACAGATTTGACCTCCTATCTTTCTGACTCCAGACCCAGCACTTTATCCACTGAGCCACTTAGCTGCCTCCCATTTATTAAGTATTTCCCTCATGACAGGAGTATTAGTATTAAGAGCTTAAGAAGCAAAGAAAAAACAAAAAGAGACTTTACCCTCAAGAAATTTATGTTCTAATAGAGAAAACATGTACAGTATTAATGGAAGGTAGCCTAAGAAGTTAAGGTACTAGAATGTGGGGAAATAGAATTGCAAAGGCCTCCAGTAGAAGACAGGATTTGAGTTGAGTCTCAAAGTAACCCAGAAATTCTTTGAGGTCTAGGGAAAATATACTAGATAGACACAGAGGAGAGCTAATTCAAATATTTGGAGATTGAAAAGGAAGCATAGTGTGTGAGGAACAGAAATTAGGCCAGTAGGATTATCCTAATGTCTTTTAAGAGGAGTGATGTTAAAACACACATACTCACACTGGAAAGACAGGAAGGGACCAAACTGTGTTAAGCTTTAAAGGTCTATGTTTTTAGCAAAATAGGTAAACAGTATTTTCACACAATTAAACAATTAAAAATTGCAGAATTCCATAACTGTTAGAAAAAAATGTAAAAAATTCAAGAAAAACCTGTTTATGTAAGATACTTCAGCAGTGATCTCCTGAGTTTTGAGATAACAATTGAAGAAGAGCCCAGCGTTTCCCAAGTTAATTTCTGTTACCTTTGGATGGTTTGTAATTGTTAGGAAAAATGTTTTCTCTAAAGATTGATATAATATCAAACCTAAATTTGCCCCATTGCAACTTCTTGTTCTTTCCTTGGGGGACAAACAGAACAAGTCTAATCTTTAGCTTTTCAAATATGTGAAGACGGCTGGCTCCTCTCATCTGGAGCTTCTTTTCTATATACTTAACATTCCCGATTCCTTAAATTGATCATTATGTTGTTTGAAATTGAGGCCTCTCATCATTGCAATTGACTTTTATTTGTCTCTATCTTATCAATGCCCTTTCTAAAATATGATACCCAGAACTGGACTTAATACCCTGATGTGTTCTGACCAGGGAACAGTACAATGGTACAACAGTCCCCTTCTTCCTTCAATTTATGTCTCTTAATGTAAACCAAATTGACATTAGCCCTTTGGGGCTGCTTTATTATACTAATTAGAATGATAATCCAATTCCATTTAGTATAGCAGAATGTTGGAAAAAAAGAGTTTTTGGAAACAAAGTTTCCACAATTGATGTGACAACAGCCTCTGTTACAAAGAGCAAGTTTGGTGGAGTGTCAAGTATGAAAGGAAAGACCAGGCTGTTAGCTTATTACTTTATCAATACAAAAAATTGCCCCATTCAGGATACTAAGTATATGAGAAGCACATAGTAGAACCATTGAGAATATTTTAAAATTTGATGTTTTATTTCCATTTCAAATTAGACAAGACACGTAAGTAAAAAGGTACATGGATTATAGTCAAAGAGATTAGGATCATTTTTTTCCCCTCTTTTTGTTAAAATAGTCTCACATAATTGATTTATCTGTTTAATGCAGTTGAATATGTGCTATAGAGTATTGTTTGTAGACTTGCTAAACTATTTTTACCCCACCAAAGTGAATCATTGTTTGCCTCAATTCTGGGAGGAAATACATTTTTCAAAGTCCTATAATTAAAACATTAAATAATGAGTCTACATTCATCTATAATTATTACAATCCTATTATTCTCCTTCAATATCTTCCCTAAACTTGTGTCTTTATGATCCCTTACCCATATTGCCAAGTTTTTTAGATTTGGACTCTAGCAGTATAACTTCTTACTTTCCCTTGTTCCTGTAGTTAGCATTTCCAGTTCATCCTCCTATGTTCAAATATAACTATAGAACTCCCCCTCATTCCACCCAAAAAACTTCTTTGCTTTCTGTTATCTCTAGTTTCCATTTAGGGTGCAGCTAATCATGTGAGACATCAGGGTACTCTCCCAAAGTCATCAGTGGTTCCTCAAACTTCTGCTGAATAGGGGAATGACTGAACAAGTTGTGGTATACAATTGTCATGGAATACTATTGTGCCATAAGAACTGATGATAAAGACAATCACAACAAAAAAACAAAAAACCAACAACTGGAAAGAATTATATGAAGTGAGGAGAAGCGAAGTGAGCAGAACCAATTGAACCAAATGTGTTACACAGTAACAATAGGGTATGATGATTATCTATTAAATGCCATGGGCAAGTTCCAGCCTCACTCGTGATTCCAGGGGTTCCTGACAGGTGGCAAATGATCAGTCAAGAAAATAACAAATGGAAGACAGCTGTATATTTGTGGCCATGGGCATGCTTTGCATCTGATAGCTGCTCTGCCATCCCCAAGCTTAAAGTTTATTTTTTACCCATTTTCTTGGCACATAGATACATTACCTAACGCACATGTCTAAATAGAGATAATTGGAAAAGTGATACATTAACTTTTAACAATTCACTTGATTAACATTCTAAATTCTTGTTTATGATTACAGATTCTTAACAACATAAAGGTTTCACACAAGATAGATGATTCTGTCACAGGTGACTGAATTTTCTCATTACACTGTAAGGAGTTTTTGAGCTTACAAACAATAAAGGAAAATTACTTATTACTTTTAATAAAAAGAAACAATCAATCAGAAATTCTTAAAGACAATTCAACAATCATATCATTGAGGTTGAGAGGTACTGGGAACACAATTCAGATTTAATATTGGACTAATCATTTTTCAGGGTTTACTAGGGAGTTTCTCAAGGAGAAGCATCAAGTCACTGAGGCATGATGAAGCTTGGTGTACCTGCACATTTTGTATGGGCCTTTATGATTGATTTGTATGCTGGCTTCATGAGAATAAGTTTCTGTGAGTGGGAAAGTTCTGGGCTTGGCTTGTAGATACGGTTTTACTGGGAATTATGTACCTAAGTAAAAGTGTTAACCCATGGGAGTATTTTGGGATTGGGTTTGAGGGTCTGATCTTTTGGTGATGTTTTGGGGAAACAGAATACAGGTATTTTGCTCTTGTATTATTCCTTCTGAGACTAGGGGGAATAGTAATCATGCCAATTCCATAGATAAGGGATGTTAATGAGAGAGGTTATGCAAAGGGTATTGAGTGGACAGTCACATCTTGCCAAGGGCCACTCTGTGGCCTCCTTAGCTACCACGAGTGATTTTGTCAAGGGATTGTGGCTTGATGGCTCCCAGCAATGAATAACTTAATTTTTGCCAACAATGCAAAGGACATTTTCAGGACAACCCCAAGGGGTTCATGATGAAAAAGGCTAGGCACTGTCGTAGAAGGAACTAATGGCTTCTGAATGGATGTGGATTGAGTCACACCATTCTACACTTTATTTCTTCTGTGAAATTTTCTCTAGTATAAACAATACATGTCTCCTTTCACAGTATGATGAACTTGGAAATATGTATTATATGAAAACACATGCATAACATATATTTATTACCTGATGTCTTGGGTATGGAGGAAGATTGGGAAAGAGGAAAAGAAGATGTATTACCGAATGTTAGGAAATGATTGTCAAAAATTTTGACATGTAATCTGGAAAAAAAATTAAAAATCAACTGAATAAAATACAAACTTAGTCTGGCATTGAAGATCCTTCACAACTTTACTGCAGTCAGTCAACAAGTATCTACTAAGTATTTACCATTTAATAGGCACTGTGCTGACCTGTGGGGTTGCAAAGAAAGGTACATGTTATATTTCATTAATAGGTGTAAAAAAAAAACCTTTTATAATATTTTCCCTTCATCAAAACAGCTAGGAGACATGGGGAACTGGGTTTAGAGTTAGGAAGATCTTTGTTCACATCTAGTCTCAGATATTTAACTAGCTGTGGGAGTCTGGACAATTCACTTTACCTCTGTCTGCTTCAGTGTCCTCAACTGTAAAATGGAGTATAACAAAACCACCTCCCATGGTGATTGTGATGAAATAATTTTTCTGACGTGCTAAACACATAATAGACACTTAATAAATGTGTGTTTCCTTCCTTCCATCATTTCAGTGTTCTAGACAAACTAAAAAATTCACATTTTTCTCTAATTTCATCTTGTCTTTTTTTTTTAATTATGAATTTGGGGTCAGCTGGGTGACTCAGTGGATAGAGAGCCAAGCCTGGATACATGAGTTCCAGGGTTCCAAAATGGCCTTCTTATGTGTATCAGCCTGAGCAAGTCACTTAACCCCAATTGCCTATCCCTTACCACTTGTCTGTCTTGTAATATGTACTTCATATCAATTTGAAGACAAAATGGAAAGGGTAATTTAAAATTATAGAAAATTTTTGCTAACTTAGAGAAGAATCTGACATGTTTCTACCCTTTAAAATGTTTCTCTTTCTTCCAGTCCCAGTTCAGATATCATCATCTTCTTTCCTCATTCTCTTCCTTCCCTAAATAGAAGTGATCGCTCATTCTTGGACTCACTAGGTCACTTAGACCCACATTCCATTTGAAAATATTCTAAATTGTAGAATATTTTGTCTTGTTTTGTTTTTCAGCAATCTTTTCCATGGTTTTATATAAATCTCTTTAAGAACAAGTATATTTCTTTCTAATAGAATGAATGCTCCCAAATGCCAGGGACTGTTTTAATTTTTTTTTTCTTTGAGTCTTGGCATACAACACACTGCAAATTATTCTTGTTCAATGCTTATTTGGTTGCATTGAATTTGTATTATAAAACCTAGCACCATTCAATTAGTTAAGTATTGGACTGAATGACTCACATTTATATTGCAATAGTTAAAGCTAAGATTGGCTTAAGTGATTAATTAATTTAAATGGGCCTTGTAATCATTTTCCAATTTTGAAATATTTCCTTGATAGATATCGTAAGGTGAAGATATGCCACTAACTGAATTTACCTAGGAGCATATAAAAGTTAAGTTTTTTACAAATATAGTGAGCTTAATGAAAGTGTATGCTAGTAATTGTTTAGCAACTGATACTATAGGAATTGGAAATATCTATAAATCTAAATATCTATTTTTTGGTTAATTTACATTATTAGCATCTTCATATCAGTTTCCTAAGTCTAGAAAATCACTAAAAAATAATTCAAGCCCTGATATGAAGTATTTGTCTATTTCCAAGATGCAGATGTTCACACTGAAAATTTAATAACTTGCTTCCCAGTTTAGACTTATTTTAGCATAATCTTGCCTTGAGAACACTGAATATTTTATATATTTACTATATGTGTCTATATACATAAGTGCATGTCTTTATATATGTATTTGCATTTTGTGTGCATATCTGTGCATTGTATATGTGTATATCTATGTGTGTTTGTATGTATGTATGTGTATGTATGTAGGAGATATATCTATATATGTATATAATAAGTAGGTCCCTGGACTTCTAGTCAGGAAGACATGGTTTGGATTTCTGCCTCCTAAACTTGCTCAAAAACTCCAGAAGTTCACCGTGACCCAAAGAATAAATACTAATTTCTCTTTTTTGAGGATATTCTTCATTCATAGCCTCGTCTGGCTTTCCAAGCTTAGCCCACATTGTCTGCCTTCATGTACTCTGTGAACTTGACAAAGTATCCTGTTGATGATGCTAATTCATGACATTGCATCCCTCACTTCCATGCCATCACAGAGGTTAATCATACTTGGAATCACCCTTTTCTCATGCCTGCATCTTGGGATGCCATTCCCCTCAAAGTTGAGCCTACGTATCATCTGTGATATGATATTTCTTGACATCCCAGCTCTTCACCCTCACCCCTAAATTATTTAATTAACTGTGCATAAGTATTTTTAACTTATAGCTATTCATGGCTTTTCTCCCCCTTGAGGAAGGATTATTTCATTTTTGTTTTTGTACCCCAGTGCCTAGCAGAGTATCTAGAATATAAATAGTACTTGACAGATAAAAATAATTAATTAATCTTAATTGATTCCAAGTTGTATAATTCCTAGATAACTACTTAAACCCTATGAACCTCAGTTTCTTCTTCTGCCACTTAGGGTTATTACATAGATTAAAGGAGAGTGTCTGTAATGTGTTTACAGAAGATAAAGATAAAGAAGATAAGATAAAGTGTTACTATTATTAGTATTTTTATTGTGATCCCCAAATGTCTTTAAATATATTTTATTTGATCATTTCCAAGCATTATTCGTTAAAGACATAGATCATTTTCTTTTCTTCCCTCCCACCCCCCATAGCCGACGCGTAAGTCCACTGGGCATTAGATGTTTTCTTGATTTGAACCCATTGCTTTGTTGATAGTATTTGCATTAGAGTGTTCATTTAGAGTCTATCCTCTGTCATGTCCCCTCAACCTCTGTATTCAGGCAGTTGCTTTTTCTCGGTGTTTCCCCTCCCATAGTTTATCCTTTGCTTATGAATGGTGTTTTTTTCTCCTGGATCCCTGCAAGTTGTTCAGGGACATTACACCGCCACTAATGGAGAAGTCCATTACGTTCGATTATACCACAGTGTATTAGTCTCTGTGTACAATGTTCTCCTGGTTCTGCTCCTCTCGCTCTGCATCACTTCCTGGAGGTTGTTCCAGTCTCCATGGAACTCCTCCACTTTATTATTCCTTTTAGCACAATAGTATTCCATCACCAACATATACCACAGTTTGTTCAGCCATTCCCCAATTGATGGGCATCCCCTCGTTTTCCAGTTTTTGGCCACCACAAAGAGCGCAGCTATGAATATTTTTGTACAAGTCTTTGTGTCCATTATCTCTTTGGGGTACAGACCCAGCAGTGCTATGGCTGGGTCAAAGGGTAGATATTCTTTTAGCACCCTTTGGGCATAGTTCCAAATTGCCCTCCAGAATGGTTGGATCAATTCACAGCTCCACCAGCAATGAATTAATGTCCCTAATTTGCCACATCCCCTCCAGCATTCATTACTTTCCTTTGCTGTTATGTTAGCCAATCTGCTAGGTGTGAGGTGATACCTCAGAGTTGTTTTGATTTGCATCTCTCTGATTATAAGAGATTTAGAACACTTCTTCATGTGCTTGTTAATAGTTTTGATTTCTTTATCTGAGAACTGCCTATCCATTTCCCTTGCCCATTTATCAATTGGAGAATGGCTTGATTTTTTGTACAATTGATTTAGCTCATTATAAATATGAGTAATTAAACCTTTGTCAGAGGTTTCTATGAAGATTTTTTCCCAATTTGTTGTTTCCCTTCTGATTTTAGTTATATTGGTTTTGTTTGTACAAAAGCTTTTTAGTTTGATGTAGTCGAAATTATTTATTTCACATTTTGTGATTCTTTCTATATCTTGCTTGGTTTTAAAGCCTTTCCCCTCCCAAAGGTCTGACATGTATACTATTCTGTGTTTACCCAATTTACTTATGGTTTCCTTCTTTATGTTTAAGTCACTCACCCATTTTGAATTTATCTTGGTGTAGGGTGTGAGGTGTTGATCTATTCCTAGTCTCTCCCACACTGTCTTCCAATTTTCCCAGCAGTTTTTATCGAATAGTGGATTTTTGTCCCAAAAGCTGGGATCTTTGGGTTTATCGTATACTGTCTTGCTGAGGTCTTTCCCCCAGTCTATTCCACTGATCTTCCTTTCTGTTTCTTAGCCAGTACCAAATTGTTTTGATGACTGCTGCCTTGTAATATAGTTTAAGGTCAGGGACTGCAAGGCCCCCATCGTATGTATTTTTTTTCATTATTTCCCTGGATATCCTTGATCTTTTGTTCTTCCAAATGAACTTTGTTATGGTTTTTTCTAAATCAGTGAAGAAGTATTTTGGTAGTTCAATGGGTATGGCACTAAATAGATAAATAAGTTTGGGTACGATGGTCATTTTTATTATATTGGCTCGTCCTATCCATGAGCAGTTAATGTTTTTCCATTTGCTCAAGTCTAGTTTTAGCTGTGTGGCGAGTGTTTTGTAGTTGTGTTCATATAGTTCCTGTGTTTGTCTTGGGAGGTAGATTCCTAGGTATTTTATTTTGTCTAAGGTGATTTTGAATGGGATTGCTCTTTCTCCAAATGTCTTATAAACATATAAATACTTATTGGTTATTGAGGTAACATTTTTTAACCTTTTATAAAAATTATGAAAAAATTTGCACAGGCTACCAAATTTGAAAATCCTTATTCTTTAAATATTCTTATGTATGTCAAATATATTTATATTAAGCTACTAAATCTTAAAGTCACACTAAGACTTTGGGGACACTTCTTGTATGCAAAAGAAACACAGGGTGTCTTCGAAGTCTTAGTGCAATCAAAAGCTGCATATTTGTATTCATATTCTTGATATTCATATTCTAGACCTTAGCACAGTTCCTACCACATACTTAGTTAATTCACTGAATGTGTTTATGTCTATATGTTATAGTTAGCATAAGAAAAGGACTTGTGGCTTCATTGGGACAAGAAACTCCAAACTGAGGAAATTCTACCACAACTAGCCAATATCTTAATTGTAGCAAGTGATCATAAAAAAATTGCCTCGAGCCATGATAGTGAACCTATGACATGCATGCCAAAAATGGCACATAGAGCCCTCTCTGTAGGCATGCCTGCCATTGCTTTATGGAGTTCATTATTAGAAATCCAGAGGGACTCTGGTAGAAACTGTTTCCCCACCCCTTTCCATGTGCCTGAGGACATTCCTCCCTTCTCCTGCCCCTATGGCCAGCAGTCAATGGGAGCACTTCCTCCCTCCCCTGTTGGGGATTGCGATTGTGAGGGATAGCACTGCATTTGGCTAGGGTGCTGGGGTGGGGCTGGGGCTGGCACTCTGTCTCCAAAATGTTCACCATCACTGGCCTAAAGCAATGGGCAGCTAAGTGAATTGCTCAGGATGGCAGAAACAGCATATTTTAGAAGAAATGCTTAAACATTGGTCCTCCTGGCCTCCAGTTCAACTCTCAGTATGCTTTGCTGTGTTGCTCCTAATATATTATAGTTATCTCTTTAAATGCCATATAGAGGTAACATACATATATTTGTTGTTCTTTAGTTTATTAAGAATGTCCAACTTTCATGATCCCATTTGGTGTTTTCTTGGCAAAGATACTGGATTGGTTTGCCATTTCCTTCTTCAGCTCAATTTATAGATGCAGAAACTGAGGCAAACACAGTTAAGTGACTTATCTAGGGTCACACAGTCAGTACGGTTCTGAGGCCTTGACTCCAGAACTAGCACTCTATCAACAACACTACCTAGTTGCTCCATCATAAAGATATACCCCACACTCACAAATACATATATACATATGGCTATATACATGGCTATATACATGTATGTTTATATAAATGTAAATATATATATATATACATATATATATATATATAAACACACTATTCCTACACATACATAAAATGAATATATATGGATGGTCTTTTTATATGTAATACATAAAAAAATGGCCTTAGGAAATAACTGGATCCTTCAAAAAGTATTATTGTTATTTAAAAGCTGAAGTCTAATTGTACCTCTCAGTATGCCTAATTCTCCTCTGTGTACTTTATTATTGTAAAAAATTGTTAATTTGCATTGAAATCTGTGAAAGTCGTTCCTTTAGCTTAAATGGGATAAAAATTGAAATTATTTTACTCTTTCCCCTACCCACCTTGTTATTATTTTTTGTAAGAGGTTGCTCTCTGGGAGTAGAAGGGAAGATAAATACTCTAGGAATGAGAGGTGACATAAAAATTAATTATGTTAATAAAAGTGATTTAAAAATAACACCCCAAATGAGAAAAACCTAGTAAGGACACATTCATGGGTTCTTCTATATGTTCACTATTAGGAGACTTTGTAGCTTCATATATATTCCTATATAAATGCAATTAAGTTGTTTACCACCAGAAATTTAATTTTTTTTAGTAAGAACAGTTAAATCTAAAACATAAAACATAATTCTAAGCTGTCAAAATCTCTTCATTATTGTCAACTTTTCAAAGACCAATATTCTCTTTTCTCAAAAGAGGTTTCCCTCCATCCACCAGAAAAGGAAGAGAAAAATGTGTACTGAAAAATGTTTATCACTGATTTCTGGCTTTTCTGTACTAGAATTTTATATATTGAACCTATTCAATGTTGGATTTTTTTCCATTTTAGGTTCAAGAATGGCTATGCTTAAACTGCCAGACCCAGAGAGCAATATCAGGACAACTTGGGGATATGGGCAAAATGCCACCTTCAGTCCCACCTGTTTCTTCAGAGATCATTCAAAAAGCAGTTGTGCCTCAGAGTCAACCTACTGTGACAGAGGAAATATCCCCCCAAACATCCTCAATGCCTCTCCAAGTAACAGAAAAAAAGAAAGAAAAAGAAGCACAAAAAGAATTTGAAGAAGTAGAAAAGGAAAAGGAGGCAGTTCCATTTGAAAAGAAGCCCCCTTCGATAAGCACAGATGAAAAGCAGGCGGAAACTAAATTGACAGAGAAGATTATAGACCCTGATGATTTGGGAAAAAAACCCAAAGAAGGACAGTCTCAAGAGATAATAAAACCTCAAATGCAAATTGCTGAAGAGAAATCCTTAGATCTGCTACCTAAGGAGGTAAAAGTGGAAAAACAAGCTGAGACCAAGACAGAGGATTCAGCACCTATCATTCCCCAAAGTCTGCCCAAAGAAGTTGAGAAGACCCAGAAAACAGATGCCATGCCTCCAGCAACACCATTTGTAAAACCTGATCAGGTGGAAACAGTGAAAGAAAAAATAGTAAGTGGTTTATTTGTTGTTGTTATTGTTGTTTTCTTAAATGTTTTAACAGAGTTTGTGTGCATACAGTTAATTCTTAACTAAAACACACAAATTCTATTTAGAGACATTCTCACATTCAAAGTGTAAAGGAAGGTGGCACAATTTTCAGTTAATTTGGAATTATCTGTACATCTAAATTGGAAAAAAATCAGGAAAATTCAAGAACAACCAAAAAAGGCATTTGGTTTTCTTTCCATTTGTTTTGATTTTTGAAATTGTTTTAACTAGTTATTCAAGTCTACACTATTCAACTTACAGACTAAAATTCAAGTTACCTTCTCTTTGTGAAATCACAGGTACAAACACACACACATGCTTTTCTTTCTTCTTAACACCAGAGAGCAGGGATGTAACAGCAGACAAGAACAATGTTTCTTCTTCAAAATACACCAACTTGAACTCACAGATTAGGTTCCCCAAAAAGAAAGCATGCCTTATGGTAAAGGTACTCTGAGTACACATTCTTAAAATTGTAGCTCACAAGTCCCTACTACTGATTCCCTTTTAATAATAACTAATTGGCATAATTAATTCAAAACAAAAGCTTTTGCAGAAAAAAAGACTTAAAATCAATATGTCAACTACCTTGAAATTTTGGAGCTAGATGAATGGAGAAAGATTCAATTGCCTTACATATGCAAAAATATAGACCTCTTTTTTTTTCTTTTTTGATTCCATAGGACAAATGAATAGCAAGAAACAGAAACAGTAAAGACTCAGATTTTCCCTTGACTAGGAGGAAAAAAAAACAACCCTTTCTAATTATACATCTATTCAAAATTAAAATGGGCTGCTTTAGGAGGGAAGGGATTTCTACTGAATGCAGGCTTTTAAGTAAAGACTGAATAAACACATATTAGGTATATTGCTGAGAGAATTCTTGCTTCCATATAGATAGGACTAGATAAATGGTTGTCAGTTTGGCTCATGAGGTCTCTTCCAACTTTATTATTCTAAAATTCATTGGAGATCACATATGCCATAATTAAATTTCACTCTTACCAATATTTTTTTCCTAAAATACGTGGTTTGCAAATTGTCCAAACATGTTTTGACCAGTTAGAGGACAATGAGACAACTGCTTCCTTGAATTTGCCTCTTTTTGTGAAATTTCATATTTTCTTGGATTTTTCTTTTTTGGCTACCACATCACACCAATTCTATAAATATATACAAGGCATTCTGCTAGAGAAAATTAATTTCTAGACTTAGGGTCATGAATAGTCAAGTTAAAATCCTGTTTCAAATAATTATTAGCTATGTGATTTGAGGCAAGACAAAATCCTCTCAGCCTCAGGTTCCTTATCTGTTAAATGGGGATTATTACAGTACCTATTTCACAGGATTGTTCTGATGATCAAAGATTTAATATATATTTAAAAGTTTTTGAAAACCTTAAATTGCTTTGTAAATATAAATTAATTAATGGGAAATTATAATTGTTTATAAGGAGTGAGATTTTGCAGTAGCAAGTAGCTTAGCACCTCACCATTTCTCAAATGTAATCTTATCCTATCTCCTTCCTTTACAAATTTTAAATAAGATCCCACATTTGCATTTCATCATATCTTGCTGCTCTTCCATAATCTCTTTTTAGAGGAAGATATGTTGGGAGGATAATGCATATTCTCTTTAATGAAGGTTATCTGTACAAACATAAGTGTATTTTGCTTTATGAATTGGCTATGTACCTAGAAGTTGAATGCTATAAGAAGTACCCAGGATTTTTAAACACAGAAGTGGAAAGATCATGTCTATGTCTAAGAAAGATTATTCTTGTAATTTAGGAAGAAAGGCTTTGATGGGGGAATAAGAGTGGGTGATCAAAGAGAATTAAGGTAAGAATACCAATTGGGAAAGTCTTAGTAATTGTCTAGAAAAATGATAATTGATATCTATCTGAGGGTAGAGCAGGGGAGAACTAAAAAGGGAAAAGCCAGAAGACAGATTTCACAAGTGAAAAGTAATGTGGTTGCTCTATAGTATTGAACTTGGAATAAGGAAGAATTGAATTCAAATTCAGTTATTAGATCTACTAGTTATGTGACTCTGGAAAAACAATTTAATCTCTCTTTACCTGTTTTCTCATCTGTAAAATAAGAAAATTCTTGTAAACCTTTACCTCATAGAATTTTGGGGTTCAAATGAGATAATATAGTGAGATAGAAAGGTTATTGTAATGGATGGTGGACTTGGACTAAGTCAGACTTGAGTTCAAATCCTGATTTGACAATTATCTGTATAAATATGGATAAGTAAGTTTACCTCTCAGGCTCAGTTTCCTCATCTATGAAATGGAGATAATAATAAGTATTCTCTCATAAGGTTGTTATGAAGTTCATATGAGCTAATATATGAAACATGCTCTATATGCCTTAAAGTGTTATATGAATGATGATTATTATTGTAATTGCTATTATCATTATACACAATTATTAAAAATCTTAAGGTACTATATTTTTTTATTCAGTGATTTCAGTTATCTCCAAACTTTCTTGATCCTATTTGAGGTTTCCTTGATAAATACCTGGAGTGGTTTGCTGTTTCCTTCTTCAGCTCATTTTATAGATGAGGAAACTGAGGCAAATAGGGTTAAATTCCTTGCCAAGGGTGACATTGCTAATAAATCTCTGAACGCAGATTTGAATTCAAGGGTTCTTATTTCCAGGCCCAGCTCTCTTTCACTATAATACCTAGCTGTCCTAGCAATAAAGCTCTATATAAATGTTAGCTCTCACCATCTCCAATAGAATGTAGACTCTTTGAGTATAAGAACTGATCTTCATTTTTATTTCTTACCCTCCAGGCCCAGCATAGTGCCCTGCTTATGGTAGGTACCTAATAAATGTATTTTGGATTAGATATGGAATCAAGAAAATTCAGTTAACATTTAGCTGATAAGGATAATGAAAATAAATAGTAAACATAAACTCTGAAAAATAATGATAAATAATAGGTATCATTTATGTAAGTGTTTTCAGATTTGTCAAGTAATTTACACATATGAAATTGTGAGATCAAGTGAATAACTCTGGCACAGAGAGGAATTTTGAACTCAGGAGGAAGAAGGGGTTTAAGAGGAGGGCTACTGGGTTTAATTGAATCCACAAGAGAGAAAAGAGAAAATCCAGATAAAGTAAAATACTAATGAATTAATACCAGAGAATGGTCATATTTAAAGTGCTAACTCAGTACCCCTGTGCTACCACTACCACAGTGTGCTTGTTTATTCTGAAGAGCACAAGTGAAAACAGGGCCTGATGTAGGTTAGGAATACACTATGATTAAAATGAACTTGCAGGAAAACAAAACAAAACATTTGCTGTCCTCTTCCTCTTTAAGAAATAGCAGATTCAATTTCAATGTAATTCAGCTCCATAAATATTTTTAAATGCCTTTTTCTTAACCTATCAGGCACTGTGCTAAGTTCTGGGGTTACAAATAAAATAAAAAGAAAGATTAGAAAAAGAAAGTTTAGAATCTAATGGAGAAAGAAAACACACAAAGGAAGCTGGCAAGGGAGAAGAAGGAGAGAAGGGATGACACGTCTTGTAGAGAAGTAAAACCCCTAGGGTGAAACTTTTTAGCTCAGCCTTGGATGTATATATGCAAGCAAAATGAGAGGGACCAGAAAGTGAGATAGGATAATATATAAAGGATTGGAACACAATAGATATAAGGGGGAAAGCCTCAATAAGTACCCAGTTCATAAACAAATCAACAGGGTATCCTCAAGAGAAAATGAATAAAATCTTAAAGAGAATACAAAACTCTTGACTAATGTTAAACTACAAAGGAAAATAAACTGAGAATTAAAAAGATTCCTATGAAATCACCGAAGGTGAGACAACAAGAAATCCTGAAATTATTCAAATAATAAATTGAATTAATAGGATTTGAAAAAAGTTATGTCAGAAAACAGCTCTTTATGAAATTGAAAAGACACTATTATTAAGTAAAATAATAAATCTTTGAGGAATCTCTCCAAAGGCAAATTTGGAACATAAACATACTGAAGTGGAGGAAAATTTGACCCCAAAAAAGCAAAATTAAATGGCCCTGAAAGAACATAGATTTTTGGAAAATTCTTTGGATCTGACTTTAAAGATAGGATAAACAGATAATTTAATAATTGTAGGCCTCACAAAATGACATTAAAATTGCTACTATAATTCCAGAAACATTACAAGAAAACTATTAATTTGTCTGAATATAGACACCAGTACTTCCATTAAGAGGAAAATAATAAATAAATAAATAAATTATTTTAGTGAAAAATATTAGATTTTCTAAGCATTCTGGATAAAATCCTTCAAATAGGAATGAAAGGCAATTTTAATAACATAGGATTATTCTACAGCCATGAGAAATTGGGGATGATACAAGAGTATATCAAGAAAGTCAATAAAACTTGAGGTACAATCCAAAATAACATACTTTGAAAACCTGACATAATCAATAATGAAAAAGCTGGATGTTTGACAAAAAAAGGCATTTGAAGCATTCTTGAAAAGACAAACAAAATATTAGAAATAAACAGAGCATTTGGTTTATAAAATCATCACATAGAAATACAATGAAGGTAAATTAGTACAACCAAAGAAAGACTAAATAATCATTCATCTTGGGAGTTATTGAGATGGAAAAAAGGAAAGAGAGAGTCAGAACTAGAGGCAAAGGGTCAAAAGAAATGGATAAATGATGATAGAGAGAGAGACAGAGGCAGAAAGAAAGAATATGGCTATTTCCATTTTTCTTTTAAGAGAGATAGGTATTACCACACACAAAAAAAAAGACGCAAGGGTGAAATGAGTTAAGTAGAACCTAAAGACTCAGCAGCATAGAAGGTTCAGGACTGCTGAGCTGAGGCAATGTGAGTTAAAGTCCCTGCTGTGTTATGGAGTTACAGAGTGAGATACTTCTTAAATGTGCATAATAGGTACAGGAGGACAAAATGGAATGGGGGGTCATACCACTACCAAGGGGTAGAGTGAGTGGACAGTGAAAAGATAGTTATTGGTATAAATCTACTGGTAAGAATGAGTATGGTGATGGTGGTGCAGGAGGAGAAAGAGAGAGGTAATGAAGGGGAAGGATTGAGTCTAGAGTCACCTTACTATTCCCCTGGGGAAAGAGCTCTATTCTTGCAATGAGAGATAGGAACCTCACATTAGATTATTTCTATTGAGAGTTTAAACACAGGAAGACCATTTTCTTTGTGAGAGTTTTATTTCTCCATGGGCAGTATTTCACCTCTAGAGAAGTGGTATCTGAATCCCCAGCACTCTGGCAAGTCCCCCAACTCTTCTATGCCTCAGTTTCATGATTTTTTAAAATGAGATAATTGGAATCAGTGGCCTCTCAGGTCCCTTCCAGCTCTGTATAAGATCCCATAATTTTAGGAAATCTATGTGATGCCAAAAATGTCAATAGTATGTAAATTTAAAAATCTTTGAAGGATTTTATTTAATGTACTATCACAATTGTCTCATGCCCTATGTCTTTATTAGATGTATAATCATTAATTGTAAATTGAGTTTTTTAGAACGAGTGGTATTTTTTTTTAATAGGAAAGGACACTTATCATCTCCATAAAGATAGAGGATATGTGATATCAAACCTTGGTACCTTTCACTCTTGTCTCTAATCCCAATGTAGTGCTCTGCCAAGAGGAAGATTAATGCTTAAGAAAGACTAATATTATCAGCTTTATTTTGTGCTATTCCTTATACATTACCATTTAAAACCAAACTAAAATATTTATCTTTCCCAGCTTATGCCATGTGATTTACCACTTGTAATTTGTCTCATGTCATTCTATCTTTGAGAATCAGCATAGTGCATCAGAGACAGCAATATTCAGAATGAGTTCCATTTCTGACACACACCAACTATATGATCTTGGACAAAAGATTAGCCACTCTGTAGTGCTCTAGGAAACACTCTTAAAAGTTGTAAAAAATATGCCAATTTCCTTTGTTAGAGAGATATTACCATAAATGTAGAGCTAGAAAAGCCTTCAAACACCATATAAATGAACCACATCATTTTACAGGTAAGGAAACTGAGTCATGGAAGGTTAAATAATTTGCCAATGGTTATATAACTAACAAGTGCCTGAGACAAGAGTTAAACCTAGATGATCCTGAATCCAAGTCTAATACTCTAGTCAATACACTAGTTTCCTCATCTAGTATATCTCTATCTCAATGAAATCACAAGTTCAGTTTTTCTCTCTCCTCATTCTTACCTCACTCCCTCTAAATAAAATATCCTTTCTATTTCCTCTTCCAAAAATCATATTCATGCTTCAGAGCCCAGCTAAATTTCTAAGGCGTGCATGTAGCTTTTCTCTTTTACCTCATCTAGAAATGATTTCTCCCTTGACTAAGTATAGAATTTTATGCATTTTTATGCCATTACTCACATACTCCTTTCATTGTAATTATTTTGGTTCATGTATTATTTCTACAGTGAGTCTTAATGTAGAGGCAGTTTCTTTATCTTTTTCGGTATTCCTTATGCTTTGTTTATTTTCATTATTTGTTTAGCAAATTATTAAGCCTTATATAATTGTAGAATTCTTTTTATTATCAATCATCACATTCATTATATATATATCAATTTTTGTTTAGCTTTTATAGAATTAAAATCTAGTCAGATTCTCTCTTTTTGATTAATATAGATTTAAAGGAAATTTTGGTGTATATTTTGATTCAGTATCAACAAGATAAAACTTTTTGCCTACCTATGACTTTTATAGCATCATTGAAACTCTTAATATCTTTAAATGTATACTTCATATATCAAATAACCATTTAATAGAATATGAATATGGTTCTAACTCCCTTACTGATTTATAATTAAAGGGGACCAAATTTTTTGGTCACTTTGATTAGCCAAACCCAGGCTTCCACAGCTATTTATCAGAGCACATGGGAGTAAGTACCACTCTGAACTGATGAAAAATGGTAAGCAGAAGAAAAGATGAATTCTTCAATCACATCCAAACTTGAAATTCCACTTACTTTTTTGTATCTGAAAGTATTGAGTGAAGGATCCTGACTGAGTAAAAGGAGTAATATGAAAAGATTTTACTTGAATATGGGGCCTTATTTTTTAATTAGAATTTCTCCTCTCTAAATCGGTGATAGAAGGTCTACAAAAAAAATCACAATCATAGAAAAATGTGAATGAACCACAGTTAATTTTGATATGACAGATTTTACTACCCATTCTTTAGTAGTGACTTTATTAGTATAAAGAAATATCTTCCTTACTTGATTTATTTAATTCTTTCTTCCTGCATTTTTACCATTCTTATAAAACTGCATATGCTCTATAGAATGTGACTGTAAAGTTAAGATAAAAATGCAATCTAATTCTCTTTTTTTCCCTACCTCTGGGTAGTAAGTAAAAATGAAGCTTAGCCTCTGATGACTTTGAATAATCATTTCATCTTGCCTCAGTAGAAGGGCCCAAGTGGTCATAATTCTCAACATGGGAACAATGCAATGCATTATAAAAATACAAGTTTTTGTGTAATAGATTTTAATGGCAATGTGCTTTCAAAACCAGAGTGAAAATGTGTTTCTCAGAGGACTGAACAATAACATTACAAGCAGGAAAACATTATATGCTTTAACCACACTTCATCCCACTCACCGCCTCCATCAAGAGTAACAAATCGTAAAATCTTCAAATAACTGCTAAATACTAATGACATTATTTTTATGCAAGATTCACATCCCACTTGAAGTGCTGTTATGTTCAAAAATGTAAGTGATACTAAAATACAGCTAACTCTTTCATTGATTTTAATAGGGACAATGGTTACATAAAATACAAAGGACTTTTAAAATTAGATTTCAAGAGCAGTTTTTATTCTTTTCTCAATTTTCATCTTTCTTGAGATTTCTCAAAAATTCTCCCTTTCTGCTAGACACATAAGTATCTAGGAACTTGTCCTCTGATGACACACTGAGAAATGTTCTTCTCTTCCTAAAATGATCTTTCCTTGAAATGATTTATTTTTTCTCTTGAGCCACACTTTGTTTGTACATCTAATGTTTTACAATGTTTCATCCTTCACTCTAGTTACTTATATATGTGGACTAACGATTCTAAGATTCTTCAGGGCATGTACCATGGTTTGTACATTTTTATATCTCTTCCAGGGGTTAAGATGATTTTGCATATATAAGGCATTTAATAAATAGTTGTTGAAATGAATTACATTATACTGAAAAGAAGTGGATCCAGATCTACCTTTGGGTTGCCAAATTGATTGGCAGAGGGAACACATTTTTCTGCCCTTGTATAAAGCCACATGGGATTTTTAACTGGTAAATTTGTGCCACCTTTACCTATAAACAACTGTGGAATGAACAAATCTGTGTTTTATGTCTGTTTGTCCCGTGTTCCACCTTGTTTGGGCTAGTTAAGCTAGGTAGAAGATTCAATTTAGACCAACTTTATGGGTACTATAAGATTCTGGATCTAAATGTAGATAGCAACCCAGGGATTGTTTTGTGCAAACCCCTCTTTTGACAAATTAAAAAACAAACAAACAAAAAACCCTTAAAACCCTAGAAGTTAGAGATTTGCCCAAGTTCACCCAGGGGTATCATCTGAGTTTGGAATGGGACATAACTCCTTTGACTTCAGGATCTCTGCTCTTTCCTTGCTCCTTTGGTTGTCCATTTAACTATTACCTTTTCATGGATATAAATAGTGATGCTCCTTTTAGCTAGCTATCTCTTATGCATATTTCCTCTGTCATGATAAGCAACAATGACAGTCATTATAAGCACCATTCAGACCTTGTTTGGAATTAGTATGATTACAAATAAATATTAATGGCAGCACATTTTGGTTAGAGGTAATGATGATGGCTAAAAGGAATTTGTCTCAGAGGGCAGAAATCAAGGGAAGGGCATGGACAAATATATGATGGTGAATGATCTAGAATAGTGGTCAAATTTGCAGCCCTCTGGCAGAATATAAGCAGCCCACAATACTCCCTACTACTCCTAAATAAGATTAAAATTTTTTTTGTGAAATGTTTCACAAGATAAACACAAATATCATATAACATATATAATGCTAATTTTGACTTTTCCAAATTAATATACCACTCACAAGGATATGATTTGAGTTTGAGACCATTGGTTTAGAATATTATACTGAAATATAGAGTTTAAGTCAAGGTGACTTTTCTCCCCACCAAATGTGACATTGATAAGAAAAAGGGAACAGAATGAAAAAGGATTTACCACAAGATTATATGCAGGATGGCCTATGCAAATATATTAAGGGTACTTGTGAAAAAGTGAAAAGATTTTTCTCTACCTGTGAGAATAAACTGAATTTTTTGTTGAGCTTCCTAACCTTATTTACTTTTGAAATGTATTTCCTTAATATGGGAATGGGTGTATGGTTAAAAAAAAAAAGAAGTTTGCTAGAAGTCTTTCAATCAGCCACTATCACTGTGCCTGATTTTTTGGGTAGTGACAAAAGCTTCCAAATAGAGAAAAAAAATTTCCTTTCCTGAAGAGAAATCAATAAGATCATTTTCCTCTAGAATATGAAAGGGTGGATACAGCTATTTGTATTTTTCTCATCTTATCAACGGAATAGAAATGGCTTTCTACAAAATGTGTAATCTTAAGTATTCACAAATCTGACTTAAGCCTTTGATATTAAATATAAATTGCCTATTACTAATAATTACTAAAATATATATAAATGTAGATATGGAATATAAAACTTATCTTAAAAATCCTTCTAAATCATTAGTTTTAATCATCTAAAATACAAATGTGTTTTTTCAGAAAAATAAGTATTTTTTCTCCCTAAGAATAAATGGTTTCATTTGACCTAATTTTTAGGAAACATCAGTATAACTTTTTTTAATCTCACTGGAAAAAAGCTATCATCGAGAGGTATAAGTAGCAAAAATATTTTAAATCAGAAAATGTGTATATCTGAAGCATATTTTAAAATGTCTTAACATCCATTACAGAAAATTAATGCAAAAACATTGCTAAATTTATGAAACTATAGCTAGTTTGGGGACCAGGTTGTTTTGTATTGTTTTGTTTGTTGTTGCTTTTATTTTTTGACAAGTTAAAGGAAAAAATTGATATCAAGGAATGTAAGACTTCCAGCTACCTTTTCTTTGGGATCAACAGATAGTAGTAAACATACCAAAAAAAAAAACAACCCACAACAACCTTAAAATACTTCACATATTTAAATGTATTTTTATGTATTTAAATGTTTCTTTTCTTCTTCTTAAGTTTACCAAATGGAATAAGCAAAACAGCTTTTTATACCTATTTTTTAGCTGAAGAAACAGAAAGAAATTTAGTGAGTTGGCTGAGATCATCCTCAAAATCATAGAAACTCAAAATTGGAGAACTTTAGATATCATCTATTTCAATATATTTGTGAATGTTAAGCCATTCTACATAACCATGACAATTATTCATGCTTCCTTTGTTTAGACAAGTTGACTCTTCACATAACTCAAATGAGTTAACTTTTTTGTTGTTATATTTCATAATTAGAGCATATTGAGGTTTTTCATTCCACTACAATTCCCATGCCCTCCAATCAATTAATCGGTAACAAAGCCAACTCCAACCCCCTGGTTTTATGATTCTAAGTAATGCTACAGAAGCATAGAATAATTCTAGCTGAGAATATATTCATTCATATATTAAAATATATTGTTCAATACTCTGAATACAATGCCATACATATATTGAAAGGCAGTGCCCTAACACACAAAAAAGATACTAAATTTGTAGTAAGAGTACTAATTCAAAATCCTGGCTCCCATCTCTACTAGCAGTTTGACCTAGGCAAACTAATTGCCTTCTCTTGGACTTATTTCTTATGCTACCACATTAAAAAGTTATTTGACATAAAATTGAAATGTAATCATATTTTACATAAAATGGTGCAATAAAATGACAATAAAAAGTTTCATGAAGTGTTATTCACATGATTTTAACCTCCAGTGGAAAAAGATATATGCAAAAGGTGATGCAGTTAACAAAAATATAAAGATATATATGTGTATGTGTGAAAGAGAAAAAAAAAACTTTTAGATCATAATTTTTAAATATTTTATTTTACTAAATATTTTTCAAATGAGTTAGTTGGAGGTATAGAGATGATAAGTATAGTAATTCCATAATATTCAGTTTTGATATATCTTTTTTCCTAGGAAAAGGAAGATGACAAATCAGATACATCCAGTTCTCAACAACAGAAAAGCCCTCAAGGTTTAAGTGACACAGGATATTCTTCTGATGGAATATCAGGTTCCCTTGGTGAAATTCCAAGTCTTATACCAGGTGATGAAAAAGACTTGCTGAAGGGACTGAAAAAAGATTCCCATTCTCAGGAAACTAGTCCTACCAGTCCTTCAGATTTAGCGAAATTAGAAAGTACTGTTCTGTCCATTTTGGAAGCTCAAGCTAATTCACTCGTTGATGAAAAATCAGAAAAGAAAAAAGAATTATATAGTGGGCTTCCTGAGCAGCCCAAAGATCAACAGAAAACGAAGGATTTTCCTCTCACATTGGAATCTTACAGTTCAGAAGAAGAGGAACTCAAGGAAGCTCAAGAAGAAAAGAAAGATATCCTTGTAAGAGGTGATAAAGAAAATATTCCTTCCATTAAGGGCCTCAGAGAAAAAACTGACTTTGTAGATGATGGAACAGCTAGAAGGCAGCGATATGATTCCCTAGAAGATAGCAGTGAGAGTGAAAACTCTCCTGTCTCAAGAAGGAAAAGAAGAACTAGTGTTGGTTCATCAAGCAGTGATGAGTATAAGCAGGAAGACAGTCAGGGATCAGGAGATGATGAAGATTTCATTCGAAAACAGATTATAGAGATGAGTGCTGATGAAGATGCCTCTGGTTCAGATGATGATGATTTCATCAGGAAACAACTCAAAGAAATCAGTGTTAGTGAGAGTCAGAAGAAGGAAGAAATGAAAGGAAAAGGGAAAGGGATAATTGGGAAGCATAGAAGACTAACTAGAAAGAGTAGTACAAGCTTTGATGATGATGCAGGAAGACGTCATTCTTGGCATGATGAAGATGATGAGACATTTGATGAGAGTCCAGAACTAAAATACAGAGAAACAAAAAGTCAGGAGAGTGAAGAACTTACTGTTACTGGTGGAGGAGGTCTTAGAAGGTTCAAAACCATTGAATTAAATAGCACAGTGACAGATAAATTCTCTGAAGGCTCTGTGCAGAAGAAAGCAAGTTTATATTTTGATGAAGAACCTGAACTTGAAATGGAAAGTCTCACAGATTCACCAGAAGATAGGTCACGAGGAGAAGGATCTTCGAGTCTGCATGCCTCTAGTTTCACACCTGGCACATCTCCCACATCAGTGTCATCCCTTGATGAGGATAGTGACAGTAGTCCTAGTCACAAAAAGGGAGAGAGCAAACAGCGTAAATCTAGACACCGATCTCATGGTCCTCTTCTTCCCACTATTGAAGATTCTTCAGAAGAAGAAGAAATGAGGGAAGAAGAAGAATTATTAAAGGAACAAGAAAAACAACGTGAATTAGAACAGCAACAAAGAAAGAGTTCCAGTAAAAAATCAAAGAAAGATAAAGATGAACTTCGGGCTCAGAGAAGAAGAGAAAGACCAAAGACACCACCAAGCAACCTCTCTCCAATTGAAGATGCATCTCCCACAGAAGAATTACGTCAGGCTGCAGAGATGGAGGAGTTGCATAGATCCTCTTGCTCTGAATATTCACCCAGCATAGAATCAGACCCAGAGGGGTTTGAAATTAGCCCAGAAAAAATAATAGAAGTGCAAAAAGTTTATAAATTGCCCACAGCTGTTTCTTTATACTCTCCAACAGATGAACAATCTATTGCGATTCAAAAAGACAGTGGTCAAAAGGTATTGAAAAGTGCTGAGGAAATGTATGAAGAAATGATGCATAAATCCCACAAACCAAAAACATTTCCAACTCCAACAGAAAAGGATGAAGTATTTGAGAAAGAGCCATTGTATGGTGGAATGCTAATAGAGGATTATATTTATGAATCTCTTGTAGAAGATACATACAATGTTGCTGTTGACAGCAGTCTATTAACAAGCCAAGATGAGAGTAGTGAATTTATTCAGCCTGTTGGGAGAGAGAGAAAAATGAGACTTCCAGAGGAAATCTATGAAGATCCTATGCAGAAAATCTCAGATCTGCAGAAAGAATTTTATGAGCTAGAGAGTTTACATTCTATGGTGCCTCAAGAAGATATTGTATCAAGCTCATACATCATTCCTGAGAGTCATGAAATTGTGGATCTAGGGACTATGGTAACATCAACAAGTGAAGAAAAACAGTTATTAGATGCAGATGCAGCCTATGAGGAACTCATGAAGAGGCAACAAATGCAGCTCACTCCAGGATCTAGTCCAACTCAACCAGCCACTGAGCATGATGTAACAGAGCCTATGATAGACTTTGACAGAATGCCAGATACCTCATTGACATCTAGTATTCTCTCAGGAGCCTCACTTACAGACTCAACTAGTAGTGCAACTCTTTCTATCCCAGATGTGAAAATAACACAGCATTTTTCGCCGGAAGAAATAGAAGATGAATATATAACTGATTATACCAGAGAAATTCAAGAGATAATTGCCCATGAATCATCAGTTTTAACATACTCTGAGCCCTCAGAAAGTGCAACATCTGTGTTACCATCTGACACGCCTTCTCTTACATCATCCATTTCATCTGTTTGTACAACAGATAGCTCCTCACCTATTACTGCACCAGAAACTGCAACTGCAGTTTTTACAGATACTGGGGACCAACTAGCTAAATTTGACGATCCCAAAAAGATTCCATCATTACCTCCCTTGCCAGTAGACACAACAGCAAATTCAGGAATAGATATATCTTTAGATCAGACTGCCCAACCCCCTCATCAAACTATTGTTGATCAAGTTGCAATTTCTCTTCCTGATGTTCCACTTTCTGTCACACTACCTGAAGAAACCAAACTGAAGCAGTCGCTTTCTGACTCTTTATCTGTTGATTCATCTGTATCTGAAGAAGAAGATACAGGAAGAAAAAGTAAGAGTAAAAATGGAAATGGCATCATTCTGGAAACTTATAAAGAAAAAAGTAAGGAACCATCACTACTCAGAATTAGCTCTGTAGATTCTGCGCCTGCCCAATCACCTCCAAGTACCATTGCCATTCCCGTTAGTGATCAAATGTCAACAATTTCTTCTCTATCTAGAGAGGTTACAGATATGGCCAGAACTGTATCACAAATACCACCTACAGCTCCTTCAGTTCCTTCTGTGACACCTAGAGCCCCTCTTCTTTGGAGAAGTGCTTCTTTGGAGTCATCTGCCCCACCCCCACTTGCTCCTGCACCTCCCGCTCCTCCTCCACCTCCTCCTCCTCCTCCTCCCCCTCTTCCCCCACCAACTCCACCTAAGCCTGCTATTTATCCTAAGAAGAAGTCAGTGAAAGCTCCTCCAGTGACATTAGCTACTGTTGTCCCTTCAGCTGACACTGCTATGACTGTGGAGGCTACTGCTACTCCAAGGAACAATGGAACACCTATAACAAAAGTATACACCCCTGCACCACCTCCTGTTCCACCTAAGCCATCTTCAATTCCATCAGGACTTGTATTTACTCATAGATCTGTTGAGGGAACCAAACCTCCAATTGCTCCTAAACCAGTCATTCCTCAACCTCCAGTAACAACACAGATACAAGTGGATACATATCCCAAACCAGCAGGTTTACCCTTAACTTCAAGTATGACTTTGAATTTAGTGACTTCAACAGAGTATAAATTGCCATCTCCTACATCCCCCTTATCACCACATTCTAACAAGTCGTCACCAAGATTTTCCAAATCATTGATGGAGACTTATGTTGTTATAACATTGCCATCTGAACCAGGAACTCCAACAGATTCTATAACTAGTCAGGCAGTGACCAGCTGGCCTCTGGGTTCACCTTCTAAGGAATTGGTTTCCATTGAGCCTGTATTTACCACAGTTCTTCCTGTGACAGGGATAGAGCTTCAGAGCATGTCAGATCAGAGCCTGTATACCTCAGGTGCTTTACAAGCTCCTTTGGCTGCCCCAGTCATGACACAATCTTCATTCTCCATAGGCCCAGACTCAGTAACTCCATTACTATCAAGTGAAGTGACTAAAACTATGATTTCATTAGCAGATAGCACAGTTCCTACTATTGATTCAAGTAGTATTTCTATAACCATTCCTCCAGAACCTATACCTCAAGAGCCATTAGCATTAGAGAAACCAAGATATAAAGAAAATGGAAAGTTTCAGCTCTTTGGGGATGTTATTGATCTGCGTATGGTACCAAAAGTAGATGGTGAGATAACTGGAAGCTGCATGGATCTGTCTGCTTCAACAGTAGATGTAAGAAGACAGGTTACAGCAAGTGAGGCACATGGCAGACAAATCAGCACAGTCCAACCTGCTATTGTAAATCTCAGTGCAACATCATCAGTAGTGACATCACTAGCCCTGGTCACAGACACTATAGCTGTTGTAACATGTACAGCTAATGTAAGTTATACCACAAGCACAGAAAGCCTGATTGGGGCAGATCATTCTATGACACCACTTCAATTAACAAAGTCAAAGCATCCTGAGCCTACTTACAGAAAAACAAGTGCCCAAGTGTTCCCTACACTTAGGGAGGAAGCCCCAATAAACTTATCTCTAAGTACTTCTGCCCATGCGGTACCACTGCCTACCACCAAACCTGTCACTGCACCACCACCTAGTGTTACAAATGGATGGGCTGATTACTCCACATCTCAAGGGCTTGAAGATGGTGGTGCAGTGGACCTCAGCACTACAAAGTCTCACCGAACTGTAGTCACAGTGGATGAATCTTCTTCAGGTGTTGTGACTACTGTCATAGAAGACGATGAGAAACCAGTGGATTTGACTGCAGGAAGAAGAGCAGTTTGCTGTGATGTTGTTTATAAATTACCATTTGGAAGAAGCTGTACAACACAACAGCCTGCAACCACTCTTCCTGAAGATCGGTTTGGTTATAGAGATGATCACTACCAGTATGATCGGTCAGGGCCGTATGGTTATAGAGGCATGGGTGGCATGAAGCCTTCAATGTCTGATACAAACTTGGCAGACTCTGGAGTTTTCCTCTATAAAAGTAAGAATACCTTTGATTATACTGGAGGGGCTGATACAGCAGTAGATCTAACTTCTGGAAGAATAACTACAGGTCAGTATGACATGGCAGCAGATCTTTCATTGAAATATCATTATGGGGTCGCTCATCTCATTTCAGGATGAAATTTTTATCCTTTTTTCCCATTATGTTTATTTTCCCCCTTTCTTTTCAATGATATCCAGGCATATTGTGAACTACACGTGCATTTTTTTTAATTTCTTCATTTTACATATGCTCTGCCCAAACTGTCTGCATGTGCCTGCATGTTCAACATTGCTTATTCTTCGCATATAAGTAGGCTAAACTATGGATTTGCATGCAGTTGTCTCCATTATATTCATCAAGATGAGAGGGTTTTCAGACACACAAAGCACCATTCTTTTTTGGAACTGGACTATAACTCTACCCTGTATTTCAGGTGAGGTAATGGATTATTCAAGCAAGACCACAGGTCCTTATCCTGAGACTCGACAAGTTATTTCAGGCTCTGGGATTAATGCGCCACAGTATTCGACAGCAAGAATGACCCCTCCACCAGGAGCCCAGTTTGGCGTGGGGAGTGTTTTGAGATCCTCTAATGGTGTAGTTTATTCTTCAGTAGCAACTCCAATCCCTTCTACATTTGCTATCACTACACAACCAGGCTCTATTTTCAGCACTACTGTGAGGGATTTGTCTGGCATCCACACAACTGACACAATAACATCTTTGTCTGCTTTGCAGCAGACCCAGCCATTACCTCGATCATACGGTTTCCTAACAACAGGGGCATCTGATAAGGACAGTTCAGTGGCTGCTATAGATTTAGAAACAAGCTTGCAAACTCTGACTGTGGAAAGTCTCGCTGCTGAGGCCATTGATGTTATTCCCACTTTGACCACAGCATCGGAGGTATTCCCCGAAGTCCTTGGAGAAGACAGTGCTCTTGTCATTGGCACTGAAGAAGACAAGCAGCAACAACTTGACTTAGAGCGGGAGCTCCTCGAGCTCGAAAAGATTAAACAACAGCGCTTTGCTGAGGAGTTAGAGTGGGAACGACAGGAAATACAAAGATTCCGAGAGCAGGAGAAGTTTATGGTTCAAAAGAAACTGGAGGAGTTGCAGTCTATGAAGCAGCATCTCCTCTTACAGCAAGAAGAAGAAAGACAAGCTCAGTTTATGATGAGGCAAGAAACACTAGCTCAGCAACAGCTACAACTTGAGCAAATCCAGCAACTTCAGCAGCAGCTTCACCAGCAGCTAGAAGAGCAAAAGATCCGGCAGATATACCAATATAACTATGACCCGGCTGGTACAGGCTCTCCACAAACCACCACTGAACAAGCGATTCTGGAAGGTCAGTATCCAGTGGGAGAGAGCAGTCCGTTTTGGACAGCTGAAGATGTTACCACCACAGCTTCGACAGTGGTAGCCATTGAAATCCCACAGAGCCAAGGCTGGTACACCGTTCAGTCTGATGGTGTCACTCAATATATTGCTCCTCCTGGCATACTGAGTACTGGCCCTGAAGTGCCTCTAAATGATGTTGTTGTGAAAGATGAAAAGCAACTTAAAAAAAGGAGCTCTGGAGCCAAGCTGCGAGGCCAGTATGATGAGCTGGAGGAAAGTGTAGGGGAGGATCCCAGGGGTTTTAAAAAAATAGTAGACAGTGGAGTACAAACTGATGATGAAGATGGAGCAGACAGGAGTTTTACCAATAGGAGAAGAAGAAGTAAAAAAAGTGTGGATACAAGCGTCCAAACTGATGATGAAGATCAAGATGAGTGGGATATGCCTAGTAGATCCCGGAGAAAATCACGTTCTGGAAAATACAGTGATAGCACTACTGACATTGACAAGACCAAACCCCTTTCCAAGGTATCTAGCATAGCAGTTCAAACAGTGGCAGAAATATCAGTGCAGACTGAACCAGTTGGGACCATAAGAACACCTTCCATCCGTGCTCGAGTTGATGCAAAAGTTGAAATAATCAAACACATTTCAGCTCCTGAAAAGACATACAAAGGGGGAAGTTTAGGATGTCAAACAGAGGCAGATCCAGATGCACAGAGTCCTCAGTATTTGAGTGCTACATCTTCACCCAAAGACAAGAAACGTCCGACACCTTTAGAAATAGGTTATTCATCTCATCTTCGGGCAGATTCCACTCTACAACTTGTACCATCTCCACCAAAATCTCCAAAAGTCCTTTATTCACCCATTTCTCCAATTTCACCAGGCAAAGCCTTAGAATCAGCCTTTGTACCTTATGAAAAACCCATCACTGATGATATTAGCCCTCAGAAAATATTGCATCCAGACATGGCAAAGATTCCACCAGCAAGCCCAAAGTCTGCAAAAATGATGCAGAGGTCAATGTCTGACCCAAAACCTCTGAGCCCAACAGCAGAAGAGAGTTCCAGAGGTCACTTTCAGTACACGGAGGGCTACTTGGTAAGAGTTACTCCTTTTTTTTTTATATATGAGAGCTAATTTCAGTAGTTACTTATTATCAGCTATAAATGTAGGAGACTATGTAGAGACTTCAAACCTATAGCTCACGTAAAGCTTCAGTACAATTTGGGGAAAATATAGCAGTGACTAAATGATGTCATCATTAAATACCGTGTTTAGAGCAGTATATGTGATACCGTGAGGCTATGTCAGAAGGTAATTTGCTATAATAAGAGTTGATGTAACAGACACTACTTTGTGAATTTTGTGTCATTTAACATGCATTTCTCTCTGTTGCTTATTTATTATATTGTGTCTACTGATTATTTTTGTATATTTAAATATAGCTAACATAAAATTGAATATAAAAAGACCAGGAGAAATATTTCCACATAACAAGTTGGATGAATTTCTATAATGCTGGTCACTAGACATTCAGTCAGTCATCATTTATTGAACACCTTTTATGTGCAAGGCATTTTGATCAGCACTGGGGGATACAAAGAAAAGCAAAAAACAGTCCCTTCCTTAGAGGATCTTACTCTCAAATGGAGGAAGATGATATAAAAAAGAATAGATAGAAAGTAAAAGGAAAGATACTGAAATTGGGGGTGGGGGTGGGGGTGGGAAAGACTTCCTTTAGATGATACTTTAGTTGGGACTTCAAGTAATTCAGGGAATTCAGGAAGTATAAATGAAATGGGAGAAATTTCTAGGCATGGGAAAACAGCCTGTGAACAAACACTGAAACTAGAGATGAAATCTTATTTATATGAGAACAGCAAGAGGCCAGTGTCTCAGGATTAGAGTATATGACAGACAGTAAGGTAAAAGGGATCTAAAAAGGCGGGGTTGCCAAGAGGGGCCTACATTATGAAGGAGACTTTGAATGTCAAACTAAACCAAGGATATTCTTTTTGATCCTGGAGGTGATAGAGTTTATTGAATGGACATGTGTGTGTCTGACCTATGAATTCTGAAAACCATTTTAATAGCTGAATGGAGAATAGGTTGGAATGGGAAGAGAGAGACTTGTAACAGACAGAACAACCAGAATTCAAATGCATTAGCCTTAGAGCAAGGTAATGGGGGCCTGTGCCATGAAGGGGGAAGTATCAGAGCAGAATAAGGGGCACATCTGAGATACATTGCAAAGGTGAATTCAACAGATATTGGCAATAGAAAGTGAGAGTTAGTGACAAGTAGAAGATGATGCCAAGATAGGTAGCTTTTCTAGGTAGACTAGCACCTGTTTCATTTCATAACTTCAAGCTGCCATTAGGGTGGTTAAAAAAAAAAAAAACCTTTAAAAGGAAAACAAGCTAAGAAACAAATGATAAAATCTCTTCTCTCTTCTCCCATTGGATCTACTGGGTTAATTTTCTGGGACAACTCTAGAAAATGGAAGTGGGGATCTGTGTATGAACTTCAGTCCCACATCCTTAAGCCATCTCTTTTTTAAAAAATTTAATTCTCAGATTATCACTGTTCTGAATGATCAAAATTAGACACCACCCATAAGGGGAGTGGTTTGAAAAGAATTTAGATCTCTCCTTGATGAAATACATTATGTCAAACAATGTTTCCGATTTGGATTCAGATTGAAACAAAAGACACAAATAGGCATGTGATTTCTTAAAGGCTAAATTGTACCTGAATTTCAGAACCTGTAAAATACTTGTGTAAATTATTACTATCATTGCTTTTCCTGTAATATTAGAACTTACCAGTTAGATTTGACTAAGAAAATAACTTTTTTTTCAAATATTTAATGCCATATGTAAAATATCAGCATGAACATTTAATATTTGAAGTAGTTTCATATGTAACTTATCTTAAGAAAATTTAACATATGAACATCTTGAGTTACAAAAACAGATAAAGAAGGTAATAATTGTTTTTCATGATAATCATTTTTACATTTCTTAGCATCAAATTTTTTCAACAGTAGTTTAAAATGGCATTGATTTGCCAAAAATCCAGTTTTACAATGCCTTTTTTAAGGACCACATTAATTATATAAGATATATTTTTAGTAAATCATGAGATATTTACTTGGAAAAATATAGTCTGTATATTAATTATGACTTGCAACATTTGAATATAATAAAATATTTTTACAAAGGCTAAACTTTTAAAAAGAAGTTAATCCCTTAAGCATAAAAAGAAAAAAACAACAACCATTTATTCATTTATTGTTTTATTATTTCCTCTATATAGCTCATGATTTTATTTCCTAATTAAATGTTAACTGCCTCCAGAGAAAGAACTGATGGAGTCTGAATGAAGACAAAAATGACTATATTTAACTTTCTTTATTATTTATATTAAAATTCTCTTCCATAAAATAGCTAATATGGAGAGAAATTTATATATTATTGCACATTTAAAGTATATATCAGTTTGCTTGCTATCTCAGATAGTAGAAGGGAAAGAAAGGAAATGAGGGGATAATTTGGGTTATTTTTTAAAATGAAAGTTAAAAATTATTTTATATGTAATTGAGGGGAAAAGAAAACATTAAAATTAAAAGTAACCTAATAGGACACAAAGGCTGTCAATATTCTTTTTTGTGGGATCATGCCAAAAAGTTCTGCTTATTTTTGTTCATAGATGTGTCTAATAACAGGTATAACTTAACTCTAGATTAGCTGAGAGTCCCTGAGGCACCTTCAGTGGTGCACAAATTAGAACTCTTTTCATAATAAAACTGAGATGCTTTCATTTATAATATGGTGAATATTAGCAAATGGAAGCTTCATAGGCAAAAGCTCTTTTAAGGACTCCCAATATTTTTTTTAGAATAGAAAGGGGTCTTAAAATATTTAATATCTACTGTTTTAAATTAGTTCCTCAAATGGAAAAAAATGAATTGAACTTCAGGGTATAACAAAATTTATATTTCTTTTTGTTTAAACCAAAAGGTTTTATTTTAATATGAGGGATAAATTAATAGAGTCTCAAAGATTCTATTCTTCAAATGTGTATAATAATTTTACATGTTATAGTTTGAAAGCTGTCATAATAATCTATGGAGGTATCAATAGGTTTTCCTATAAATCTATCTGTCTACATATATATGTATGTGAGTATGTTTATATTTACTTAATTTTTATAGCCTACAAACAATCTACATATATGGGAACATCTGCTTTGACATAATTTTAAATATTTAATTTCTTTATCTTTAAATTACTCAGATTGAAGAAAATATAGCTCCTAATTAAATTAAGAAATTGCAAATTCAAAATGATAAGTGAATGTGTTGGGGAAAATATTAAATAAAAAAGAGATTCATGGTGCTATGCAACAACATTAAAAAGGCTGGTAAAGAGCTGTTCCTTGTGACTATATCACTTATGGAGAACTCTTGATTATCAGTTTTACTTTGGTTTTTGGTCTCTGGATTTTGCCTCTATCAATTTTCCCCCCATATTCATTGAGATTTTTAGGCTGGATGTTAATTAGCTTTCTCGTCTGTCCAGATATTAGAAATGACAACCAACCAATCTTACAGCAAAGGCTAGGACTCTGCACTGAGGACTGAGCACCCTAGTGAGTGGGTCATCTTTCTTGGACCCTTTTATTTATACTGTTAAGGCTTCTCATATGGACTTTCATATTACCCAGCTGTCTCTTGCACACACTTCTAGACATAAATATCAAAGTCTTGATTTTAATAAGAATGTTCATATCAAGGTGATAAAATAGAAATTTCCAAAATCTTGGCAATTAGAAGATATACAGAGCTAGTCTTTCAACAGTATGATTTTTATTTAATAATTTCTTTAAAGAAACTAATATTCCTTTATTTGGTAGAATTATAGAATTTATTCATAATACCATTTTGTTGCTTTTTCAACATATTTATCTCAATACAAATATTTTACTTTTCCTTTCATTACATTTATATTTTTGGTTACTTAAAGAGTATAGTTTGTGAGCAAATGATGGAGGCAGTAGGGATGAAGGAATTGAAATCTAGAAGAGTTGATGTCCATTTAAGTCAATTGATAGAATTGCTTTAGATTTACCCTAATGTAGTTTGAAATGTCCTCATATATTATGTAGAAGTGTTATTGAGAGAGGGAGAACAGTAAAGTGATCATTTTAGAAAATGATAGAAACTGTAGATTTAAAGGAATCAATAAATAAATCTACCATTTAGTTCCTGGAACATTTGTGAAATGTACCTTTTAAGTAATAATCAACTTGTTTAAAAACGTAATAGTAGTGACTTGGAAATGTCTATTTTATATTACCAAAGGAAAAAAGGAAGAATATGGTTACACTATCGAGGAATGATGATGACAATATTGATATACATATAAGGACCTAAGTCTTTTACCAAAAACTTTGGAGTTACAATAATTCTTCAAACCTAATAAATGCTGGATGAATTATAGATGCATATGACTCTTAATGACTGATTTGTCTAGTCAGATTGTTGAATCATGATAAAGTAGATAAATACTAGATTCTTGAGGTCTGGAGAAACACCAAGTCAAAAAAATCTCTCTTCCATTTTGTTTATCTTTTACCTTTGATTGAAAGTATATATTTCTCTTTGAATGTATTTTGAGGGACATTTTAAAGTTCACTGAACAATAATTGTTTTGCTTCAGGATGAAGCTAGATTTATATAGTTCTTTTATTGACAATGTAGCCTCTTTTAGAAGATCACAATCATTCTAAATCCCATGATGTTTAAACCTGGTCAAGTAGGTTAAAAAAATGTTACCACTAGAAAAAGATCCTAGAAATCATGTGGTCAAACTATTGGTTTACAAGTGAGGCCATTGAGACCAAGAGTGAAAATATCATATTAATTCAAGTTTACATCAAATACCAACTCTTTAGTTTCATGGAATGCAAGTAAGTATTCAGATTTCCATTTTCTAAAACTTTAGAGTTCTAAAAAATTTCTGTCTGTCTTCTGAATCCTGTTTCGGAAAATCAAGTTTTCTTATGATTTTCCCCTTAGCTCTATCCCAAAATGAAGTGTGCAATAGTTTAATTTTCTATGGTCATAAGAAAAAATTGTATTAAGGTCTTTAAAATAATAATCTAATTGTATGTATTTTGGTGGAGAGATGTATATTATTTTTGTATTTGTATTTATATGAAACATTCCACTGCCATATTTAGTAATTTGGCCAATACATTATAAACCAGAAACCAAAACCTCCCTAGAATCATTCATTAATCAACAAATATATTTTAATTGAATTTTTATTTTTCCAAATTACATGTAGATAACATTTTCAATAATCATTTTCAGACATTTTGTGATTGCTGCTCTATCCCTCCTTCCACTACCCAAAATAGCAGATAATATGATATTTTTATATATGTGTTATATATATATTATATATATATATATGTGTGTATTATACAATACATATTTTCAAGTTCATCCTGTTGTGAAAGAAGGTAACACTAGAGAAAAATACATGGAGGAAGTACAGTAGAGAATGGTACATTTCAATCTGCATTCAGATTCTTTGAGTTCTTTCTATTATGGTGGATAGATTGTTTTATCATAAGTCCCTTGGTGTCCTTGATGCTGCTAATAATTAGATAATTCACAGTTGATTATCATAATCTGTTGCTATTACTGTGTACAGTGTTCTGGTTCTTCTCACTTCACTTTGCAACATTTCATATGAGTCTTTCCAGATTTGTTTCTTTATTTGTTTTTGGTGATCATCTTGTTCACTGTTTCTTATGGCACAATAGTATTCTATTACAGTCATATACCACATCAACAAACATTTGTTAAGCACTTTTTATGTGCCAGAAGAAAAGAAGGCACACTGAAGCATTTGGCTATGACCCACACTTCACTTTGGACAGGAATAAAACCATCACATCATTAGTAAGAATGACACTTGTATGGCAGTCTTAGGTCAACATGTGGTCCCCATATCTCCAAATACTTCTCATTACCAAGTTGACACATTTCTAAATTTTCACCATTAGAAACTTGTTATTTTAGATCTTGAAGTTATTTTTTCTACCTAACCTCTTTTCAAGATTTCACTAGAATTACACCATCATTGCCAGACCATAAACTTCTTAAAGACCATAAACTCTTGAATATGTATTCTTCATATGCATATTCATCACAGTACTGCATAAAATGTCTTAGATGTTGTAAAAACTTGAAAAATTATTTTACTATGACTTACTTTACTTTTGATTAAGTAAACAAATGCCAACCCATTCCCTTTTTGAGGCAGTTCTAATCATTAGTAACTTCATCCTTAGTCTGAAACCTAATCAGCTAATTTGTAATTTTATCTTTTGGTTGTATTTTAATCACTTAAGTAATATTTAAATATTTTCATATGAAATACAGTTGAAAATAAGTTATGTTTAAACTAGAAAAAAGATATAAGCAAGATATGACAGTGGTCTTCAAATACTTGAGAGTATGGAAAAGATGTAATTAGGCATATGTATGTTATTATTAATATATTAAATTATATAATATTACCTGAAATTGGTAAGAATATGTTCCATAATATTTTTGTCATGAGGACTTTTTTATTTCTCTGTGATTAAGGCAACCACACATTCATTAGGATGACAACACTCATTAATTTGCTTCTGCAAATTGTTGTTAACTTTCAATATGGATATCTGATGATAGGGTCCAACTGCTCACCCTCCCTCAAATCCATAATTGTTCACTTCTTTTCTTCTATTAGTGCCAAGACTTAGAGACTAAGAACCAATGTGCTATCTGGGGAACTCCTAGTTTGAAAACTTAATGGAAACATAAAATTTAATATGTGTGTTTTCTTAAAACACTTCAGCAGTTCTCCTATATAGTGAATAAAGTCATTCAATTCCATATATTTCCAGCTGAGAAAAGGGTATTTCCTACTCTCTGACCCCCTGCCCCAGTATTTTTCCATAGTTTTATCAATCATCAGCTCAATTCTTAGACATGAAAAAGCTAACAACATTGGGCAACCTAAACAAGTCTTTTTACAGATACTCAGTCATCTTTTTTCTTTAATTTCTTTTTTGGTGGGGTTTCTTAGTCATCATCAACAAACATGAAAGTTTCAAAATATAAAGATGAGCTTTATCCCCTAAAAAGAGGACTGCATATGAAAAATCACCTCATGTTAAATGTTGTCGAGTCTTTCTTAGAGTGTGTATTGAATTTAAAATGATAGTAACAAAATTGACCTATTTGCTTATGATAAGCACTGAAATGTACATTACAACTTAAGTTATCTTCACAACTGGAATTTTCCCCTGGAGACCACGAATTCTAGGATTCTCTGTCTAGTATTAGATTATATTAAAGTTCTTATCATTGATTAATTAATGGAAGATTCATAAAGCTATTTTGCAATATTTCAGGTATGCAGTATGAAAAAAAATGAAGCCCTAGTAATAGCTTTTTAGCCTATCTATTAATGCAGTTAGTGTTCTCCTTACCAATTATGTGGTCTGTGAAATACTTAATATGTCTAAACCAAAAGCAAAGTGAACACTTAATTCTCCTCAGGCTATTTAATTTCTATTATATTTTCCTTCCATAAAAGATGACTGTGCTATATTACTTCATCATCCCCTGGGTCAAAAATAGTATATTGTGGCATTGGATATATCTGGATGCAGATACTTCCTTGAATTTCAAAGCTTCTTTAATTCTCAGTCAGTGGTAATAAATATGAAAATAAACCACTATTTCCTATCACTGATGCTTCATGCTAGAGTTTGGGGCCTAGGACTGAGGTACCAAGAGCTTTCTGGTAAACAACAATATAATCTGATAATGGAACTTGGTGTGCCTAAAAAAAGAAGTTTTGCTCTTGTTATAGAAGCTAAGAAGTTTCATCAGTATCTCTACAATTGTGCTTTTATACTTTGTAATAAAAAAAATCCTCATAAGATTTTTATGAACATGAAATTACATCCTTAATATTATTATTAATTATACTATATGAAAGTCTTTGGATGAGAATTTTCTTTAGCTCAATATATTTGATCACAGGTTTGGAATGTCTTAACTGACTTGTCTGAGTAATGTACATCTCAGTTACATCTTCTGATAAAATATTAGTAACTGGTGCTACCTGCCATTACAAAATTTTTTATTTTACCACTCCTCTAAATTATTTGATCTCAGAATATAGTACTGATTTATTTCTTCAGCATGAAAAAATACATTTAAATAATACTTAAAGATGCCCAAACTGCTTTCTTCAAAACATCCCTATCAGGAAGGACATTTGAATATTATTATCATCCTTTTTTTTCAGGTGAGGAAAGTAAAACATAGATAAACTTTGGAATCTAGATTGGTCCATATTCTTGAAAAAAAATAACCTTCATGAACAGAAGGCACATGGATGAAGCTATAGAAATATATAGATGTAGTTCATAGATGGCATGATTAGATACAATTTTAGACCTGACATACTTTTGCCAATTATAATCAGTCATACCAACATCATACCCTCATCCCTCAAGAAGCCAAGTAGCAGTGTGAGAGGGTAGGAAAAGGGACAGAAAGCAGGTTCCATGGCATATGGGGATGAGCGATCTCTCTTCCAATTTCTAATATAATTACCAGGCTACTCCAACCTTCTAATAGCTGTACCCTAGAGATTCAATTCAGGGCTGGGGGGGGGGGGTTGACAGGTAATGATAGAATGAAAGCCACTTCCCTGATTGTTCTCAAGATGGGAAGGAAGCTCTTAGTCATCTTATCTTCTTCCCACCAAAAACTGATTACACAGAAGATCATGACAAATAGCTTTATTAAATAAAACAAGCAACAGAAATTGGTGTTCATATCTATTAAACTATACTCAAAGAATAGATGAATAAATGAATAATTTGTCTGGAAGAAAGATCAAATCTTAGTTCAAACCAGGTTACAAGGGGCAGTCTTACCAGTGGAAGTTTGTGCTTTAGGATTATGCTAAAACTCAAAGGATATTGAGATCTGACATTCCCACATGTCTCCATTTGACAGGTCTCCTCTTAGCCATTGAAAAGTTGCAATCTTGACAGTGTTATGGACGTTTCTTGAAGTATGTCTAACAAACTAACAGGCTAATAAACAAACTTTTCCCCTCCTGCAGGGATGCAGTTCTGTTTTCTCTTACCAATCAGAAGTCATGTCTCCTTACTTGTATGTGGCTCAGATCATAGCCATGTCTTTCAGAAAACTACCCACCTCACCTGGGCAAAAGTGGTTATTAAATCAGCATTTGAGGATTTCCTCTTATTGCTGAACAACTAGTTGATATGCTCCCAACACTAGAAATTGAATTATTAGAAGGTTTTCAATTTATTTTTTGACAGTTTACACTAACAATATCAATTAGGACACCCTAAACTGAATCAGATAACTGATGCAGAGTTGTGACTACTGTGACAAGGAAATCACTTTAAAAGACTGATATATACTAATTTAAGGTCACCAAGGAATTCAGCTATGTAATTCCTAAATGAAAACTCAAATCAGCAGTCAACCTTTTATGGAGTTTTTACAAACAGGAGGAAGAAAGGTATTAGAAGAGAGAGAGAGAGAGAGAGAGAGAGAGAGAGAGAGAGAGAGAGAGAGAGAGAGAGAGAGAGAGAGAGAGAGAGAGAGAAGTGAATAGGGCTTAAATACCCCCTCTGTTTAGGCTGGGCCAAAAGGCACAAGCCCTTAGATAGCTGAGGCAAAGAAAAGAGATCAGTCCCTATCACTCACGTGACCAAAATGGAGAAACAGTCTCAGGGGCCTCCACCTCCAGCCTCCTTCAGAGCAAGCTTCTCAGAGCACAACCTCTCAGAGCAAAACCTCTCGAACCTCCTCTGTCCTCAGACCCTGCTATCTTTTAAGGAAACCCTCTAAGTTCCCTCCCCTCAGTTCTCACATCTACCAATCACTGTCGATGTCTCCCCTGTGCCAATGGTGGCTCTCGCTTAACCCAGGACCTCCCAGAGGTCTGTTTCCTTTGCACATGTCTGTTGTAGGTCATATTCTCAAATAATTAAATCTTGATCTATGCTGCAGCCCTTCCTACATCCTGTTAGACTGAGTAGGGTGGAGATTGTAAGTTCCAAGACCTGGTTCTGTCATTCCATGTATCTCTATTGTATCAATTCTAAAATCAATCATGACTCAAAGAACTTCCTGTGCTATGCTTAAGCATAGGTCAAAGCCCTTTCCATTTTTTAGCAAAAGGTTTCTGTCCTAAAGTAGTCTTAGGTAGGGAGGAGAAGGACCCTCCCATACCAAGGGTTTTCACATTCCAATAGAGTTCTTAATATCAGTAGGAAATTTTTCAAGTATGAAATTTCCCAATGGGGAAATTTCCAACATTCATAAGTCTAAGAAATTTTAAGGTTTACACTACTATAACATAAATATGTCAAGTTTTTGTTGTACTTTATATAATTTTGATGAAGAAGCAAGATCTCTCTCTGTCATTACTGAGATATTAATGTGAATCTTCCCTATAGGACTATGTAGGTCAAGAGCCAGGGGTGACTGAATATTACAGGATTAACCAGGAGCATGCCCTATACTGAGCATCACCTTCTCGAAAAGACTAGTCATGGTCCTCCTATCCCTGTCTGCTAACACTTACATAGCTATGGTAGTGATCCTGCCTTCATATGCTGATGGGAAATTAAGTGTCTTTTATAAAGCAAAACTGAGCAGCTTGATTCATGTTACAGGTTTTATGGTCTTTTCACTTTCAGAATTAAATATGGGCAACATGACATTGCTTTTACCCAGTGATTTGATTTGAACATTATCCAGATCTGCTCTAGGTGGTCAAGATAGCATAATGATTACATCCTGGAATAGCCCTTGGTCAATATATCTCTCTTGTCTCATTCTACTAACAAGATACCCCAAATCTGAAGGGGTCTATGAATCATTCATTTTTACTTTGTGCATTAGGCTCCCTTCACTCTACAGGGGGGTGTTAAGTGGATGTTCTGTCTTCCCTCTCCCTCTTCTCTCTCTTGTCATTAGTTTAGATTTGGTAGAGTTTTTCAAAGTTGTTTTTTTTTTTGTTTTTTGTTTTTGCTTCCTTGAATTGTATCTTTAATCCTGTCTCTCTAATGTATGTTGAGCAGAGAGGAGTGTAACTCAAATGGCATTATCTTTTGCTTTAGCCAGAAGACCACTATGCAATTACAACATACAGAAGCAGGAAAGGAGGCAAACAAAGCACATGCCCTTCAGGACAGAGACCAAAGATAAAAGCAGCATATTCCTAAAAAATATGTTCTTTTTTAAGAAATATATGATCTTCATGAATTATTTATTAGTATAAACTGATTTTGTATTAGAACTATCATAAAAGCTTTCATTTGCCATATTAATTATGCTTTCTCCCTTTATAGAACTGATTTTATAATTATTGTTTTTACATTAAAATGCACTTTGTTTAGAGTACTATTAACATTGGTTTGCCCCTTTTACCAGAGACTTAGCCAATACATAAGAAATACTTATTAACTCATTTTTGATGGCTGAAATTTTTGTCTTTTTCTTTTCTAGTAAATACCATCAACAAAGTACAGTTATGCTGGATTTAATGCCCTCCAGGCCTCCATTGCAAACCAGCTGCTTTTCATGAGTTATTATTAGAAATATATTTTTTGCTTCACTGATTAATGTTTTGGTGACTAGTGTTAAGATTTTTTGAAATTCTTCATTGTTTATTTCTGATAATTTTCTTGTCCTAAATTGAGAATTTATACATCTGTCACTTCTAACAGGAATTGTTTTTTAAAAGGTCCTATAAAGTTGTACAATGTAAAAAGTATCTCATATAAAATATTCATTTGGAAAATAACATTTGGTGCATTTAAAGGGACCATGTTAAAGTATTTATTTTCTCTTCAATGAATATAGCCTTGAAATAGCTGTCACTTGTAAAATAAGCTGCTTGGTGTTATAATTCTTAATATTCCTTCTTAATTTCCTGTCTCACTAATGTGCTACTTCTTCTTTAACTTATACTTAATAATTATTATTTGTTTCCCCAAACTAATCCATACTTTAAATTAAAATGGGAAGTTTTCATTTCTGATGTACTTATATAGCTCACAAAATACTTGGGTCAAAATTGTTATTAATAAAATGTTCATAAATATCCCTGTTAGCTACAGATTTTAACATGTGAGTCAGGGAGTGGCAAACTACAATTAGCAATACTGTCTGCAGAAAAATAAATTACCACAGTTCTCTCTTTCACTCCATCAATGGTGCTGATAGGAATTCATTTAGTTGCTTAATTACCTGGTTTTAAAATGCTTATAGAAATTAGTGCATGAATTTATTAGTCTGTACATATTGTTTCTTAAAAGTCTATGCTATCAGAAGAGCAATTTTTTCCTTCACAGTTGTTTATGAAGATATTAGAAGTGACTAATAAGCATAGTTTTACAAGTTGATCTCATTTTTATGTTTTGGTACTTAATGCTCATATATCTTTATGATCATTGTTTCAAGAATTAATTCAAAAGGAAAGTTTATTTGCTAAATAAAACAAATATCAGGCCATTTGTGCTAGTCTTTCCAGACTTCCTTGGAAAAAACCAATACAGCAGAATGAAATTAACATTGACTGGAAATTGGTTTAACTCCTAAAATTCAAAGAAAGACTTGTACCTGAAATGTATCTCTGAATAATGAGTGCTATCAACTTAATTAAGAGGAACAATTATTGATTATTACTGACCCATGGTAAAAGCTTAAAAGAATCAAATAATAACTTGGAATTAACTTTCACCTCTTTTGTCTATTCATTATGAGTTTGTCTATTTCTGTACCAACTTATTTGTTCCCCACTTTGTACTATCTCTTTGGAGCCATTTTACAACCTTATACTGGACTCCCTTTATATGAACTGGATTAACACTGGACTCTAGGACTCTACTCTCAGAAAGGAGAGCATGGTGATGATGTGGTATTTTATAACTGAACTTAAATGATACTAAGACTGAATTATTGAAACTAGCTATTAGCATTCTACAATTGCAGAGGGAAATGTTCCATAAGAATAAAAAAATTAAAGAAGAGAACCTGAGACAAATAAGGAGACACCTGACACAAAACTGTCATGGTGATCCTTGGAGGTCCTTCTTGTGACACATTTTTAGTATTTGATTATTTGGGCCTTTAATTATTGCATATCCTTATATTACATCTGCCCTTAGATATTGTGAGTGACCTTTGGCAACTCATTAAACTTGTTTACTTTAGTTTCCTCATCTATAAAATGAACTAGAAAAGAAATACTACAAATGGACTAATGAAGAGTTTGACACCTCTTAAAACAATTGAAAACTGTTTTAATGATAGATTTATTTTTGAGAAAAATTATTTCAGTAGCAAAATTATTATAATTAAATTGACAAATTTAAAAATTAATAAATTTTGTCACTTTAATAAAAATTTAGTAGTATAACTAACTGGAAATAAGCAGGGACACATTTATATATATATATATATATTCATACATACATATATCTGTACATGGTTTTGAATAATTTTTCATATTATTACTTTTTATTTGATAGTTTTTATAAAATGGAATTAATGTCTGGGATACTAACCTTATAAAATGGCTGTATTAAGTAAGGTAATGTAACCAAATTGCTTTATAAAAAGCTATAATTTTGAGTTAAATTATTTCTGAACTCACACATATATAGAGTTTCACTTAATTTTCACCAGTATCAAAAACCTTTATTAAATGCCTATGGGGTTTCTTATTTTCTTGAAGGTTAACTTCTCCCATTGTGACTCCTTACCTTCAAAGACATTTTAATTCAATTATGTGCAATGTAGCTTAAAATGTCATCCACTTAGTCTAGAACCTCCATTTTTATGACCTTCTATAGCACTATAACATTGTTATTTAAATAATATGTTTGTAAGATATGTATTACCTATTTTGATGATGAGGAAGTTGAGATATAAAGTAAATGATTTGGTTATGGTCATACTATAGAGCCAAGATAAAGAATCCAACCCTTCACAACCATTTCTTCACTACTCTCCTGCCCTTTGGATACTGTTATTCTTGCCCCACAACTCTGCCACACCTTGAATAACGGGGATAATTCAGTTAAATGCTACAAACACTTTTTAGCTAGGACACAGTGCTTGGAAGGAGTCCAGCAAAGAGCAACTGACATGATTTTGGAGTTAAAAAGTGAGTTCTAAGTGGGCCAGCTAACTGATTTCAGATTATATTATCTGAAAAAAGAAATCTAAATTATAGATTTTTATTATGTAGAGGGATATTACACAGACATGAATTAACAACTAAACTCCTTCCTATCCCCCCTCCACCTCCCCTAGATTAATATTAAATATTTTAGATAATTATTCTGTTTTTTTATTGCAAAAAAAATAACATTAGCAAGAGAGAGTACAGAATGAAGTAGGGAGAATAAAAGCAATTACTAACTTGCATATGATGTACCAGACATGTTGGCACTCTTTTGAACACTTTGTAAATGTTATTTCAGTACATGAGTCCTTGATTTACAGTCTAAGTAGATAGATTTTAGGGTATCTGGAAATTTGGAGAGGGAAAATTTTCATCTTTATTTTCACTAACCTCTAATTAAATTTAGTATTCCTTCAATTGTCATTTTAAAAAAAATCTGACAAAGAGCCTCTAGATTTTACCAGACCAACCCAATGTTCCATGATCCTACACACACCACACACACACACACACACACACACACACACACAGTAATTGAGGCAGTTATAGAAGACCCTTATATGTATTTAAAAAAAAATAAGTTCATGAGAGAACTAGCCACCTTTAATATCAAATAAAAATTCAGCATGTATAAAGATTAAAAACTAGGTTAAGTGCCCCAATCTGAGAAATTCTATTATTTTAATTTTAAGAGAATCAAAATGAAGCACATTAGAAATAATTCTTAAATATAAGTAAAACTAATCATATTTTATAGTAGTTTCAGCCCAGTCTAAAGTCAAATACAGGTAAATTGGGTATGATAAGATTATAAAAACTCCTTTTCAGGATTCCCACTTTCCAAATATGGTTATATAAATGAGTCAAAATGGTAAGATCTATCTCTTTTTTTTTTCCAATTCGATACTACTTTTATGAAACCTAAAAGGTGCAAACCTCTTAATTATTCTACTTTGTGAATTCTCTCAATTCATACCTCAGAAATTCATCTCCAAATGAAGGCTAATTTCATTATTTCTATGAACCTCCTGCTAAAATTGCTACAGTATTAAGACTTAGAGATTTTTTTTCAAAAGGACCACACAATAGTTTTCCTTTTCAGAAGAGTAAATGTATACACGTTTCTTGAATATCACACAAGGAACAATACCATTCTGCAGTGTGTACAGAGATCTACTTTGTCAAAGGCCACAAATCCATCCTTTCCTGAATGTAATGGGAACTGCTTCTGTAAGTGGTCACTTTAAAAGTGCTTTCAAAATAAATAACTGCTAAACTATAAATGAATTCATGTCATGCTAATTATCCATTTGGAACAGCATTTAATTGCATGCCAAATTTCTCATCTAGTAGTTTTTGAATGAGTGGAACTCAACACCAAACAAGAAAACAAAATTCTTAAAATGACAGTGGAATTTGGAAATATAAAACTGAGATGATCCTGAGCATCTTATTCTAAAATAATTAAATGAACAAAAATAGGGGGCAGCTGGGTAGCTCAGTGAATTAAGAGCCAAGCCTAGAGATGAGAGGTCCTAGGTTCAAATCTGACCTCAGACACTTCTCAGCTGTGTGACCCTGAGCAAGTCACTTGACCCCCATTGCCTAGCCCTTACCACTCTTCTGCCTTGGAGCCAATACACACTATTGACTCCAAGACAGAAGGTAAGGGTTTTTTTTTTTTTAAAAGAGTAAAAATATTTTCATCCATTGAGCATTACATTTCATATAACCCTTTGACATCTAATAAAGTCTTCATATGTTGAGTCAAAAGAATAAATATAAAAAGGGAACATCATATATATCTTTGTTCCTGAAATGTGATGTTACATACTAACTTGGTAAAAATATGACTATGACTTGTCATTCTATTAGAGATCACCCAAACACAGTTCATAGAGGCTCATCACCGTGTTGCAACAGGGTATTGAAGTTTTCATACAGACTAAATCTTAAAAATCTTTTGACATCATAGGTCATTGAAATATCAAATTAAGAATGCAATTAAGTTTTTCTTCCAGATTTTGGTATATAAACCTACAGGGGAAATAACTACCTCTGAATTTTAATCTTTACTCAGAAATTTGGGGATTCATAGGCTTCTTTCAATATGGAGAAATAGATGCATTTTGAAAGAGGGATATTTGTAGAGTATATTCATGGCATATCCCATATGGTGACGCATATGTTTTTACTTAATTTTGCATCTTTTTATATTTTCATTTTATGTAACATTTCATTTTTGGCATATTAAAGCAAAATAATTTATAGTGGAACCTTTTCATTGTTATCTTCAAATGATAAAATACTTAGCTGGATTAATTCAAAATCATTGTAACCAACATGATGAATTAATTCAATTTAATATGAACATTGAGTATCTACTATATGCAAAAGAACTGTGCTAAGTGTTAGTTTTATGAAATATAATAAATCCATGAGACATCCCTACAATCATTAATGTTCTATCTGGTGGAGAACTAGAAAAGAACATAAATAATACAAAATATAATCTTTAGTTTTATCTTTGTTAATCCATACCAGCACAACTAGGTGGCACTGTCTGAAACAAAGGAACAACAGATCTCTCCATGCCTAGAGCATGACAAAAGCAAATGTTTTATATTAACTTTTTATTTTTGTTCAGGCCTGTCAGTTGTTTCTGATTCTTCCTGACAGTATTCAGGGTTTTCAAGCAAAGATACTGTAGTTGTTTGCCATTTCCTTCTCCAAATCATTTTTACAGTTGAGGAACTGAAATCAACAGAGTTAAATAACATTTCTTAGGTTCACAAAGCTAAAGTCTGAGGACAATTTTAATTTATGAACACTAGTCTTTCTAATTTCAAGTCCAGGGCTGTGCAGTTAGCTGCCCTAACTATTCCTACTCATAATTTTTTGCCTCACCCACTATTATTTCATGTTTTGTTTTGTTAAACTGGGGAAAAAACCACAAAACTATTAAATCGTCAAAAAAAACAACACTCTTTAATTAAGGAAAGGCATTCAATGCTTTCCTCAAGGCCTTCACACAGCTGAAACCTACACAGAGCTCTGAGACTCTAGTTGCTCTGGCCACTGACTCCTTGGAGTGCCACTGGGAGTGCTAGATGACAACTCCAAAGGACAAAAGAAATTGGGGGACTTATATACTCTTTTGGAAAACACAAGAGATAGGCAAACATGATTGACATTAAGGTGGTTACAAAGAAATGGGAATGTTCAACCTACACTGACAGGCTTAGGAAAGAAACCATAGCCAGAGGCTAGCGTGTAAGGGAATATACTACTTAAAAGGGATACTAAAAAGGTGGTCCCTGCACCTGTGTGGGTCTTCTTGGAAAGGGCCTCAGATTAAATGGGAGAAGCTACTGGAATAAAAGAATACTTAGCATTTGATTAAAATCCTTTAACTCCACCCTAGCTAGGTCCATTAACTATCTTAAGTTCTGAAACTTCTAGCCTGAGATTCCTTTCTGGGTGAATTCTCTGAGGAACAAAGGGCAAGCTTTGGGGTCTCCATCTTTCAAGCTAACTAAAATTGGGCTTCTCTTAGATTCCACACCGACAATTGCTTGAAATTACTTTATTCTAATTTTTTTTATATAACTAAATTAAGTATATCTTGTAGTTTTCCCTTTTAGAAGAATGTAAATTCACATAGGGAAGGGATTAGTGGTGTTTTACCTTTGTACACTCTACAACATACAAAATACAAGGCTTTGGCCAGAGTAAAGGTTTAATAAATGTTTGCTAAATTTAGTTAATAGGAAGGGGGAAATGACAGTGATGGCTTTCTCCCTTTTGGGATTTGAATATTCCTGGTAGAGTTCTAACATTATCACATGATTCTTTTAAATTTGAAAGGCATCAGGTTGTTGTTTTTTTCCCCTTGAATTAACTATAAAATTGTAAATACCCCTAGGAAGAGGCAATTTTTTTTGCTGACCTGAATGAGACAGGTCTTAAAGGTCCTATCCCAGAAGATAGAAGTCTTCAAATATAAATTATTTCACAATATTGCTTAAATCCAGTTCTATTTCAAAATTCTAGCTCCTTAAGTGGAATTGCACATCAGCTACAGGAAGACTGGGGGGAGGGAAGGGATGGAAAGAATATGATCCTTGTAACCAAGGAATAATGTTCTAAATTGACTAAATAAATAACTTACAATAAAAAAAGGAAAAAAAGAAAGTACCCAATGCAAAATAAATAAAGTTATCTTTATTAGAAAAGTTATCAGATTAGAAAATTGAAAAATCTTAGGCTAGATTTCAATTGTTAAGTGTTAAGGCTTCAATTAAATAGGCTGAAACCCTAGGAAGATAAGGAAGTACTCCCTAGGTGTTTAATTAACAACCTAATAAATGACCCTCTTCTGTGAAAGTAAAGACAAGAGCCAAACATATTCCTGCTATTAAACTGTCTGCTGGGTGAAGATAGTAAGACCATAGCCCACAGGGTTACTTAATGACTCCTCAGTGATTCATCTCAGAACCTTACATCCAAAGTGTAAAAGGGAAAATGGCTAACCCCAAATGGAAAGCAAAGGAAAAGGAACACTGAAAGAAGTCTAAGGCAGCTTTACCAAAGAGGACTGAAGGCAGAAAATGGTTTGTCAGTAATCAGAAGATGAGCAAAAAAAGGAAGATGCATCAAGTGGAATGAGAATACAGTTAAGTAGAATATTCCAACTTTGTCATTGTTTTCATTATTGGTCCTTCCTTTTTGAATTTTAGAAGGAAACCAATATATATATACTAAAAGCGAAATCAACCATCCATAATTGTGTTATATAAGCAGCCTCTCTGAGTGAGTTTCCAGGAAAAAGTAGAGTTAAATGAAATTTTATGTCCAGTAGCTCCGTTTTGCTAAATTATCATCAATATCTGTGCCTTCAGGACCTATAGAAAGGAGTCCTTTGTTGAAATCTGAACTCAAATACTTCTTGGAGTGTTCCGAGGCAAATCACCTGACCCCTTTCCCTCCCCCCCCCCCAACCTCAGTTTAGCCCTTCTCCTCTTTTGCCTTGGAACCAATACATAATATTTTTTCTAAGAGGTGTGGAAAGGAAACAAGACTAACAGTTAGTGGGGGAAGGGACAACTGGGAGTGGCAGTTGGGTCTTGTGACTAGCACTTCCTTCCTGCCGGGGTTGTACTTCCTTCCTACAACCTTTCCATTGTTCAGCAAAAGGAAGAGCTTGTTCCGCCCGGTCTGGTGTGGTGTGCCTCTACTTTGTTCAGCCCTAAGACACAGGCTTCTGAAGGTTAGAACTGTTCTTGTTTGCTTTCTGTCTACTGCTAAGATTCTGAATTAGACTAAGCAGGACTAATATAGAGTAGACGGGAGTGGGAGAACCCTCCTCCAGCCTAGGGGCCTGGCCTCAATTTTGAAGCTGAGGAAAAAAAAACTTCAATCCCAACTGGTTATTAAACTTTATATTATTTGAATTCACAGTCATATAAGTGGACTATCTTTTCTGGTATAGAGGGAGCTGAACTTCAGGTCAGTCATTCAACACCAAACAGTCCTTATAGGACCCCTGCTGCTTCCTCTCAGCAGGGGGCATCCCTCTCCTTTACTTCACCAAGCAATATTTCCACTTTCCCTTCAACTCCTCTATACCCTGCTACAACCCTCACATTAGCCCCTGTTTTCCAATCCTCCATTTCCTTTCACAATAAATATTACAGAGGGGAGGCAAGGATTTAAAAAAAAACAAATTCAAAACAAATGAAGGAATGAATAAATAGGTGTAAACCTTAAAATTTCTTAGACTTATAAATGTTGGAAATTTCACCATTGGGAAATTTCATACTTGAAAAATTTCCTATTGATAGTGGGTCTTGGCTATTGGAATGTGAACCCCATTGGCATGGGAGGTTCCTCCTCCTCCCTTCTTAAGATTACTTTAGGACAGAAACCTTTTGCTGAACAATGGAAAGGACTTTGACCTATGCTTAAGCATAGAACAGGAATTTCTTTGAGTCATGATTGATTTTAGAATTGATATAATGGAGATACTTGGAATGACAGAACCAAGTCTTGGAAATTGCAATCTCCACCCTACTCAGTCCTAACAGGATTTAGGAAGGGCTGCAGCATAGATCAAAATTTACTTATTCCAAGCTCTACCCTACTCAGGGTAACAGGATTTAGGAAGGGCTGTAGCAAAAGATCAAGATTTAATTATTTGAGAATATGACCTCCAACAGACATATGCAAAGCCACAGACCTCTGGGCAGTCCTGGGTTAAGCTAGAGCCACCATTGGCACAGGGAAAATGATGGACAGTGATTGGTAGATGTGAGAACTGAGGGGAGGGAACTTGGATGGTTTCCTTAAAGATAGAGGGGTCTGAGGACTGAGGGGGGGGGTTGGAGAGTTTTGGCTCTGAGTGGTTGGAGAGGTGTTCTGAGAAGCTTGCTCTGAAGGAAGCTGGAGGTGGAGGCCCTGGAGACTGTTTCTCCATTTTGGTCACGTGAGTAATAGGGACTGATCTCCTTTCTTTGCCCCAGCTATCTAAGGGCTTGGGCCTTTTGGCCCAGCCTAAACAGAAGGGGTATTTAAGCCCTATTCCCTTCTCTCCCCTTTCTCTCTCCCTCTCTCTCTATCTCTAATTCCTTTCTTCCTCCTGTTTGTAATTAAACTCTATAAAAGGTTGACGGCTGACTTGAGTTTTCATTTAGGAATTACATAGCTGAATTCCTTGGCGACCTTAAATTAATATATATCAGTCTTTTAAAGTGATTTCCTTGTCACATAGGGCTTCTTGATTTTTTAATTATACAAAAAGAAAGAATTTGTATTAGATTAAAAATTTTATAAGTTTTAAATAGACGAGATAAATAATGGTTCTAAGTCTTATTTATTCTCAAACTATGAGGAATGTTAGTTACAGTCTTAGGGAAAAGTCACCTTAAACAAAGACTACTCATGTATTTCTCAGCATTGGATTTTTGCACACTAAGTTGTTTCCTACAGTATTGCAATTGCCCTAATAATGATAAGGTGGTGATCTCTACTGGGTTTTCTGTTCCTCTATGAAAAAAAAAAATTTTTTTGTGGTTACTTCTTGAAGGCTGATGCTTCCTTGTTCATCTTCCATCCATTCTTCTTCAGGTACATCTTCTTCAGTTCTTCCTTCTTCCTAAATCATTTCCTGTTTTTGTTCCTTCGAGGAGAAGTCTGAAGATTCTTGTTCTAAGTGTTTTGAAGCTCCAAAAAGTTACTGGATATAATAATGGACTTTGGAAATATTTTCTGGTTACTGTTGTTGTTATATGTGATAGTTAATGTAACAATTATCATTATTATTTTTATTGTTATTATCAGTGTACAGTCACAAAGCCTTGAGTCCAGTTATTGCTTCACTCCCTAATCCTATTATAAGATTCTGCTGAGCTCAGACACTAATTTTAGAGTGACTCAGAAGTGAACTGGTAAATGTTTACCAATAGACCTCTCAGAGGTATGTACACACACTATAAATATAAATTAAGACACTTCCAACTTTTCACTTTGCCCTTGAGATTGATAGACTGTGAGGTATTAAAAAATAATGCCTCTGAATTTAAAACAAAATTACTCTGGCATTAAAATCAGTAGACTTATGGATATGCTATTTCCCATATGTGTACTCATGTGCAAATTATTTAACTAGTTTAAGATGTACAATAAGCAGTTAGTGATGTGATAATGGAGGGTCAAAAGAAATGTTAGAGTTTTAAAAGTAAATTTGAGAATAATCTACATAAAGGTTGTAATTTAATCCACAAAACTCCAAGGACATTATAAATGAAAATAGTTTAGATGGAGAAGAGAGCCAAGGACAGAATCTCAGGAAGTACCAACAGTTAGTAGGTATGACCAGGTTCAAAATGTAGCAAAGGACACATTGACTCTTGGGGTTTTTATTATTTTGCATCTGTGCATCAATATAATTAGTTTTCTTTGTAACCCTATATAATTTCTTTTACCCATTTAAAAACATTATTTGGAGGAGTCCATTGGCTTCAACACATTCCCAAATTGGACCATGATGGAAAAATCATTAAGAAAACCCTGCCAAAAATAATTCAAAGTAGAGGTTGTTGGAGGAAAAGGAGAATCCCAAAAAATTTTCTCTAAGAAAATTTGAGTGAGATAAAACATTCATCTGGCACAATTGCTTTCAGAAATCATGTCACCTGAGCTGAGTCGTGAAAGACAAGACTTCTGAAGATAGTAATGAGGAGGAAGTATTTGGCATGGAAATTGGATGATAAAATGATATATTAAGCAGTAGGGATATTAAGAAAGTCTGACTCTGTTCCCAAGGAATTCATAATTTAATGGGGAAGACATTATATACAACTGATATATATATATATATATTTATATATATATATATTTATGTATGCACACACACACAGATATTATAGGAAATAGTCTCAGAAAGGTTTGAAGATGCATAGATTTAGGAGATTAAATGTCAAGTTTAGGGAACAAGATGAAGAGGAGTAATTAAAGAAGGTTCAGTAAGTAATCTGATACCAGATTGTAAAAGACCATGAACATCTGATATATTTTTTAAAATTTTATATCAGAGTCAAAAGAGTCATAGAGAGATGGCATGATTAGACTTCTGCTTTTAGAGTATTTTTTGGGAACTCTTATAAGGTGATTTTGAAGAAAGGAACAATTTTAGTCAAGAAGACTAATTAGATCACTATTAAAGTAGTGTGGTTAAATGGATATAAATTTCTGTTCTGTGGTTTTTACCATCTGATTGGGATATTGCGACTTTTTAAAGTTATATGTACTTCCTTAAGACTATGTTTTGCTTTCCCATTTTATAATTCTACATCACATTTTAAGGTTAACATATTGCTCTTTCCTTGGCAAATCTGTGAGTGATCTAGAATAAGAATTATTCCCATTTTAAAGATAAAGAACTTGTCCTTGAAAAGTCAAATAATTTGCATATGAGTACACATCTGGGAAATATCATACATATCCATAAGTCTACTGATTTTAATGCCAGAGTAATTTTGTTTTAAATTCAGAGGCATTATTTTTAATACCTCACAGTCTATCAATCCCAAGGGCTTAGTGAAAAGTTAGAAGTGTCTTAATTTTTAAAAAATCTATTGTTCATTTCATAAATAATTTTTGAATAAGAAAAAACTATTTTCATTGTATTAGTTTATAAGCTCCTTTCAGGAAGGAACTGTCTTATTTAATCTTTATATCCACAGTGCCTTAGCATAGTGTCTTTTTTAAAAAATAATTCATTTTCCCAATTATATATAATAACAATGTTTAACAAAAGTTTTCTCAAATTATAAGGTCCAAATTGTTTTCTTTCCCTTCCTCCTCAGTGAGATGCTAGTCAGTTTAATCTGGGTAAACTATTTCCATCTTTGTCATGTTATGAGAGAATACACGTATGAAATCACCCCCCCAAAACATATACACACAAATAGAATAAAATGGAATATAGTATGCTTCAATTTGCATTCAAACTCCCTTAGATCTTTCTCTGGCATTGAATAGAATTCTTCATATTCAGGCCCTCAAAATTGTCTTAGAACAGTTTATTGCTGAGAATAGCTGTCTTTCATAGTTGATCATCATATATATTTTCTGTTAAAGTCTATATTGTTCTGTTTCTGCTTACTTTACTACAACAGTTCATGTAGATCTTTCTAGGTTTTTCTGAAACCATCTTGCTCATCATTTCTTATAGTGCAATAATATTCCATTACAGTATTATACCACAATTTGTTTAGCCATTCCAATTTCTTTCCACAACAAAAAAGTGCCGCTATAGATATTTTTGTACAAATAGGTCATTTACCCCTTACCCCTTTTTTATTTCTTTGGGATATAGACCCAGTAGTAGTATTACTGGATGAAACAGTATATATAGTTTTATGGCCCTTCAGGCATAGTTCCAAATTACTCCCCACATTGCTTGAATTAATCAATTCATAACTAAACCAATAATGCATTAGTGTCCAAATTTTGCCTCATCACCTCAAGTATGTATTACTTTCTTTTGCTGTCGTATTAGCCAATCTGACAGATTTGAGTTGGTACCCCAGAATTATTTTAGTTTTCATTTCTCTAATCAATAATGACTTAGAACTTTTTTTAAACATGACTATAGATAACTTTGTTGCTTCATCTGAAAACTGCCTGTTCATATCCTTTGATCATTTGTCAACTAGAGAATGGCATTTTCTTATAAATATGACTCAGTCCTTTTTGTATTTGAGAAATAAACTCTTTTTCCGAGAAATTTGCTATAACATTTCTCCCAGTTTCATGTTTCCCCCTAATCTTGTTTACCTTGGCTTTGTTTATACAAAACTTTTAAAAATTTAAAAATATTATCAAAATTATTTATTTTATATATTGTAATATTCTTGTTTGATTATAAAATCTCCCTATATGCATAGATCTAAAAGATAAAGTATTTCATGATCTTATAATTTGTTTATGCTATCACCCTTTATGTCTAAATCATTTAATACATTGTGACCTTGTCTTGGTATAGACTGTGAGATATTGGTCTATACCTAGTTTTTGCCATAGTGTTTTCTAATTTTCCTAGTGGTTCTGGCTGAAAAATAAGGTCTTGTCCCCAAAGCTGGGATTCTTGCTTTTGTCAAAAACTAGCTTGCTGTTGTCATTTACATCTGTATAATGTGTGCTTAATCTATTATATTTATCCACCATTTTATTTCTTAGCCAGTACCAGCTTATTTTGATGATTATTTTTTCCTAGTACAATTAGAAATCTAGCATTACTAGAACACCTTCTTTCACATTTTTTTGTCATTAATTTCCTTCATATTCTTGATCTTTTGTTCTTCCAGACCAGTTTTGTAACTTTTTTCCTAGCTCTATAAAATAATTTTTGGTAGTTTGATCATCATGACAGTTAATAAACTATTTTAGTTGAATTGTCATTTTAATTATAATGACTTAGTCTGCCCATGAGAAATTTACATTTTTTTAGTTGTTTAGATCCAACTTTATTTGTGTAAAAATATTTTGTAATTGTGTTCATGTAATTACTATGTCTTATGTAAGAGATTAAAATTTGGGGGGGAAATGAGGCAGATAGAAATTAGTTTCTCTCTGCAAGGAGTATTATATTTTTAGAGGTTTATTTAAGATAAGGAATTTCGGAAAATACAAGTAAGAAAGGCACGTGATAGGTGGGCCAAGAGACCCAATTCAATTTTCACTCACATCATGAGACGCGTCTGCTTGCCAGCAGAGACAGGAAGAGAAGAGACCCCGCCGTACACTGAGACCCTTTAAATAATAATTTGCTCTCAGCACAGATGAGAATTCTGTGAGATTACCAGTCATTCTGGGAAGTGAGCAAGGACTTCTGGGGACTGGAGTCCTGGATTTAAGTCTCCATTTTTACACTTAAGTAGATCTCTGGATACTTTATATTTTCTAGAATTATTTTAATGTAATTTCTCTTTTTTGTTTCTTACTACTTGGCTGTGTTGCTAATACATATGGAATTCCTTAAGATTTATGTGGATTTGTTTTATATCCTGCAATTTGGCTAGTTATTTCAACCATTTTTACTTGATTTTCTTGAATTCTCTAAGCATACCATCATATCATCTGCAAAGAATGATAGTTTTAGTTTCCTCATTGCCTGCTTTAATTCCTTCTATTTCTGTTTTTTTCCTTGTCTTATTGCTTTTGCTAGCATTTCTAATACAATATTGAATAATAATGGTGATAATGGAAATTCTTCCTCCATTCCCAATCTTATAAGGCTTCTGAATTTCAGAGAGTTGCTGATTATTTTAGTTGGATACTTATCATCATTTGGAAAGATGCTTAGATATTTATCACTTTAAGGAAAGCTCCATTTATTCCTAAATGATGCTATAATTTACATATATACTTGTCATTTTAAGGAAAGCTTCACTTATATCTAAGATAGCCAGTGTTTTTAGTAGGAATGGGTATTATGTTTTTCCAAAAAAAATTTTTTTTCATTTATTGAGTTACTTTTAATCTGTGTGGGTCTACCACCTTCAAATGTGTTTCTTCTAAAAGAAGTGATAGAATTTTGGCTTTTAATTCACCTCCATTTTATGGGTGACTTCTTCCATTTCACATTCATAGTTATTATTACTAAATGTATATTGTCCTCCATCCTATCTTCCCTTTTTGACATGCGATTCCTTTCTCCTTTAACTCTGTCCCTCCTCAATAGTGTGTGCTTCCAACTACCTCCTGCCCTAAATCACTCTCCTTTCTCTAACCACCCACTATATTCTTAATCAGTTAGGAAGTGTCTAATGCCATATTAAAGCCTAGAACCTCCCATCTCTAAGTCTGGCTATCTGTCCAACAATCCACCTAGCTGCCCCATTAGTAAAATTCTTAAGAGTTGCAAGTGTCATCTTCCCATTTAATAATGTAACCATATTGACCTTATTTAATCTCTTTTAATCTTTCTATCCTTCTCTTGAATCTTGTTTTTGAACATCAGATTTTCTGTTCAAATCTGGTCTTTTCATCATAAATGCTTAGAAATCCTCTATTTCATTAAATAGCCATTTACTCTTCTGGGGGAAAATATGCTCAGTTTTTCTGATTAGGTAATTAATTATTGCTTGTAAATCTTCCTCCTTTGCATTTCAGAATATCATACTCCAACCCCTATAATACTATAATGTAGAAAATACTATGCCAGGATTAATGACCCAATGATATTTGAATTGTTTCTCTATGTTTATATGCAGGATTTTCTCCTTGACCTCATAGCTCTAGAATTTGGCCATTATCTTCCAGGAAATTTTCGTTTGTGGATTTCTTTTAGGAAGTGATTACTTGGTTCTTTTGATTTCTTTCTTACTCTCATGTTTAAGAATACTAGACCAATTTTCTTTAACAATTACTTATAATATGATGTCTAGATCTTTTTTTTAATTTTTTATCATGGCTTTCAGGTACTCCAATAATTCCTAAATTATATCTCAGATCTATTTTCCAGGTCAGTTATTTTTCAAATGAGAGTGATCATATTTTCTTCTATTTTTCCACTTTTGAGTTTGCTTTACTGGTTCTTTATGTCTCATAAAGCTACTAGCTTACATTTAGCCAATTCTAATTTTTAAGGAATTATTTTCTACAGTGAGCTTTTGAAAATCATTTTCTACTTGATTAATTCTACTTTTTAAGGAATTCTTTTCAGTGGACTTTTGTGCCTCTTTTACTTTACAAATTTTAGAGAATTTGGTCAAATCTGTTTTTCAAGGTGTTAGTAGTTAAATTAGTTAACTAAGTTAGTTACTAAGAAGTTAGTACTTCTTTCATTTCTTTACCCTATTTTTCCTCCACTTCCTTTATTTTATTTTTAAAATCCATTTTGAGCTCTTCCAGACCCTGAGACCAATTCCCATTTTTCTTAGACGTTTTGCTGCTTTTTGAGTTCATAGCTTATTCTTCTGTTTCCATAATAATTTTTAATTCTAATTTTTTTATGTTTTCTCAGATTTCCTGCCTTTTTCTCGACTTTTATTTTTGTCTTAAAGGTGGGTTCTATTCCTCTGGGTAGAGCGCAAACTCTCTTAAATTTCAAATTTTCTTGATGCTACTTTCAGATCTAATTCTGGGTGTCTACAAGTTTCAGTTCTTCCATGGTGGTATGATGGCTTCTGGACTGAGAGTCCTAGAAGACATCTCTCAGTGCTGTTTCAGTTTCCCTCAGGAGCTACAGATGTTTTGTATGGCCAGGTACACTGTCAGCACTCTGGGTCTATACACAAGCTAGAGCTAGAGCTTCTGGCCTTACATCTATACTGAGGTTGCCTTTTACTGAGGCCTCACTGTAGGCTTATAGTGTGACTCAGAGCTTCAAAAAGTTGGTGCAAGGTCGATCTATTGTTGACTTAGCCAGAATCTTGGGGGCTCACTGCTGACCTGGGTCCAAGTTTACAAATTTTGGATAATAAGGGTGATTGGGTTTGCTGTCAGCTTTTGCAATGTTCCTTGATGCTGCCTTGCTGAGTACTATAGTTGCCTAGTTTTCAGTGAATTGATTCTTCTCTTTATACCTTCTAAGTTATATTCTACAGAAAAATTGACCAACTGTCCCTTTGTTCATTTGGCCACTCTGCTATTCATTTTGAAGCTATATTTGGAGGTTTATTGGAGAAAATTTTTGGAGAGTTTGACTTTGTATCTACTGCATTATCTTTGCTCCATTTCTCTTTCATAAAAACTTGAATACAAATACTTAATAATTATTTATTATATTGAACTATGCTCCCAAATTATAAAATACTAACATACCTTCTTAATGCTAAAATAAGTGCAAAATAAAACTTGATTGCATTAAATAATATTAAAAATCTGTTTGAGCTAAACAGAAATTTTATTATTTGTTTTTAATTTTTTTCCACTTTAAACATTATATTATTTGGTCATTTCCAAGCATTATTCATTGGAAACAAAGATCATTTTCATTTCCTCCCCCCCCCCCCCACCTTCCCACCACCTCTCCCATAGCCGATGCACGATTCCACTGGGTATCACATGTGTTCTTGGTTCGAACCCATTTCCATGTTGTTGGTATTTGCATTAGAGTGTTCATTTTTGTTTTTAATTTTTAAGAAAACTTCATAAGAAAAAGGCTATGCAATTGAAAGTATGAATTATAAACTTGAGTATAATTGTAAATGGACAATTTAATAAACTTCCCAAACATTTTTTCACTGGATAAGGGATTCTGTCTCTGTCACATCCTAAGGGTGAGACATTATACAAGTCATTTAGTGTTTCACTTTCCCTGGTGCTTGTCGTCCCTTAAAAAAAAATAAATTACAGATTATTTATCAAGGGGCCTCACCTGTGGTTGCTAACAGAATTCAAACAAACAAGCAAACCAACCAACCACAAGGCCCTGTGTTGTTTTCTTTAGAGGAAGGACAGAAAGCATAAAAACTAGACACTATAAGATTTTTTTTTAATTTCCCTTGAGGAATGAGGAGTAGGATATGGAGAATAGGACAATTAAAGCAAAATAGCTTTGTAGATTACAATAGGTCTAATTAGATCCAAGATAAAAAGATTAGGGACTTATTAATAGTATACATTGATATGACATGCTTTAATTTACAAATGTTTGTAGCATTACTCAGAAGTAGATATTACAATAGATTTTTTATCTCCATTTGATAGATGAAAAAAGAAACACAATGATTAAATTTCTCCCTCAATCAATCAATAAACATTTATTAAACACCTACCATGTTCCAGATACTAAGGGTATAAAAAGAGGCAAAAGAGAGTTCCTGCCTGCAAGAAGTTTACAATCTAATGAGGAGACAGGAAATTCTATTTTAAGATAGCCTAAATTATTTGGAAGTTTTTCCATATGCCTTATGGACTATACATTTCTAGAACTTCCTACCCATCGTTCTGTAAGGGGTAAATTTAGTGTTGACACTAAATATGAATTTAGTTGGTCACCAGAGATTTAATTCCTAAATCCCAATAAAAATACTCAAGTCAGTTTGGGAATTTTATGGTAGTTTAATTAATATAGAGGGAAGGAATTAAAAAAGAAGAGAGAGAGAAAAGGGTATAAGATTTCTCTGGCCTAGCCTCAGCCAAGGGGAGTAAAGAGATCTTCCAGCCACAGGTCTACTCTGAGATGAGGGGCCTTCTAGGAGGATAGTGCTTTTGAAGGTAAAGGAGAAAAGGAATCAGTCACCTAACTCACTCACCTAACACACTCATGCCAAGCCTGGACAAGAGCTGCAAGCATGCCAAAACATCAAGATGCCCAAGATGCCAAATGCCGCCCTGCTCTCCCCATGTTGCCAACAGAGACCATCGTCTCCACAAGCAAGAGACAGAGTGAAAATCACATCTCTGTGAGAGAGCCAAAGCCACCTCTCCATGAAAAGAGGTCAGAGAGAGGAAGTGACGCGAAATATATAGACTTTTTTTTACATCACTTCCTGAATCTCACATGTACCAATGATAGCTTAGGCTTGACTTCTGACGGCCAAGGGGATCTGTCAGTTATTTATTATTTGTCATTTGCTAGCACATGTTTGTCATAGGTCATCCTTCTCAACACTTAATCCTTAAGTAGGGGTGTATACATTCCTGATTGCTAGACTAAGCAGGGTGGGGTAAATCTAAAATTCACAGTTCTTAGTTCTGCCCTCTGAGTACAAATAGAATAAATCTAACACATTTTCCACATGCCACATCTTGAAAGAGTTGATAAGAGAATTTCTGACCTAACTTTCTTAATTGCCATTTAATATGATAAACTTTACATATAATATGTTAAAGTCTGCAAACTCAAATTTGAGCTCTCAACTATAATTCATTTATTTATTGTGTACAGTTCCCTTGTTGACCAGCTTGTTTCCAGTTTTATCTGACAGAAGTCTTTACCATCTGTCATCTGACCTTTGATGTGTAAACTAATACCTTCACTTATTGCTCTTTGAAATTCTATTATAATTTTCCTCCTTGTGTAGCCAAAATTAGCCCACTCTAGTTTAAAACTGATATATTGGGCTCATTGGCTAATAAGTGTTCAGTGCAAACTTTGATCCTAGTGTAGGCAAGTACAGATTTGCCCTAAGCTCTGGATCATTATTTGTTCATTGGCAACACTGTTTAGTCAACTGACTCCTTAAAAATATTCTTACATTAAAACAGTACCATATTTTCCCTAAATTTTCTCTTTTTCAAATGAAATACAATTTTCAATTCCTTCTACTTATTTACATTAAATTTTTTTCTATTGTAAATAAATCTACCAGTCAAAAAATATTTGTTAAGCATCTGCCATGTACCAACCACTCTTACAGGCCTTGGTGCTACAAATACAAAATAAAACAAATCCTCATCTCAAGAAGATTACATTTTATCAAATCTGAAGTTTTTCTACTTGCTCAAATATGGTGCTCAGATATGAACCCCATTCTCCAGAAGAATTCTAACCAGGTATAACACCCAGATCTTTCTGTGTAGCAATAACTACTCCAAATGCCTGAGATGATGTTATCTCTTTCTTTCCTTTCTCTTTTATTCCCAATTCAGTCTTGAATTATGTTTAAGACTGTTATCTGCTTTAAAAACTATATCTTTTTTTACATTAATTTCTGTCTTAAATTTTGGGCATAGTTCCAAATTGCTATCCAGAATGGTTGTATCAATTCACAGCTTCACAAATAGTACATTAATGTCCCCATTTTTCCACTGCCCTTGAACACTTATTATTTTCTGCTTTTTTTCATGTTAGCCAGTCTATTGGGTAAAAGGTGTTTTAATTTGCATTTCTCTAATAGGTGATTTGGAGTATTTTTTTGTATGAGTAAAGATAGTTTTAATTTCCTCATCTGAAAATTGCCTGTGCATATTCTCTGACAATTTATCAATTGAGGAGTGCTTTTTATTCTTATAAATTTGATTCAGTTCTCTATATTTTTGAGAAATGAAGCCTTTGTCAGAGAAACTTGCTATATAGATTTTTTCCCAATCTGTCATTTGGCTTTTGATCTTCATTGCATTGCTTTTGTTTGTGCAATGATTTTTTTAATTCAATTCAGTTAAAATCTGTTTTACATCTTATAATGTTCTCTATGTCTTCTTTTGACCGAAATTTTACCCTGATCCATAGATCTGACAGGAAAACGATATTGTTGTCCACTGTTTATTTCATGGTTTTATCCTTTATTTCATACTTCTTAGGATAACATGTTTTCCCCAGAATTTTGGAATCAGTCCCTTTCCAAAATGTGATAATTGTATATTTTCTATTTGTTTGACATAACAATTATAATAATAGGACTCTGATTCCCTTTCTTTGTTAAACTCAACTTATTTAAATGTATTCCTTCTGTGTTTCTTCCCAAAAAACTCCTCCAAATTAATGCTGTTATTTCAGGAGTCATTTAGGCTTGTGATCCTAATACCCTTAAGTATATAGGCTGAGACACAATTTATATTTTTATAGCATTCTGAGCCATGTTAACCCTGTCAAATATAAGGCTCCAGCTTTTAATTGGATGAATGTCTTGACCAGCAGCCACAGTCTGACCTAGTTTTTTCTTCTGCTCATTTAGATAGTTAACATTTGATTCTTTTCCGTGCCCCATATATACATGCATTTTGTGATCCCAATAAAATAACTTCCCTTTCTAAGCCTCACCCTTGCCTAGAATTACTAATTGACCCTGAAAACTTCACCACATTTGTATCTGATTTCACACAGATTGCCTATTCTCAGCTAAAGCAATTCTTAGGGTATATAATGTTGCCACTTGCACCCATCATTGAGTGTATTTACCTCTCCTTTACTTTCCTGTTGGATGAGTTTCTTCCATCCAAGTGACAAATATGTCTGTATATTGCAATGTCCTGTGCTTATACTTTTATCTCTCTTCTTGTGATAGCAAGCTCTTCTATCAGTTTCCTGAGTACAAATATTCTAGAAATTTCTGAACTGAAATTTCTTTCCTTTAATTTAAGCCATGTGACCAAATAAAGCAGAGACTAGTATATCTGTGACCTGGTGTTCTTGATGCTATTTCTATACCATTTCTTGGCTCTGATTGTGTTTATACTCTATCTCTTTCATTCAATCTAGCCTCACCCCTGGCTTCATCACTCTGTTTCATTTACATGCTTCATGTAGTGCCATATCCCTCCATCCTGTCAAGGTAACAGACAGGATGAAATGATTGAGGATTGGTTCCCAGTAACACCTTTGTAGCCAGGTGCTCTCTGAATCTATTTTACTATGCTATTATCTAGCCTACATGTTTACATATGCCCAGAAGGAAACATAATAGATATTTCAAATGCTTTGTTAGAATCCAGGAATATTATATCTGAAATATTCCTCTGATTTCCTAAACTGTTAACTCTGTCAAAAATAAGAATGTAGTCTGGTATGACCATAGTACATTTGATGAACCTTAATGGACAAGCTGTCTCATTCAGAATATTCACAGACTGTTACAAGTATATCTAAGAATTTTACAACAATCCAAGTTAAACTCGTGGTCTAGGATTGTATAATTTTGCCTTCTTTGGTGTTTAAAAATTGGGATTGTATTTTTTCTTCTTCAGTGCTCCAGTATTTAATATATTATTCTCATTATTCTAGCATCCAAGAGTCTTTAATGTTTGATCTCAACCATCTTTTCTTCTTATATTTTGCATTCCAATCAAATTGGATTTTTATGTCCTATTGATATCCTTCATTTCATTTCATTAGATTTCTCTCATATTTCTTCTTTTTTTTTTTGTAAGACATCCTTCATGATTTAAATAAGGATTATTTCCTCTTGCATTAACTATTTCTAAGATCCTTCCTTTCTTTAAAGATCAATTCTGGAAACTACTTATGCCAGGAAGTCTTCCTTGATTCCCACTGTTGAACCTAAATATGAAAGTAGCCCATGTTTCTTCACATTTTCATCAAATTTTTCTTTAACCTCTCTTTCATACTGCATTTGGTCATATATAATATTTATTTGCATGTATATCTTAACCCATTATTGGATTGAAAATTTGAGGTAGTATTATAGTGGATAGCATACTGAATTTGGAGCCAGTTTCAAAGTCTGCTGTAGAAACTTGTCATTTATTTATCCACTCTGCTTTAGTTTCTTGTCTGCAAAACGGGAATAAAGTACTTATACTACCTAACCTAGAAGACTGTTGTGAGACTTAAATGAGAAAATATATGTAAATCTTAAAACTCTGTGTAAGTATTATTTAGAAAAGGAATTATTTTTTATCATTGAATGACAAGAATTACGGGGTGTAGTGGAGAGAGTGCTGGAATTAGAGAAGGAAAATCTCGAGTTGAAATCAAGCTTCAGAAACTTACTAGCTATGTGATCCTAGACAAATCACTTAACCCTGTCTGTCTTAGTTTCTTCAACTGTAAAATAACTACCAAAATAACACCTACCTTGAATTGTTGTGAGGATCAAATGAGATAATATTTATAAAGCACTTAGCACAGTGCTAGTGAATCATAAAAGGCACTTAAAATATTCCTTCTTCCCTTCAGATTTGAATTTAGGGCCTCCCTTCTCTAAGGCTGACTCTTAATCCACTGAGCCACCCAGCTACCCCCACCAGTTGACTTTTTTTTTTAAACCCTTACCTTCCATCTTGGAGTCAATACTGTGTATTGGCTCCAAAGCAGAAGAGTGGTAAGGGCTAGGCAATGGGGTCAAGTGACTTGTCCAGGGTCACACAGGTGGAAAGTGTCTGGGGCCAGATTTGAATCTAGGATCTCTCATCTCTAGTCCTGGCTCTCAATCCCCAGCTGCCCCCTCCACAAGATGTCTTTTAAATGAATTTTATAGACAAAGGATACTGAGTGAGAAAATATGAAGGTAAGATTCTGTCCTACTCTTTTATCCTCTATGGAAGACAAGAGATGATTCTTACCTTATTAGAGCATTAAATACTCATTGAAGAAGAAATGACATACCAATGTGATATAGACAGAGAATATTTGAGCCCTGATTAGTTCAAATAATGATTCCTCCAGAGGTGGTAATGTTACTGGAATTCGCTCCGAAGGTTTTCATTGGACTGGAACCATTTACCATAATTTACATAGTGATAACTTCAAATAGTATGAATTTGAATACAATAAGACCAGATTAATGGATTGTTTATTTCCTTGGGGACCTAGCTGTAGCATATAAATAATTTATATCATATTGTTTAAGACTCTACTGAATATACAGATATTAAGAGAACTCAGATAAAATTTAAAATCTCTACAGAAGCAGAGTTAGCATTTTTTTTAAAGATGAGACCTGATTTGGGCCTTGAGGGATTGTAGGATTTGGTTGTTCAGAATGGAGAACCTTTCAGTTAAGAAGAAAATAAGGAGATAGAATGATATAATGGAAAAGAACAACTACACTAGATTGGAAATCAAAGAATCTTAGCTCAAATGCCAGCTCTACTCACTATGACATTAATTATATGACTTTGAACCTCTTCTTAGTTTCATCATCCCCAAAATAAGGGAATTTGAATAGATCATCTCTAGAGGTTACTTCCACCTCTAAATTTATTACCTTATGAAATTCATCTCTATTTCTTATATAATAAATCAAAACACAACTCAATGACAGTGAGTCAATAGTGTTATCTTTTTTTTAAGGTTAGTATATTACTATAAAAACAATCAGAACATTCAGGCCCTGAGTAGATATTTTTCTCATTGCTTTCCTGACATTGTACATGAGAGATTTATCAATTATTCAATGGAAAGTATTTATTCAGCTAAAATTGGAAATAAAAGTCCCCAATATGTTCTGTCTCTTCTCACCTTTTTTATTTGTGTTTTTCATGCTGTTATAGCACATTGTATGTGATTGATATAATCCTTAGATAATATGTGGCATTTCTGTGCAGATTTCCTGGACTTTACAGGGACTTTGATAAGGAAAAGTAGAGACTAATCATGGCTAGTCAGTAAAGGTCATGGCTATAAATTAGATTGATGGACGTTAAAGCATGAAGAATACTGGCTTAAAAAGGTTAGATCTTTCTATCCAGTCTTTTTACAGGTCAGCTAACATATTGTATGAATTCTGATAGAATATGAAAGCATAATGGGCTATTCAAAATCAATTTTCATTAGGATATAAACACAGAGGTTAATTACCTTAATCTAAAATTAAGTTAAAGCTCCAGGACATTAAGGAAATATATATATATATATATATATATATATATATATCCTAAATCATTTAATAATAGCTCTATGTATAACTCTGTGCTATTCAGTGTTACCAATCATTTGAATGAAGATAACTATAATAGATTTTTTTCCCTTATTATATTCTTTATCTGTGAAGGTTCCCCTTTCCTTTCAGAGTAAACAGAGCACTACTCAAAGCCTGCATTGTAGCCTTCTTTGAGGCTTACCTTAAGTTCAGCTATCTCTCGGTTCAATTGTAGGGGATGGGTAGCTGGCTTCTTGTAGGGAGGAAAAATGAAAAATTGGTTTGAATTTTGATGTATTATTTCTCTCTATGCAATGAAGACTTCTCCACATTTGGTAACTTTTATGTTACTTTATATGTTATATATAAGGTATTTTATATGTTAAATATAAGGTAACTTTCTTATATGTTTGAGGAGATTGTAGTTAATATTGCTGGTCTGACAGTACCCTGATACTTCCTTCTTTATTCTCAGGGTGCCTTACCTGAGATCTTCACCCTCTTTCCTTGCAATAGTATGATTTCTGCTTTTAAATTTGCATAATTTTAATTTGAATATTTTATTTCATGTAACATGCTCTACTTTGTATATAATTATTAGTAAACATACTTTGACTACTATATTGTATTCTTTGCAAGGCAATATTAATGCCTTATTTCATCACTGTATTCTCCACAGTGCCTAGCAAAGTTCCTTGAAATAAGAGTGAATTGCTATTTTTTAATGAAATTAATAAAATACTAAGGATATAAGTACTAAATTATACTACTCCATGGAAGGTTATTAAAGGTAAATTAGGATGTGCATCCTGGGACAGTTAGTTGGCACCAAGATTGGAATTGAAATGACCTGGGTTCAACTCTGGACTCTGACAGCTCTTACCCATGTGACCTTAAGCTAATCACTTAGCTGTGTTTCCCTTACCCTTGCCCTACTGTCTTAGAGTTCTTACAAGATAGAAAGTAAAGGTTTAAAAATGCAAATCTCAAAACTTAAAGGATAACTTACTAGTTTGCCACTAGTTCTGTGTTTTTCCCAAAATTAAAAATGGAGCATGTATGTTGTTTGAGCCAAATTTGGAAACAAGAGACTAATAATCTAAACCCAACATCGTTGACTTTGGGGAATCAGTTTAACTAACTGAGTTTCATTTGCTTCTTCTGGAAACTGAGGGTATTGGACTGGTTGATATGGAAGATCTTTTCAGGTCAAAGGCTCCATTATTCTAGTATATTAATCTTTTTATAGCTCTTAAACTATGATTTAATAAATAATAACAATAACAATAATAATAAAAATAATAATATTTATATCTCTTCTGGTTTGCCAAAGACTATCTATACATCATCTCATTTAAATCTCACAATGACTCTGTAAGGTAGATAATATATGTCTAATCATTACTATTTTATAAAACAAATTTACTGACACTTAAAGTGTGAAGGGCCATATAACCAGGAACTAGAAGAGAGAGGATTGAAATCTCAATTTTCCAATTATAAGTCTACCATTCTATTGACTCTGCCTTAACTTTTATATATTTTAATATAGTAACATGAAGAAATTGTGTGCAAAAAAAGTTGAGAATTTTGAATGAGGTCTGCAGATTTAGTTTTGGGAAAACCAATTGAAAAGGAAGTAATCCAATAGTTCCAAATCTAACACTTTCAATTACTTGAGATTAATAGTAAACAGTACATTCCCTACAGTTGTCTGTAGCTCTTTTCTTAAAAAAATTATATGATAATAGATTCTTTGATTATATCCCATGGAAATTAAAAAATAAGCTACCTATTAAGATTAAAAAACAAGAAAATAAATACAAGTTTGGAACACACTTAAAATAAATAAAAATGCAATGTTAGCATTTTTTAAAAAGTAATCTGTATTAAGAATTCATTAGTAAGTAAAAAAAGTATTAATAATGCAAAAAGGGTAGGTATTTAAATTCAAAGTAAATCTAATACTTTTAAAATATGTTATTTAGCATTTTAGACATTTTCATTCCAAATAGAATTGTTTAATATAGGTTATCTTTTATTCAAAAAATCTATTCCAAGGACTTAAGCTGTACATAAATCTTTTATTTTGTTGATTTTGAGTATTAAAATTATCCGTAACTTGTTAGTGCTTTTAAGATTAAAATGAGTGAGGAATAATCTGATAGAATGGAGAATACAATGAACTTGAAGTCTGGCAATCTTAGCTCACACTCATTTCTTTGATTCACTACATGATTTTTGTCAAGTTGTTCATCAGCTAGGGAGTTCTATATCATTATCTACAAAAAAATGAAGTTTTTTTAGACAGTCAATAATTAATCGACACATTAATTAAGTACTTACTATATTTCAAAGATTCTTATAAATTCTGGATATGCAAAAAATAAAACAGAAAAAAAGTTCCTGTCCTCAAGGAGATAACATTCCAACAGAAGAATAAACTATCAAATATCTGTGCAACAAACAAGATGTACAGTGTTAACTGGTAATAACCAAGAGAAGGAAAGTCCCCAAATGAAAAGTGATCAGGAAAGGTCGCTTTTAGAAGTCTGGATGTTAGCTGAGATTTGAAGGAAATCAGAGAAACTAAGAAGCAGATGTGAGGAAAGAGATCTTTCTATGAAAATGGGACAACCAGTGGAAAACATAGAGTTGGGAAATACTGTATTATATTTAAGAAACAGAAGAAGGCCATTGTATCTAGGTCGTATAGTATTTAGAAGGAAATAAATAGTAGTCGAAAGATAAGAAGGGGTGAAGTAATGAAGGACTTTAAAGTTAAAGAGATTTTATATTTGGTCCTGGATGTTATAGGGAGCCACTAGAGTTTATTGAATATGGGAGTGACAATCAGACCATTACTTAAATAAGATAACTGGTGTCCTAGTAGATGATAGACTTGAGGAGGCAGAGACTTGAGGTAGAGAGACCAAGCATTAGATCATTATTATTATGGTTTTGTTTTCTTTTCTTATTTATTATATTTTCCGTGGTTACATAATTCATGATTTTTTTACACTCCTCTTCCCTCCGTCTTCCCAGAGCTGACAAAGAATCCCACTGGGTTATATATGTATCATTGTTCAAAAACCTATTTCCATGTTATTCATATTTGCAGTGGTGTGATCTTTTAACATAAAAACCTGTATTATAAGGGAGATTAAGTTGTATTTGAGGGGATTAAGAATTTCTGTATTGAGAGGGGGAAAGAGTAGAGACTTCCCTTCTCAAAGCAGGGTTCAGGGGAGACAGCAGATGTTATGAGTTAGCTCAGAGAGAAGACAGGGGTTTGAAGATTTTCCCCCTTCTGCCTTCCCTCCTTAGTTAAAGCTGCTCTCCCCAATTCACTCTTGTCCCTCTTGTCCCCCCCCCCACTACTCGAGACCAAAGGGTCTCCCTTTGATCTGTTCATACACACTCAACTTGGGGAACAGATAACTTTTAATGTCAACTCAATCAGGTATTACAAAAGGAATAATGGGCAGGGAAGAATGGGAAAGGAAGGTGGGAAAAAAGGAGTCCTTGTCTCTATCTAAACCCTCTTCCCCCACTCCTTGAGTATGGGGAGAACCCAGGCTTTGGCATCCTGAGCCCCCTGAGAGAAAGTCAGGTTGATTCATTCCTGGGCAACAGGAGCTGAGATAAAGGCTGCTCAGGTGTCTCTTCAGAAAGTTCCTTCAATTGAGAAGTATTGGGGGGAAAGATTTCCAGTCACCAGCAAGAAATGTGGGTAACCCTCAGGAGAAAGTCTTTTCCCACTTTCCTTCTTCAGCTTCTCAAAACTGAGAGACCAACTCCTCTCCCAGTGAGAGTCTTCTCATTCCTCAAGATTCCAATCCCTTGGGGCCCCTCCACCATGGAGGTGATCAGTTTCACACACTCTTCAGCCTGGCACTTTTTCTTTAGTGCCAGCCTCTTTCACAAACCCTAATTGTATCCCCATATAACTATGTGATTGATCATATATTTTTTCTTTTGCATTTTTGCTCCCACAGTTCTTTCTCGGGATATGGATAGCATTCTTTCTCATAAGTTCCTCTGGACTGTCCTGCATCATTGCATTGCTACTAGTAGAGAAGTCTAATGCATTTGATTGTACCATAGTGTATTGGTCTCTTTGTACAGTGTTCTTTTTCTGCTCATTTCACTCTGCATCAATTCCTGGAGGTCTTTCCTATTCACATAGAAATCCTCTAGTTCATCATTCCTTTCAGCACAATAGTATTCCATCACCAACAGATACCACAAGTTGTTCACCCATTCCCCAATCAATGGACACTCCCACATTTTCTGTTTTTTTTTTTTCACCACCACAAAGAGCATGCATTAGGCCACTATTATTGCAATAGTGAAGATGGGAACTATGGCAGTTTCAATGTCAGAGAAAAGAAGGAATTTTATATGAGATGTTCAGTAAGAATAGATAGGACTTAGCTATCAGGGAATGGAGAAATAGAATGAAGAGAGTCAAGAAGGACACTAAAGTTGTAAATGTGGGTGATTAGAATTATGGTGGTGTCCTAGAATATGAAAAGATATTTGAAAGAGCAGAAGACTTGAAGGGAAAGATAATCACTCCAGTGTTTGGATATGTTGGTTTAAAATGTTTATGGTAAATGTAGTTCAAGATGTTTAATGTTTAATTGGAGATGCAAAACTGTTCAGGACTGAAAAAATAAATAAGAAAAGCATCTACCTAGAGATGATAATTGAAGCTATTGGAGCAGATGAATTTATTTAGTTATATAGTATATATATATAGAGAGAAGGAAAAAAATAAGAAAAGAACTTATGGACCATCCATAGAGGACTAAACATTAATATGTGTATGTGTGTGTGTATGTGTATGAAACCAACATAAACAAAAGCTTTTGAAAGGATCCTCATTATTAAGAGTGTAAAGGAGTGCTAGGGCTAAAATATGAGACCAATGTTCTAAAGAATAATTAGACTTATTTCTTGGTCCTTAGATAGCTTTAGGATGGTATTCCCACTGTCTTTCTCTAAGCCAATTCTATGAACCAAAAGTTTATCCTGGGAAAAAGATAGTCAGAGGTTTTCGAATATTTTTCTAATGTTATGTTAGGGCCTTGTTCATTATAGGAATTTTACAAGGACCATCATACTATTATGACATAAACTATTCTCTCTTTGGAGAATTTTGCATATCATTAGAATCAGCAATAGCACCAGAATCCTTCTGTATTGAAGTTATCTTTTATAATAAACCTTTATTGGGAAAATCACCTATACTAAAGTATTTTAGATGTAACATTCACCAGAAGATCCAAAAATTTTATAAAGAATAGGATAGGTTTCCTAAAGAATGTTTATTTATTTATATATGTATAATATCTGAGGAATTAAGAGAGTGCTTGTATTTTCTTAGGCTTTAATCACTTCCATGGGATAAAATTTAAATAGCTTGAAGAAATAAGGTGTTTGTCCCCATTCTATCCCCATTCATTAGAGATATGGTATCTGATTTGATTCATTATGACCAAATTAACTAAATTAAAAAGTTAACATTTGAAATTTCTTCAATGATTAATTTAAATATTTTAAAGGTTTTTGTGGTTATTAAAAAGAAAAACTCTCTTGGGGGCCTTCTGGAAAGTAAGAAAAAAAAATCAGTTTCTCAGTCTGACATCTGAAATACTTCAGTTTCGTGAGGAAGAAACTAGTTTTCTGCCTGACTGCCCAGCTCAGAACAAACTGCTTCCTGGAAAGAAAACTACAGACAAGAAGTGTATTAAGGGAAAGTGTAAAACTTAGTAATGTGATTGCTGAAATATTGAGTACCATTCATGCATTTTTAATTGGGTAGAAATTTAATCTATGTCTTTATCACTTGACTTTGCATAAATACCATAAAATCCTGGTTTTATAAGCACTAATTAACTTTACATTTAGGCTTCCATCCCTTCCTTTCACTAGTTTTGAAGACATTAAGTGTTAGGTAAAAAAATATTTCTTTTAACAACTAGATGGTGATTATTTTCTCAAAGAAATAATGATTCATTCAGTCATTGATAAAGATTCTGCCATTGATCAATAATACAAGGCCATTTTCCTATTGATGATAATCCTTTGCTAGTGATTCTCATCTTTAGTCCTAAATTATGATTCAACCTCATGATTTTTGGCTACTTAAGGAAATGGTAACTGTTTGGACCTTTATGTAGAATATGCCAGCCCCTTCTTCAGTCTTCTTATGATGGCTGGTCATTTTTTAAAACTTTTTTTTTTGCAAGATGTCATGAAATGATTTTTTTCCCCAATGGGGGCTCTCTATTTTCTTCTAGCTTATCAGTGTTCTTTAGAAAGATAGAACCTTATTAAGAACAATTAACCAATTTATATAAAGCATTTATATAACAAATAACACATTTATGTTAATATACTAATAAATTCAACTCTTTGTATAAATAAATCTTTTATATTCATGTATTTATTATATATGTATGAAATCAAGTGCTTTATTATTAAAGTATATAAACTTTAATAGTACTACTGTATCAAGCCTGTAACTTTGTATACCCACACATAGCACAGTATCAGTATATAACAGGAATGAGTAGAAGCTAAAAGAATCTATGATAAAATCCAATAGTTCCCCATGCAATATACTATGTTTTCATAAGCACATAGTATCTATATCAACTAATTCCCTAATGTGGACGTGTGTGTCATAAAGATGCTTTTCAAGAGATTTTTGAAGTAGGTATAAAATCTTTGGAAGGAAGGAAGGGAAATGTGTTTGCTACATTGAGTGAAGTACCAGAAACTAGTAAATCCTCCAAGACACCAAAAGAGATACTCAGAATTGACCTTCTCTTGCCTTAGGTACTTGTTCCTTTAATATTTCATTGAGGGTGGTTGATTGATTCATGATCATTTCATTGATAGAAAATCAACCCTTTGAATGGGCATTTAAAATGCAGTGGAGACAGAGATACAGAGTTGGGAGACTGTAAGCACACAGATTTAATTCATTAGAAGAGGGCACACATAGCCACACATTCCTTTCAGGGAATTACATGCAGCAGAAAACCACAAACACTCTGCAACCATGTGCCTTAGGGTACCCAAGAATAGGTGAACCTGGCTCCTCGCAAAAGAATACAGTAATATGAGCTAGCAATAGTAGTAAAATTATGGAAGAGTTACTTGAATAGTTAGAGCTGCTTCTAAAGAGCTGAGGGGAACAGAGCTATAATTTGGGAGGGGGGACACAGACCTGGCAATTCCTGGAACAATGAAGAATATAGTTGGTACAGGTTGTGTGTCAGAAAATGGGTGAAATCTCAAATGACCCCGAGTACCCCTTATGAACCCAACCTCATGGGGATAACATTCAGGAGGATTGCATAGATTCCTGGTGGGAGATCAAGTTAATCAAAGGGGAGAATTGTTTGATCTTACTAACCTAGAATGTTTTACTTCCCATAATAGGACTTCAGAGCAAGATGGTGCTATAAATCTGGATCATTCTGTAGGTCTTTAGAAAAATGAAAGCCACTCAGATTGGGAATAGGAGATGGCTTGTCTATAATGGATATGAATTTAAATCTTTTGTATATTCAGCTAGGGGACATAGTGCCTAAAGCACTGAGATAAGAGGCATGAAGACTAGGGTTCAAATTTTGCTCAGATACTAGCTATGTGACACTGAACAAGTCACTTAAAGTTATTTTCCATGAAATGAGTATAATAATAACTCTTATGCTACAGGACAATTATAAGGATCAATTGAGATAATATAATATATGCAAACTTTATAGTACAAAATAAGTATTAGATTTCATGATTGTTGTTATTAAGTTAAATAAAGTTTTCCATCTTTGCTAATTTCTGGAGTATTTCCATGAGAGTTCAAGTCACTTTTTTTGTTTTCTATATATAAATGTGAGTCAAAATCTCATGTTTACAGAAGAAAATTTGAGTAAAAGCATTGGTCAAAAAGAAAGCTTATGTGTCACACTGCCTACTTTCATCCTGGTCTATGTAAACCTAGAGATTTTGATTCTGGGACATGGGCTACATTCCAAATGGAATAGACATGAATGATAAGATTTTAAAATGAAAAATATTAATTTTTAAAAGAGTTGAATGTTTTAGGGGACTTCCAGATTAGTAGAAATCAATGGATTAATATGATTACAGAGAATCATACATTAAAAATGGCATAGATTCCAGAAATATGGAGCTTACAGTCCCTCTGTACTCTGCCCTAATCAGATCATATATGAAATTATCTATTCAGTTTTAGATGCAACATTTTGGGAAAACATTGATGATACAGAACATCCAAAAGAATGCTACTGGGCGGAGTCTCAAAATCATTCTACTCACAGAAAAACTTTTGACATTTTGAAAAGATCTATGGAGGACATGATAGATATCAAATGCTTGAAGGGTTATAATGTTGAACAATGATTCCATTTTTTATGTTTATAATTAATCAGAAAATATAAATTTTATCTAGTTGTAAGGAGAAACTTGCTAACAGTTAAAGGTACCAAAAAATTCAATCAGTAGTTTCAGGAGTCAATGGATTCTCCATCATAAGAACTTAAGCACAAACTAAATGACTTCCAGTCCAATTTACTATGATAGGGTTTATTTTTGGACTACTTTGACTAGGCCTCTGAGGATTTTGACAACTCTCAGACAGTGTAGTTAATGCCAATGGAAATTATATAATTTTTGTAAGAAAGATCAAAGTAATAGAGCTTTTAGCCATTATTAGAACCCAATCTTATGATTTCTAATCATGTCCCTTTCCTCCTAGTTTATCAATTATTAAGTGTTAAATTATTTTCATATGTGTGTTTGGGTTATATCTATGCATGGAACATAAGGTCGTTAAGAGAAGATTCTCTATTTTAAATTTCCCTAAATTTGTTGTTTTTATTTATTTTCTGTCATTTCTGACTCTTTGTACACCTCTTTGGAGTTTGCAATGGTACTACAGTGGTTTTCATTTCCTTCTCCAGTTCATTTTACAGATAGGAAAACTGAGACAAACAGGATGAAAGAACTAGTAGGCTGAATCTGGATTTGAACTCAGGCCTTCATAACTCCAGGCCTGGTACTCTAACCACAGTATGCCCTATCTGGCCCAACACTGATTATAGTGTCTCAAATATAATGAGTTCTCACTCAAAGTTAATTAATAAGAAATCTACAAGTTTATCATTCCCATAAGTAGAAGAGATATTAAATTAATCCAAATCAATGACATCCCTCAGGGTCTCTACTCCATATGTTTTTCCCTGTTGATGCTGAACCATGAATGTCTTTTTTAAAAATAAAATCCTTTGAGGAATTCCCCAATCACTTAACATTTATTAATGTTGACTGAGACCATATCTTCTTAACTGGTTGATAGGAACATCATACAGAGTGGAATAAAAAGACTTGCTGAAGGCCAGCTAGATTACATCTATTGCTTTTCCTTATCTACATGGCCTTTTACATTATCATTGCAGGAAATTAAATTGGACTGTCATGATTTTTTCTTTACAAAACCATATTGATTTCTACCTTCTACATTCCATTGCTCATCACTACAGAACATTGCAGTTTATTGTTTGATGGCTTGTCTTAGAAGTTTCCCAGGATACTGAGATAACTTGGCTAGCTCTTGATGACCAAAATTGTCTTTCTTCCCTCTGAAATAAGAAAAAGGAAAAAATGAAGGCATATGTATATATAGATATATACACATATATGTATAGACATATATATGCCACTTTCCAGGACTTTTTCTATGCATTGTACTTGGTTTTCTATTAATTAGGAATTATGTTCTTCCTCATGTCTCTCAATGCTATTTCTCTAAATTACATTAAAAATCAAGCATCCTCAGTTCTTAATACATTTCATAATTCAATTTCATAAACAACTAAATTCTCACTAGCACTTAACTCTACATGAGGGGATGTATGCATTTGTGTTTGGGGAAAGGAATAGTTACATATTAGTAATTTGAATCAATAATTAGATTATGACCTCCTTGGAAGAAGGAAATTTTTAAAAAACTGATTTGTATCCCCAATGCTTAGCATAGTACTTCTCATATGGTAGGTGCTTAGTAAATGTTTTTTTCATATCTTATTTTCCATCAGACTAATAGCCATAGAAATTTTATTGGGGGAGCTTTTATGAAGTATGTCTCATATAGTCCTAAATAATAATTACTTGATTATGATTATAAGTAGCTAAAATATAGGGATATGTTCTCTTTATCTTTGTTTCCTTACGATGCCTAGTATGATCCCACTGTATAGGGTTACTCTCCAATAATATTTATTAGAGAAGGTAGGAAAGAAAGTAAGAAATGTGCTCCATATATGTGTTTAAAACTTAAGTAATTTATGGATTATTTCAGGTGCATCATTTATGAATTTATCTTATCCTATCTAGCTTGTATAGCTTGGCTTTCTTGAGTTTTCTTTAATTAGAAAAATCCTCGTTATCATAGACAGTGCTCTGTGTTGTCTATATTCCTTATAATACTTTAACAGTTATATGACCTCATATCAGAGGAAATAACATCTCTTCATTCTTTCAGTAACAAGTGTATGTAGCTGAGTCACTGTTATGGAATACTGTCTTAGATAATTTTGGAAAGTAGAATTTAGCCTGAGGGTCATTTATCTCTCATATTAATTTACCACTATGTATCGCAGTTTATAATTTGCTATCATCCAGCCCCCTTTACTCTCTTCTTCATCGTCTAGTCTTCTTCCTTTCCTTGTTTCACTAATCACTGGTCTTGTTATATTAAAATATTCCTATTTATAAATTTTATATATAGCTATTTTAATTCCTTAGAGTAGGAACACTTTAAGTCTATAAACAACTAAGATTAGAATATTCACAAAAAAAGGTTCATAATGATTACTGCCTTTACATATTGTTATACATACCTAATCACTGGTTTATCACATAGAAACACAAGGTGTTAGAACACGGGTTTGAGACTTAGATCTCAGGTTTTTGCGTAGCTTTCACTTACTAATTGTGTGACTTTGGTAAGTAATTTACCAGAGGAGACATAACACATCTATAACATACTACCTACAATTGAGAGTTATCTTCATTATTAAATGAAATTATTATACAGCATCTTCATATCCTAGATTAGTAAAGGAATGTGAAATTCCATTCTTATTTCTATATCTCTCCTTAAAGAATATTCTGTTTTTATATTTTTATCTTCTAAATGATTAATTTAATATTAACATATACTAGGAGACATCAAACTAAAAACATCATTCTAAATCTAAATTGATTTTCACAATTTCAAATTCACACTTCCACTGAAACATAGTTTGAATTTTTGAATGGCTAACACCTTGAATTTTTAAGACAAAGAAACTTGCTTCAATTTATTTTTGTTATAAATATAGCTTTTAAAAATGAAAACTATATGAATTTTACATGATAACATTTTACTTTTCTGATTTTGCAAAATATATTTTTTATGTTGCCTATTATATAAGGATGAATATCCACACTCAAAGACCAAACAAATATCATGCTTTGGTTAGTTTTACTTGATGACAATAAAGAGAAAAATGAAGGAAGTAGAATGAGGAAACTAGATAAATGAAGTTTTCATTATTGTAGTCATATTTGTCATATAACCTATTTTGTGATGTGCCAGTTAATGATTTTTTCTTTTTTCTGATCAACCTTCCCTTTCTTTTAAATTGTAGACCAAAGGTTCTCAGACTATAACAGCTTCTGGCACTCAGAAAAAAGTAAAGAGGACACTTCCAAATCCACCTCCTGAAGAAACTTCCTCAGGGACCCCATCAGCATACAGCACCATGGGTTCTGTTTCCCGAAGAAGGATCTGCAGAACTAACACAATGGCAAGAGCCAAAATCCTCCAGGATATAGATAGAGAACTTGACCTTGTAGAAAGGGAATCAGCAAAGCTCAGAAAGAAGCAAGCTGAATTGGATGAGGAAGAAAAAGAGATAGATGCAAAGCTGCGCTACTTAGAAATGGGAATCAACAGGAGAAAAGAAGCACTGTTAAAGGAAAGAGAGAAAAGAGAACGAGCCTACCTCCAAGGAGTAGCTGAGGACCGTGATTATATGTCAGATAGTGAAGTAAGCAGTACTAGGCCAACCAGAATAGAAAGTCAGCATGGGTTGGAAAGACCGAGGACTGCCCCCCAAACTGAATTTAACCAGTTTATGCCACCACAAACACAGCCAGAATCTCAGTTAGTTCCACCGACAAGTCCTTATACCCAATATCAGTTCTCCTCCCCTGCTCTTCCAACACAAGCACCAACTCAGTATACCCAGCAGTCTCCTTACCAACAGCAGCCTTTATACCATCAGCAGGTATCCCCTTATCAGACCCAGCCTACCTTCCAAACTGTGGCAACAATGTCCTTCACCCCACAAACCCAGCCTCCACCAACTCCACAGCCTTCCTATCAACTGCCGTCCCAGATGATGGTGATACAGCAAAAGCCAAGGCAATCTACCTTGTATTTGGAGCCTAAAATAACATCTAATTATGAGGTCATTCGAAATCAACCTCTGATGATAGCCCCAGTTTCCACTGAGAATACTTATGCAGTTTCCCACCTTGGTAGCAAGTACAATAGCCTAGACTTAAGAATAGGTTTAGAGGAAAGAAATAGCATCGCAGGCAGTCCTATATCAAGCATATCGGCAGATTCTTTCTATGCAGATATAGAACATCACACACCACGAAATTATCTCCTGATTGATGATATTGGTGAGCTCACCAAGGGCACAGCAGCACTGAGTACTGCATTTAGCCTTCATGATAAGGATTTGACGAAAACTGACCGCCTCCTTCAAACCTCAGAGACACGCAGGACCCAAGAAGTCACAGATTTTCTGGCCCCTTTACAGACTTCTTCTAGACTGCATTCCTATGTAAAAGCAGAAGAAGATCCAATGGACGACCCCTATGAATTGAAGCTTCTCAAACATCAGATCAAGCAGGAATTCCGACGTGGTGCTGAAAGCTTAGACCATCTTGCTGGCCTTTCCCATTATTACCATTCAGATACTAGCTATCGACATTTCCCCAAATCAGAGAAATATAGTATTAGTAGGCTGACACTTGAAAAACAGGCAGCAAAACAACTCCCAGCAGCAATCCTTTATCAAAAGCAGGCAAAGCATAAAAAATCTCTAATTGACCCCAAAATATCCAAATTTTCACCAATTCAAGAAAGCAGAGACCTTGAACCAGATTATTCCAGCTATATGACTTCTAGCTCTCCATCAGTTGCAGGCATTTCCTCCAGGGCAAGACTTCTTCAGGATGATATTACTTTTGGCCTTAGAAAAAATATCACAGACCAACAAAAATTCATAGGATCATCTCTCACTTCTTCCCTTGGGACAGGCTTGGGTACTTTGGGCTCCACAATCCGGTCAGCATTACAGGATGAAGCAGACAAGCCTTACAGTAGTGGCACTAGATCAAGGCCTTCTTCACGACCCTCCTCTGTCTATGGACTTGATTTATCGATAAAGAGAGATTCATCAAGCTCTTCTTTAAGGCTGAAGGCTCAAGAGGCTGAAGCTTTAGATGTTGCTTTTAGTCATGTGACACCTTCTGGCAGAACTAAACCTACAAGTCTGCCTATTAGCCAGAGTAGAGGAAGAATACCAATTGTTGCTCAGAACTCAGAAGAAGAAAGCCCTTTGAGCCCTGTTGGCCAGCCAATGGGAATGGCTAGAGCTGCAGCTGGACCACTGCCACCAATATCTGCTGATACAAGAGATCAGTTTGGATCAAGTCATTCATTGCCTGAGGTTCAGCAGCATATGAGAGAAGAGTCACGGACTCGAGGTTATGATCGGGATATAGCTATCTTCATGGATGACTTCCAACATGCCATGTCAGACAGTGAAGGTAAACTAGGCTCCAAGCTGTTATGTTCCTATCAAATCACAGATCCTCATTTCTCTGCATGTCTAACTGTCCTTCTCCAAGGACTTATTTTTCCTGTTTTCTTGGTGTGTTGTTTGTATATTTATTTTAATTTTATTTTATGTAAAAAGAGAGTCTGTATTGTGTGTAGATTCGGAAGCATGTTTTATTTTCATTCTTTTGTTGTTGTCATTGTTGATGTTGTTGTTGATATTTCTCTTCCTATTCTGGTTTGCTCTTGATTTCTTTGCATATGTTCTAGTATCTCTTTATCTAAAGACATCAGGAAATAGTTGCTTTTAAATAAAAAGTGTTTTTCCCTTATGTTTATAGGTGATAAATAACTTATTGAAATTAAGATTATAATTTTCTTCTCAGAATTTGTCTATATCTATAAAAGGCTTTAATCTTTTTCCTTTATTTTACTTTGTTAAATTAGTAAACCTTATTATACTAACTAATATTTCCCTGCCGAAATTTACCCTCTGTGATTATGTTAGGGGGAATAAGACTTAATCAACCAATGATAATTTGGCATTCCTTTTTGATTTAAATAGAATTATAGAATTTAGAGTTTAAACATGAAAGTAACATCGAGGTGATCAATTTCATATACTCTTCAGTCTGGCACTTTTTCTCTAGTGCCAGCCTCTATCACAGAGGGTATCATTTAATTACTGCTCTTAGAAAAATTAACATAATAGTAAAGTCATATTTGTCTTGATCTGTAGAAGACCATTAGACTGACCATTTTTATTTTTTATTTTACTTACTGACAAGCCAGTTGAGTTACACAGATCTATTTGACTGATTTTTTCTTTTCTTTTATTGTTGCCTGAATTAATTTATTAAATTGGCTAGAGTATTATATTATTTATCTGTAGATTTTAATATTTTGCCAGAATTTTATGTAAATATTTTATTGTTGTTTACTTAGAGAAGGATATGATGACTTTAACAACCATTTAAAAAAGATGCCACCATTATCAGAAATTAAATAATAAAATGAAGAACAATGAGTAATGGATATAATATAATATTTTATTAACCTAAGTCCTACATAAATAACATGTCTATATATTGACAAAAAAAGTTAATAAAATACCAAAAATTCAGTCAGACATCTTAGATGTTTTGTTTAAATGTTGTTAAAACATTTAGATTTTTCTAGAATATAACTATGTGGCATTATTATACAAAGCCTATTATGAAAGACTGAATTATTGATTTTTCATATGATGGGGAGTATAACATATGAAATGGTATTTGTTGTAGTTGTCTAAACTATGTTATGAGAAGTCATCAATTGAACAGTAAACATTCATAGATTATTGAAATGTCTTAATTATAAAAATGCAAGAAAAATGTAAGATTTAAATTGAAATTTGTTTAAAATATAATGCAGAAAAATAAAGAAAATCATTTTGAATGAAACAGGGAAATTGTAAAATATAATAAATGCTTGCTATATATTTATTTTACATGGTATTGTGTTAATGTATCATTAAATAAAAATGCATGGCACTCAATCTTTGTAAATATGATTATCTCAGTAGAAAAACATGCATGGCATGAAATAGTATTAAGTTTTCTTTGATGATTAATTTATACTTTCCAATTAGCAAAATATTTTTTGCTCATGAATGTCTTAATTTGCTTTTAAAGATTAGCTACTGTATTGTTAGATAAAATAGAAAATATTTTCCCAGATACTTCATAGAATTCATTTTTATTTCACGTGTGAAGCTACCCTTTCCTTCTAAATTACAGCATCAATATAAATAAGGACTTACCTATAGGTACTAAAACAAGCCACTAAGTAGTGGAAATGAAGTATTTGATTAAATCAAATATTTTATTAGTTTTGTTTTAATTTGGTCAAAGAATTGTTTTTATTTTTGGTAGATATAATCTTTAAAATTGTTTTTCAAGTTCTCCAAGATTCTGCATGCCTTGAAAAAATTCTGAAAGAGGTTAACTTATAGGTAGTTATAGATATAGTCTACATTGTAGAATGCAATGGCCATAACCATCCTAATTTGGCAAGAGTCTTTCATTATGAAATATAAGGTAAGTAAAAGAGCCAGTCTTTAAAACAAGATCTTTTACACTATAATAAAGTTAAGTTACAGGATCACTAAATTACTACATGATTTTACTGTTTTAAAATGTGCAATGAATAGTAGCAACTGTTAAAGCACAAACTATACTTCATGTATTGCCCTAGTAAAATAATACTCACATCTCATTACTAAACTGACAGTTAAATATCATTCACTCTTTTAAACAAAAATTGTTGCTAATGCAATCCTGGCAATGAGGTAAATTTTATTTCAAATGAAGAGAGTGCTGCCTGAGGAAAGACAATTGTATATTTTTGACAGTGCTGTTTAATAATAGTTTGGAGGTGTTTTTGTTTTATAGATCACATCAATTTACTAGTTAAAATGCCAAGTATTGGTCACATAAAAATTAATTTTACATCACCTGTTTATTACTTTTGTCCTTAAGAACACAAAGTTTTCAGATTCACTGAGTTATAATTTTATGCATTCTAATTAATTTTATATCATCCCCATAGTGCTACATCAATTACAGCTAATAACTGTCCTCATTTAGGTTTCTGTGTTTCCATTTATATTGTTTGAGGTTTGATTCTATTACCATAAGCCTGAATTGATTTATTTTTGTTTGATTTGTTACATGGAACCAGAAACAGAAACTGTAAAGTTGTAAATAGTGATTTATATGAACAAATGAGAGTTGGATAAAATTTGCAAATAGAATTAATCTCATTGACTTTGGTTCACCATAAGCAGGGAACATTCAAATCTATTAGTTCATTTTCTCATGGAGTTATCATAAGGAATCAAACTAAATGAAATTAGCTTTTTTTCCCTCCAGATTTTCACTATAGCTTTGCAGATGTAACTTGGAAAAACAAACATTACCTCATATTTATAAATATCCTCAGACTTGTGCATCTTGCAAGTGAATTCATACCATGCACAAAAATATGTAGCAACAATTAATTTACTGCAATAATTAAAATTTTCTTTTCATATGGAGATTAATATTAGACACTAAAAGATAAAGAAAAGGAAAAGAGTTCATGTTGGGATAAGTCAGAAGGCAAATGGTGAGGATGATCTTGATAAACAAATGAACAGTAGCTCATTTAATTCAATAATGGGTCATTGGGTATAGTTTACATTCATTCTTCAGGATTATTCATCATATTACATTTCTTTATTTTCATAAATACTCAACTAGAGGTGAAATTGTTCCATTATAGGGTATAACATGGATTGTGAAAATTGATTTAATAACTTCTAATGATGACCTAAGGGAGGTATAGGTTTAAATGTAATAAAAAATTATCCTTATCATGATTAGAAAGATATTAAACATCCTTTTCAGCTATTGTTTCTCTCACTTTCATGTAGATATATACAGTTCATCTTTTGTTAATTTTTTATTAATGTGTTAATTCTTTTATTCACTCAATATTTAAATACTTATATCTAAAGCATTCTGATAGATGATATAATGAATATATAATACATTTCCTTATCCTTCAAGGATTTTAAAGACTAGTTATGGAACTAAAGTAATATATAAACACATATCTATAAAACAAGGAAAATATAATAGATAGTAGAATATTTCAGAGTTTAGAGGAGGGAGGAGATAATTCCACTTAAATGAAATAATCTTTAAGGCCACGAATTATGAGCTGAATCTTAAAGAAAAGGTACCATATCAAGTTAATATGAGAGGAGAGACTATTACTAACCTCAGTAATTATCATAAAGAAAGGGGTGGAAGTAAGATAGAATATATACTGGGATGATTTAATGTTTCAGTGTGTTTATAAAATAGACCACGTGGAAGGAGGGAGTAACTGAGAAATAAAACTAGCAAAAGTGGAGCAAGTTTCTGGTGGGTAACATACATTCCAACATCAGAGAAAGAGGGTTGGATTTTAATGAGTGGTCAATTAAGTCATTAAGTATGGTAGAAGAAGAAAAAGGTAATATAATGTCTAAGAAAACCATGAAGTTAAAAAATGTCAGATATCTAATATGTTACTGTGGAGGCAAAGAAACCATGGCCTGAATGAATGAAACTATTACTGGATTTAGAGATTAGAAAATCATCAGTTTCCAAATGCTATCAATTTAGAATACTGCGTGATTATTTAAACAATTTAAAACAGATTTCAGGTGAGTATACATAGATACATAGGTGTATGTAAAGTATATATTTATACATCACATGTATGGATTTTATGATGTTTGTGTGTACATGTGTAAACACATCAACATACATAAATATATGTATAACACAAGTATAAACATACATAAGCATACATGCATAAACATATACATGCATAACACACATATATACATAAATATATACATGCATAAACTTATATATAATGAGAGAGATATGGTTAGGGTCAAGGTGTTTTTATGTGCATTTATTATGGCAAGGTAGCATATATTCCTCCATGGCTAATAAGCAGATAATACACTGTGAATCAATATAATATAATAAATATATACATACATATATATAAGTTCTTATAACAAGTCCCCCCTTTCATATATTTAAATAAATATCCATTCCAATGTAAAAGGAATTTTCTAATCAAAAGGGGTATTTTAAATGTTAGACTACTTATGACCTATTTAAAACTTGTATCATTTAAAATATTTTACAATATTAAGTGGGCCACTTTGCCTAAGGAAAGAGAAACATGTCTTGAATTAGGTAGAACTAAGAACGTGCCTAAGAGTTATCACTATGAAATATGCTAACTGGTTTCCCACTTATCTCTATAACTCCAATTCTTGGGTAAAATTCATTTTATAATATTTTTGCACTTAGAAATATATTCCAATTCTCTAGCTTTCTGCTTCACACTTAAGGATAAAAAGAATGGATGTTTAATAAGACACAAGAATCACCAGTGTCTGAAAAATGTGGATAATTATTCCCTTTTGTGCCAGAAAATTAGGGGATAGTTATGTTTAGCAATCACAAAGCAGGAATTATGAAACTTGCTCTCCATAACCACTGCATTTTCAAAGCTAGCAGAAACATGCTCATGTATGTAGAAAATTTACAAATTCATGAAGAAATGATGAAATAAATTGTCAAACTTCCCTATATGTATATAAAAAAGAAGGAAATCAGAGAAGTCAGTAAGAGACTAGTGTGGAATGGAATCATAAAGAAACTTTGTCTTTTATTTTTTTGTTTTGAAGATATACATTTGAAATGGCCCTTATATGATAGGTAGGAATAGGAGGAAGGTTAGTGGCAGGTGGCTCAGTGAATTGAGAGCAAGGCTTAGAGATGGAGGTCATGGATTCAAATTTGATTTCAGATACTTCCTGTCTGTGGCAACCTGGGCAAGTCATTTAATTTCCTTAAAACTTTTCTACTTTAGGATCAAATTAAAATGGAAAGTTTTTTGTTTTGTTTTGTTTTGTTTTGTTTGTTTTTTTAAAGTACACATACATATACATAGATCTGGAAATCATCAACTACAAGAAGATCTGTTATCTCTAGACGAAAAAGCAACATTAGTAAACATCCAGAGAATGGAATTCAACATTACATATACATATATGTGTGTGCATGCATGAGTATTCCCTTTTGTACCAGGAAACCAGAGGTATGCCTAGCAGTCCCAAAAGAAGCTAGTATTAGAATTACTCTTCATAACCTCAACATTAGGAACTACATTTTCAAAGCAAGCAGAAACATGCACTTCCTATATTGGGGAGAATTGTCTGTATCTGTGTGTGTTTGTGTGTTTGTTTGTGTGTGTGTACACATATATGTAGAAAATATTAAAATAGTATTATTAGGGTTGGGAATTTACAAAAAATGAGATTGAATAATTTTGATAAGACCAGATCATGGAAGTATTTGGAAGCTTTATTTATCTAGAATTATCACCTTGATTTGGTAGTCAATTGTAGGTCCTTGACAAATATGGTGTTTGAGGAAACACAGTCCTGATGAGTTAGAAGTCATAAAGAATAAGGACAAGAAGAGAATCAAAATTAACTAGATTTGTAGTAATCTAGAAAGGAGATAATCAAATCATTTTTTGTAATGCTGGTGATGAGCACTGGGAGAGAAGGATGTATCCAAGATGTGTTGAAATTAAGAAGCAAGAGGAACTAGTAAGCATAAAAATTTGAATAGCTTATATGATCCCTTATGTTACCATGATAATGAATGGGTTAGTGAGGTTGGAGATGAAAATAAATTCATATAAGTAGACTATTGAACTGTGAATGAAAGGTATCAGAGTTGTCATCAAGTTTAATGTTGAAGTTGTTGAAGATCATAGCAGAATATGGGGAGGACAGGGAAAATATGAGCTAGATGTCAAAGCCACTGAGGTAAAAGATACTATGTTATAGATGTTGGTATATTAATACGTCACAACAAATTTGAATGGAATGTTTGCCTGAAGAGTTAATGATGGATCAGATGTCTTGAAAAAGCCAGGGTGTGTATGGAGAAATAATTATAAAATAAAAAGAAAATAATGGAATATTCATTTTAAAAGATTAGTTGTAGCCGTGGTGAAGAGCAAAGAATATAGACTAATCTTTCTTTTATTTTTATGATGATCAAAATTGAATATGAGAACTTTATTTTTAAAAAGACAGAATTGCATTGTATTATGTTTAGAGGAAACTAAGGTTTCACCTAAAGTAGGAGATCAGGAAATATTTGTGTTTAAACTGGAGTCACGTTGGTCATAATTGAAGAGGATACCTGTGGAACAAGTTGCAGTGAAAAAAAAAATCTGGAGACCAAATGAAGAGGGCTAAGATTTTTAAAAGAAAGTGCATTTGTTTGGGGTCTTGAACTAGAAGAGACAAATTGATGACACAGATGATAGAGGAATCATGGCAGTAGGAGATAAGATAGGAGAAAATTAAATGTAGTATGAGAGAGAGTGCTAGTTAGGCAGCTTGCTATTAACAGAGGAAATTTCACACTCCCAATTGAATGCTAATATGGTTGTGTTTTTTAAAACATTTTAGATTTAGCTATCTATCTTCACTGGTATTCAAAATTTCTAGTGGATAAAAGAAGATTAAATTTATGTGGAGTGCAAAATACTAAAGAACTCTAAAAGGGATCTCTTATATGTTGTATGAAAGAGGAGGAAAAAAGCTCAAGTGAGGTGTTGATTCAACATAAAGGAAATTGCTAATATTATAACAACCAATGTCTAAGGATATATAGAGGAGAAAGAAAAGAAGAAATTCAAAGACTGAAGATTTTTTAGTATCTTCATATCTAGCTTTGACTTTTTTTTAAAAAAAGAAGAAAATGTGAGGCAGAAAAGATATGATCATAGATCAGGAAAATAATAAGAATAAATATGTCACCCAGAGAAAACAGCGGAACATTGGATAAAATGCCAGATGTCACAGAATGGGGAGAAAGGGTACATCGTTAATTATTATCTTGAGTAGTGTGATACACTAACCATTAGAGCAAATATGGGTGGATGTAATTATCTCCAAATGAAAGATTTTTCTATCTATTATTTACTCTTGTGGAAATAACAAAATTATAGTTTTTTGTCTCACTTTGGATCCAAGGGACACGTTATTTTATTGTAAAGAAACAAGAGAAATTCAGGCTAAAAGTCAAAATAATAAAAAAAAATGTAACATTGCCAAATAATTTCACTTGATAAGCGATCTGCTTGCCAAAGCACTCAAAATACCATCATAGATTATTTTACACTTATTTCTACATTTCACGTAAAACAATGCGTATCTTATACAATTTTGATTTTTTTAGGAATTAACAACCGATTCTCCAAGTACCTTAATGTTTCAAGACAAGATAAAATATATTTCTTTGCATTAAAATTTCCCCAAATAATGCTTTATTTTAATGCTTTTCATTTATTCTAGGAACATCTTTTTAAAAGGTACTATCATATATGAGTAAAATGAATAATAAAGGCAGGAATTTATTTTTACTTAACTGAAACAAAAATTAAAAATTTTGATGAGACAAATAAGAGCTTTGAAGCAATTTCTCTAGAATAAGAAAAAAAACTAACATGTTTCATGTAATCATGTTCCACTATGTGAAGTTGTTTTCTTGCAATCTGCATTCTATATCTTCATTGTGTTTACTAAAATTAATAATTCATAAACATAGCTTTTGCAAAATATAGAAACAAAAATCTTTTCTTTTGAAAGCTCATATATACTAAAGTTAATATTTCTACTCTAAATAAAATCACAGTGTACAAGAGTACTTTAAAAACCAGCCTATTGACTATTTTTTGTCAACATAATACCTATAAAGGGTATGACTCTTTTTCTCCCAATAAACTTACCAGTTATCCAAGTGAACTAATAAAATTGATTCTTTGGGTGGTAGGGCAGCTGATAGGTGACATATATTTTAATGCTAGGATCTCATAATCCAACAGCTTCCCCCAAACTTCATCATGGATTGAGTTTTTTTAAATTTCTATTGAATAATATTTAACTATTAATTTGCATATCATTGCATACATTTCATCTCTTTTTCTTGGAGTACTTTCCCCCCACCCCTGCAATGTAGATCCTTTAGGATCTTGACATATATTCATAAGGGAACCAACTAAACTGACCAATCAATTTAATTAAGTTATTAGTTTGAATATTTTCTCATTGAATTGATTAATATTTTATAGAACTAATTAACCATATTAATGCATATTTACAACAGAATAAGAAAAGTCAATTGATTTCTTGGGGACTTGGTGATAATTCAATTTGTGAGAGAAAATAAATTTTATTGGCTTGTTTTTCCCAGTTTTAGTGAAATATTTTTATCTAAGAGTTAAGTAGAATAATTACTTGTTGCTTAAAAGTAGAAACATTTTAAAATTTACCTCCTTATTTTTCATTGCTTACCTGCTTATTTTTTATAATCTCATTTGAAAGAGGAAAAAAATCCATACAAACTCATATAAAATAAACTAGAAGTACACAATTGAATCTGGTTTGAATGTCAATGACCCAGTTCTCAAGGCCAGAAAGAAGTTTTATATTTGGCATATTTTTAATGCTTGCAATATTATTATTTCTTAATGTAATACAAATAGCATTATAAGTGCATTAGGGAAACTAATATATAGTATTCATTGACCTCATCTCCAAGAATAATGATTTGACAATGTATTATATGTAGCACAGATTATCATGATATATTAATATACATTCTTTCGATTAAGTACAAGGAATTATTGGAATTCACATCATAATAGCAGCAATAGAGTTAAAAAATAAACTAAAGATGGACGTTTGCTATTTTCTGATTAAATTGGGAGGCAGAGACATATAAGCTGGATAATATTAGGAAATTTATCCTGTCAGACTGCTTTCCAACAAAGACGATATCTTTTTCCCATAGATTACTTGGTTTGTTTTATATCATACGTGTTTTCCAAAATTATGTTATATGTAACTGAAAACTGGGAAATTGAGCAAAATTAAACACCAGATAGAAATTTCAATTAATCACATTAAGTAGTTATTTAAAAGCACATAAAACAAAATTGGAATTCTGGTTCTCTGATATGTTTAATGGCTCTAAAGAAAGGCATAGAATATATAATGAATCAAATTTTATCTCTTATCAGGTTAAAAGAAATGACAGAAAAGATGGTGATAAAGAAAAAAGAGAACTAGAAGACTCCTTCCTACCTACAGTAGGATTAGTGAAAAGCTTATATTGAGAATAACATTAACATAAAAGCTTTTCTATAAGATTTTGAGAAGACAAAATTAAATTGTGAAAATTTTGCTTTATATTTCTAATTTCTAATTTGAAAATATAGGAAAGCCTAATGAATATTAACATCACCTAAATCATTACTATATAAAAATGTTCCCTAAGATTTTTCCATGTATAAAGTCATCCAATAGGAATCTTTAAATACAATATTATTTAACACTTATAATAATTCTCTCCTATTATTCCATAGTGGTACCCTATTTTAGTGGATTTTATTATTGGTATCTTCAAATACCTGTCTTGCTCTTACTAGAACTTGTATTTTAGCTGCATGAGCAATTTTGAAAATGCATGTTTTTATTATGGGTCATCTTTTGCCCTCTCTTCTACTCTGTTCATCTGGGTTGGATTTTTGACATTTCCTTGGTTTCCAAAGCCTATCACCTACGTCGTGAGGAAACAGATTGGTTTGACAAGCCCAGAGAAACTCGTTTAGAAAATGGACATGGTCTTGACCGGAAACTTCCAGAAAGACTGATTCACTCAAGACCACTAAGCCAACATCAAGAACAAGTAAGTTCTTCATTTAATTATCTTTATTTTAAAAGTTCAAATTAGCTCAATTTTCTTAAATTGAAATGGAATTATACTAATGAAGTTACAATTTGATACTTTATAATTCTTACTAAAAAAGAAAAAGGATTGACATATCATGTGAACCTGCCTATATTAAAATCACTTTGTTGCAATTAATAATAGCAATTGCATCCTATAATGCATTATATAATCATTACATATCCATAACATAATAGATTTAATAAGGAAACATTATTCTATTATTATAATACCAGATAATTTGTGTTAATTTTAAAAAATTATTTAGAAAAAATTATTTACCTTGACATGCTGCTTACTTTGTGAAAAAGGGCTCCTGAATAATATTATTGTCCAAAATTAACTTTAGATCAACTTGAACTCCAGCTTCAGTTCAAATAGAATAAATAAAAAGCAAGAATGTGGTAGCTAAAAATTCCAATGTTTCTTTAGTCTTTCTTTGTCAATAATCCATTTCTAGCATTCATTGAAACAAAAATATAAACCAAAGATATTTAACCCATCATTTTCATTCATTCATTCACATATTACTCTTTGACTCTATGCTATTTACTCTTTGTTCCTCTTCAGACATTTAGAGTCATATCAAACTCTCAGACTTTTTGTGACCACATCTAGAATTTTTTTAGCAAAGATATTGTAGTAGTAGTTGTTCTTTAGTATTTTAATATTCCTCACTAGGAACTTGTATGATAAGTTTGAGAATATGATTTTCCTAATCAGCTATTAAGATTTTAAACTTATTTATCTATCATTACTCATGATTAGTTAGTGGTAGTCTCTCGGTGACCGAGAATGACGATTGTCTTTGTGCATTCTCATCTATTGATGTACCCTCATGTGGCTTTGAAGTCTAAAGACTGAGGCACAGAGTTTGTGGCACATGGGGCATGGGACGCCAGTTGTTATGGGAGATGCGGTTCTGGCCTGGTGTCCGCATTCATGCACAGCGGCAAGACGTCAACATTGCTCATCTTCAGAGGTGGTGGCAGCATGGTGAATGTGGGTTCGCCAGCTGCTTCTGTCAGAGGCAGCGAGTTCTAGTTGCTTTGGTGTAATGCCAGCCCACTTCAAGTTGGACTTTAGCTGATCCTTGAATCTTTTCTTTGGTCGGCCTTGTTTCCTGAGTCCAGCTGACAGTTCACCATAGAATACCTGTCTTGGTATTCGCTGTGGGTCCATGCGGATGACGTGTCCAGACCTTCGTAGCTGGGTTTTGAGGACCATGACTTCGATGCTGGTGGAGTTGGCTCTGTCGAGGACTTCCTGGTTGGTAATTCGGTCCTGCCATCGGATCCTCATGATTGACCGGAGGGAGCGTTGGTGGAATTGCTCCAGCTGTTTCATGTGCTCCCGGTACAGTGTCCATGTCTCGCCACCGAACAGGAGCGAGCTGAGGACCACTGCGTTGTACACTTTGAGCTTCGTCGCAGTGCTTACACCGCTGTGTTGGAGGACTTTGCAGCGCAGCCGCCCGAGTGCCTGGCTGGCCTTTTGGATCCTGGCATTAATCTCGTGGTCTAGGGACCCGTCATTGGCGATGGAGCTGCCCAGGTACTTGAAAGTGTTGATGTTAGAAAGCTGCGTGCTGTCGATTGTAATGCACGGCTGGTTCGTTGACCTCCCTGGTGCAGGTTGGAACAGCACCTCTGTTTTGCTGAGGCTGATAGTCAGGCCAAACAGTTTTGTTGCTGTAGAGAAGCTGTCCACAATGGTTTGGAGATGATTTTCTTGGTGAGCCATGAGAGTACAGTCATCTGCAAAGAGAGCTTCCAGGATGAGTCTTTCTGTTGTCTTTGTTTTTGCAGTCAGGCGGCGAAGGTCGAATAGTGAGCCATCCAGTCGGTATTTGATGTAGATGCCCAGGTCTAGATTCATCACAGCATGTCGTAATACTTGGGTGAAGTATAAGTTGAATAGCACCGGAGCGAGGACACAGCCTTGTTTCAAGCCATTAGAGATGTTGAAGTGATCGGAAGTCTCTCCACCAGATAGGACTTCCCCTGTCTTGTCGACATGAAAGAGCTGGATCAGTTTGACGAATTTTGCTGGGTAACTGAGCTTGCGGAGGATCATCCACAATGCGTCCCTGTTCACTGTATCGAACGCCTTTGTCAGGTCTATGAAGACAATGTAGAGACTCAGGTTCTGCTCAAGGCATTTTTCCTGCATTTGCCTCACCATGAAGACCATGTAGATGGTGCTGTGATCTGGTTGGAAGCCACATTGTGATTCAGGCAAGTTCTGCTCTGAAACAGATGACAGGAGTCTGTTGAGTATAACACGGGCGAGGATCTTTCCGGCAGTAGAGAGTAGTGAGATGCCTCTGTAGTTGTCACAGGCTGCTCATGAGCCTTTGTTCTTGTACAGGGCTACTATGGAGGCATCTTTGAGTTCTGGGGGCATGTCTTCCTCTTCCCATATGCTGGTCAGCACTATGTGGAATGCCTGGAGCGCCTTTCCATTTAAGGCCTTGTACACCTCGGTTGGGATCCCGTCTTTACCAGGTGCCTTGCCTGCACTCATTTGTTTATTGGCTTTTTAGACTTCCTCTATTGAAGGAGGGTCGTCAAGTTGTTCAATGGTACGCTTTTGGGGGATCTGGTCAAGGGCGCTTTGGTCGACTGAAGAGGGATGGTTGAGAAGGTGACTGAAGTGTTCTTTCCGCCTGTTGCTGATGCCTTTTTTATCTTTTATGAGAGTGTCACCTTCAGAGGATAGCAAGGGAGTGGTGGTGGGTTTTAATGGCCCATCGACAGTCTTGAGGGCACTGAAAAATTGTTTGTAGTTTTTCGTGTCAGCAAAGTGCTGGATTTCTTCTGCCTTTTTTTCCCACCACCAGTCTTGCATCTTCCTGATCTCACACTGCGCCGTGGCTTGGAGAAACTTGAATCTGTCCTTTTTAGGAGCAGAATTTGGGTTATTTTGCCACTCCATAAAGGCTTTGTTCTTTTTGCTCAATAGGTCTTCAATAGCAGTGTTGTTCTCGTGGAACCAGTCCTGTGGTTGCATTGTTTGGGGCCTAGGACTGTTTCCTTCACTGCGTCTCTGAACAGGTTCCATTTCTCGGTTGAGCTTCTAGTGAGTGATCCCTTGGCAGATAGCTTGTTGTCCAGGCAGGATTGGAATGTTTGCAAATAAGATGGATCTCTAAGACAACTCATGTTGTAAATTGTGAGAACTTTCTGGGCGCGTTTTGGATGGCGAGGCACAATGCACATTTGTAGAGTCGCTCTAACCAATCGGTGATCTGTCCAGCATTCAGCTCCTCTCATGGCTCTGGTGATTTTTACATCCTGGATGTCTCGCCTGTGTACAATGATGTGATCAATGAGATTCCACTGTTTTGATTGTGGTTGCATCCACGTTGTTTTATATTTGTTTGCCATTCTGAAGACAGTGTTCGTGATGGTGAGTTCAAACTCTGAGCATTTGCTGAGTAGCAGTAGGCCGTTGTTGTTCATTTTGCCCACGCCGTGTTTGCCGAGCACTCCTTTCCGTCTTTCAAGGTCCTGGCCAACGTGGGCATTGAAGTCTCCCAGTAGTATCAGCTTGTCATTTGTGGGCACTGAGTGCAGGACGGCACTCAGGTCAGAGTAGAACTGCTCGATGGTCTCCTCTGTGCTGGTCAGTGTTGGGGCATATGCACTGATGATTGTGGCATACCGGTCTTTGCTGAGAGGTAAACGGATCTTCATGAGCCTCTCGCTGATGCCCACAGGCAAGTCTGGCAGCTGTTTGAGCAAACTGGTCTTGGTGGCCAGGCCAACACCGTGGATTCTGTCTTCATTTGAGGCTCTACCTTTCCAGAAGAAGGTGTATCCAGTGGTGGGTTCACTGAGTGATCCCTCTTCTGGTAAGCGTGTTTCGCTTAAGGCTGCCATGTCGATGTTATATCGCGCCAGTTCTTTACCGATTAGAGCTGTTCTTCTCTCAGGTCTTGGGGTGTTCTCTCTATCAAGTAATATCCTGATGTTCCATGCTCCTAGTAGGAGTTTCTTTGTATTATGTTTTCTTTGGTTTCGACTGCTTAAAGGGATGACCCGCTAGTTGCGGTGTGCTGACCGGGTGTTTGTAGGGCAGGCAATGTTTGGGACACCTTTTCTAGTCCCCTCCCTTGATTAGGGTGAGCAGTGCTGTCCTAGAGAGGGCTGCTCAGTCGCCCAGGATGCTGCCGAACGTCCCTGCTGCCCACAGGGCCGAGCGACCACTGGTCCGTGGGCCGCCTACGTGCAGGATCGTGACTACAACTGCCAGTGGTCACCTCCACCTGTTGCGTCGCCACTCCCCCATCGCCGCAGGTCTTGAAGAGGGTGGACGGGGTCAGGATAGATGAGTGTGCACAAAGACACTTGTGCATGGAGATTTAAGTGGAAAAGTCGGTGCACTGAGACAGTCCCACCCTCTCGGCATTGGAAGCCTGGGTCCAGTGGCAAGAAAAGTCGTTACACCTGGAGACTTCCTCAGCTGCATTGGATGGCGGTGTTGTCCTTTGTGCTCCAACATGCCCTGAGCACTCCACAGTGCTTTGCTGCGTTGCCATCTCAGCCTTTGAACCTTTTTATTGGTTTCTTCCGTCTGTTCAGCCGAAGTTGTCTTCACATGAGCAACGCTCTGGTTCACCAGGGGTCGACGACCCGATGGCTCCCCTCACAAGGTTTAGCCGGCCTGTCGAAGTCGTTGCCCGGGGTATGGCCGCTGCCACATGCTAGCAGCTACTAGGAGCCACAAGTGAGAGCTGGGTGTCAGGTGGGGGTCAGAGGCTGGAGAGCTGCCCTCCATACCAGAGATACTACCCTTCCCTAAACACCCCATACACCCCACTCATGATTACTAGTTCTATAATTATTCATGGGATTTCCATGGGAATTTTCAAATTAATAGAAAGAAGTCCATTTTTAGGTGCAAACCAAGAAAATAATATGTTTTAAAGGTACATATATTTCCTCAAAATATGTTTTTTTTTTAATTTTAAAGGAAACAATTTAAAAATTATAATTTAAAGTTAAAGGAAAAACCTCACCAATGTTAAATGGGGAAACAAGCATTTATTAAGCACCAATTACATTGCAGGTACTGTGGAAAGTGCTCAATAAGTAGCATCTCTGATTCTAACAATAATTTTGTTAAGTTAGTGGTATTTTTATCTCCATTTTATATGTGAAGAAACCGAGACTGTTAGAGGTTTACTGACTTGCCCAGCATCATACAACTAATAAGGGTCTGAGGTGGTATTTGAACTTAGCCTTTTCAGGTCCCAGATCTAATATTTTATCTACCGTATCACCGAGCCACCACACATTCCTATTGGAATACAATATTTTTTCACACAAGAATATCTCACAAACATAATTTCCTATATCTAGCTTAATAGTGCCAACATAAGGAAACTAAGCAAAATGACTAATGTGAAACAAAATTTAGTCTGTTTAATCCTTTTCCTATGTGCTGAAGGAGAAATCAAATGAAATATTCCAAATTTGAATAGTCTGGGAAATTGTTTCAGTTCTCTGCTTAGCATATGCAAACAAGCTTTGTGATAGAAAACTACCCCAATAAGCCCCCTAGTGCCAAACAACAACAAAATTCTTTGCAAAACGGACTAAATATTAAAGTGGGTGATAGTTTATGACAACAAAGAGAGAGACAAAGACAAAAAAAGAGATTACTTATCTATTCATCCCAGCCTAATTTTGATAAATTGATCCATTACCCAATCAGATAATCACTTCAAACAATTCTATTTTTTGTTTTTGTTTTGTTTTATTTTTTATCAGACTTGTGGCTTCATTAATAGAAGACCTTGTCAGTGTGGCAATACTCTAAATGAAGTAGTCCTGATATTCTTTAACTTTAAATCATAGTAAGATAATTAAAGCTAAGTGAAATGCCCATGGTCAGAAAGTTAGCTTCTGGCAGAGACAGAACTTGAATTCAGATTTTCCTAGATCCAAGATTAATCTTTTATATGCATTCATATCTCCAATTAATTAAAGTCTTAGTCATGTTTTTTAAAGTTTTCTTTATTTATAGGCAGTTTTATCAACTTTTTGGTTCATGATTATATTTTCTTATTTGTTTTTCTGTTTCGAAATTCCTCCACTTCCTTGTATTACTCAGTTGTCATCACTTGCAACCTTTGCTCTTTATTTCTTATGATATGACCATCTCAGCTGATGAATGAATTTTTTCCCACTAGTTTTTCCTAATTCTTTTTGTTCCTAATCTATCCCATATCTATGCTCTGGGCCTTATTTCTCCCTTACCCTTTTGTGTCAAAACTAAATGAATAAGGCAAATCTGCCTAAATATCTGAATTATAAGTCATTTGAATTGACTTAACTTTTCATTTAATGACAAATACATTGGCAAATGTATTTTTCAAAATCAGTTTGTCCCTATTGAATGTTTTTTAATTCTAAGAAATTAATTCTATCACTATTTAGTGATAGAATTCAGGTATATAGATGTGTATGTAGTTGTTGTTGTTTTTTTTTCTTCAAGTCTTCCTTAAGGGTTTTTTTCTGATTTTGGTTTATTTTTTGTTTTTACTTCCCTGTCTAGGGATACAAAACACTGACAAAAACAAAACAATATTTAAATGTTCCAATAATATAAATATTATTGACCTGCATAAACAGCATTTATATTAGTATATATTCCTACCTTAATTACTTTGCAGGAAAACACTTTCTAATTCATTCACATAATATAGATATGGAAGGAAGAGTTACATTTTGTTGTGAATCATACAGATTTGTTTCCCCTTACATATATATTAGCATCACTCTTCCCAGGAAATTAGTAATGTGCCACAGTAGATAAAGTTTTAGAACCGGAGTCAGAAAGACCAGAATTCAAATTCAACCTCAATCCCTTCTTAGCTATATGAACCTGGGTAAGTGATTTATCCATTCTCAACCCCAATATTCTTATCAGGAAAATGGTAGTAATAATTGTAAACTTCACATAGTTGTAAGGATTACATGAGTTTACTCATATAAAGTAATTTTTTCAAACCTTAAAGTATTATATAATTGCTAGATTTTATTAAGTATAAATATTTGACTGGTTTCTTCATTCAAAATTTTATATAGCTAGATACAAAAGTGCTCTAAAGCAATTCCAATTAAAGAAATGCAAAGCAAAACAATTCTGAGATATCATCTCACATCCATCAGATTGAATAAAATGACAAAAAGGCAGAGGACAAATATTATAGAGGATGTGGAAAATAGGGAATGTTGTTGGAGCTGTGAACTGATTCAACCATTTTGGAGAGCAATTTAGAATTACACCCAGAGATTACAAAACTGTGTATACTCTTAGATTCAGTAATAAAATTTCTGAATGGGGTTCAGGAAAAAAGGAAAATAATATATATCTTCCAAAATATTTAATAAAAGCTGCCTTTGTCTATAGTTAATAATGGCTAATGTTTTTATAAAGTTCCTGTCCAAACAAAATTGCACTGGTTCACCTAACCCCAGCATAATGATAATGGTATATTAGACAATTGATCTTAATGGGGAACATTTGTGTTAATTCTCCACTGGCATAGTTCAGTGTCTGACTTGATCTGTTGCTTTCTAGAGCCCTAGAGTCATGATCCTCCATTCAATAAATAAATATAGAATTAAAAGTATTAGTACTAATTTGAGTGATACATTTCTATATGTTCTATAATATCTTTCTATTTATCTTAGAATCATATTTTCACAAATAACTTTCATTAAATTAAATAAATTTAGGAGGTGAATGAAATGAAATGAAAGCTGACTTTTAGTTGATACATTTGCCCTAACAATGTAAAGTGTAATCCAATCAGTGTTGCATGTCAATTTGGATAATTTAGCTAATAAGAAATATTTGCAGTTATAAAGTTAACAATGACAATGACTGAAGGAGTTAATATGAATTATTTTTATTAACTGAGATTTGTTGATTTTTCAATCAAATATTTTTTACCATGCAGACTTCCTCTAATATTCCGGCCAAGTATTTATTAATGATATTTTCTGTTTCATTTTCTAGAGAACTACTTCAGCTTGCTACTTCTATAAGTAGAATATAGGTAATGATTAGATTCATTGAAATGAACACATAACTTCAGGCTTAATATCAAGGTTATAATCAACTTTTGATTGCAACCAATTAGTTTAAGAACAATTTGGTCACATCATTTTCCTGAGGGTACAACCTGAATGATTCCTCTCTCATTTGACTCTGAATTGTGTGGTTTATAACTGTATCTCTCCCTCTTGATCTAAATTCAACATACTACAGTTGTTTGGCTTTCACAGTATAATTAAACATATTTTTAAATGGTAAGTAATAAAATGTATGTCTACTTAAATAATAAAATGTAATTATAATAGTTATTTTAAAAATCATGAATCTTTCTAATGACCAACCCCAAGAGTATTATTTAAAGGAAACTGTACATATTGATAAAATAATGTTTTATCTTAAAATAATGACCAAATTTAACTTTTTCTATTGAATTAGACTGTTAAGAGAATAAAGTTCCATTTAATGTGATGCAGAAGTTTTCATTATTTAATTTATGTGGTTTTTTTGGTAACTCTTTTAGCCAAGTAGGAAGAGATGGAAAAATCAATTCATTTCTTATATTCAAGCCTCAGGAATGAGAATTGAATTTATATACTTATCACAGTAGCTTTATGGGTTTATTATTCTACCTTAAATAAAAATACAATATATGATGGATAACACTATTAGTAATACCTTTTAAATACAAGATATCTTGAATGAGTAAAGGGTTCATATATATGAATACAATTCATTGAATCTCTTGCCAATAATATCAGTCAAGTGCTAGGATTCATGAAACATTAAAATGTCTCTGGATGTATGTCTGCTTTGAAAAGAGGACACTAGTACAATTAAGGGCCATGTTTTGTTATTTAAATACATTTTCATGGTCTTGAGGTGACTGATTTTCAAAGGTATTTCAGCTCAAACTCTGTTTGATTTTAGCATCTTGAGTATGAGCCTGTTGATAGCCTCATATCCTGGGTTTATCTAGTCTCAGAATAAGTATAAGTCCTCTAATGGAATAGAGGGTATCCTATTTGACCTATTAGATTAATTTTTGGAAGAAGCAAAATTACCTTTATTCTCATGTGCCACCCTATTTACAATATCAGAATCAATATGATAAAATAGTGACAGGGCATCAGGCAATAAGACTCACATAGCAATTAGATTTTCTGGATTACTAGCTGATTGGTGCAGTGGATTAAATATTGACTTTGGAATTAGGAATACTTGAATTTTAAAACTGCCTTAGACACATATTTTTATTGTGATCATGGTTGGCAAGTCATTTTAACCTCTTAGACTATTTCCTCCATAAATAAAGTACAGATAATAACAACACCTAATTTAGGGATTTGTTGTGGCCATCATATGAATGAATATATGAAAAGTTCTGTGCAAAACTTAAAGGAATATATAACTTTCAGCTATTCTTATTTTCTAAAAGCATTATGAGTTTATTTTCTAACACCCAAATTTAACATAAAACAGATAAAATATATCATATATTTAATGATAAACTTATTGTTATGGGTGACACACACACTTTTTTTTTTTGAGAAAAGAAAAAAATAGAGCTGATTTCGATGGGCCTTTTTTTTCCTTGTACTGATCATGATGTTTGTAAGCAAACATGCTACCAGAAAGGCAGTTATAACTTATATACTAACATGCATTGTAGAAGATGGAGAGAAGTTTTCAGGCATAATACCTATGTTGGTTGCTTTTTCTTAACCGATTTTTGTTTGTTTTGCTATTTGTTACAATGGAAAGGTATATATACAATATTATAAGACAGTAAAGGGCTATACTTAAAAATTATTTTGATATTTAAAAAACCTTTAAAAAGAATATAATCTGAAGCTTCTAGATATAATAAATACCAAATGAAATAACAATTAATTTAACTTGTATCTCAATTCACATAAATATAGAACCTCTATCCCAACCTGTTAAATAAGCTTTCAGTTCAAAAAATGTGCAAGAGAAAATTAAAGATTTAAAAAAACATTTTAACATGCAGACATCACCAGAATAATAAGGAAGCTTCCAAAATATACTCCAGACTTTAAATGCTTAACTTCCTCAAAACAAAGATATGTTTAGGACACAAGCAATACCAGTACAAACTCATTTAAAAAATTATCTAAAATTGGTAGCAGACAGTGAGGAATAATTGAGGATAAAGTCAGCTGTCTGAGAGATTGGTACTCAATTCAACTAAGTTAGGACATCATCTTGAGAGGGTTTAATAGAAGAAACTACAAGTAGTACAGCAAACATGAATTTTAATATATTTGACAGTGGTTATGGAATGAGCTATTTTCATCAGTAACAATAATATAACCAACCCATTTCTGATCTACCACCTTAGTAATCAATTAAGGTGAAGAGGTGACAATGACAACTAAGAAGATGAAATTAGGTTGAATGTTAAACCTGATTGTTTAGGAAGTTACTTTAATGAGCCCCAGGGACTGTTTTTTTTTAAGATATTTCAGAGAAATGATCATTACAAAAGAGTAGCAAAGTTTATAGATGATTTTTTTTCCAACAAAAAATAAGGTAACAGAAAATAGGTTGGTGTTATTTGTTTCCAACAGAGCTGATAGCCATTTTGGAAGAAAAGGTCAACTTTCTTCCTCATTTCTAAGAAGTCATTATCAAAATAGTCCATGCATGTTTTGAAGATGTTTTTGATGAAAATATTAGAAAGAAATAACCAATATTTTGCAGGTGATTTTCTAGATCAGCCTATGTCATTGCTAGTTTGTTTTTTCTTATGTTTTTAATATTTGACTGAGTGGAACAAAATTCAACCTTAATGTTTTGCTCAAAAAGCCTAGAAAAGAAATACAGGAAGGAAAGCCCTGAATAAAGAATAGAAGATATGTGTTCAAATCCTACCTAGCCTTCAGTTTTCTCATTTCATAGAATTAAGCAAGCAGATATAAATTCATGTAAGTTATTCACCAGTACCAAGGAAAGAATCCATAGTTAAAGTCTCTGTGAGCGGCTTGCTTCTCCAAAATCTTCGATTCATATTCAATGTTTATGTTATAATTAATTCCATCTAAACCTGAACCTTCCAAAACAAAAGATAGATATGTCAGATTTTTTTATCAGTCAAGTAAAATGATAGTGTCTGTGATTCCAACACAATCTGACAGTGGTATAGATGGATAAGATAAAAGATGAGAAGACTTAGGGATCCAATACGAGGAATCATATAGGGCTTAATGAGGCCCTTTACTGTGACAATAAAGGGAATTGATTTTGTGATGTATTTGAGGCAATAGTTGTGGGACTTGGTAATGGGTTGGATTTGGGGCATGAAGGATGAAGAAATGTCAAAGATAACTCAGAGTAATGTGTACATGGAAGACAGAAATAATAAAGTCAAAAAGAGAAACAGGTTTGGAGGAATGATAATCAGTTGAGTTTGGGACAAACTGATTTTGAAGAATGACTAGTACATCCAGGTAGAAATTACCTATAAGCAGTGAAATTTGAAAACACAGCATTTCTTGGAATGGGAATAGACTTCAGTGATCATATTAGCCAACTTATATTTTTTTTTAAATCTTCAATATGATCCTATAATTCTATAGCTGGTCAAATAGAGACAAATACAAATACAAATACATATATGTATGTATCTTTCTAGGTGGTCATTCAGTCTCTTAGAAAATCCCTGGGAGGAAAACTCTTTGTCTGTGAGGCATCTGAAAGTATGCTTCAAGTTTAAATCTTTCTCTTTAAAAATTCTGCCCATTGTTTTTTATTCTTTTCTTTGGTGTCAATCAGAACATCTAATCCTTTTTCCATAGGCAAAGCTTTTCAAATATTTGTGTATGGTTTTATGCATCTCCCCCCAGCCAGTTTTCTCTACCTCAGGCTAAACATCACCATTATCTTAGAAAGTTTCTTATATGATGTGGATCCTAATTCTTAGAGGCCTTTCTTTTTGCTGCCCAAGATAATGTTAGCTTCTTTTGGCTGCTGTGTCATTTTGTTGACTCATTGATATTGCAGTCTGCTAAAACCGACATTTTTTTCCTGACACATTGATGTCTAATTTTACCTTTCTGAGATGGCAGCAGTGAAGTTTATTTTTGAACTCTCATGTACCTTAATATATCTACCTGTTGAGTTTGATCTTATTTAAATGCAACAAATGTTCTAAACTGTCAAGAACTTTTTTCCATCCTGACTTTAAAATTTAATGTAAAGACCACAATTCTCAGTTTTATTTCATCTAGACTTGATGTGGAATACAGAAAAGAAGTTGGTACAGAAAAAAAAAGTTGTGGGATTCATTTTAATATACTTAGTAGTAGGAACTCAGCTTGTCCTACTTTTTGACTTAGAAAATTTTAAAATTTTTCTTAAAATTTCATTTTCCCCCTCTCTGAACTCAAAGTAGAAAAGTCACAGCTTTAAAATCACTTCTTTTTACACACTCACTTTATTTTCTAATAGTTAAGTGATAGACTTTTAAAGTCAAGTAATAAACCACCATTTTCTTAGGAAATACACTATTCTCTAATAATTTGTTATTTGATGAGCATAGACTATAATTAAAAAGGAAAATATTTTTAAAATCCAAAATGTCCTTATGAAACAAAACAAAAACCAATTCTAACAATTACTATGTAATTTTTAAAGCTGTGCCACAAAATGCTAATTTATTTGCCACTGACTTATGAGAGCATTATGAAATTAACCAATAACTTACATATAGAGAGAGACTAAAGTATTACTTAAGTCGATACTATATTTTGTAACATGTATGTCTTATGTTCCTCAGATGAATGGGAAGCCTACACAGTACATCTTTCCTCATGCAAGAATAAAAATAATGAGAGACCTTAAGGATCATACAGTTTCAGGTAAAGCTAAATGAATAACCCAATGATTTGCTTAAAATATTAACAAGTGGTATACATTCATATTTCTTTCTGGATGACAGAATTAAATGGATTCTGGTTATATTTATTAAGCATTATTTTTTTCAGAAACAAGCAAACACATGACTGGATCAGGATTCTGAATAGTTAAATCCATGAAAAATAATCATCAGTATTGTCCACATGTTTAAGTCAGTATCATCATAAAATATTATTTGTTGTCTATGGATTTAGAATATCTTACAATTTATAAAGAAACTTAGTTCATATGTCATCATACATTTCCTTCATCTTATAAGAATCTAGATAATAATCTTTTTATCCCAAACAAATGATTAATTCAATAAAAATATCAATCAAATTGGTTGTTGGCCTTTTATAAATTTAAGGATGGATTTATGGAATTTTAGCTCCCCAAAGAAATGTTTATATATTGGATGGATAGAACCTGACCAGTACTGTGGAAATATGACTTTCTTCACTAATGTATAAATTGGAGAACTTTTTGAAAAGGACATTGTCTTTGTAACTGTTAGGCTACTTCATCTAAAAGAAAGATATCAAACTGAATATCAATAGAAAGCTTGGAAAATATCAGAGAGGAGAAATTATTTAAATGTGCGCACATAATTAAAAAGACAGCATGATGTAGTAAAATGGGTCATGGATTCAGAATTTAATAATCTAGTTCAAATCAGGACTCTATTACTTACTACCTCTGTGATTTAGGGTAACTACTATGAACTTTCATTTCTTAATTTGTAATTCAGGGTAAGAAGGAAGTGGGTGATCTGTAAGATCTCTCTATTTTTGAATCCAATGATTCAGTGAATTGTTTGTAATCTTAAATTATATAATACATGTAAGTACATATAATACCACTTATATAATACTTGTAAAGAAAGGGCTTTTCAAACCTTATGCCAAGCCTCATAAGGATGATGATGATGATGATGATGATGATTAATAAAAACTTACATTTGCAGTCATAAATGCATATATTGAAATATATTTGGCATTTCTGAACATGTCTGTATAGTGATAGTAATATTAAGAATGTGTTATATACTTGGTACTTCTGGACATGTATGCAGTGATGGTAATACTAATATTGTAATGTATATGCATCCTTTAAAACTTTTTATGGGTATTTCTTTATTTTGCCTCTTAATGGGATGTAGCAGGAAATGAATGCCAATCATTGTTTCATAAACATTTTAGTAATAAAATCTGTTACTTGTTTTTATAAGAGGAGGATTGATTAGATGGCATTTTTTTCCCTTTAAGATATGTGGTCATCTCTCAGACATATAATTCTGGCTTTCATAATTTTGTTCTAATTTTGAATATCTTTTAAATACTGATAAAAATTTCAAAAGTGAATATCAAAACCCACAAATAATTACTTGCTACAATCTACTAAAGCCCCCTTTAATTCATAAAGAAAATCGACAGTATATTTTCCAGCTTTGCAAAATAGTGGTCTTTTTTATCAGTTGGAATATGAAATCTTAAAATATTTTTATTTTTTCCCTGCAGCATACATTCTTTTGTTGGTTTTCTGGATGTTGCATTTATTTTTATGCTATCTGTAGAGTAGAGGAATACTATGATCTGTTCCATTTTTTAAAATGAAGAATTCTACTTATATGATTCTTCTATTCTCATATTTTGGGATTTAACTGCAGTTCATTTAAAAATAATATGATATTTATCATATATGGCATATAGTAGCATATGCTATATTCTTTTAAATTCTAAACATACTAGAAATTTTATCAAAATATTTGCTTTGCTTCAAACACAATTCAATTTCTTCTACTTCTATTTTTTTTTTCAGCGAGATTGAGGAAGGTCTAAATATTATGCAATGTATCATTTAGAATCCTTGGATTCTTACCATGTCTACATATAGGAATGCTGAAAAAGACTTGACCTGAAATAATTACTCCACACCCCCCCTCCAATAAATACATCAATTTGGCCATTTATCTGGCCATCTTGACCAAAGACTGCAATTATCTGTAACACCATGTATTTGGATGTCCTAAGCTAAATTCATCTAAAACTTGAAAAAGTTTATGTTTGATGAAAACCATCTAATATGAAAAATAAGGAGAAATGCCCTGTGTTTTTTTTAAATAACAAAACCAATTTTTATAACAAATAAATAGGTAGAAGAAATTTTAACCTTGTGTGAAGCAATAGAAATGACAATGAACTGAGAATGAAAAGCAGAGTCATAACTAAGAAGCTGGGATTTTTACCAGGGTAGAAAATTTAGATAGAACTTGGATTCTCATTAGGGTAGAAACATTAGAGCTTAACATGTAGTTAGCAAGGATTACTAGTTAAAATAGAAACCTACTTACCCTTTCCCCTCACTGAATCAGCTTCTCCAGGAGATCCTCAACCTGGTACTTGGAGATCTTTGTCCTCTTCATTCAAGAGGACAATGTCAATGTTCATTCCCCTTCACTGAGTGTTTGCTTTTTATTGATTGTTTCATATTCTGTTTCTATGTCTTGCCCCAATCCTAATGCTTCCTCTTGTCAGGTTATAGCTTTGGTCAAAAGGCATGTATTTAACTCTTGACTCTGTGATTTACTAGTTGTTTATTTTTCATATGTTTATTATTGTATAAATTGTTCCACATCTGTTCAGTTTATTCATCACTTTATAAATTCTCTAAATTGTTCATTATTATAATATTGATGTTATCAATTATTCTCCCTCTGCTTACTTCATTATCAATTTCTATTAGATTTTCCATGTTTTTGAATAATATATTTTCTTATTTCTTTTAGCACAATACTATTCCATCACATTCATGCACCCCAAATTAATCAGCCATTCCTCTATCGATTGACATCCCTTTAGTTTATTTTTTATTATCACTACAAAATCCTGCTTCTGATACTTTCTAACTGTAGGACACAGGTACATTTTCTTCATTTATAACATTGAAATAACACCTTATTATTGTTGCTATGAGCTTTAAATGAGGTGACTTTTATTCCAAGTATGCACTCATTCCTCTCCCAGTTCCAAGCTTCTCTGTCTACCCCCTTCAGAGATCTGGGGGACATTGAAGAAAGGCTGGAGTGTCTCTTCTCTAGTCAAAGGCTCTAGCTTTCCATTGCCAGTATTTCCTCCTTTGTTAGGACCCAGTTTCTAATACCTCAATTCAAACATTAACACCCTTGACCATCAGTCTTTATAATGGGATATTTACTTTGAAGACACTGTGAAAACAGTTTTCAGGGTATGCTTGGTTTCCTATATAGTGGTGGGCCTACCAAATTCATTTCCAGATGCAACCTGACTGCCAATGAGTCCTCTGCTGCCACTGACTTTATTCTTGACGTTTACTTTTGAAGTTACTTCCTTGATTCTCAGGGCATCAGGGTTGCACTGGCTATGCCTCTAGAACACTAGAAAGTGGGATGGTGTGGGACCCTCTTGAATATAGAAAACTCACAAGGCTAGAGGCTGCTCTTTTCACCTAAAACTGAAAAAAAAAACCCACAGAGGCCAAGGGTCTTGGCCTTTTTATCAGGGCCATAATACTTCAGAAATGAGGTCATAAAGACTTTACCCTTCCAGCACTGTTTCTCAGTGATTGCCCAGGAGCAAAGCAGTCTAAGTATGAAAAACTGAAAGGACTGAGGTAAAAGAGATAATTATAGATACCTTTCAAGGCCTTTTGATACCTCTGTTGCTAATAAAAGAAGAGAAGGGAATCTATCCTAGATGTTAGATGCCAAAAGGAGGTAAGAGGTGGCAGAATAAGATGTTAAAATAGCAGCAGGTGATCAAATTTGGAACATAAAGTGCATAAAGGGCAGAACTATGAAAAATTAGAGTTTTAAGATAGATATGGACATTCTTCAATGCTAGTTCATATTCTAGTTTGCTAAGAAATGAGGAAATGCTGAAAGTTTATGAGCAGGTGAAATACATGATAAGTAATACCTGTGCATAGGAACAATACTTTAACCATGGAATGAAGGAAGAATTAGTGAGGAAAGAGAATGAAAAGGGACCAATTAGGGAGCTTTAAAAAGATCTGGTAATAATATAACAGAGACCTGGAACAAGATCAGGACAATACAAGTGGAAGGAAAGGTTGTGTAGTAGGCACCTAATAAAACTACTCCCTCCTAAAGGCAACCTCTAGTATCTTTATCCTTTAATGTTTTCTTGGGTTATTATTCTCTTTTTTAAAAATTTTATTTAGTTAGTTGATTTAGAATATTTTTCCTTGGTTACAAGATTCATTTTCTTTTCTTTCCTTCCCCCAAAACTGTTTCTGAAGCTGGCATGCAATTTGGGTTATTATTCTTTCTATAATTTTATATTCCATATCTTCTAATATCGGTCTTCTAAATTCTAAAATACTGCTAAAAAAACAACTCAAATTATATACTGTCCTTAACTCTTTAGTCTCTCACTATTTTGTGCAATCACCAAAATTCCTTACCAAATCTTAACCTTAGGTTATCTCTACCATTTGCCTTCTCTGAATCATATACTATTGAATGATACTAGAGGGAGTCATGCAACAATAGTAATTTGGTAGGTGGTGAAAACACCTAGAGATCAGAAATGGAATGTCTTGGGGGAGAAATAGCAAGCAGGCCAGTGTCACTGGATTATAGAGTATATCAGTAAGAATAAGGGGTAGGAATAATAGAAGGGTTGTGGACGTATTTAAAGGCTAAATAGATGTTGCATTTGATTCCAGAGGGTTTAGGGCAGAGGCCACATGCGGCCCCCTGAGGCCATTTATCCAGCCACCACCGCACTTCCGGAAGAGGCACCTCTTTCATTGGTGGTCAGTGAGAGGAGCATTGTATGTGGTGTCATAAAGCACAGCCTCGCTCATGTACAGTACTACTTCCGGTGACATAATCCTTTGTGTGGCGCCTTGTTCTGAGAGTAACTGAATGAAAACGAGGCGCTGAGCAAAGGATTATGTGGCTGTACAATGGAAGATGTCAGCATGGTGAGCAGCGATCTGGGGCAGGGGATTCTGCACTGTGTATACTGCTGCCGGGTATAGTGGTGGCAGTGCTGGGCCTGTGCAAGGTGTGACAGGTGCATCACAGATAGCACTGCAGTCTCCGCTATCCCATAGAGCAGCATACAGATTTGTTCATAGTTTGTTTGTTTTTATAGTCTGGCCCTCCAATGATCTGAGACAGTGAACTGGTCCCCTGTAATACAGGGCATTAATGGAGTTAGTTGATTATAGGTGTGGTCAGACGTGCACTTTAGGAAGATTGCTTTGACAGCTGAATGACTGGTAAACTAGAAAGGAGAAATATTTGATTTGGAGACACCAAATAGCAGTATTCCAGGAGAATGCTGATGAAGGTCTGTAGCAAGGTTGAAGTGGTTTCCTGAGGAGAAGGGGATGTATAAAACATGCTTATAAGGTAAAATCACTAAGGCATGCCAACTGATTGAGTTTGGCGGTGAAGTGAGAATGAAGAGTTAAGAATGAGATGAATGTTTTAAACCTTGGTATCAGAAAAGATGTTGCTGCCCTTAAAAGTTAAATAAAAGTTAGAAACAGATAAGGGTAATAGCAATAAGTTCATAAGACAAGTTGGGTTTAAGGCATCCAGTTTGAAATGTCTAGGAGGCAGTTTGAGATAGGAGACTGAAGGTTAGGACAGTCCTTTGGATTGGATAAACAGATCTGAGAATCATCAGTGTAAAGAGGATCATTGAATCAATGGAAACTGAAGAGATCACCAAATGAAATAGCATAAATAGAAAAAAGAATGAGTTTCACATCAATTTCTTGGAATTATCCATAGTAAATGTATGCAACTTGGATGCGATCCAGCAAAGGAAGTCAAGGATAGTTAGATAGGTAGGAGAATGTTTTATGTCATATAAAATTGAAATATTAAAGTTAACATTTCATGTTGTTTCTCTTATTGGCATCCAGGTAATCCAGAATATTTTTGTGGGTAATATGTAATCTAAGTAAAAATAAATCTAATTTTAAGTGTTAAGTGCCAAAGATATGAACAAATATTACTCAGGGGGGAAAATCCATAAGAGGAAGTTTGGAGAATACAAATACAAATATTTTTATGGTAAGAATAATCTATTCATTCCTACTAAAAATTTCTCAAAACTGTAATAAGATTAGACTATATTGAATAGCATATTTAAAATTATAATCCAACAATACCTTTTATTTCCTTAGTGACATGCTACTTGGTAAAGCTAAGTTTATACAAATATCTTATTAAGTACAAATCAAAATCTTGAAAACGACCCATCAAAAATCATCCCAAAGGCATTAAACAACTAGGTTCAGAGCCTATATTGTTTTCTGTTCACCAGTAAGTAGTTTCTCATACTTACCACCTGAAGTTTTCAGGTAGGAACAATGAGATCTGATATTTTATTCCTATGCTTAATAACTCACAGAATATTCTATTTTAAGATTTCCTAAATGATTTGATTTATCTGTAGGTTGTCCTGGGACACTGGGTTAGGTCTGTAATCCTTCCTTAAAGAACAGTTGGGACATAAAGCCCTGGGGGAAGCTTAAGCATCTTTTTAGACTTTTTTTTTAATTTTATTTTCTCTTAGATCAGACCAAAATGATACTATTTTATTAGATGAGAGCACGCCAGACAAGAATTAGCCTTGTCTTTAAAGCTAAGTAAGGGGAGGTTGATGGTGCCTTTTTCATCATTTTGTCTAGTTGCTATAAAATAGTAATATAGTATGGGTTGATATGAACCATGTAATACAAAGGAACTGATCTGTGAGTAGAATGAATGGATAAATATCTAATCTGGGACTGACTACCTTGTCTCTTGGGATTCTCTGATTTTCACAATTTTAGAAAGTAGAGATTCCTGACTTCTCTACTAATTTCCTGGTGGAGAGAGGAAAAAGTATCCAGAAAATCTGTGATTGGGAAATCTCCCTTTTCTTTACTATTGTGTCAATGAGAAAGATATATGGCTATCTACCACACATTACAATTTGGTTGGGGGTGGGCTTAGAGGGTTCAGAATAAAAAGCCACCTTCATTGGATTGCTCTGAATTGGAGGGTAATACATCTTATTCTCTGCCAATTTATCTCCATCCCACCAAATATTGGTGCAAAAGAAAATCTGGTTTAATAGCTAACAAACACATTTCTTCAGAAATTGGAGAAATTGTAGGGGATAATCTAGATAACCAGACATGAAAGAATAAATGAACTCTTCAACTCAAGAGAACAATGAACTATTAGCTGAATTATTGAGGTAAGATAGTAATTTCTTTTTATTTCCTAGTGGGCAAAACAACATTTATTATATTTTCCATACACCCTCCCTTCCTTCTTATAACTCTATTTGTCTTGAGGGCACTATTATAATCCTGGAAAAACTTAAAAGTGATGCAAAATGAAATGGACAGAACCAGTAGACTATACAGTAATAGCAACAATGTACAATGACCAATTGTGAATGAATTAGTTATCATCAATCCAAGGATTCAGGAAAGCACCAAGGGACTCATGAAAATAGTTCTTTTCACAGCCATAAAAAAAACAGATGAAGCCTCAATTCATATCGAAAAATGCCATTCATCACTTTATTACTTTCATGAATTTTTTTCTAGTGGAAGTGATATATGTCTTCTTTTACAACATGATGAACATGGTAATATAGATTAGATGATTCATATATATAAAACCTTTATCATGTTACTTGCCATTTTGTGTAATAGGGAAGAATGGGAGGGAGAAGGACGGAGAGAGAGAGAGAGAACATAGAGCACAAAATGTCATAATATAATCATTAAAATGTATTTAACATGTAACCTTAAAAGTATTATGGCTTTCGAGAATAAATGGATAGACTTCCGGTTAAGATGGTGGCTTAGAGAAAGCTGAAGTTCAGATCTCCGGAAAACCCTTCCCGACCGATCTCAAACTAGAAGCTCCTAAGGCGCCGAAATTCAAAACGATCAACAGCACAGACCCTGGGAACCCTCCTCCTGGACCTGGACCCGGTTCAAAAGGTACGGCTCCCCTTAAAAGCCAGAACCCGAGATCCCTCGGACCTCAGGGGTAGGAGCGCAGAGTCCAAGGCTCCCGGAAGCGGCAGCCGCGCCGGGCTCAGAGAGCAGGGTCTGAGGAACAACAACCCTCAGGGTCTTCTACCCAAGTCCCAGTCCAGGTGAAAGTTACTGCCTGGGGCTTCCACTGCAAAGAGCCGGTCGGTCAAAGAGCCGGTCGGTCCGGGTGAAAGTTACTGCCTGGGGCCTCCGCTGCAAAGAGCCGCTCGGTCCGGGTGAAAGTTACTGCCTGGGGCCTCCGCTGCAGAGAGCTGGTCAAAACAACAGCAACCCTCAGGGCGGGCAAGACAGCCTCACGGGCTGGATCCTGCTATCCAAGTCTCAGTGAAAGTCTGTGCTCTCGGAGCTTGGGGAAGCGGCAGCCCATCCCCCCGCAGGCCAACGAAACAGCCTCACGGCCAGGGATTCTGAAGGCAACTTCCGGAAATCGAGCCAGGGGGAGAGTGTGGCCTCGTGGTCCGACCCTTCCATTCCAGTTCCAGTGAGGCATATTCAGTTTAACCCAGGGAACGCTCATAGAACCAACATCTGCCCAGGACTAAAGCCTCTGATCACCAGACAAAGACAAGAAAAGCCAATCCTCCACGTTCAGAGATGACAAACTCCACAGAAGCACAGAAGCCCCAAAATACCAAGAAAAATAAGAAGAAAGGGGCGACTCTGGACACATTCTATGGAGCCAAAATACAAAATACAGAGCAGATAGAAGAAGATATACAAGAAAATTCTCCAAAATCTTCCAAAGGAAATAGAAACTCTCCACAAACACATGAAGAATTTGAATCAGAAAGGACCAAAAAGATGGAAGCCCTCTGGGAGGAAAAGTGGGAAATGATGCAAAAGAAATTCACGCATCTACAAAACCAGTTTGACCAAACTGTAAAAGAAAACCAGGCTTTAAAGCAAGAACTAATAAAGCAAAGCCAAAACACCAAGAAATTAGAAGAGAACATAAAATATGTCACCGACAAGGTGATAGATCTGGAAAACAGGGGGAGAAGAGAAAATTTAAGAATAATTGGACTCCCAGAAAAGCCAGAAATAAACACCAAACTGGACATGGTGATACAAGATATAATCAAAGAAAATTGCCCAGAGATTCTAGAACAAGGGGGCAATACAGCCACTGACAGAGCTCACAGAACACCTTCTACACTAAACCCCCAAAAGACAACTCCCAGGAATGTAATTGCCAAATTCCAAAGCTATCAAACAAAAGAAAAAATCCTACAGGAAGCCAGAAAAAGACAATTTAGATATAAAGGAATGCCAATCAGGGTCACCCAAGACCTTGCAAGTTCTACTCTGAATGATCGTAAGGCATGGAACATGATCTTCAGAAAGGCAAGAGAGCTGGGTCTCCAACCAAGAATCAGCTACCCAGCAAAACTGACTATATACTTCCAAGGGAAAGTATGGGCATTCAACAAAATAGAAGACTTCCAACTTTTTGCAAAGAAAAGACCAGAGCTCTGTGGAAAGTTTGATACCGAAAATCAAAGAGCAAGGAATACCTGAAAAGGTAAATATTAAGGAAAAGGGAAAAATGTTATCTTCTTTTACTCAAACTCTCTTCTATAAGGACTACATTTATATCAACCTATGTATACTAATATGTGGGGAAAATGTAATGTATAAATAGGGGGTAAAGAAAGACCAAATAGAATAATGGTTCTTACACAAAGATTCACAGGGGAAGGGGAGGGGAAGAAAACTCCTATAAGAAGGAGAGGAAGAGGGGGGGGGGTTTACTTAAACCTCAATCTCAGGGAAATCAACTCTGAGAGGGAAAAACATCCAGATCCACTGGGATCTTGAATTCTATCTTACCCAACAAGGGTAAGGAGAAGGGAAAACCAAGGGGGGGAGGGGGAGAGGGAGAACAAAAAGGGAGGGAAAGAGAGGGGGGAGGGGGAGGGAACAAAAAGGGAGGGACTAAAAAGGGAAACATCAAGGGAGGGGACAAGGGGGACTGATTCAAAGTAAATCACTGGACTAAAAGGTAGAGCCGAAGAAGAAAAGGTTAGAATTAGGGAAGGCAATCAAAATGCCAGGGAGTCCACAAATGACAATCATAACTTTGAACGTGAATGGGATGAACTCACCCATAAAACGTAGACGAATAGCTGAATGGATTAGAATCCAAAACCCTACCATATGTTGTCTTCAAGAAACACACATGAGGCGGGTTGACACCCACAAGGTCAGAATTAAAGGATGGAGTAAGACCTTCTGGGCCTCAACTGATAGAAAGAAGGCAGGAGTGGTAATCATGATATCTGATAAAGCCAATGCAAAAATAGACCTGATCAAAAGGGATAGGGAAGGTAATTATATTTTGTTAAAAGGGACTCTAGACAATGAGGAAATATCATTAATCAACATGTATGCACCAAATAATATAGCACCCAAATTTCTAATGGAGAAACTAGGAGAATTGAAGGAAGAAATAGACAATAAAACCATACTAGTGGGAGACTTAAACCAACCATTATCAAATTTAGATAAATCAAATCAAAAAATAAATAAGAAAGAGGTAAAAGAAGTGAATGAAATCTTAGAAAAATTAGAATTAATAGACATATGGAGAAAAATAAATAGGGATAAAAAGGAATACACCTTCTTCTCAGCACCACATGGCACATTCACAAAAATTGACCATACATTAGGTCACAGAAACATAGCACACAAATGCAAAAAAGCAGAAATAATGAATGCAGCCTTCTCAGATCACAAGGCAATAAAAATAATGATTAGTAATGGTACATGGAAAACCAAATCTAAAACCAATTGGAAATTAAACAATATGATACTCCAAAACCGTTTAGCTAAAGAAGAAATCATAGAAACAATTAATAATTTCATCAAGGAAAATGACAATGGCGAAACATCCTTTCAAACCTTTTGGGATGCAGCCAAAGCGGTAATCAGAGGCAAATTCATATCCCTGAAAGCTCATATTAACAAACAAGGGAGAGCAGAGATCAATCAATTGGAAATGCAATTGAAAAAACTCGAAAGCGATCAAATTAAAAACCCCCAGCAGAAAACCAAATTAGAAATCCTAAAAATTAAGGGAGAAATTAATAAAATCGAAAGTGATAGAACTATTGATTTAAAAAATAAGACAAGAAGCTGGTACTTTGAAAAAACAAACAAAATAGACAAAGTACTGGTCAATCTAATTAAAAAAAGGAAGGAAGAAAAGCAAATTCACAGCATTAAAGATGAAAAGGGGGACAGCACCTCCAATGAGGAGGAAATTAAGGCAATCATTAGAAATTACTTTGCCCAATTATATGGCAATAAATACACCAATTTAGGAGAAATGGATGAATATATACAAAAATACAAACTGCCTAGACTAACAGAAGAGGAAATAGAATTCTTAAATAATCCCATATCAGAAATTGAAATCCATCAAGCCATCAAAGAACTTCCTAAGAAAAAATCCCCAGGGCCTGATGGATTCACCTGTGAATTCTATCAAACATTCAGAGAACAGTTAACCCCAATACTATACAAACTATTTGACATAATAAGCAAAGAGGGAGTTCTACCAAACTCCTTTTACGACACAAACATGGTACTGATTCCAAAACCAGGCAGGTCAAAAACAGAGAAAGAAAACTATAGACCAATCTCCCTAATGAATATAGATGCAAAAATTTTAAATAGGATACTAGCAAAAAGACTCCAGCAAGTGATCAGAAGGATCATTCACCACGATCAAGTAGGATTCATACCAGGGATGCAGGGCTGGTTCAACATTAGGAAAACCATCCACATAATTGACCACATCAACAAGCAAACTAGCAAGAACCACATGATTATCTCAATAGATGCAGAAAAAGCCTTTGATAAAATACAACACCCATTCCTATTAAAACACTAGAAAGCATAGGAATAGAAGGGTCATTCCTAAAAATAATAAACAGTATATATCTAAAACCAACAGCTAATATCATCTGCAATGGGGATAAACTAGATGCATTCCCAATAAGATCAGGAGTGAAACAAGGATGCCCATTATCACCTCTACTATTTGACATTGTACTAGAAACACTAGCAGTAGCAATTAGAGAAGATAAAGAAATTGAAGGCATCAGAATAGGCAAGGAGGAGACCAAGTTATCACTCTTTGCGGATGACATGATGGTCTACTTAAAGAATCCTAGAGATTCAACCAAAAAGCTAATTGAAATAATCAACAACTTTAGCAAAGTTGCAGGATACAAAATAAACCCACATAAATCATCAGCTTTTCTATATATCTCCAACACAGCTCAGCAGCAAGAACTAGAAAGAGAAATCCCATTCAAAATCACCTTAGACAAAATAAAATACCTAGGAATCTATCTCCCAAGACAAACACAGGAACTATATGAACACAACTACAAAACACTCGCCACACAACTAAAACTAGACTTGAACAATTGGAAAAACATTAACTGCTCATGGATAGGACGAGCCAATATAATAAAAATGACCATCCTACCCAAACTTATTTATCTATTTAGTGCCATACCCATTGAACTACCAAAATACTTCTTCACTGATTTAGAAAAAACCATAACAAAGTTCATTTGGAAGAACAAAAGATCAAGGATATCCAGGGAAATAATGAAAAAAAACACATATGATGGGGGCCTTGCAGTCCCAGACCTCAAACTATATTACAAAGCAGCAGTCATCAAAACAATTTGGTACTGGCTAAGAAACAGAAAGGAAGATCAGTGGAATAGACTGGGGGAAAACGACCTCAGCAAGACAGTATACGATAAACCCAAAGATCCCAGCTTTTGGGACAAAAATCCACTATTCGATAAAAACTGCTGGGAAAATTGGAAGACAGTGTGGGAGAGACTAGGAATAGATCAACACCTCACACCCTACACCAAGAAAAATTCAAAATGGGTGAGTGACTTAAACATAAAGAAGGAAACCATAAGTAAATTGGGTAAACACAGAATAGTATACATGTCAGACCTTTGGGAGGGGAAAGGCTTTAAAACCAAGCAAGATATAGAAAGAATCACAAAATGTAAAATAAATAATTTTGAGTACATCAAACTAAAAAGCTTTTGTACAAACAAAACCAATATAACTAAAATCAGAAGGAAAACAACAAATTGGGAAAAAATCTTCATAGAAACCTCTGACAAAGGTTTAATTACTCATATTTATAATGAGCTAAATCAATTGTACAAAAAATCAAGCCATTCTCCAATTGATAAATGGGCAAGGGAAATGGATAGGCAGTTCTCAGATAAAGAAATCAAAACTATTAACAAGCACATGAAGAAGTGTTCTACATCTCTTATAATCAGAGAGATGCAAATCAAAACAACTCTGAGGTATCACCTCACACCTAGCAGATTGGCTAACATAACAGCAAAGGAAAGTAATGAATGCTGGAGGGGATGTGGCAAAGTAGGGACATTAATTCATTGCTGGTGGAGCTGTGAACTGATCCAACCATTCTGGAGGGCAATTTGGAACTATGCCCAAAGGGCGACAAAAGAATATCTACCCTTTGACCCAGCCATAGCACTGCTGGGTCTGTACCCCAAAGAGATAATGGACACAAAGACTTGTACAAAAATATTCATAGCTGCGCTCTTTGTGGTGGCCCAAAACTGGAAAACGAGGGGATGCCCATCAATTGGGGAATGGCTGAACAAACTGTGGTATATGTTGGTGATGGAATACTATTGTGCTCAAAGGAACAATAAAGTGGAGAAGTTCCATGGAGACTGGAACAACCTCCAGGAAGTGATGCAGAGCGAGAGGAGCAGAACCAGGAGAACATTGTACACAGAGACTAATACACTGTGGTATAATCGAACGTAATGGACTTCTCCATTAGTGGCGGTGTAATGTCCCTGAACAACTTTCAGGGATCCAGGAGGAAAAAAAAACACCATTCATAAGCAAAGGATAAACTATGGGAGTGGAAACACCGAGAAAAAGCAACTGCCTGAATACAGAGGTTGAGGGGACATGACAGAGGATAGACTTTAAATGAACACTCTAATGCAAATACTAACAACAAAGCAATGGGTTCAAATCAAGAAAACATCTAATGCCCAGTGGACTTACGCGTCGGCTATGGGGGGTGGGGGGAGGAAAAGAAAATGATCTATGTCTTTAACGAATAATGCTTGGAAATGATCAAATAAAATATATTTAAAAAAAAAAGTATTATGAAATGAAATTGATTTGCAAATGTGAATTTCTCTTTTTTAACTATCAATTTGTACCATTAACAGTACTGTTTCAAATTCATTCTGAGGACTTTATTATATTATAAAGATTCCACTGAAGTGCTTAAAATAAAACGAACTTCTGAGGATCATAGAATGTGGCAGTGTGGCATTTAAAGATTCTTTTACCATAATGCTCTCAGATATGTGGAATAAGAAACAATTTTATTTTTTTTGTCTAGATGAGTTGTGTAAAGTTCATCGCTCTTGTCATTTAGAAAAGATATATTTTTATAAATAGTAATTCTAACTGCTTCTCTTTTGTAGTTTCTCATCTTTTTTTCAGGAAGAATAAAAGACTTCCTCAAAGTTCAAACCTATCCACTTATTTATTTTTTTTTATTTTTGCAAGGTGATATATATCAGAATTGGCACCTAAAGAAAATCTAATGAAATACTGCAGATTCAATATTTCTTCAAATTTTTTTGTTTCAAAATTCCTTTTATAACTAATCTATTGTTAAGCTTCTCAAGAGAGATTACCTATATACTTTTTTCCCAAACTGAGTCAAAGTCATGACTATAGGGAACCAAATAACAAAGTCTACAAAAGGAATAATAGAACAGAACAAAAAAATTTGAAATCTAGGTACTGTACAATAGAAACAAATGTTACTTGGGGCTTGTTCTTTATTAATAATTAGGCTGAATACTCTTCTCTTTTTTCCCCAAACTAACATTTAGCTTTCTTTACCAAATTTGATATTGCTTAGAGAACTGCTTCATAGTATCTCTTCTTCTTTTTACAGTGTAGTATCACAGTTGATCTCTGAGTCAAAAACATAGCGAACAGTAAAATTCTTTCTTCTAATATAATGGTCAAATGAAGAAAAGGAAGAAAATGATTGTCAGTAAACTCATATGGAAAATACAGCATATATAAAATACAGCTAATACAATATAAAAAAAAAGATAACTTTCAAGGGCTATAAATGGATACCATTGTCTCCTGCATGGAAGTAAAAGTGAATATTATTTCCCTAGAGTCTTGAAAACATTCTATATTCTTTAAAAATAGTAGCTACCTCTATCAAAAATATCTCTCTACAATAGATTCAAGACATTTTTTTTATTAAACGCTTACCTTCTGTCTTGGAGTCAATACTGTGTATTGGCTCCAAGGCAGAAGATTGGTAAGGGCTAGGCAATGGGGGTCAAGTGACTTGCCCAGGGTCACACAGCTGGGAAGTGTCTGAGGCCAGATTTGAACCTAGGACCTCCCATCTCTAGATCTGGCTCTCAATCCACTGAGCCACCCAGCTGCCCCCTCAAGACATTTTTACTTTAGTGAAGAAAATAAAGAAGGAGCAATATGATGCAATTATCTTACCAATACCCATGCAAGGAACATTGATGCTATGTATCTAGCCATAAGTCTTCAGAATATAGGTTATATCAAGAGAGAAGGGAGAAAATAACAATGGATCAATTAATTTCTTTTCAGGACAACAAGTTTATTCCTATGAGAATTTCCATTTGAGATTCAACTTTTTGCATTTGTATTTTTTAAAATATATTTCATAATTAGTCTATATTGTACTTTTAATATTAAATATTTTTCATTTATAGAATATATCATATGAAGTGGTAATAAAATACCTTTATATTAATTTTATAGTTAGCCTTTCTAAATGTTTGGTCTTTCTTTTTTACTTTGTCAAAAAAAAGTATTTTATCCTAATTTCAAATAAAATTTTTTTTCTTTTGAATATTAATTAAATTTGGTCAGATCTTCCCATATAAATAAAATCCAGCACATGACTTTAAACTTGATTTTCAAATGTATGAAATGAGTTCTAAATATATTTTTTTGCTTTCCTATTCTTAAAAAAAATCTCCCAATTTCTGAATTACTATAGTACTGCTACAATAGCAACTACTACTACTACTACTACTACTACTAATAATAATAATAATAAAAAGGTTATACTAGATTTCTAAATACACCCTTTTACTTTATAATTTTATAGCACTTTTTAAAATGTATATATTTATATATATGCATATATAAAATTTATATTTAATTTAAATTTTTCCCCTTAGGAGGAAATGAATGAAGAAGAGAAATAGCAAAGAATCAAATAAAATGACATTACATGGGAATGTGACAGCTAATTCAATCCATTAAAAAATATTTAATAAGTGCCTGCTCTGAGTTAGACAGCCTTTAAAGGATATTTACCTTGGTTTAAGAGGCAATCCAGACAAGTGCTGGAAGCAATTCTAAGCAATTGTTGTTAAATTTTACTTACATCTCAGAAATGAGCAAATTGAATCTCTTAGGGCTTGATTTATTTTGTTGTTGTTGGTTTTCAAGACTTAAGAAAGTGATGAAGAAAATGTGAATACATTTTAGAGGGCTATTAAAATTTAATAGGACCATGCTCACTTTGGCAACACATATACTAAAATTGGAATGATACAGAGAAGATTAGCATGGTCCCTGTGCAAGAATGACATGCAAATTATTTAAGCTTTCCATATTAAAAAAAGAAATTTAAAAGAACCTTTTATAAAAATAATCAGCAGAATGTCTAGTTTGTGAAAATGACAAACCTAAATTTTCTTTTTTTCTTTTAATTTTTTTTCCAGTTTACACATAGGTACAATTTTCAATAATTGCTTTCTGGCATTTTGCAATTGACATTCTCTCTACCTCCTACCATTCCCTCTTTCCCAAGACAGCAAGTAATATAATATAGGTTGTACATATGTTATCAAATGTTATGATTTTCTATGTCCATCATGCTGTGACAGAAGATATACATTTTTTACACTAGAGAAAGATTCATGGCAGAAATAAAGTGAAAAATGCCATGTTTTAATCTCTTTTCAAACTTTATCAGTTCTTTCTATGGCAGTAGATAGCTATTTTTGTCATTTGTCCTTTGGAGCTGTCCTGGATCCTTGCATTGTTGATAATAGTTAACTCATTCACAATTGATCCTTGTACATTATTGCTGTTACTCTGCCCAGTGGTCTCCTTTACACATTCTATCCATTTCACTTTTTGTTTCTTCAAATAAGTTTTTCCAGGCTTTTGTGTTTGTGTGTGTGTGTGTGTGTGTGTGTGTGTGTGTGTGTGTGTGTGTGATGATCTTGTGTATCATTTCTCATGGCACAACAGTATTCCATTGCAATCATATACCACAACTTGTTCAACCATTCTCCAATTGATGGGTATGCCTTCAATTTCTAGTCCTTTGCCACCACAAAAAGAACTGCCATAAATATTTTTGTACAAGTAGGCCCTTTTCCTTTGTCTTTGATCTTTTTGGAATAGAAATAGTTGTGATATTTCTGGGTCAAACTATGTACATGATTAAATGACCCTTTGGGCAAGGTTTCAATTTGCTCTCCAGAATGGTTGCATCAGTTCACAGCTCCATCAAATTGTATTAATGTCCCAGTATTACCACATTCCATCCAATACTTACCATTTTTTCTTTATTTTGTTATATTAGTCTGATAGGTGTGAGGTATTACCTCAGATTTGTTTTAATAATTAAGAGTGATTTGCAACATTTTTTCATATGACTTAAGATAAATTAAATATCTTCTCCAGAGAATAGCTGGTTCATATCCTTTGACCACTAGTCAATTGGGGAATGCATTTCATTTTTATAAATTTGGTTCAATTCTCTATATTTTAGAAATGAGGCTTTTGTTAGGGAAACTTGCTACAGAAAATGTTTCCTCAGATTTTGATTCCCCTTCTAATCTTGGTTTCATTCATTTTGTTTATGCAAAAACTTTTTTGTCATTTAATGTAGTCCAAGTTATCTATTTCTCATAATGCTCTCTGTTTTGTTTGGACATAAATGCTTCTGTTTTCCATATATGAAAAGTAAATTCTTCTTCCAAGTTTCTATTTGTTTATTATGCCTTGTTGAGTTTATTTTGGGGAGGATGAAGTTTTTAAGCACTTTTATTTCTTCTTAATCCTAAATTCATTTCTAATGGAAGGTTGTACTATATTCAATTGATTTTTCTATTTTATATTATTTTATATTTTTTTGCTCCAATTAATCCTTTGACAATGTCTGTGTTTTCTATATCTCTAAGTGCTCTTGTATGCCTTACCTTGTTTGTAGGGTTTAAGGCCATAATGACAAAACCTATGGCACGAATTTGTAAGGGGTAAAAATGTGAGGGCTTTTTTTTTTAAATAAAAGCTTGGACTGGATTATTCAAGAATAGGACACCAGGAATTTTAATTAATTTCAAAAAGATTTATTTTAACAATTTAGAAAATATAGGAAGAGTGAAAGTAAGAAAATCAGAGAGAGGATAGGGTAAGATATCTAGCCTACACACTAAGTATTTTGGTTTAGCCCCTGGCTCAACACAGGTAGGGCTAATTAGCATTTAGCCAGAGAGGCCTCAGGGACTTGGGGATACAGAAAGCCTCTCTCTAGAGAGTAGGTCTCTCCTGAGGATAGTCCCTTCAGAGAATCCAAGGAAAGGAGTCAGCCTTTTTCATTCACCTCATGTCAGTCCAAAGGGAAGTTGTCTGAGATCTCAAGCCCAAACTCTTCCAAAGTCAAGCCAAAGATGAAGAGAAGAAGAAGCCCTGACAGGAAGAGCTTGGCATTTTAAAAGCCCGTTTCTTTTCTTCACTTCCTGTGACTTCCTCCACTTTTACATGTACATGTACAGCTAAAGCTTTGCTTAGGATGGCCCAGGAGGCAGTCAGCCGATTCTGATTCATCACCCTCTGTTGCACATGTAGGTCACAGGCTTCCCCTACTCAAGTGTGAGTGGAGTGTATATGTTTTTGGTTATTAAATTATAAAATGGATAGGGGAGAGTTAATTGAATCTTCACAATCAGGGGAGAGTTCATTTATTTTTCACAAGTTCCAGAGAGGGCACCCAGAGCCCTCTCTGTGTGCATACCCACAGTCACCCACCAGAGGATACTAGAAAGCCAGAGGAACTCAGGGCAGAGCTGTTTCCCTCCCCCTCTCCATGCACCTTAGGAGATTCCTCATTTCACCAACCCCTCTTTCCGGCAGCCCAATGAGAGTACTTCCTCCCTCCCCTGTCTAGGGTAAGGTGCTGGGGTGGTGGTAGGATTCATGTGCTTCATGAGGGTGTGGCCAGCCTGTTAATTCTGTGGTGAAGGTGATTCTTATGGTGGGGTTTGAGGGGAGTATATATCACAACGTGCTACATAGCTGGAAAGGGGCAGAGTTCTTGGGCCATTCTCCTCTCCCTCTCCACATGATCCTCATCATCTGCCCCTCTGCCCAGGAGCCCAATGGAAGTGCTTTCTCCCTCTCCTGTCTATGGTTGGGGTGGGGGGAAGGGGGAGGTTTTTGAGGGGGAGAAGGGAAGGAGGCTGGGTTGAAGGGTGCAGCACTAGGTCTCTGCGGTGGTGGGGCATGACACTTGGTCTCTGGGTAGGGGCAGAAAGCCTGGCACTCCATTTCTAAAAGGTTCACTATCAGTGGTCGAATGGTAGGGGTTTGTTTGTTGGATTGTTTTTGAAAGGAGAAAATCATTTTCTTGGGGCCATCACTAGGAATAAGATTGGGACTCAGGTGAGTCCTGATGCTTCTAATGATGTGGGCCCATGGGTCACATGTATTTATATTGCTTTACTAAAAAAAAAAAACAACAAACAAATCATAAACTTCTTCAAGAAAATTTACATTTTTTTCTTTGTACCTTTTGCACCTAAGAGTTCTTGACATGAAGTAAATATTTAATAAATGACTGTTGAATCAGGGAGTTATTACAAATTAACTTTCTCTGAATTGACAAAATGTTAAATCGCTCCCGAGAGAGAGAGAGAGAGAGAGAGAGAGAGAGAGAGAGAGAGAGAGAGAGAGAGAGAGAGCACTAAGCCTAAAGACATCTGAAGTCAAATTTAGCCTTAGACACTTAACTAGATGTAACAAACAATCCTGTCCAAATCATTTTACTTCTCTTTGCCTCACTTTCCTCAACTGAAAAATGAGGATAATAACAGCACCTAACTAGGAGGGTTTTTATAATTGTGAAATAAGAAAATGTTTGTAAAGTCCCTGGCATTGAATAGGACCTATATACTTATTCCCTTCCCCCTTTGAATGAACTTTTTATCTGCCCTAAAAAGATGCAGACTGATAGTTAATGTTCTTAAAATATAAAAATATCTTCCTCCAAATAAGAAAAATGTTTTCAATGAAAAATAATTTGATGTAAATTAACATATGCACTTATTTGTCAACAGAGCGTTTTCTTTTTTAAAAGGTCATAATACTGACATGGGAAATAAGAAAGAATGCTTATTAATTTATACTATATATTTTTAAGAACTATGACATTTAGAGAAAAAGAACTAATTTATTTTTATTAAGCAATAGGCACTTTTTGTAGTAAAAATTTCCCTTCTGAGTGGACCAGTCTCTTACATTTAAGTGCAAGTTCTAGCACATTCTGTTTATGAACATAATAAAATCATCATAGATTCATAGATTTGGAAGTAGAAGGGACTTAGAGGCCATTCAGTTCAAAAACTCATTTTACAGATGAGGAAATTGAAACTATGACAGGTAGTGCCCAGTGATATGTTAGTAGTACATTGAAAGGGCAGAATTATTATATTTTTTATTTAGACTATTTTCCCATGGTTACAGGATTCATGATTTTTCCCACTGCTCTTCCCTCCCCCCTCCCAGAGCTGACAAGCAGTTCCACTGGGTTATGTAATAGAAAACTGTCCTAGAGCCATGTGAGATGAAACAACCCACCTAGGAACTCCCCAGGACCAGTAAAGCACAAACCCCTTGGCTTCAAAAACAAAAAGTTTATTTTATAAAAGGGTCTAAGGGAAACTGGTAGGTAAGACCCTAACAACACTCTTAAAACTAACTCCACCCAACTTCTAAGACTCCTGAGAAAGGAGAGCCATCTGTTGCTTTGGACCCTGCTTACAGTTCCCTGCTCTATCTAAAAAACAAAAAACCCAACACACTATCTGACTCTAACCTTATCTGCCCACTGGTGATTAAATAAAAGAAGAGAAAAGCCTGGGTTTGGCTGCACTAAGTAACCCAAAGACCAGATGAAAAATGTTTAGATGACCTTAGCCCAAGAGGATTTCTGGTAGATGGACCATTGGCAGCTGACTCTATACTCAGGGAAAATGGATCTCTCCAAGTAAATTCTCTAACAAGAAGTCAAACATTTAAAGGGGCAGCTGAGTAGCTCAGTGGATTGCGTGTCAGGCCTAGAGATGGGAGGTCCTAGGTTCAAATCTGACCTCAGATGCGTCCCAGCTGTGTGACCCTGGGCAAGTCACTTGACCCCCATTGCCTAGCCCTCACCACTCTTTTGCCTTGGAGACAATACATAGCATTGACTCCAAGACAGAAGGTAAGGGTTTTAAAATTTTAAAAAAAAAAAGAAGTCAAACATTTCTCCATAAAATTTTGACTATCTAGGAAAAAATCTCTCAGAGCAAACCCTTCTTCAGCTTGGTGGAAATTCAGGCAGAGAGTCCATCTTACTTCCAGCATCAGTGGAAATCCAAAAGGAAACTAAGTCCATTAGTGTCAGTTCAAACTCCCACAATTCCTTTCTCTTTTCCAGAATCCTATCCCAGGGCCTGTATCAAAATTCCCTTTTTTTAAACTAATCCTTGAAAGCAGTCTATCCCTAACATATTCCTACATTCTGCCCTCTGAGCATCTGACCAAATCTATAGATTTGTCCTATGCTCATAACTATATAAATATATAAAACCCCCCTTATTCTAAACCTATTTAATTTTACTTATCTAATCCCACAACAAACAGTTCTTATCTAAACATTATCAATCTATTCTTCTCTAACAACTACCTCACACTAAGGAATTAGGAAAAAAGGGATTTACAATAAACAATTACATAAAGGAAAACAAATACAAAAGTTGCAACAAAAATATCAAAACAGAATGTAACAAATAATTGCAAAGATAAAGTGACAGATAACACAATGTAGTAATTTATTCCTAGTTTATTCCATTGATCCTCCTTTCTGTCTTTTAGTCAGCACCAAATTGTTTTGATGACCACTGCTTTATAGTATAATTTGAGATCTGGTACTTAGAGGCCTCCTTACTTCGCATTTTTTTTTCATTATTTGCTGGATATTCTTTTTTTTTTTTAATGAATTTGTGTTTATTGCAAACATCTAAGGTAATTTCACCACTCACTTTATTTTTTTATTTTTTAAACATTATTTTATTTGGTCATTTTCAAACATTATTCATTAGAAATAAAGATCATTTTCTTTTCCTCCCCCCCCCCCTTCCCATTGGCTATGCGTGGGTCCTCAATCTGAACTCATTTCCACGTTATTAGTTTTTGCATTAGATTTTTCATTTAGAGTCTTTCCTCCATCATGTCCCCTTAACACCTGTAGTAAAGCTGTTGCCTTTCCTCCTTGTTTTTACTACCACCGTTTGTCCTCTACTTGAGGGTAGTGTTTTTTTTTTCTCCTTTATCCCTGCAGGTTGTTCAGGGACATTGCATTGACACTAATGGAAAAGTCCATTACGTTTGATTGTACCACAGTGTATCAGTATCTGTGTACAATGCTCTCCTGGCTCTGCTCCTTTCTCTCTGCATCACTTCCTGGAGATTGTTCCAGTCTCCATGGAATTCCTCCACTTTATTATTCCTTTGAGCACAATAGTATTCCATCACCAACATATACCACAATTTGTTCAGCCATTCCCCAATTGAAGGGCGTCCCCTCATTTTCCAGTTTTTTGCCACCACAAAGAGTGCAGCTATGAATATTCTTATACATGTCCTTTTCCTTATTATCTCTTTGGGGTACAAACCCAGCAGAGGGATGGCTGGGTCAATGGGCAGGCACTCTTTTAGTGCCCTTTGGGCTTAGTTCCAAATTTCCCTCCAGAATGGTTGGATTAATTCACAACTCCACCTGCAATGAATTAATGTCCCAACTTTGCCACATTCCCTCCAACATTCATTACTTTCCTTTTCTGTCATGTTAGCCAATCTGCTAGGTGTGAGGTGATACCCCAGAGTTGTTTTGATTTGCATCTCTCTGATTATGAGAGATTTAGAACACTTTTTCATGTGCTTATTAATACTTTTGATTTCTTTGGCTGAAAACTGCCTATTCATGTCCCTTGCCCATTTATCAATTAGAGAATGGCTTCATTTTTTTTATAATTGATTTAGCTCTTTATAAATTTGAGTAATTAGACCTTTGTCAGAGGTTTTTGTTATGAAGATTGTTTACCAATTTGTTGCTTCCCTTCTAATTTTGGTTGCATTGTTTGTACAAAAACATTTAAATTTGATGTAATCAAAATTATTTATTTCACATTTTGTGACTCTTTCTATTTATTGCTTGGTTTTAAAGTCTTTCCCTTCCCAAAGGTCTGACATGTATACTATTCTGTGTTCACCTAATTTACTTAGAGTTTCCTTCTTTATGTTCAAGTCATTCACCCATTCTGAGTTTATCTTGGTGTAGGGTGTGAGGTGTTGATCCAAACCTAATCTCTCCCATACAGTCTTCCAGTTTTCCCATCAGTTTTTGTCAAATAGTGGGTTTTTGACCCAAAAGCTTGGGTCTTTGGGTTTGTCATAGACTGTCTTGCTGAGGTTATTTACCCCAATTCTATTCCATTGATCCTTCCCTGGATATTCTTGATATCTTGTTCTAGATGATCTTTGTTATAATGTTTTTTCCAATTCTATAAAATTTTTTTAGTAGTTTAATATGTATGGCACTAAATAAGTAGATTAATTTGGTAGGATTGTCATTTTTATTATGTTAGCTCAGAAAAGACAGAATTTATAACCCAGGTTCTTTGTCTCCAGTTCTTACCTGTACACTTTCTACTGTTGCATGTTATATAAATTAGACTTTGCCTTATACTTATTTGATATATCACATATATATTCATATATATATATACAGATACATATATTTAATATGTAGTAAAGTATTAAAATTTCCAAACCCCAGGAAATAACCCCGCTTTAAGGGAGCTCAGGAAGAATAAAAGGGGGATGGAACAGAGAATTGTTTATAGGCATTTCAGTATAAAGTCATGCTAATAGCCTCACTAGGCAGTTACTTGCTTCATAGTACCACACTGTCTTCATCCTGGCTTTTCCTCAGGTCCCTTTTGCTCTGCCATCCTGTCAACTGTTTTCCCAATGCTAATTTATATGTAAGCCTAGGTGTATTTCTCCTTTCCTTACATATGATCCTTCTTGCAAAACTCTCAGTTTAGCTTGTGTGTAATTATGAGCTGAAATCTCATAGAAGCTTACTTTGTTTATTGTATATACTCTTTTTTCATAGTATTAAGATCATTCATTCACTGGGTGACAGGTAGATATAATGTACTCTTAGAAGGGGAAAGATATTAAAGTTCAAGAAAGTATAACATCACTTTGTTATTCTTCGGGCTCAGGCCCCATTCCATTGGCTTTTCAAGTTTACATTCATCTTTTTTGCAATTGTAGGAATTCTTTTGTAATTTCTATCTATCAACACATCTCAATTAAACTGACAATTATATTTCTAGTATTTATGCTTTAACTCTGGTGTTCCTTCATCCATCTCAGCTCTTTCTCTCCCTTTTCCCCTTCTCATATTTTTTCTTGACATATTTGTCACATTGTAAAAACCTTTGGGCATAACACATTCATCTGTAAGCTTCATAAGGTTATAGAATGGATAGGGATTGGATCTGTGATTTCATTAGAAGAAACACTCAAGATGAGGAAAGATAGAGTAGTGGATGAAGCAGTGGCCTTGTGTTCAAGAAGACCTATGTTCAAATCCAGTCTTAAACACTGACTCTTTCTGTGTCTCAATTTTTCATCTGTAAATTGGAGATACTGACAGATGTCAGGAATAAACACTGGTGCCAGAATTACTCTGAAGAAAAAATAAGATAATATTTTAATGTATTTTGCCAAACATAAAGACCTATAAAGGTGCTAACTTATTATTAATGCAAATCAGTACCTTCTCTGAATTTTATATTCCTAGAGAGTTATTCAGAGCACTAGGGGATAAAATAATTTCACTGAATTCATACAGGCAGATCATGTCAAAGTTGGGCCATGAATGTGCATCTACCAGATTACAAGGCTAAGTTTCTATCTACTACACTATATATATCAGGAAACATGGCCAAGTAATTCTTACATATACAAAATGATTCTAGACAATGTCAATAGCTCTAGACAACTCTGGAGAGTTAAGGAAATCATGTCATTTCATGTTATTTAATATGTTGAAGATTTGTCCAGTAATATTTTGAGTGTTTCTCTTGCCTTTTGAATAGATTTTGAATCAAAATCTTGAGGAGCACTTGATATTTTTATTAATCTTTTCCAAGAATAAAATAATTATTTTCCCTCAAGGGGGGAGGAGTTAGGATTGAATGTGTTTTTCTTTAAGCTCTTAACTTGTCTGATCATTCATTCAAAGCTCTTTTTTTCAAAGAGGAATGAAGAATTTTTCTCAGAATTGCAGACTGTGAAGCTTTTAAGGGAGAGGTATGTGTATATGTGTGTGGGGTGGATATGGAAGAGAGGGAAAGTAGGAGCATAGCTGCACTGGTACAGAGGTATGGAATCTGCTCCTTAAAACAGGATCCAAAGATAAAATGAGAGCACCCTTGTGGGTGGGGTGAGGATATGTGTGACCAGTATGTGAATGATTCTCAGGAAGTTTGTACAAAGTTCAGCCTTGTCAGAGCATAACCCTGTCCTAAACCTATGCGAACTGTGTGCACATTCACAGCTGTCATCAACATATCTATACTTCATAGCCTTCTACATGGAGAAATGAGATGAAAACCTTCAACAGTTTATCTTTGTACTGTGAGCTTATGAAATTGTCCTTTTATGTAGTTATGCATCTTCCAACCAGTGGAAAGATATTCACATACAAATTTCAGGAATCACTCCTTTAGACTGAAGGCAATTTATAGAAAGCTATAGAAAAAATCTCCCCAAAGCACAGCAGGAAATTTCTTTGTGCAAACCAGGGTACATGACTATCATTTCTACATATTTTGAGCTTTTTATGTTATAATAAAAAGAGCATGTTTCCAAATATACTCCTTTTGGTTTTCTTTTATATCTGCATCTTGCAGTGACTGGAGTTTTCTTCGACAATATTATTTTTCTGCATTTCACCTGGATGCACTATTAATAGCCACACATCATTTCACTCATAATTGTTCTGATACATATTATGAATTTATCCCATTATTCTTGTCAGCCTATCTCCTGATGAGTTGCAAATGTGGCAACTAATAATAAAGAAAGTTGTGTTTTGTTTTTTTCTAAAATGGGGTATCAAACACAAAATTGATCAAATTCAATCAGACATTCTTTAGTCTTCACTTACTCTGAATGTGGACATATTGGTTTGCTATAAATTTTCAAAGGGATTCCTACTGAGTTTTCAATAAACTGAGTCAATGAAGATGAGTCAGGATGGAAGTGAATTCTTTTTACTAGCAATAGCTCAGTATCCTTAATCATTTTGATAACATTAACCATTATTGTTCTTTTTCTTTCACCCAATGCTTCATGACCCCATTTGGAATTTTCTTGGTGAAGATACTAGAGAGGCTTACCATTTCCTTCTCCAACTCACTTTATAAAGGAGGAAACTGAGGCAAATAGGATTATATGACTTTCCCTGGGTCAACCAGTTAGTAAGTATCTGAGTCCAGATTAGCACTCAGATGTTTCTGACCCTACAAGCAGTGCCCCATTTTGCATATAACATTTTTTAACTCTTTCAAGTGTTTTTTTTTTGGGGGGGGTTCATATCTCACTTGATGTCTTACAAAAATTGTGTGAGATCAGTAAACCCAGTATTATAGATTTTGAAACTAAAACAAAGAAGTAGGATGGTATTTTGATATTGGATTCTGTGACCTTGAACAAGTAATTTAAAATTCCTTGGCCTCACTTTTCTCAGAACTTAGTAGGATTTCAATTTCTACTTTTTAGCACTTAATTCTTTAAAATACAACATCCTATTTGCTTAATAGGAGTAACATATTAAACAGCTATTTAGGAAATAGTTTTACCTTCTATGTGCTGGTAAAATATTTTACCAAAAATAAACCTCTACAATTGTCATATATCCTTCATAATAAATGAATTACTTCATCTGGACCATGGCTAAAATTTGTGTGGCATCTACAATAGTAACTGAAACATGATATTTTGAGAGCTTGGTCCATGAGAGTGACTATGGAATGGATAAAGAGAGAGGCATTAGAGTAGAATGAAAAGAATGTTAGATTTTGCGACAAAGAACCAGAGTTGAAATCTCAGCTCTCTTACTCTCTTATTAAACAATAATGGGACCAACCACTTAATCTAACTAGGTCTGAATTTCTTAATATGCAAAATAAGGGTACTATACTGGATAATCTCTAAAATCTCATTCTATGAAATGCAAGAGATATTATGAAGGATGAATGTTCAGGATTGTTGACTATAAGATGACAGAAGGAAAGAAAAAGTCAAAGATAAGTTAGTAGTTTCTAACCTAAGTGACTATGAGAATGATAATTTCATTCATAGAAATAAGGAAACACCTAGAAGAAGGAACTAGATTAAATGAAATTTAACAATAATTGAATAATCTACAAGGTACAAGAATTGGAGCAGCTAGGTCATACAGTGGATAGAGTACCAGTTCTGGGATCAAGAAGACTCATCTTTGTAAGTTCAAATGCAGCCTCAGACATTTACTACCTGTGTGAACCTGGGCAATTAACCCTGTTTTAATCAGTTTTCTCATCTGTAACATGAGTTGGAAATAGAAATGGCAAACCACTCTAATATCTATGCCAAGAAAATCCCAAGTGGAGTGGAATATAACTGAATGAGCTGAACAACAAATGAACAAGGAAAGGTGCTATTCCTGGAAATAAGAATAGAAAGGTTTTTTGACACTTTGCTGCCATGGAACTTACATTTTATTGAGGGATGCAAAATAGTTAAAGAAGTAAATACAAGTAAATCTGAGGAGGGAAAAAATGCTAACCTATTTCCCTAAAAGTGACCTATGTGCTGAGCTGTGAAGGAACCTAAGCATTTTAAAAAGCAAAGGGGAAAAAGGAATGTATTCTGGCACAGAGGAAGGCTGAATTTGAGGGAACTTTTTAGGTTTCTCTTTCTAAGAAAAGCAGGCTAATGCCAATTAATTTCAATATTAATTTTATTTGTTATTATTTGTTTTAGTTGCTTTAGAGGCTTCTACTTCAATATTACATTTGTTAGTCTTTGAACATTCCCCCTTCCTGGTCATTTCTTTAGTTTCTTAATGGAAGAGTACAAGGAATGAATCTGTCTGAGGTTTCTTAGCTACCTAGTACAACTAACTATGAAGAGACATATTATTGGAGAATAATTGTATATTACTGTGTCAGACCAATATCCCAGCAATACCCCTTACATCCCAGTGTTACCTGTCTTTTACATCATAAAGTTATTCATTCCTATGGATACTTTACTATCCATACAAACATGAAAACAAATGTTACTTATGTGTTTGCTATTAGAAAGGGCCCTTGTCTATGTGTTCTAGATATGAATAACTTATTTCTACCACAGTCATCATAAGCTTTGTTCAGAGATAGAAAATGGCTTTCAAATTCCAACTGGTCATTAGATTAGTAAAGTATTTCTCTTTTTAGATGGTGTACTATATAGAAGTAGCACTAATATCTGGAAAAGTATATTATATTACTATTTATATGCTAAAAGTTATAGCTAGGTTTATTAATGGGTTTGCTGGGTTTTTATGTTTCTCCAGGGTAAATTTTTTTTTCATTTTTTCAAGTTTTATTGATGACCTTAAAGCAATTCTCTCATTTCATGATAAGTCTCTTAGGTTTCAACAATAGATCTTTTCCTTGTAATAAATGTAGTCAAGCAAAATAAATACAAATGATGCCACATCTAACAGCAAATACCTTCTCTTGCACCTATTGTGTAACACCTTAATGATGAAAGCCAAGACCTGAAGCCACCATTAGTGATTACAATGTCCAGAATTTCTATATTTCAGTATTTTATTTTATATTATTTAGTAATCATGCTAAGTGATATTCTGCTTCTGCTTCCTATACACCAATCTTTATAGTCTTAATTTATTATAACAACAATATCCTATTATATTTGTAAAATGCAGTTTGTTCAACTTACTTTCCAATTATATATTATTTTACAGACACATCCATTCCAGTTAAATTTTTCTTTTAAAACAATTGTTATAAATATTTCTGCATATTTCCCTCCATCTTGCTGTTGCTCAACCTTACCCCAATTAGGATAGAGTACCAGACCTGGAGTCAGAAAGACCCATCTTCCTGTGTTTGTATATGGCCTCAGATGCTAGCTATATGCCCCAGGGCAAGTCATTTAATCATGCTTGAGTGAGATAGGACTAAAAAATGACTGACCAATATATTATTGAATTTTCAGCTTTGTTTTAGAGGCCATTCTTGAATGTAAGCAATAGATTGGCAAATGTATATATATCTGCTACTTGTTCTTATTTCTAGGCAAGAACAATTTTATGACAAAATATAAGGAAATAAATTGCTTTAAGAAGAATAACTTCTTTGAAATAAATGCCAAGAAAACAATAAACTTGAAGTAATAATAATAGGGAACAGGTATTAGAAAAGTCATGTTAGAATTATATTTACAAATTTATCAACATAGCCATTTCCATTTTTAATCCAAGTCTTCTCAACTTATCATATGCAGGAGACAGCTAGGTGGTATAATGAATAGAAAGTAGGACTTGAAGACCAGAAGATCTGCTTTCAAATCCCATCTTAGACATTTACTAGTTCTGTGATACTAAGCAAGTCACAACTTCTCTGTTATTCAGTCAGGATTGTTATGAAGATCAAAAGTTACATGTTTAAAATGCTTTATAAACCCTTTAGTGTTCTACATATGCTAGCTTTTATTAGTAATATTATTTTTCCCAGCTAATAAAATCAGAAGTAATTGGATTTCACATCCATATGAAATGAATATTATTACTTAATTGTCCTATATGGGACTTTTCCATAGACAGTATTTCTAGAGAAGAACAATTTTTTTTAAGGCAAGGCTGGCTGGCACCTGCAAATGATTGTTCTTGCCAACAGGACTAAAAGTACAACCTTTTAAAAATATGCTCCTCCAAGAAATTTTATTACCTCCAAGAAATCTCTTAAGAATGGCAAAAAACATAAATAGCTTAATTTTAAAGTATTTGAAACTGGAAGCTATCAAGTAAAACTTCTTTCTCCAACCTTTTAGAGATCGTGTCCAAACTGTAAACCTCACACAGCATGTGAGCCACCCTCTTAGCCCAGCAAGGAGAACAGAGGGAGTGCTATTATTGGGATGCTGGGCAAAGGGGTAGATGATGTGAGAAATGTCCTCAGGTGTATGAGGAGATGAGGAAGGGAACAGCTCCCTCTAGCAGGCATGCCATTGGTTTGCCAGCATGGACTTAGAGTGAGTCTAGATTCAAGCATACTGAAAAATTAGTTGTTCAGTTTACTTCAGGCTTTCTATCCATCTCCCTGTGCACTGGGGAAATGTTCAGAAAAGTCCATCAGTATATGACAAAGTCAATGAAGTAATAATTTAATATTTTCATAATATCTAATTCTACCTTAGGTATATAGATACCTGTTTAAGCATGGAATTTGTATATATTGAGAGCTTAAAAATGTTTGTTGGATTGAAATGATTTGCATATTGCCTGTATCCATTGTATGATTGTTCATGTCTCAATTCATGGAGCTCTATTCATTATCTTTCTGATATGTTACCTTAATTCTTAAAGCTTCTAATATTTATTTTTATTAGGTAATGGATTAGGAATCCGAATCGTAGGTGGCAAAGAAATCCCAGGAAATAGTGGAGAAATTGGAGCCTATATTGCCAAGATCCTCCCTGGTGGAAGTGCAGAGCAGACAGGAAAACTTATGGAAGGTAAGAAAATATAAATTCAGTTAAAGTACCAGAAATGAAGGTTTTAGATACAAATTATATATATATCAGTATTTTGATAATTGAATTTTAATGGCATTTCATTTACTTTGTCTTTGATATTTGTTTTGTGAAATTATATTTATTTTGATAATTTAAAAGAATCCTTATAATATCAATATATTTATTCTGTTTTCAATTTCCATTTCCATTTTTATATCTATTTAGCCATTTGAAAATATTGTTTTATTTGGGAAAATATAGCTATTCCAAGTTAATTATGCTTAATGAACAATTTTACAAAATGGTTTGTGATTAACTATTTACTTATATTTTCATAAAGTCCAAGAAGAAGCAAATTGCTATTAACATTATAATAGTCATAAATGCATAGTAAATTAGGAACTATAAAACTTCCAAGGTACTTATTAATTTTCCTGGTTTTAGAGAGAATTGTGCCTCATTACATCTTTAGAATCTTCAAGTTATAATTATAATAATTTTATACCATATATTTGTATTCCATGTTCATAAATATATGTATACATGTGTATATATTATATATATTCTTTGTGGAAGAGTTTAGCAGGATTCTACAAACAGGTGGAAATTTCCAATTGCTACTTTGTAGTAGAATTAGGCTTCATTTGCAGTCAGGAAATGTACAGTATATCAGCTTTTGGTTCTCAATAAGAAACATCATTCATTTAAGTTGTTAGATGTCTTTTTTACTTCAGTGGTTATTTATTTACATATTTTTTCTTCATTGTATCTTATGGTTCAGTGGAAACTTACTTGTGGTTTTCCCCTAACGCACTTTTTTCCTCTCAAAAAAAAACCACATCATTATTTTAGCAGAAGGAGTGTCTTTGAATCCATCTGACTAGATATCATATTGGCTTGGTTCAAAGAGACAATGAGAAGATACTGGAAAGGGGACATTTCCTGTGATGATAGAAATCAACTAGAAACAGTCTTTATTTAAGCCTTTATTTCTTAACTGGCTGTAAGCATGTTAGTAAGAGAAGATACTGGACTAAATAAAAAGGTGAAAACTGAGACAATTAATCTGAACCTGGAGCTGTAAAATACTATCACCCTTTTATTCCTATTCTTATACTTTGTCTTTTGCAAATGTAGATAAACAATATTTATAGAATAAATAAACCACGTGTTAAAGATTTGTATTCCAGTATCTCTTTCTTATTGACATAGTCTCGAAAGGAATTGTTATGGCACATGTTATACAATGAATCAGTTACAATGTGAAATTTCATCATCACTGTGCAAATCCTTACTGCCTTTCCAACCTGAGAGATTTTTGGTCTGTTTTTTTGTTTTTGTTTTTGTTTTTAATTTAATTTATTTAGTCAATTTAAAACATTATTCCTTGGTTACAAGAGTATTATTTTCCTCCCTTCCCTCCCATCACCATTCCTGTAGCTGATGCCCAATTTCATTGGGTATTACTTGTGTCCTTGATCAGAACCTATTTCCATGCTGTTGATGTTTATATTAGGATGTTCCTTTATAGTCTATATTCCCAATCATATCCCCTCGACCATGTAATCACGCAGTTGGTTTTCTTCTGTGTTTCTACTCCCACAGTTTTTCCTCTGAATGTGGATAGTTTTTTCTCCTAGATCCCTCCAAGTTGTTCAGGATCACTGCATTGCCACTAATGGATATTACATTAAATTTTACCACAATGTATCAGTCTCTGTGTATAATGTTCTCCTGGTTCTGCTCCTTTCACTCTGCATCAATTCTTGGAGGTCATTTCAGTTCCCATGGAATTCCTTCACTTTATTATTCCTTTGAGCACAATAGTATTCCATCACCAACATATACCACAATTTGTTCAGCCATTCCCCAATTGAAGGGCATCCCTTCATTTTCCAAATTTTTGTCGCCACAAAGAGAGCAGCTATGAATATTCTTGTATAAGTCTTTTTACTTATTATCTCTTTGGGGTACAAATCCAGTAGTGCTATGGCCAGATCAAAGGGCAGACAGTCTTTTAGTGCCCTTTGGGCATAGTTCCAAATTGCCCTCCAGAATGGTTGGATTAATTCACAACTCCACCAGCAATGCATTAATGTCCTGACTTTGCCACATCCCCTCCAGCATTCATTATTTTCCCTTGTTGTCATGTAGCCAATCTGCTAGGTGTGAGGTGATACCTCAGAGTTGTTTTGATTTGCATCTCTCTGATTATAAGAGATTTAAAGCAATTGTTCATGTGCTTATTAATACTTTTGATTTCTTTAACTGAAAATTGCCTATTCATGTCCCTTGCCCATTTATCATTTAGAGAATGGCTGGATTTTCTGTACAGTTGGTTTAGCTCTTTATAAATTTGAGTAATTAGACCTTTGTCAAAAGTTTTTATTATGAAGATTGTTTCCCAATTTGTTGCTTCCCTTCTAATTTTGGTTGCATCAGTTTTGTTTGTACAAAAATGTTTTAATTTGATGTAATCAAAATTATTGATTTTACATTTTGTGATTTTTTTTCTAGCTCTTGCTTGGTTTTAAAATCTTTCCTTTCCCAAAGATCTGACAATTATACTCTTCTGTGTTCACCTAATTTACTTATAGCTTCCTTCTTTATAATAAAGTCATTCACCCATTCTGAGTTTATCTTGGTGTAGGTTTTGAGATGTTGATCCAAACCTAATCTCTCCTACACTGTCTTCCAATTTTCCCAGCAGTTTTTATCAAATAGTGGATTTTTGTCCCAAAAGCTGGGGTCTTTGGGCTTATCATAGACTCTCTTGCTGAGGTCACTTATCCCAAGTCTATTCCACTGATCCTCCTTTCTGTGTCTTAGCCAGTACCAAATTGTTTTGATGACCACTGCTTTATAGTATAGTTTGAGATCTGGGACTGCAAAGCCTCCTTCCTTTGCATTTCTTTTTTCATTATTTCCCTGGATATCCTTGATCTTTTGTTCTTCCAAATGAACTTTGTTATGGTTTTTTCTAATCCAGTAAAAAAGTTTTTTGGTAATTCAATGGGAGTGGCACTAAATAAGTAAATTAATTTGGGCAGAATTGTCATTTTTATTATGTTAGCTCATCCTATCCATGAGTAATCAATGTTTTTCCAATGTTTAGATCTAGTTTTAATTGTGTGGAAAGTGTTTTGTACTTGTGTTTGTATAGTTCCTGTGTTTGTCTCAGCAGATAGATTCCTAAGTATTTTATTTTGTCTAGGGTGATTTTAAATGGAATTTCTCTTTCTAATTCTTGCTGCTGAGATGTGTTGGAGATATATAGAAATGCTGATGATTTATGTGGGTTTATTTTGTATCCTGCAACTTTGCTAAAGTTTTTGATTATTTCCGCTAGCTTTTTAGTTAATACTCTAGGATTCTTTAAGTAGACCATCATATCATCTGCAAAGATTGATAGCTTGGTCTCCTCATTGCCAATTTCAATACTTTCAATTTCTTTTTCTTCTCTAATTGCTACTGCTAGTGTTTCTAGTACAATGTCAAATAGTAGAGGTGATAATGGGCATCCTTATTTCACTCCTGATCTTATTCAGAAGGCTTCTAGTTTATCCCCATTGCAGATGATATTTGCTGATGGTTTTAGATATATAATGCTTATTATTTGTGGAAAGGCCCTTTTATTCCTATATTTTCTAGTGTTTTCAATAGGAATGGGTGTTGTATTTTGTCAAAGGCTTTTCCTGCATTTATTGAGATCAACCTGAGAGATTTTAAAATGAATTCTACCTCTGTTCACCTGATTTTTGTATATAATTCTGACTAGTTAAAATGGAAAAAATATTTGGTCTTTTCTATCTATATTATCATTTTCACGTATGCAATGATTTGCATTTAATTGTAGAAAGTAGGAATGCAAAATAGGTATAAATATTAAGTCAGCAAGTAACAATTTATTAAGTACCTACTATGTACCAAAGACACCTAGGTGGCACAGTGGATAAAGTCTTGGGCCTAAAGTCGGAAAGACTTATCTTCCAAAGTTCAAATCTGGCCTCAAATGATTCCTAGCTATCTGACATTGGGTAGATCACTTAATCCAATTTGTTCAGTCCCTCCATGATAAGGTCTGGAGAAGGGAATAGCAAGTCAGTCCAGCATCTTTGCCAAGAAAACTTCAAATGGGATCACAAAGAGTAGGACAAAATTGAAGTGACTGAACAACTATGAGCCAGGCATTGTTTAAATGATGGGGATATAAAGAAACAAAAAAATATTAATTCTTAGCCTCAAGACACTCAAATTAAATGGGGGAGACAAAGAGCAAAGAGATATGTACTAATAAGCAGTATGCAGAAAAAAAATGGGAAATAATCAACTCGGGAAAGGCATTAAAATTAGGAGGCATATTGAAAGATTCCTGGTAGAATGTAAAGTTTTAGTTGGCATTTTCATGCATACAGGAAAGCTATGAGGTAGAGAAAAAGAAAGAGAATACTCTAGGGATGGAAGACAACCAGAGAAAATGCCCTGAGACAAGAAATGAAGTCTTGTTTGTGGAACACTAAGGAAGTCAGTATCATTGGATCAAGTAGTAATTATAAGTAGGCTGGTGAGAGGGGTATAAGAGAAAAGAAGACAGGAAAAGTGAAGAGGTTCAGAGGCAATGGAGCTAGGTTTTGAAGGACTTTGAACATCATGCAAAGGTCTTTGTATTTGATTTTTGAGGTATTCAGGAATCATTGGAGTCATTAAGGTGAGGTGAGGTGGTGATATAGTCAGAGCTGAGTTTTAGGAAAATCACTTTGGTTGCTAAATGGAGGACTGACTAGAGTAAGGCGGGTTTTGAGGCAGGCAGACTAGCCAGTAGGCTATTTCAATAGTCCAGATGTGAGATGATAGGGGTCTGCACCAAGATGATCAAAGGGCAGAGGAGAAAAAGGGACTTATGGGAAAGGTGCTCCAAAAGGGAAATCAGCAGGATTTGGTTACAGCTTGACTATAGCGGATGATGAATATTGAGAGGTCACGGAGACCTAGCCTTCAAGCCTAGAGGATTATGCTGTGTCCTATGAATTTGAAAGGGATAATCAGACTATAATTAAAAAGTCTAAGATTTTACAAGTTAAGTTTGAATTATTTATATATGGTTAAACATTTCCACTATTACTTTATATGTAGGACCAAGCAATCCCATATACTGACAACACTAGAATTGTTTTTTGGCATTATTTTCAGGTTAATTCTTTTTTTTTCACTTTAAACATTATTTTATTTGGTCATTTCCAAACATTATTCATTGGAAACTAAGATAATTTTCTTTTCCTCCCTCCCACCCCCTTCCCACCACCTCTCCCATAGCCGATGCACGATTCCACTGGGTATCACATGTGTTCTTGGTTCGAACCCATTTCCATGTTGTTGGTATTTGCATTAGAGTCTTCATTTAGAGTCTCTCCTCAGTCCTATCACCTCCACCCCTGTAGTCAGGCAGTTGCTTTTCATCGGTGTTTTTACTCCCACAGTTTATCCTCTGCTTGTGGATAGTGTTTTTTAGATCCCTGCAGATTGTTCAGGGACATTGCATTGTCCCTAGTGGAGGAGTCCATTACCTTCGATTGTACCACAGTGTATCAGTCTCTCAGGTTAATTCTTAAGAGCAGGGAGTTAGAAATTTTGAAACAAATCCTACTTTTGTTTCTCATTTGACTGTGACTTCTATGGGAGTAGGACCTGGCTTTTGCCTTTCTTTGTTTCTTTAGTACCTGGTAAATAGTAACTACTTAATAAATGTTTGGTAAGTGACTGGAAAAGAAGATTTCATTGAAATTTTGGATGTCATTTTTCAGTGATGAAATAATTAGTTTGTGATTCAAATGGGATGTGTAGCATACAGTTATATGCTAAAGGACAAATCACCTTAGTCCCAGTGCCCAAGTGTTTCTGATTTCTAATAATTGCCTTGTTTTATTTTTTATTATGTATATCTGATAGGAGGTAGGGGGCACTGTGAAGGAGATGACTAAAAATACATAAGCACAGAAAGAAATAGAAATTAAGAGAAATTAATGTGTTTCCTAAATCCATAGTACAATTTATGATTAGAAATAGAAATAAGTTGAAGTCAAGAACTCATTTAATTGTGGAAAGCAAAGTTTAAAGTTTGTTTAATAAAGACTTTAATATAAAAAGCACAGAACTTGCATTAGAAGCTTTTTTTGTCCTAGGAGCCACACAGAATAGATCTGGAGGGAGAAAGACCTGAATTCAAAACAAGCCTCAACAAGTAGCCACATGACTCTGGACAAGTAACTTAACCTCTATATGCCCTAGTTTCCTCATCTTTAATGTATAAATAATGATAGCATGTACCTTCCAAAGTTGTTTTAAGGATAAAGTGAAATAGATTTGTAAAGTTCTTTGAAAACCTTTAAACTCTATATAAATGCTCATTGTTATTATCATAATCATCATTATCAGAATTATTATTAATTTTTTACTATTATCTATTATATCATTTAATTCCTCTGGTCCTTTGTTCTTTCCGTGTAAAATGAAGGACTTGAATGGATTAATTGCTGACATTATGGAATTTTCTTATTAGTTGCACTTACTCTTTTTTGTTTATGTATATTTTATATCCTTGTATGTAGAATGTCTGTTACATAGAATTATTGCATAAGAATGTCAATGCTTGATGTTATACTTAGAATTTCATAAAGTGTGTTAGAATAAGAAAAATATATTCCTGATACATTTTGAGTTTATTTTTGCCATTCAATTTTAATGGCTTACATTATCTGTCTTCCCAAGATACTATATAAGGTTTAAGAGGATATTATTTTGCCATCATATGAATCTAACTTGATTTGTAGCAGTATCTTTGTGGCATTTCATAAAACAAACCCTTTTTATGTGTTTGTTTACCATCTAGAGTTCAAATCAGTCCAAAGTAATAGTGTTTTATTATTGTGAATGTTAAGAATAAAGATTAGCATATAGCAGAGAATTTAAAAAATCAATATTCAAAATATCTAGTACAAATGGTACTTAAGTTGATATTATAGGCACTTTGGAAATCAGAATTCTACCTTGAACATTTACTCTTTTGCTAAAGTGTCAACATTTCCAAAGAAAAATCATATTTAAAGGTGATGGTTGCCATTATTTGTTCTTCTATAATAATTTATCATACTGGAGAATCTGACATGATGATAAACTTACTAGCTGGGATCAAAGAGTAGGCTGATAAATACCTCTCAAATCTTGCACTCCAAAGTGGTTGCATCCACAAGGCCTAGCACAGTGCCTGGAACAAAGTAAGTATTTCATAAATTGTTGATTGGTTGGTTGATTAGTTGACTGATATTGGGTAAAGTACTTTGAGTATAAGAATTACTAATTTACTTTCAAATGATGTTTTTCAGATGACAAATTCTCATTGAATAAAAATGCTACACTCAGAACTAATTTTACAGGTTGTCAAACAATAGCTGGTTGTTTCACTAATTAAATAAACTTCCTTGATTGATAGTCAACTTCCACTACATGTTCAAAACTGAATGTATATTTGGATGGAGGAAGATGAGAAGGGGGAAGGGATTGATATCATTGAAGCAAGGAAATATGAGAGTTGGTGCAAGGCAAAGAGTTTCTCATTATTTTATCTTAATTAACACTTGCAGGGAGGAGATATACAGGAAGGAATCAGTCTATATATACTTATAGAAAGGTAATAACTTTCCCATGATGCTGTGAGTTCTAGAAACTGACAGAAATGGATTAATCAGACTTGGTGTGATGAAGAAAGAAACACTTCCCATAGAAGACTTGGAAAATAGGAGGCAGAGAAATGTTTGCAAGTCAAGTACTCAGAACTGCCCACGGCAAGAGAAGAGCTATTGACAGATGGCAGCAACCTCCTGCAGGGCCATGTTGAAAGGAACAAGCTGGTAAACAGGAGGCAGCAAAAGCTGAGGGCCAAGATAAAGGCAGCTCACAATATCTGGACCTAGGAATCATGCTAGCAATGAATCTAGAGGCTTCATCTATTGCTGTTATAAGTCTTTGAAGAGATTATTCCCTGAACAGTAAGGGAGGAAGCTAGAAGCCTCCACATGGGGGACTTTGGTCATTCTAATAAAATGCATTTAAATCCAGTCATGTTGGTAGCCTCAGCTGCTTTTAGGAGGAAAATAAATACTTCTAAAGGAGAGATAATCATAAATTAAATCCAGGAAAATATTGGACAGAAATATAAGCCAAAGAGTATGGGTATTGAAAAGCCATCAAGTTATATAATTCGGTCTATGTGAATCCAAAGCTATGTCTTGAACCTTAGGATAAAATATCTTAATTCAAATACTTTAAGCCTAATTTGCATAATTGAATTGGGAATTTTTTTTCTAGAGAGATCTCATTCTAATTTATTGGTTGTTTCTTTCAAATATTATTTTCCTAATGTGACTTTATGTTATTAAATATGTAGTATTCAGACATCAATTTGTTATTGCCAATAAGGATTGATTTAAAGGAACTACAGTGTTTTGCCTGGAGAAGAAAAGATATGATTAGTGAAGATATGACATACCTATCTTCATGTATTTCAAGGATTCTCATGTGGACAAAGGACCTTTTTCTGCTTGACCCCAAAGGGAAGAATTAGAAGCAATGAATGGAAGTTGCAAAGAGGAAAATTTAGATTTGATATTAGGAAAAGCTTTCTAATATGTAGGGCTAACCAAAAGTATCTGACATGGCAAGCGATGTTTTCGCTTCTGTGATATGGAAATCACATTAAAGGACTGATATATATATATATATATATATATATATTAATTTAATGTCGCCAAGGAATTCAGCTATGTAATTCCTAAATGAAAACTCAAGTCAGCAGTCAACCTTTTATGGAGATTTTTTAATTACTAACAGGAGGAAGAAAGGTATTAGAGAGAGAGAGAGAGAGAGAGAGAGAGAGAGAGAGAGAGAGAGAGAGAGAGAGAGAGAGAGAGAAAGGGGAGAGAAAGGAAGAGGGCTTAAATATCCCCTCTGCTTAGTCTGGGCCAAAGGCCCAAGGCCTTGAATAGCCATGGTAAAGAAAAGAGATCCCTATCACTCAGAGAAACAGTCTCTGGGCCTCCACCCCAAGCACCAGCTCCAACAACTACCCCCTTTCCTCCACACAGGAAGTCCCCAGACTCCTCAGTTGTCCTCTACCTCACTTCCTGTGTCTCCCCTGTGCCAATGCTGGCTCTAGCTTAACCCAGGACCTCCCAGAGGTCTGTCCCCTTTGCACATGTCTGCTGAAGGTCATATTCTCAAATAATTAAATCTTGAGCTTTTTTGCAGCCCTTCCTAAATCCTGTTACCCTGAGTAGGGTGGAGATTGTAGTTTCCAAGATCTGATTCTGTCATTCCAAGTATCTCCATTGTTATTGATCAGGAAATAGCCAAATCCCATCCTCTAAAGAATGGTTTGAACAGGGTTGAGTAGTTCACACTTTCTAGTAAATATACAAGCAAAGACTACATGGTTTCTTGTCAGGAATATTAAAGAGTGAATTTTTTTTAAACCTTACCTTCCATCTTGGAGTCAATACTGTGTATTGGCTCCAAGGCAGAAGAGTGGTAAGGGCTAGGCAATGGGGGTCAAGTGACTTGCCCAGGGTCACACAGCTAGGAAATGGCTGAGGTCAGATTTGAACCTAGGACCTCCTGTCTCTAGGCCTGGTTCTCAATCCACTGAGCTACCCAGCTGCCCCTAAAGAATGAGTTCTTGTTTATATTTTGGTTGGATTAGATTTCTACTAGCCAAGATCTCTTTTACCTCTAGGAGTCTGATTCTATTATGTTATTCTATTTTAAATTATTATTTTTAGAATAATCTATTATACAATTAGAATTTATAATAAAGGATTTTATTTTCTGCCTACCCTTCAACACTAAGAAGTGAACATTTTGAATTAAATATGTATACATACAAAAAGTAGAAAGTCATAAACTCATACTAATAAAACCATTCTTGAGGCATGAGAAAAAAAATGCCCTTTGTGCTGTTCAGATGTTGTAAGGATAGATGAGGTATGGTAGTGGAAGGAAGTAACCAAAGGAAAGTGATTTAGAATGCCACTGAGAAGATTAAAAGAATACTGATATATCTTAAACAGAAAATGAGAAATTAGGAAAAGAGGAGAGATTTTGGAGTAGGGGAAAGAGTAAAGGAAGGGAAGAAATGAAATTCCAGTACATACCTCTTAGGTACATTCAGATATATGAGGTGGGATAAGATTAATGACTCTGAAACAAAAACTAAGATGATGCTACAGTGGAAAGAACATTATATATTGAGTCAGCATGTATGATGCTTGTCTCTAAAATCTACTGCTTTTTGCAACTTTGGACATGTCACTTTTCTATTCTGGGACTCAATTTCCACATTGTTATGTAAAAGGATTTTTCATAGTAACCTCTGAAATCCCCTTCATTTCTAAATCTAATGTCATGAGATTTTCAAATTAATATGTCCATTTTTAGCAACAGTAAATGAAAGTGTCTAATTTGCTAGATAGTATGGTGACTAGAGCACTTGATTCAACATGATTTGAATTCAATTTCTGGCTCTGCTACTTACAAGTTATGATACTAGGTTTTCTGATCCTCAGTTTCCTTATATGAAAAATAAAGATAATACAAGCTAATACCTCACAGAGTTGTTGTTATGACCAAATTATATACTGTATATGAATCGTTTTGCAAACCTTTAAGAGTAACGTAAATGCTAAATTATTAACATTAGAAAGCAAGAGCAGCATAGAATGTCTGAAAAGATATACAGAAGATAAATTCATGATTAAGGAATACTTGAGTACAAATATGACTTCAGATAGTTGATAGCTGTGTGACCCTGAGCAAGTCACTTAACCTTGTTTACCTCAGTTTCCTCAACTGTAAAATGAAATTCATGAGGAAATGGCAAACCACTCCAGTGCCTTTGCCAAGAAAATACCAAATGGATTCACAAAGAATGTTATGTGACTGAAACATGAACTACAGATATAATGCTACAATAGTTAATGTTCAAAATTAAAATCCAAAGGCATAGTTAATTTTTGAGTTATCAAATCATTCTAATCATGACTGTAAATATTTTTAAAGTATTATTTTGTTTTGTTTTTTATAAATGCAGATAACTAGTCTGTTTTCTGAGTAAAGTGGATAAGAAATGTTTGTGGACAATCAAACATTATTGGCTTATATTCTCTTATATTTTTTTTCTAGCTTCTCATGTAGCATCAAGTTCTGAGTAATATACTTGGTTGAAAAATAATTTCCCTGCTGCTTTATTTACGCCAATGAAGAAGAAGCTAATGTATAGCAATTTCAATGAAGGATATGATCCCCTACAAAACTGATATGCATCACAGTTCAAAGCTGCCTGTATCACAATCTTCAGAATAGTTAATTTTGGGTTCATTCATCAAGATTGTTTGTTTCAGGTAGTAATTTGGATTAGGAAGCCCAAAGGAAAACCAGGATCTTTTTCAAAGTAGTTTAAACTTGGAAAGTTTTCTTTCATGAATATTTAGGTCATGAGTTAAAATTAAATATTTTAAAGAAATATATACTATAGTTAAAAGCAATACTATACTCTAATGACCATAATAAAGTAACTTTCTATCAAACACATGTTAATATATACAGAATTAGAATTGGAAACAAGACTCCAAAGGGCTCTCATTGATATCACTCATTCTTTGTGATTTGCTTTTTTTAATGATCATTATGTCATGGATACTTTCTTTGAAAAAATATTTGATTGACACCAGATATGACAAGAACCAAATCACATCACAAAATAAGAGTTTAACTGCTGTAAGTCTATTGTCATAAAAAGCAGAACAAAGTCAAAGTAGATTCAAGAGTAGCTGAGTCACCAGGAATTTAACTTAATTTGTCACTTTGGGAGACATATAGAGAAACAATAGCAGTTTATAATGTAAACTCCTTAGTACCCTCTTCCAAAGAAGGATGAGGTTTACAAACAGGACCAACTATACCATAATGCCAAGAGAAACAGTAGAATAGTAAAATTAGTTTAATGATTGTTTGGTAGGAAGTGTGTCTAAGCCCAGTTATGCTAAGGGGTTTTAAAGATGAAGATATAAGTAGGAACATAGAAATAAGATAGGACGAATCAATACAGATTATTATTTAACAAATAGTTCCACATTTGAACCCTATAGGTTGATTATAAATAACATGAAAGAAAAGTTTTATCTCTAGTTGATTTAGTTTTCTAGGTATTCTTGAAGGTGGATAATGTGGTATAGACTTTATAAGGTCATAGAATAATTCAGAACTTTCTAGAAAAGATTTAAAGCCAAAACAAAAAATGTTTATCCCAATGACATGTATGCCAAAGAAAAAGGGAATTAAGAATATTTTTCCTAGATTTTAATGGACACTTGGATAGAAAAAACTGTGGAATTACTGATCAATATTTATATCTGGGACAAGCCATATCAATTGATGAGTTGAACTCTAAGTTGTTCTGGAAGGAAACAGCAGAGTTTTTCACTGTCTTTGGAAAATTACAAAAGCCTTTTGATGAAATCAATATTCCCAGAGGGTAAAAAAAGGCCCAAATTTTTCATACCAACATTTGGTTCAAAGTGGCTGTATGTCAGACATAGAATACAATAGCCTCTGAAGAATTAAAAAAGCATATCACCCAGTTGGCAATGGGAGGGAACATGGTGGATCTGAACAGATTATAGCATATAAACAAAAAGAACTCCAAAGAAAAACTCTATACTCCATCAAACATTAACATAATCCCCCATTCTCTCTTTTAATCTAGTATCAGGTAAAGAGGTAACTTTCCTTGGAAGTGCCATCCCCTCTACTTGTACCCTTGATCATCTCTCTTTTCTCACAGAAATTTGTCCTTTGATTATCTTCTGTTTCTCAATATTTTTCTCTTCTTATTCTTTACTACTTTTTAAAAAATTTATCCTAATTCCTCTAATTCTTTTAAAAAATTATATGATTCTACCAATCTCTCAAGCCAAAGTTTCATATCATTCTTCCATTTCTTAGGAACTAAAATCCCCCGGGAAAAAGATCTACAGAAAAAAAATCCATTTTCTTATTTCTTACTTATTTCTCCATCCTTATAAGTCTGGCTTCTAATTTCAACACTTAACACATTGTGGTCTTTAATGAGAGATGATGTATTAGTTTCCAAATCAAATAATTTTGATTATTTTTCATTGTGTGCTTAACAGTCATCAAAAACATGTCCATATACAAAGACTAATTCCTTCTTGATATCTCTATATCATTTGATATATGGAATACCCAACTGTTCCAAGAAAATCTCTCTTCTCTAGGTTTTTATGAAATTGCTTTTTCCTGGTTCTTTTCTATCTCTATAGCAGTATCTCACTTTCCTTTGCAAGACCATCCATCTTGTCCCAGGCCACATGTATGGATATACCTGAGAAGTATATCCTCAGTTTCTTTTCTTCTCTACTTTCACTTTCTACCTACATCCTACCCCTAAAATTTCCCCCTCTTTTTAATTTCTCTTTTTCTGTTAAAGATATATCACTTCCCTTTTAATCACCCAAGGTTCTGCTATCATAGTGTCATTCTTAATTCTTGTGTCTTTCTCATCTTTGTGTCTAATCACTTGCCAAGTCTTGTTGATTTTACTACTATAACCCAGTTTTCCTCTGTTCCCTTCTCTTCATCCATATAGGTATCACTTACTTGAGATCTTAAATCCACTCTTTCCTGAACATTTGATGAAGCCTCCTATTAGGACCCCACTCTCCAATCTCTTCCAATCTACACTTATATTTCTGCAGAGCAGACCAGGTCATGCCATTAACTTATTCAAGAAACTTCAGTTTTCCTTTTGCCTCAAGGGGAAAAAATAAAGTCTTCTATTTGGTTCTTAAAGCCCTTTCAGTATGATTTCATGCTACCTTTTCTGACATTGAACGTTACTCACTGTGACTACAAATTATCTCCAAATAAACCAGATCCTTTCCTTATCATCTCCTGTGCTTGCATATTTGCACACAGTTTGATCCCTATGCCTAATATATACTCACTCTTCACTTCTGACTCAAAGAGTCCCCATCCATCTTCAAAGTCCATCTCAGATGTTACCATCTATGAGAAACATGACTAGACTTTTTCCTCTACTTGAGATTACTGCTGCCCTTCCCTAGAAATGATTTGGTATATATTTTGTGTTTACATATTCTAGGTGTGTGTATTGTGTTTTCCAAGTAGAAAATATAAGTCCTGTAGAGACAGAACTTTTATTTTTAGTCTTTAATTAAAAAAAACTTTATTTTTAATCTCTTTTAATTTAGTTAATACTTAATAAATATGTGTTGAATTGAATTAAATATGAGACTGTTTTGAAAGGGAGAAAAATTGAGTCATCCTTTTAAGGCATCAATATGAACCCCCCTGGTAATGTATTTGTTGCTTTCTTTTCATAAAGATCATTAAAACTGAAAGTCTTTCCACTTGGCCATAAGCCCACTGGTTGGAGGTGATTTGTTGATAAGGTAGTATAAAATATTATCCCAGTAGGGTTTTATTTTGTGGGTTTCCTTTGCTTTCACATTTACATTCAATTCTCAAAGAACTGCTACTACTATTGAGGGAAGAGAAAACCTTGTAAACCTGGAAAATAAAGTAACAACATCTGCCCATGCTGTGTCTGGCTCTGGGTTGGAGAGCTTTTTGTGCCAGCAAATTTTTTCACTCAGCATGAATAACAGCATCCCTGAAACATCTTACTTCTTATGTCTTTTTGAAGAACCCAAAATAAAGAGGTTTCAGAAGCTATACTCAAGCTCAAAGGTTACTAAGCTTGGAATTTGATGGCAGTTTGGGGGGGGCAGGTGTGGAAATGTATACTGTCTAGAATGTCTGTTTTTAATTCATTTGCTTATGCTCTTTTCTTCAAATCTTGCAAATGATAATATAAGGATTGAGTGGTTAATTTTCTCTTATATATATATATATATATATTAATTGGTGAAGGGAATATGATAGCTGCTAATTTGTTCAAAATGGGAATAACATTTTCTTCTCTGAATCAGTTATACTCTAGTCAAGCAGTTTTCTTTAATGTTGTCCATATACACATCATTTCTGGCTTTTCTCATCTGTTCTCTGTGTATACTATGTGCTATTATATTTATCTTGGATCATCTATCTATCTATCTATCTATCTATCTATCTATCTATCTATCTATCTATCTTTCTATCTCCTTGTCTGCCTGCCTATATGTCTTCCTCTCTAACTCAATTTCAGACTCAATCTATCTTTCCACTCTTTTGATACTCAAGAGTCAGCAAAGTCATGATTCGGTATTGAAGCTGTAAAGTCGGGCCTCTTGGGATATACAGTGGCATCTCTTATCTTTTTCCACTTTGAAGCCTTTGCACAGATTGTGGCATAGTCAAAATGTGCAGGTGTTTAATTTCTGCTTTAGCTTTCAATATGCTGCCAGAATTTTGAAAGGGTGAGAATCATTTTTAATCAATTCTGACACTCCAGTGAACATTGAAGGGTCTGTAGATATCAGCAATATTGTTCACTTTCTTGTTGACACCAAGAAATCCCTAAAGGAGTTTCAAGCTTACCTTGATGAATCCCAAATCTGGAGAATATGTCAGTTAGTTCACCAAGTCAAAGTCCTGCCAAAGACTTTAAAGTTATTTTCTTAATTATCTGTCATAAAATATTAGAAAATAATGGTAACTTAAGATCTCCTCTCCAGGACAGCATTGTAGTTTATGTTTACAATGTTTACTATCAGCTCTGCACAATTTCCTCTAAGTATAGTAGATCGATAAGGAATTGACCATCGGGTGACCATGACTGTCCCCATAGCTCAGAATCACCTCTTTCCCAGGCCTAGCCTCAGTTTTCCAAACCTGAAAAAAGTTAACTTTTATGCAAACACTACATTTCCTAAGAACATTCAACATATTTACAGCTTTCAGATCCAAAATTATAACAGATAATGGCTCTATGATTATAATGCTTACCTGAAAAAATGTGTCAGGATTGAAGTGGTTAATTCCTTTGTCATTCCTCTAAAAATAATAATCTTGTGCACTTTTGTTTTCCTTTTCACTTGACCATTTGGGGGCAAAGCCTGTACTTCTGTGTCTAGGATAGACTTCTCTTGCTTTTCTTCTGGGACCCATGGGACCCCAAAAACGAGTCCAAGTCCTATAGAAACCAGGTCTACTTATCAGGAGGTAGTCATTGCATTCTCAGAAATAACTAGTTCAATTTAAGTACCTTTGCAGTAGCCTTCATATATCTTTCCTTTCATTTTAATGATTATACTACTTTCAGCCTAGTCACCTAGCTCAGAACCTTAGAAGCATCATTGGCTCTTTCCTTTCTTTTATTAACTATTTCTAATCAGTTGATATTTTCTATCATTCCTTTTTCCACAATATTTCCCACATTTATTCCCATCTCTCTGTTCCTACTACCAGCACTCAGGTTCCAAGCCTTAACATATTTTGTTAGCTTTATTTTAAAAACAGCAAACATTTGCCACCAGCTGCTCTGCTTTGTTTGACTCCACCATCATCTTTATCATGCCCCTGAACTGGGTTCACACTTGCACATATCTCCACTTCTTTGTAGCTGCCTTTTATATGCTATCTCCTCCCCCTCCCATTAATAAGTTCCTTGTGGACAGGGACTGTCTTTCTCTTTCTTATTTGTATGCTTAGTGCTTAGCACAATGCCTTACACATAATAGGTTCTTAAAAAAAACAAACAAACCCTTCACCTTCTGTCTTAGAATCAATAATATGTTCCAAGGCAGAGGAATGATAAGGGCAAAGCAATGGGGGTTAGTTGATTTTCCCAGGTTCACACAGCTAGAAAATGTCTGAGGCCTGATTTGAACCTACTACCTGACATCTTTAGGTCTGGCTCTCAATCCACTGAGCCACCCAGCTGACCCTGTATTGGCTCTTAGTGAACATTTATTGTATAGGATGGTAGAACTTCTGAAATGATCTTCATTCTTCCAATATCTAACTTCTCAAGTATGTTTTTCAAACAAATGCATAAATGATTATTTTCATATGCTGGTATAATATGCCACTCTCCTATTTAGAAATCATGAATGTCTCCCTATTCCATATAGGATATATTCCAATTTTTTCCCCTACAGCTGCAAGTAGCATTTTCTTTTTTACTACCTGGGATAATCTAGAACAAAAAGACATTTACTTGAAAAATATTTGAAATGTATGAAATATGCCTTCAAATAAAATTTAAGATAAATACATTTGGGATGAGTGGGGATAGGGATATTGGTATAGGTATGTGGTGTAGGAGAAGCTCACCTGTAATGTGGAAGTCAAGAGAAGGAATCATGCTATTTTTAGCCTATTCTTTTCAATAATTATTACTATTAATAGGTGTTAACTGAAATGTTTCTGCTCTAATGAAGTATTACCAATGTCTTCTAATTTCAGAGTCATGGGATAAATTTCTTATCATATTGCCCTACCATGTCCACATCCCTTAGTCTGTCCATCAAAAATCTCCCTAATTCTGGTTCATCTTTCCTCTACTTCCTTGCTTCATATTATTCTCTTATTTTAAATATTCACTGTACTTTACAGAAGATTGGACTTCTGCCTTCTCCCTAAATTTTTCCTGCCTAATTCTGCCCATAACCATGTCTATAATCTCCTCAAACTCCCCCAGCATTAAGCTTAGAATATACTTTCTCCCTTGCCTGTCAAAATCCTTTTCTTCAGAGATCATGTTACTACCTTCTCTGTAAATTCTTCAGAGTCCTCACCTGCCCCCACTTGAAAATATTCCCTTACTCCTCTGTTAAAACACCTTGTCTATGCAAAGAGTCCTGACAATTTTTACAATGACAGACATAAAAATGGTCACTAAGAAAAGCTGGATTTTCAGTGTTTATAGTAAGAGGAGGAAGTCCCTTGATTCCTCCTACTGAAAGTAGAATAGTGAAATGAGATCATCCTGGAATTGCAAAGGACCTCAGAAACCAGGTAGTTCAATTCTTCATTTTACAACTGAGAAAAGTGAAGTAGGGAGACCTTAAGGGCATTGGTCAAGGTCAGAGCTCCCCAAAGTTTTTACACAGGGGGCCAGTTCACTGTCTCTCAGACCATTGGAGGGCCAGACTATGAAAAAAAAAAAATGAACAAATCTGTATAACGCTGTCTGGGACAGTGGAAACCACAGTGCTATCTGTGATGAGCCTGTCACACCTTGCACCGGCCCAGCACTGCCACCACTATCCCCGGCAGCAGTATACACAGTGTGGAATCCCTTCCCCCAGATCGCTGCTCACCATGCTGAAGTCTTCCATTGTACATCCACATAATCCTTTGCATGGTACCTTGTTCTCATTCAGTTACTCTCAGAACAAGGCGCCATACAAAGAATTATATCACCGGAAGTAGTACTGTACATGAGCGAGGCTGGGCTTTGTCACACCACCACACACAGTGCTCCTCTCATTGACCACCAATGAAAGAGGTGCCCCTTCTGGAAGTGCGGTGGGGGCTGGATAAATGGCCTCAGGGGGCCATAGTTTGGGGACCCCTGGCCCAAGGTCATTCAAATAGCAAATAATAGATGCAGGAATTGAATCAAGGAGCTAAATCCAGACCTACATCTTTCCCCACTGAACCATGTGAGACACAACAATAATTAGTGGCTGCATTCCTAAATTTTATATCTTGTGTGAATTGATTGATATTTTTAGCTAAATTAACTGAATGTTTTGATATTATTTAGGCAAAAATTCAGGAACATAAAAGAATATATTCCATGAACAGCATTTGAAAAACTTGAAAGGCAAATGAGAACAATTAATTTGCAAATTACCTTGCATCATCCAATGAACACTAATTTTCTTTATCCATATTCCCTTCAATCAACAACAATGGATTGAGTCAATCAATAGGGAAGTAGAGCAGTAGTTACATTGTTTAAGACACTTAAAATACCTTTGAGATATTAATTCTTTTGGCTTATTGCTTGTGAAAATTAAAGCAGACATACACATAGGAAAGTCATGTTACTTGTATGGTTTATGTAGTTATAACATTTTACTTGATCTTCAAATACCTTTTTCATTGCAGCAATAAAAACAGTCCTCTGTAGGGCATAAAGATAAATCTACAACATTTACTGCTGATTATAGATTTAACTCAAGTTATCTGGAAATGCTCTGTTTCTCATTTACTTTTTTGAGCTCCAGTGAACTGTGTTTAGGCTACATTTGAGATTTTTCTTTCTAGGAAGAAAATTGTGTCATGAATTCTGATTTGCATGCTTGTTCCTGTTGTTTTCATTTTCCCTCATAGAAATTCTCAGCTACTCATTGCTTTGAATTAAGTTTAGTCAGCCTGGTTTATCTCTTTATAGTTTTGAAAGATAAACACTTAGTAACACCAATGAAAGTAAAAACTTGGATTTAATGAGGAGCAGTGGCTGAAGTGATTTTAAATGCAGTCATTGTTAGACTGGTTGTATTGGTTTTAGGATTCTATCATCAGCTTTGAATGACCTAGAGAGTTTTATAATTGAATAGTTGGCAATCTGATAGACACTGTTGGAGACCAGTACAAGAAGTACTGGTATCAGGCAGAAGAGATAACATTCCTGAACAAGAGAAGTCTCTAAGATTTCTCTTGCTTTTTTGGCATATATTACCAATGGAAAGTCAATGATCAAACATGTAAACCAACAGAGTCAACCATACAGATGAGAGATATTCCTTGGTCTTATTCCAAGGAGGTTATCAGGTCTGGATTGCTCATTAGAATGAGTGTAGTCAATATTCCAAGACATTTAGGGAACTATATTTAACTGAGGATCACATTTTATTTAGATTCAAAGTTTCTTTAGAGGCATTTTAGAAAAGTCAATTTATATTATTTTAGAGGATTTGAGACAAAGGTTACTAATAAGAATTATATTATTCCTTGTTAAGAATTTAATAATAGTTGCATTTTTTCATTAATCTATTAAAATGTTGAACATGTAAGTAGATAGTTCTCATATCTCTTTATTTTGAAAACTTAGCTAATAATTACTGGAGTTTGAATTAAGCATATTTCTAAAATCATTATCTTAAAAATAATATAAATACTTATTCCACTCCTTTGTAGGATAGTTTCTCTCATTCCCATTTGGATGTGCTTTGCATCTTTATTTCTTAGAGGTAATAAGTTTGTAACATCTTGCCATGATATGTAAATGGTGATATCAGGACTTCACTGATGACAGTATTTGTGTGGTGTTCTAATTAGATTATTGGATTTAAAAAATTTATATTATTTTGAAATAGTGGGAATATTCTTGGATTCAGTTAATGACTATCACAAACTTTTATCATATTTTTCCCAATTCATATTCTCTCTCTCCCTCCTTATGTCCCCTCCCCCCTCTAGAGAAGAAAACAATATTTTATAAATATATTTTCATCATGTTGTGAAAGAAGATATATTTATCTAAGAAAAAAATTAATAAAGGAAATAAAGTGAAAATGGTTTGGTTCAATCTGTATTCAGACTATATTGGTTTCTTCTCTGGTGATAGAAAATATCTTTCCAGATTTTGTATGTGTGTGTGTCATCATCCTAGTCATTATTTCTTGTGTCACAATAGTATACAATCATATACCACTAATTGCTTAACTATTCCCCAATTGATGTGCGTCCCTACAGTTTCCAACACTTTGCCACCACAGAAGTATTGCTGTATTTTTGTACAAGTAGTTCTTTGATCTTTGATTTCATTTACAATACAAATCTAATATTGGTATTTTATTGGGTCAAAGGATCTGCATGGTTTGATTACCCCTTGGACATGGTTCCAAATTGTTTTGAAGAAGTGTTATAATCAGTTCACTACTTTCCCTACAGTATATATTACTGACTTATCCCATATCCCCCTGTAAAATTTATAATTTTCGAAGATGGCGGCTTAGAGAAAGCTGAAGTTCAGATCTCCGGAAAACCCTTCCCGACCGATCTCAAACTAGAAGCTCCTAAGGCGCCGAAATTCAAAACGATCAACAGCACAGACCCTGGGAACCCTCCTCCTGGACCTGGACCCGGTTCAAAAGGTACGGCTCCCCTTAAAAGCCAGAACCCGAGATCCCTCGGACCTCAGGGGTAGGAGCGCAGAGTCCAAGGCTCCCGGAAGCGGCAGCCGCGCCGGGCTCAGAGAGCAGGGTCTGAGGAACAACAACCCTCAGGGTCTTCTACCCAAGTCCCAGTCCAGGTGAAAGTTACTGCCTGGGGCCTCCGCTGCAAAGAGCTGGTCAAAACAACAGCAACCCTCAGGGCGGGCAAGACAGCCTCACGGGCTGGATCCTGCTATCCAAGTCTCAGTGAAAGTCTGTGCTCTCGGAGCTTGGGGAAGCGGCAGCCCATCCCCCCGCAGGCCGACAAAACAGCCTCACGGCCAGGGATTCTGAAGGCAACTTCCAGAAATCGAGCCAGGGGGAGAGTGTGGCCTCGTGGCCCGACCCTTCCATTCCAGTTCCAGTGAGGCATATTCAGTTTAACCCAGGGAACGCTCATAGAACCAACATCTGCCCAGGACTAAAGCCTCTGATCACCAGATAAAGACAAGAAAAGCCAATCCTCCACGTTCAGAGATGACAAACTCCACAGAAGCACAGAAGCCCCAAAATACCAAGAAAAATAAGAAGAAAGGGGCGACTCTGGACACATTCTATGGAGCCAAAATACAAAATACAGAGCAGATAGAAGAAGATATACAAGAAAATTCTCCAAAATCTTCCAAAGGAAATAGAAACTCTCCACAAACCCATGAAGAATTTGAATCAGAAAGGACCAAAAAGATGGAAGCCCTCTGGGAGGAAAAGTGGGAAATGATGCAAAAGAAATTCACGCATCTACAAAACCAGTTTGACCAAACTGTAAAAGAAAACCAGGCTTTAAAGCAAGAACTAATAAAGCAAAGCCAAAACACCAAGAAATTAGAAGAGAACATAAAATATGTCACCGACAAGGTGATAGATCTGGAAAACAGGGGGAGAAGAGAAAATTTAAGAATAATTGGACTCCCAGAAAAGCCAGAAATAAACACCAAACTGGACATGGTGATACAAGATATAATCAAAGAAAATTGCCCAGAGATTCTAGAACAAGGGGGCAATACAGCCACTGACAGAGCTCACAGAACACCTTCTACACTAAACCCCCAAAAGACAACTCCCAGGAATGTAATTGCCAAATTCCAAAGCTATCAAACAAAAGAAAAAATCCTACAGGAAGCCAGAAAAAGACAATTTAGATATAAAGGAATGCCAATCAGGGTCACCCAAGACCTTGCAAGTTCTACTCTGAATGATCGTAAGGCATGGAACATGATCTTCAGAAAGGCAAGAGAGCTGGGTCTCCAACCAAGAATCAGCTACCCAGCAAAACTGACTATATACTTCCAAGGGAAAGTATGGGCATTCAACAAAATAGAAGACTTCCAACTTTTTGCAAAGAAAAGACCAGAGCTCTGTGGAAAGTTTGATACCGAAAATCAAAGAGCAAGGAATACCTGAAAAGGTAAATATTAAGGAAAGGGGGAAAATGTTATCTTCTTTTACTCAAACTCTCTTCTATAAGGACTACATTTATATCAACCTATGTATACTAATATGTGGGGAAAATGTAATGTATAAATAGGGGGTAAAGAAAGACCAAATAGAATAATGGTTCTCACACAAAGATTCACAGGGGAAGGGGAAAGGAAGAAAACTCCTATAAGAAGGAGAGGAAGAGAGGGGGGGGGTTTACTTAAACCTCAATCTCAGGGAAATCAACTCTGAGAGGGAAAAACATCCAGATCCATTGGGATCTTGAATTCTATCTTACCCAACAAGGGTAAGGAGAAGGGAAAACCAAGGGGGGGAGGGGGAGAGGGAGAACAAAAAGGGAGGGAAAGAGAGGGGGGAGGGGGAGGGAACAAAAAGGGAGGGACTAAAAAGGGAAACATCAAGGGAGGGGACAAGGGGGACTGATTCAAAGTAAATCACTGGACTAAAAGGTAGAGCCGAAGAAGAAAAGGTTAGAATTAGGGAAGGCAATCAAAATGCCAGGGAGTCCACAAATGACAATCATAACTTTGAACGTGAATGGGATGAACTCACCCATAAAACGTAGACGAATAGCTGAATGGATTAGAATCCAAAACCCTACCATATGTTGTCTTCAAGAAACACACATGAGGCGGGTTGACACCCACAAGGTCAGAATTAAAGGATGGAGTAAGACCTTCTGGGCCTCAACTGATAGAAAGAAGGCAGGAGTGGTAATCATGATATCTGATAAAGCCAATGCAAAAATAGACCTGATCAAAAGGGATAGGGCAGGTAATTATATTTTGTTAAAAGGGACTCTAGACAATGAGGAAATATCATTAATCAACATGCATGCACCAAATAATATAGCACCCAAATTTCTAATGGAGAAACTAGGAGAATTGAAGGAAGAAATAGACAATAAAACCATACCAGTGGGAGACTTAAACCAACCATTATCAAATTTAGATAAATCAAATCAAAAAATAAATAAGAAAGAGGTAAAAGAAGTGAATGAAATCTTAGAAAAATTAGAATTAATAGACATATGGAGAAAAATAAATAGGGATAAAAAGGAATACACCTTCTTCTCAGCACCACATGGCACATTCACAAAAATTGACCATACATTAGGTCACAGAAACATAGCACACAAATGCAAAAAAGCAGAAATAATGAATGCAGCCTTCTCAGATCACAAGGCAATAAAAATAATGATCAGTAATGGTACATGGAAAACCAAATCTAAAACCAATTGGAAATTAAACAATATGATACTCCAAAACCGTTTAGCTAAAGAAGAAATCATAGAAACAATTAATAATTTCATCAAGGAAAATGACAATGGCGAAACATCCTTTCAAACCTTTTGGGATGCAGCCAAAGCAGTAATCAGAGGCAAATTCATATCCCTGAAAGCTCATATTAACAAACAAGGGAGAGCAGAGATCAATCAATTGGAAATGCAATTGAAAAAACTCGAAAGCGATCAAATTAAAAACCCCCAGCAGAAAACCAAATTAGAAATCCTAAAAATTAAGGGAGAAATTAATAAAATCGAAAGTGATAGAACTATTGATTTAATAAATAAGACAAGAAGCTGGTACTTTGAAAAAACAAACAAAATAGACAAAGTACTGGTCAATCTAATTAAAAAAAGGAAGGAAGAAAAGCAAATTCACAGCATTAAAGATGAAAAGGGGGACAGCACCTCCAACGAGGAGGAAATTAAGGCAATCATTAGAAATTACTTTGCCCAATTATATGGCAATAAATACACCAATTTAGGAGAAATGGATGAATATATACAAAAATACAAACTGCCTAGACTAACAGAAGAGGAAATAGAATTCTTAAATAATCCCATATCAGAAATTGAAATCCATCAAGCCATCAAAGAACTTCCTAAGAAAAAATCCCCAGGGCCTGATGGATTCACCTGTGAATTCTATCAAACATTCAGAGAACAGTTAACCCCAATACTATACAAACTATTTGACATAATAAGCAAAGAGGGAGTTCTACCAAACTCCTTTTACGACACAAACATGGTACTGATTCCAAAACCAGGCAGGTCAAAAACAGAGAAAGAAAACTATAGACCAATCTCCCTAATGAATATAGATGCAAAAATTTTAAATAGGATACTAGCAAAAAGACTCCAGCAAGTGATCAGAAGGATCATTCACCATGATCAAGTAGGATTCATACCAGGGATGCAGGGCTGGTTCAACATTAGGAAAACCATCCACATAATTGACCACATCAACAAGCAAACTAGCAAGAACCACATGATTATTTCAATAGATGCAGAAAAAGCCTTTGATAAAATACAACACCCATTCCTATTAAAAACACTAGAAAGCATAGGAATAGAAGGGTCATTCCTAAAAATAATAAACAGTATATATCTAAAACCAACAGCTAATATCATCTGCAATGGGGATAAACTAGATGCATTCCCAATAAGATCAGGAGTGAAACAAGGATGCCCATTATCACCTCTACTATTTGACATTGTACTAGAAACACTAGCAGTAGCAATTAGAGAAGATAAAGAAATTGAAGGCATCAGAATAGGCAAGGAGGAGACCAAGTTATCACTCTTTGCGGATGACATGATGGTCTACTTAAAGAATCCTAGAGATTCAACCAAAAAGCTAATTGAAATAATCAACAACTTTAGCAAAGTTGCAGGATACAAAATAAACCCACATAAATCATCAGCTTTTCTATATATCTCCAACACAGCTCAGCAGCAAGAACTAGAAAGAGAAATCCCATTCAAAATCACCTTAGACAAAATAAAATACCTAGGAATCTATCTCCCAAGACAAACACAGGAACTATATGAACACAACTACAAAACACTCGCCACACAACTAAAACTAGACTTGAACAATTGGAAAAACATTAACTGCTCATGGATAGGACGAGCCAATATAATAAAAATGACCATCCTACCCAAACTTATTTATCTATTTAGTGCCATACCCATTGAACTACCAAAATACTTCTTCACTGATTTAGAAAAAACCATAACAAAGTTCATTTGGAAGAACAAAAGATCAAGGATATCCAGGGAAATAATGAAAAAAAACACATATGATGGGGGCCTTGCAGTCCCAGACCTCAAACTATATTACAAAGCAGCAGTCATCAAAACAATTTGGTACTGGCTAAGAAACAGAAAGGAAGATCAGTGGAATAGACTGGGGGAAAACGACCTCAGCAAGACAGTATACGATAAACCCAAAGATCCCAGCTTTTGGGACAAAAATCCACTATTCGATAAAAACTGCTGGGAAAATTGGAAGACAGTGTGGGAGAGACTAGGAATAGATCAACACCTCACACCCTACACCAAGATAAATTCAAAATGGGTGAGTGACTTAAACATAAAGAAGGAAACCATAAGTAAATTGGGTAAACACAGAATAGTATACATGTCAGACCTTTGGGAGGGGAAAGGCTTTAAAACTAAGCAAGATATAGAAAGAATCACAAAATGTAAAATAAATAATTTTGACTACATCAAACTAAAAAGCTTTTGTACAAACAAAACCAATATAACTAAAATCAGAAGGGAAACAACAAATTGGGAAAAAATCTTCATAGAAACCTCTGACAAAGGTTTAATTACTCATATTTATAATGAGCTAAATCAATTGTACAAAAAATCAAGCCATTCTCCAATTGATAAATGGGCAAGGGAAATGGATAGGCAGTTCTCAGATAAAGAAATCAAAACTATTAAAAAGCACATGAAAAAGTGTTCTACATCTCTTATAATCAGAGAGATGCAAATCAAAACAACTCTGAGGTATCACCTCACACCTAGCAGATTGGCTAACATAACAGCAAAGGAAAGTAATGAATGCTGGAGGGGATGTGGCAAAGTAGGGACATTAATTCATTGCTGGTGGAGTTGTGAACTTATCCAACCATTCTGGAGGGCAATTTGGAACTATGCCCAAAGGGCGACAAAAGAATATCTACCCTTTGACCCAGCCATAGCACTGCTGGGTCTGTACCCCAAAGAGATAATGGACACAAAGACTTGTACAAAAATATTCATAGCTGCGCTCTTTGTGGTGGCCCAAAACTGGAAAACGAGGGGATGCCCATCAATTGGGGAATGGCTGAACAAACTGTGGTATATGTTGGTGATGGAATACTATTGTGCTCAAAGGAATAATAAAGTGGAGAAGTTCCATGGAGACTGGAACAACCTCCAGGAAGTGATGCAGAGCGAGAGGAGCAGAACCAGGAGAACATTGTACACAGAGACTAATACACTGTGGTATAATCGAACGTAATGGACTTCTACATTAGTGGCGGTGTAATGTCCCTGAACAACTTTCAGGGATCCAGGAGAAAAAAAACACCATTCATAAGCAAAGGATAAACTATGGGAGTGGAAACACCGAGAAAAAGCAACTGCCTGAATACAGAGGTTGAGGGGACATGACAGAGGATAGACTCTAAATGAACACTCTAATGCAAATACTATCAACAAAGCAATGGGTTCAAATCAAGAAAACATCTAATGCCCAGTGGACTTACGCGTCGGCTATGGGGGGTGGGGGGAGGAAAAGAAAATGATCTATGTCTTTAACGAATAATGCTTGGAAATGATCAAATAAAATATATTTTAAAAAAAATTATAATTTTCATAATCATTGCCATATGTGTCAGTCAGATATGTGTGAAGTATTACCTCAAAGTTGAATTTATCTAGTTAATAATGATTTGGAACTTTTTTCACATGATTATAAATAGTTTACATTTCTTCATCTGATAACTGCCTGTTCATGTCGTTTGACCGTTAATCAATTGGAGAATGACTTATATTCTTATTAATTCGAGAAGTGAGGCCCTCATCAGAGACAATTACTCTTATTTCTTGCCCTTTAAATGAACATTTTTTTCTTTCTTTTCTAAAATGCATTTTCATTTTCATTCCCAAAGTCTCTCTTCTCTGTCTTTTCCACTACCCATTGGGAAAACAATAAATATGGCACACATTATTCATCTGAGGTCAAACAAAACATTTCCCTAATAAACATCTTATAAAGAAATGGCAAGCAAAATAAATGAAGAGGAATTATTCTGCACTCAGAGTTCATCACTTCTGTCTCTGGTTGTGGATAGCATTTTTTATCATGAATACTTGGGATTAGTTGTGGATCATCTTTTAAAGTTGATTATTATTATAACATTGCTGTTACTATATAATATGTTCTCACTATAATAACTTCATTTTCCATCTGTTCATATAAGCTTTTCTCAGTTTTTCTAAAAGAATTCCTTTCATCATTCTATATAGTATTAGGATATTCCATTATAATCATATAGTTGTTCTGTCCCCAAATGATAGTCATCCCCTCAATTTCCATATTTGCCACAATATAATAGCTGCTGTGAATATTTATATATTCATGGTAACTTTTTTTTTCTTTTTGCTCTCTTTGGAGTATAAACCAAGTATTGGTATTGCAATGTCAAAGACAATACACAGTTCGATAGCCTTTGGAACATACTTCCAAATTGTTCTCTAATATGGTTGCCAGTTCACAGTTCCACTAAGAATGTATTGGTGTGACTATTTTTCCAAATCCCCTTCAGTATTTTTCACTTTTCTTTACTGTCAGGTTATCTAATCTGATGGGTGTGATGTTGTTGTTTAGTCATTTTAGTAATGTGTCTGATTCTTTGTGAATTCATTAAAGATTTTCAGGGCAAAGATCCTGGAGTGGTTTGCCATTTCTTTATCCAGTTCATTTTACAAATAAGAAATTAAGGCAAAAAAGGCAAAGTGACTTGTGCAGTGATACTCAGCCACTTTGTGTCTGAGATCAGATCTGAACTGATGAAGATGAGTCTTCCTGATTTCAAGTATAGTTCTCTATCCATTGGCCCCACTTGACTGTTTTAATTTAAATTCCTCTAATTATTTGATTTAGAGCCTCTTATTTTCAGGTAACTGTTGATATCTTTGATTTCTTCCAAAAAGTTTCCATTGACAATTTTTCAATTGGGGAATGCTGTTTATTTTTTATAATTTTGCTTCTGCAATTTTTTTCATATTTCTGCTTTCCTTCTAATTTTGCTTCATTGGATTTGTATTTGTGAAAATATTTTAATTTTGTATAGTTCAAATTATTATTTTACTTCCTATGATCTGAATTATCCCTTGATTGGTCATTAAATCTCTTATTATGCATACATTTCAAAAGTAATCTTCATGTGTATTCTACAATTTACTTATGATACCACCTTTTATGTCAAAATCATGTTTTTTTTTTAATTTAACTTGATAAATGGTATGAGAAGTTGGTCTATGCCTCATTTCTACCAAACAACTTTTCAGTTTTCTCACCCCTTCCAAATAACAAGGACATCAAGGTTTATAAAATACTAGGTTACCCTGGTTAGTTACTTCTGTGTAATGTGTGCTTAATCTGTTCCAATGTTTAACCTTTCTATTTCTTATCCTATACCAGTTTATGTTGTGGATTACCACTTTATAGTATGGTTTGAGAACTAGTATTGCTAGAACACTTTCCTTGATGTATTTTTCCCATTTATCCACTGAATATTCTTGAACTTTGGGTCACCAAGATTAATTTTCTTATTGCTTTTGCCTCTCTATAAGATAACATTTTGGTTGTTTAATTTGTATAGCACTGAATAAGTAAATTAATTTAACAAGTATTGTCATTTTATTATACTGGCCTGGTTTACTACGGAATAGTTAATATTTCTCCAATTTTGTTCAGATCTATCTTTATTTGTTTAAAGAATATATGATAATTGTGTCCATATAATTCCTGAATGTCCATATTCCTGAATGTGTCTTGGCAAGTAAACTCTCATGTATTCAATAACCTATATGGCTATTTAAATGGAATGTTTCCTTTTATTTCTTACTTCTGTGTTTGGACAGTAATACATAAAATTGTTAATGATTCATATGGGTTTATTTTATACTCTACAGCTTTACCAAAATTGTTCATCATTTAGACTATTATTTTTGTTGATTCTCTAGAATTCTTTGGGATACTGTCACATCAACTACAAAAATTGGTAGTTGTGTTTCTTCATTGCCTATTCTTATTTTTTAAATTTTCTCCTTTTCTTATCTCATTCCTCAAATTAATATTTCTAATATATTATTGAAAAATAATAATGATTACAGACATTCTTGCTTCAGTGTGATCTAAATGGAAAGGTTTCTTGTATATCCTCATTACAGTTAAAGCTTGGTTGTGATTTGATATAGATACTACTTATTGTTTAAGAAAAATTGAATTTCTCTCTATGCTTTCTAGAGTTTTTTAATAAGAATGAGCATTGTATTTTTAGAAGCATTTTTACTGATTCTATTGACATAATTATATGATTTTGTTATTGATATGGTAAAAATATTTTTAGTTTTCCTCATATTGAAACAGTCCTTCAATCATGATATAAATCTGATCTGGTCATGAAGTGTGATCTTTAGAAGTATTTTCTTTACAATTTTCGCATCAAAATTCATTAGTAAAATTGATCAGTAGTTTTCTCCTTTGTTTTACTTTATCCAATTTAGATATCAAAACCAATTTTGTCATTGAAGGAATTTGGTATAACTATTTCTTCATTTATTCCTGGGGAATTTTTTCTAAGGGAATTCACTTATGCCATGTTGATTTCTTTTTCTATAATAAAATTATTTAAATGTTATATTTCCCCTTCTATGCAAAAATTTTGTTAATATCTGTCATTTTCCTTTAGATTGTCAGTTATGGGCATTCAGTTAAAAAATAGCTCTTAATAATTGCTTTAATTTAATGTTCATTTTGGGGGCATTCACATTTTTATATTTTTTTCATTACATCCCCTGAGTTTCTGTAGTTTTTGTTTCTCCAAATAAATGTTATTTCATATATGCTATATAATATTAAGTGTTGGTTTAACACTTTCTAAATTATTTCAGGAATTATTGGCTTTTTATAATATTGGGATAGCTCAATCATTCACCTAATGTATATATATATATATACATATATTCTTGTATATGTATATATAATTTATTTATTTTGTTTCCATAAAATTGTTTTATGATCATATTTGTTTTCAAATGTATCATGATATATGTATTTCTGTTTACATTGTGTATGTTGCAGTTCTTTTAAATGAAATTTGTTTTTTAGCTTTTCCTTCTATTTTTTAATTCTTATAGAGAATTAATGATGATTTTTAACTTGCTTTTTATTCTGCTTATTTATTGGATCTATGAAGTTCCTTAATTACTTTATTTACTAAATCTCTGAAATTATCTAAGTAATAAGTAATTTCATTTTTCATGCCTTTAATTTTGTCTCTAATCTTATTCCTATTTTTCACTTTTCTAGAAATGTAACAATAGTGAGAGGAGCAATAATGATTAAAAGTTTATTTAACTAGGAAGGTTTCATATATTTATCTCTTGACAAGTCAACCTACCTTTTATCCTAAGCTATGTAATTTTGATTACAATAGTTCACTAACATGATCATGTTCTTTAGTGGTTTTAGTATATGTAAGAAGTACTATGTTTTTTTTTATTTTTTCTATAGAATTAATATGAACATATTATATTTTGCTATTTTTAAAATTTTACTATAATTATTTGTGTTATTTTTTTGTTTTTCTTCTACCAGTAACATTACTAGACTTTGCTCATAATGAATATTTTACGTAATAGATTGTTAGTCTTTTCTGCTAGGACTATACAATATTTGCATCAATATTTACTTGTGATTTGGACATATATTATTTGCCTTTGATTTATCACTCCATGAATGTGGTATTTCTTGTTATTTTTTTTCAATATGAAGGCTATATTTAGTCCATAAAATGTTTTCAGTAGAGTATTTTCTCAGTTTTTGAGGATTAATTTCTGAGGTATGTGTATCAGTTGACCCTATAATGTTCAACAAAATTCACTTACAAATACATCTGGCCTTGTTGTTTTGTTTTGTTTTGTTTCCTTTTTTATTCTTGTGATTTATTTATAATTTGATAAATTTCAGAAATTAGATTTGAGTTATTCAAGCCCTTAATTTTTAAAGTTTTATGCTCTTAAGCATTTTTGAACTTCAAAATAATCATCCAATTTATGTTTTCTTTATATACATAGTTTTGGGGGGGAATTCATTGTAATTTATTAAATTGGAAATTCTACAAATTTTAAAAGAACAAGTAGGCTTTAGATCATTATCAGATAGTGACTCTACAGTGGGAATATTCCATTTTCCTGAAACTAAACATCCTGGACTGCCCCACCTCAAAAGCTTCAAATAATTACTTATATTTCTATTCTGTTCATTGTTTATTTTAGTAATTTGGTGTTATTGTGTCTTTTAAAAATCAGCCTTATGAATTTTCATTTCATCATTTAACAGAAATATCTTCAAAGTTTTATTTGTCATTTCTTCGTGCCTCTTATTTTTAAATGTATGTTATTTTATCTATTTTAAAGTTATCTACCTTTACTTTTTTAGTTTAAGTTGGGAATTTGGTAGTTCTTTAATAAAATGCTCGGTTCATTAATCCTCTTTTTTCCCTATTTTGTTAATGTATGTTTTCAGAGATATTATTTTTCCTCTGAGGATTACTTTAGCTGCATTCTAAAAATTTTGGTATGTTATCTCATTTTATCATTACTTTTTTACATAGATATTAATTGTTTCTATGATTAGTTTTTGTTTTATTTCTTAATCAGGATGTCTTAAGTTTCAATGTAGGCCTACTTTTTTTGGCTTTTTCCCCATTGTTTTAATTAATATAGTATTGTATTATGATCTGTTAAAGATTTTTTATTTATTCATGACTTATCTGTAATGTAGAACATGTTCCCTTTTAATGAAAAGTATATGCCTTACTGAGAATTGTGGATATGTTTTCCAGTTCAAAAGTCATAAATTTCTAATCTATCTTCTCTAATGGCCCACTTTTATATTTTTCTTTTCGTTTCTCTGTTAAATTTATCTGTCTCTAAGAGAAGAATGTCAATGATATCTATAATTAAATTCCCATTTATAACTTTTAAAATTTAATGATATACCTAGATTCTATATCATGTATTGAGATAAATTTAATAATTATTTTGTCATTTCTTTTGTCAATAGTTCCTTTTAAAATATTTACTTATTTACCTCTTTTAACAGAGTTCATTTTTATTTTGACTTTTTGTATATGATAATTTCACTTTCTCCTTATAAAGCATGCACTGACACCTAGAAATTTTTAAGTTGTTTATTTTTTTCTTTATATTTTCCCTTTTTCTCTTATACAAGAAAGTGTTATCATAAATTCTTATTCATTTTTATTCCATTTCAGTTTTACTATCAAATTTAATCTATTCACAGAATTTTTATGTAAAAGTGTTTTTATCTTCGCTTGTTATTTGTTGTATTTCCTATACATATTATATCCCTTTCTGTTTTGAGCTTTTTCTGGGTAACAAGGGGTCAGGACAGTTATGTTGAAGATTTCATACTGGTTGAAAAGCAGCATGACAAAAATGGTTAAAATACCAACTTTTCAGTGAGGAAAATTTAGGTTCAAGTCATCTTTTTTATATAGGCACTCCATCTTAATCTTGGATGAGACACTAATCTTTTTAATAGCCCAGACAGCATTGTAAAATTAACTTCTAGACAAGGTGTTGGATATAGAAGTGGTGGATACTTCTTCCACAAGAGTTCACTATTTATTTTGATTAATGATTTTCTTTTCAACTAAGACTTAGAGTGAAAAACACTGAATCCAAGTGACATATAGCAAAAATAGAGTGGATTTCATTTAGAAATATGCTGCCAGCAAATAATTCTGAAGGTAACATAAGTGGTAATAGAGAATAACCTAGATGACAAGGTTGATTTCATCAAGACATATAATATTTCAGGTGCTCCTTAATGATATCTTTGCTCAATGAATGACAAGTACTTGTTTGTTTGTCAAGAATATGCTATGTAGTTATATTGAAAGTATGTTGAGTTAGTCCAATTATGCCTGTGACTCAAATAGGCAGTCTAGTTGGACCCAGAATTGGATAAGAAAAAAAAAAGGAGATTCGAATATATTTAAGGAATTGCATTAATATGAAACTATACTATGACACAAAAGCTCACATTTTTGCCATTAGGTTTCTCCCAATGATAAAATAAATCTCTAATCAAAGAGCAGCAAAATATTTAAACCATCAAAATTACATGTAACTCAAAAACCTATGGGGAGATTGAAAAATATGAACAAAAATCATCAAGAGTGAAAAGTTTTATATACACCTAAAGGAGAGAGTATCAACCTTAATGAAATCAGTATCCATTAAAATCAACTGAAATTTTGAATTATCTTACATTTTTAATATACAAAATTCAGTGGAGCAATAGATGTTATTTTTGTCCAACTACCTCATGATACAGTTGAGAAAACTGTGACCAGGGAGTTTCAATGACTGTATGGTCTTACATGCATATATACTAAATGCTTCAGAAGAGGTGATATAACCAAGATTGTGACCAAATTAATGTCACAGAGGACTATATAACATCAAAATTCCAATGCAATTATTTTATAGAGTAATAAAATAAAATACAAAATTAGTTCTTTTCCTGAGTGTTGACTAAAGGGATTTGGTCTGAAGAAGCATTTGTGTTATGAGGTGGGAAGGGTAGGAGTGGGTCAGAATTTCTAGACTGCTAATTTCTTAGGTCTCTTGGACCTATTTACTTGACTATTCAAATATAATAAAAATTATCTTTACCAATAATGCCAACTTTAACATTCCTATATTCCAATATCTAATAAAACATTATTTGCTATATCACATTATTTGATTATATTTTAAATCCAGATATGTCATTTTCTAACATTTTACTGCATAATTCTGTCTGTGGGAGAGTAGCAAACAGAGAAATCCTATAGCTAGAGGGCATAGTGCATAGAGAATTTAATTTGGAATAAGGAAGACATGAGTTTGAAACCTGTCTCAGACACTTACTAGCTGTGCCACTTAAATTTTTTCAGCCTCAGTTTTCTCACCTGTAAAAAAAGGAATAATAATGTCATTCTATGATTTAATATAGCAATACATTTTCACCCAGTGGTTAACAAATTAATATCACATCTAAATGATGTCAAGCAAAATGTGAGATAGAAACTGAAAAGCTTCAAAAAATCTGAATGACTCCAATATTCTGCATATCTATCATAAAAGGGCCAACCTAATATTCTTTAGTATCTGTTTGAAAGCTTTGCACTAAAAGTACTGCAGAAGACAACATAATGATATGTTATTATATATTCCTATAGACTTAAATTCCAAAAGAGTTAATAGTGGGCAGAATGGATCTTTTAATAAAATTTTCAAAGCTTAAGAATGGTCTGATATAAAACTGATTCAAGGAAGAGGGGTACAAACAATATCTACAGAATCAGAAATGAATAAATAGTATTAAAATTCTAGTTATTAAAATGAACATGGTATAGAAGTCATCATAACCTATATAAGTATTGATTTATTAGGACAACTAAATTCTCCAAATTTTTTTCACAAATATTTATTTGATGCAGATTGCATCTAAGTAGGAGAAATCTTTGAAAATAAATTTGTACTGCCTTAAATCTTTCTGATTATTATAATGAAGTTTATTCTTTCAAGAAGTGGTTAGGATTCTGGAGGAAGCCCTAATTAGTCATATATTGGGAAATAAGATAGGAGGGAAAGGGGAAGAGATTTCCAGCAGAGTCCATAGTATTTACTTTAGTGTATGGCCTTGTTCTACCAGTCTGGCAGTTGTCTACCATGAAGTTGGATAAAATGTTTTAATTCTTGTCTACTGCGGGTTTATTACTTACTACGTGAATAACTGTACTAAATCACTTCATAGAACCTAGTTTCCTTACCTGTAAAGTAGGCTTAATAATACCTGTAGTATTTATCTCACAGTTACAAGACTAAGGTAAAATCCTATCTTTTGCATGCCATTTTCCCTGGCCTAACCTCCTCCAACTAGTAATGCTTCTCTAAGATTACCTTCCATTTGCACTGTATATATTTGATATGTACAAAGACATTAGCATGTTGTCTGCCCATTAGAATGTGAGTTCCATGAGAGCATGAATGTGTTTTTACCTGACTCTGTATCTCTTTTGCTGGCACATACTAAGAACTTGACAAATATTTAAAGGCTTACTGATGGACTGAGAAGGAAGAAAACATTTCAGATTAGTTTAAAAAATTATAAGGAACAAGAAAGATTGTAAAGAAAAAAGACAGAATGATGGAATCAAGTAGTCAGAAGAATCTCCTTTATTGGGTATGTAGTTGTTATTCTAAATTTCTTTCTGAATCTCAAATTCTGTTGGCATTTTTAATGTTTCTTCTTTCAGTGCCTAAACTTTCTAACCCATCTCTTGGTCTCATACACATCATTGCTAGTCTTTTTTTTTTTCAAACCATTACCTTACATTTTACAATTCATATTGTGTTTTGCTTCCAAGGCAGGAGAGTAGTAAGGAGTAGGCAATGGGGGTTAAGTGACTAACTGAAGTAGGAAGTTTCTGAGGGCCCATTTGAACCTAGGAACTCCTCTCTATAGGCCTGGCTTTCAATCTACTAAACCAACTGGCTGCCCCCTCATTACTAGACTTTTAAAGAGAAGAGTTCAAATCCATATTCACTTTGCCAAATCCCCTCTACTCTATTTTTCATCCTGAAAATTTTGCTGAAACTGTTTTCCTCCCCCTATAATCAGCAACCATTTAATTGATAGCTTCAGTGGCACATTATCACCTTCTTTGTTGTCCATGTAGAGGTTCTCTCCTGCTTTTCTTTTTTTCTTTTTTATTGTTTTTTTAATCTGGATCAGATTTTTCTTTTTTCTTTTTTTAAACATTATTTTATTTAGTCATTTTCAAACATTATTCCTTGGACACAAAGATCATTTTCTTTTCCCCCCACCCCTCCCATAGCTGAGGCACAATTCCACTGGGTATCACATGTGTCCTTGATTCGAACCCATTTCCATGTTGTTGGTATTTGCATTAGGGTGTTCATTTAGAATCTCTCATCAATCATGTCCTGTCTACCCCTGTAGTCAAAAAGTTGCTTTTCTTCAGTGTTTTTACTCCCACAATTTGTCCTCTGCTTGAGGGTAGTGTTTTTTTTCTCCTAGATCCCTGCAGAATGTTAGGAACATTGTATTGACACTAATGGAGAAGTACATTACGTTCGACTGTACCACAATGTGTCAGTCTCTGTGTACAATGTATTCCTGGTTCTGCTCCTTTCGCTCTGCATCTCTGCCTGGAGGTTGTTCCAGTCTCCATGGAATTCCTCCACTTTATTATTCCTTTTAGCACAATAGTATTCCATCACCAACATATACCACATTTTGTTCAGCCATTCCCCAATCGAAGGGTATCCCCTCATTTTCCAAGTTTTGGCCACCACAAAGAATGCAGCTATGAATATTCTTGTACAAGTCTTTTTCCTTATTATCTCTTTGGGGTACAAACGCAGCAGTGCTATGGCTAGATCAAAGGACAGACATTCTTTTATCGCACTTTGGGCATAGTTCCAAATTGCCCTCCAGAATAGTTGGATCAATTCACAACTCCACCAGCAATGAATTAATGTCCCGACTTTGCCACATCCCCTCCAACATTCATTACTTTCTTTGCTGTCAGGTTAGCCAATCTGCTAGGTGTGAGGTGATACCTCAGAGTTGTTTTGATTTGCATCTCTCTGATTATAAGAGATTTAGAGCACTTTTTCATATGCTTATTAATAGTTTTGATTTCTTTGGCTGAAAACTGCCTGTTCATGTCCCTTGCCCATTTGTCAATTGGAGAATGGCTTGATTTTTTGTACAGTTGATTTAGTTATTTGTAAATTTGAGTAATTAAACCTCTGTCAGAGGTTTTTATGAAGATTGTTTCCCAATTTGTTGCTACCCTTCTGATTTTGGTTACATTGGTTTTGTTTGTACAAAAACTTTTTAATTTGATGTAATCAAAATTGTTTATTTTAGATTTTGTGACTCGTTCTATGTCTTGCTTGGTTTTAAAGTCTTTCCCTTCCCACAGGTCTGACATGTATACTATTCTGTGTTCACCTAATTTACTTATAGTTTCCTTCTTTATGTTCAAGTCATTCACCCACTGAGTTTATCTTGGTGTAGGGTGTGAGGTGTTGATTTAAACCTAATCTCTCCCACACCATCTTCCAGTTTTCCCAGCAGTTTTTGTCAAATAGTGGGTTCTTTTCCCAGAAGCTGGGGTCTTTGGGTTTGTGATATACTGTCTTTCTGAGGTCACTTACCCCAAGTCCATTCTACTTATCCTCCTTTATGTTTCTTAGACAGTACCAAATTGTTTTGATGAACACTGCTTTATAATAGAGTTTGAGATCTGGGACTACAAGGCCACCTTCCTTTGTATTTTTTTTTTTCATGATTTCCCTGGAGATCCTTGATCCTTTGTTCTTCCAAATGATCTTTGTTATTTTTTTTCTAAATTAGTAAAAAAAAAAAACTGGAAGTTCAATGGGTATAGCACTAAATAGATGAATAAGTTTGGGTAGGATGGTCATTTTTATTATATTGGCTCGTTCTACCCATGAGCAGTTAATATTTTTCCAATTGCTCAAGTCTAGTTTTAGTTGTGTGGAGAGTGTTTTGTAGTTGTATTCATATAGTTCCTGTGTTTGTCTCGGGAGATTTGATTTTGATTTTGATTTTGTCTAAGGTGATTTTGAATGGCATTTCTCTTTCTAGTTTTTGCTACTAAGCTGTGTTGGAAATATATAGAAATGCTGATGACTTATGCAGGTTTATTTTTTATCCTGCAACTTTGCTAAAGTTGTTGATTATTTCGACTAGCTTTTTGGTTGATTCTCTAGGATTCTTTAAGTAAACCATCATATCATCCACAAAGAGAGATAACTTGGTCTCCTCCTTGCCTATTTTAATGCCTTCAATTTCTTTTTCTTCTCTAATTGCTACTGCTAGTGTTTCTAGTACAATGTTAAATAATAGAGATGATAATGGGCATCCTTGTTTCACTCCTGATCTTATTGGGAACACATCTAGTTTATCCACATTGCAGATGATGTTAGCTGATAGTTTTAGATATATACTGTTTATTATTTTTAGGAATGACCCTTCTATTCCTATGCTTTCTAGTGTTATTAATAGGAATTGGTGTTGTATTTTATCAAAGGCTTTTTCTGCATCTATTGAGATAATCATGTGATTTTTGTTGGTTTGCTTATTGATATTATCAATTATGTGGATTAATATTGAACCAGCCCTGCATTCCTGGTATAAACCCTACTTGATCATATTGAATGACCCTTCTGATCACTTGCTGGTGTCTTTTTGCTAGTATCCTATTTAAGATTTTTGCATCTATATTCATTAGGGAGATTGGTCTATAGTTTTCTTTTTCTGTTTTTGAACTGCCTGGCTTTGGAATCAGTACCATGTTTGTGTCATAAAAAGGGTTTGGTAGAATTCCCACTTTACTTATTATGTCAAATAGTTTGTATAGTATTGGGATTAGCTGTTCTTTGAATGTTTGATAGAATTCATTTGTGAATCTGTCTGGACCTGGGGATTTTTTCTTAGGGAGTTCTTTGATGGCCTGTTGGATTTCTTTTTCTGATATGGGATTATATAAGAATTCTATTTCTTCTTCTGTTAGTCTAGGCAATTTATATTTTTGTAAATATTCATCCATATTGCCTAGATTGGTATATTTATTGCCATATAGTTAGGCAAAGTAGTTTTTAATGATTGACTTAATTTCCTCTTCATTGGAGTTGATGTCACTCTTTTCATCTTTGATGCCATTAATTTGCTTTTCTTCTTTCCTTTTTATAATTAGATTGAGCAGTTCTTTGTTTATTTTGTTTGTTTTTTCAATGTACCAGCTTCTAGTCTTATTTATTAGTTCAATAGTTCTATCACTTTTGATTTTATTTATTTCTCCCTTAATTTTTAGGATCTCTAGTTTGGTTTTCTTCTGGGGTTTTTTAATTTGTTTTCTTTCAAGTTTTTTTATTTGCATTTCCAATTCATTGATCTCTTCCCTCCCTAATTTGTTAATATATGCATTCCGGGATATGAATTTTCCTCTGATTACTGTTTTGGCTGCATTCCATAAGGTTTGAAAGGATGTCTCACCATTGTCATTTTCCTCAATGAAATTATTAATATTTTCTATGATTTGTTCTCTAACTAACCAATTTTGGAGTATCATATTATTTAATTTCCAATTAATTTTTGATTTGGTTCTCCATGTACCCTTACTGATCTTTATTTTTTATTGCCTTATGATCTGAAAAGGTTGCATTTATTATTTCTGCTTTTCTGCATTTGTGTGCCATGTTTCTGACACTTAGTGTATGATCAATCTTTGTGAATGTGCCATGTGATGCTGAGAAGAAAGTGTATTCCTTTTTGTTCCTATTTATTTTTCTTCATATGTCTATTAACTATTTTTTCTAAGATTTCATTCACATCTTTTACTTTTTTCTTATTTATTTTTTGATTTGATTTATCTAAATTTGATAGTGGTTGGTTCATGTCTCCCACTAATATGGTTTTGCTGTCTATTTCCTCCTTACTTCTCCTAGTTTCTCCATTAGAAATTTGGGTGCTATACCATTTGTTGCATACATGTTGATTAATGATATTTCCTTGTTGTCTATACTCCCTATTAACAGAATATATTTACCTTCCCTATCCCTTTTAATTAGGTCAGTTTTTGTTTTGACTTTGTCAGATATCATGATTGCAACTCTTGCCTTCTTTCTATCAGTTGAGGCCCAAAAGGTCTTACTCCATCCATTAATTCTGACCTCATGAGTATTAACCCACCTCATGTGTGTTTTTGGAAGACAACATATGGTAGGGTTTTGGATTCTAATCCATTCTGCTATTCGTCTACATTTTATGGGTGAGTTCATCCCATTCATGTTCAAAGTTATGATTGTCACTTGTGGATTCCCTGGCATTTTGATATCCTCCCCAACTTCTGACCTTTCTTCTTTAGCTATAACCTTTTAAACCAGTGGTTTACTTTAGATCAGTCCCCCTAGTCCCCTCCCTTGATATACTTCCCTTTCTAGCCCCTCCCTTTTTGTTCCCTTCCCCTTCACCCGCCCTTCCCTCCCTTTTTATATTCCCTCCCTCCTTCCCCTCCTTAATTTCCCCTTCTCTCTTACCCTGTTGTATAAGATAGAACTCAAGATCCCAATGGATCTAGATGTTCTTTTCTCTCAGAGTTGATTTCACTGAGAGTAGGGTTTAAGTAATACCAATTCGCACTCTCTTCCTCTCCTTCTTATAGAATTCTTCCCCTTCCCCTCCCATGTGTATCTTTGTGTGAGAAAGATTGTTCTATCTAGTTTTTTTCTATTTTGTGAAGTATATCTTAGTGCCACCAACGATTCCCCCCTCCCTTTTTCTTTCTTATCCCCACTTTTTCCATATCATCTTGATGCTCCAATCTTTCCTTATGCATGATTCTTCTAATTACTCTAATGATACATACAGTTTTTGAGAGTTACACATTACATTTTCCCCCACATGTTAATTTGATATGAATGTAGTCCTTATAGAAGCAAGTTTGAATATAAGAAAAATAACATTGTTCTCCTTTTTCCTTTCTTCCATATCTACCTTTTCATGTTTCTCTTGTTCTTTGTGTTTGGATGTCAAACTTTCCACTGAGTTCTGGTCTTTTCTTTGCAAAGACTTGGAAATCTTTTATTTTGTTCAATGCCCATACTTACCCCTGGAAGTATATAGTCAGTTTAATGGGTAGCTGACTCTTCGTTGGAGACACATTTCTCTTGCCTTTCTGTATATCGTGTTCCATGCTTTGTGTTCTCTTAGCATGTTCACTGCTAGGTCATGTGTGATCCTTATGGGGGCTCCTCTATATCTGAAGTTTCTCTTCTTGGCTTCTTGTAAGATTTTCTCCTTAGCTTGGAAGCTCTTGAATTTGGCGACTATATATTCCTGGGGGTTGTCTTTTGGGGATTTAGTATAGAGGGTATTCTATGAACCCTTTCTAGTTCTATTTTGCCCCCTTGCTCCAGAACATTAGGACAATTTTATTCGATGATTTCTTGTATTATGGCATTGAGATTTATGTTTATCTCTGGGTTTTTGGGTAGACTAATTATTCTCAAGTTGTCTCTCCTTCCTATGTTTTCCTGGTCTATCACCTTGTCAGTGAGATATTTTATGTTATCTTCTAATTCATTAATTTTTTTGACTCTGCTTTATTAATTCGTGCTGTTTTACAAGATCATTGTCTTCCAGTTGCTTAATTGTGGTCTTTAAGGACTGGTTTTGCTTTTCAGTTTGGTCTGCCCATCTGTTTGGGCCTCCAGCTCTTTCTCCAATTGTGAAGTCTTGCCTGTCAGGCTGCTGACCTCTTTCTGAATTTTCCCCATTTTTCTTGTCAGAAGGTTTCCATATTTTGGATAAGCTCCATTTTGAGTTCTTCCAGAGCTTATGGATAATTTCCATTTTGGGGGGCATGTTTTGATTTGGTTTGAATTTCATCCTCTTTCTCTTCTGTATTCTGGGTTTTCCCTCCATAAAAGTTTTCAATAGTCACCTTTTCCCCTTTCTTCTTGGAGGGTTGATCTTGGGCAGTGTGAGTCATCCCTTTGGTGGTTTTCCCTTTCCTTTTTGGTCAGTGGTCTGGGTGATATGGGCAGGTTTTCTGTTGATTTAAGTTGCCTCAAACTAGTTCTTCTCAGCCTCCGCAGTTTGTTAGCACACTCACCCCCGTGCTCTTCTCTCTGGTGAGCAGGAATCTCCTGTAAAACTGCTCTGAGGGGTATTTCCAAGGAGCCTGGTGCGCCTCCCCCACTACAATGAGGAGTGGAGCTTATGCCTCAGGCAGTTTCTAAAGTTTCTAGAGACACCACACTGTTCGCAGTTTGCAAGAGCCCCCACGGTCTGCCAGGTCTCCAGTGCGCAGAGTTCTCCAGTGTAACCACCCTGAGAGGTAGTTCCCTAGCAGTCCTCATTAAATCCCAGGGGCCCTGGTGTGTCCCCCCAGACAGAGATGTTCCTCACTCACTCGCTGTCTCTGGTGAGTGCATTGGCCCCTACTCTGGTTCTATGGGGAATGTGGGGGAAAGGCAGCTCAGTTCTCATTTTTGTGTAAGCTTTTCCTCCTTCTTATAGTGTGGAAATGTTCACTCCCCATGTACCTTCTTTACTGTGGTGTACTGGAGAGTCCCTCCATTCTTCCAAGGATGATTTTTATGCTCTTTTGAGGTCGTCTATTTCGTTTGATGCCAGGGAGAGGAAGTGATTTGCATCTAGATTGTAGCTATGTTTACCCGGAAGTCCCCTCCCCCTCGCTTTTCTTTATAGATAATCAGTTCTACTCATTTTTCTTTCTTCTCTAATTTCTAAGTTTGTACATCTATCAATTTTGTGCCTCTTCTTTTCCTTCAATACATCCCATCCCTTCTGATTCCCATCCACTCAATCTCAATTAAATGTGGTAGATCATTCAGAAATGTGCATTTCAAGTTTTGAGCACATTCTTCATTTTGAAATCTCTTATAAATAGTTTTAATTAGAGACCTCAAACTCATCCTGTCCTGGATTCTTCATCTTCTCTCTTCACTTGTTCTAATATATGTTTTTCCCTTGATTCCCAAGCACTTAGAAACCTCATTGTGTTTAGTTTCTTAACTTCTGAAATTCTCTATATATCCTTTTTATTTTCTTTGTAAGTTTACATAAGAAATTAGATTTACACTATTCATTTGTCAAAGAGAAAGGGGAACTACATTTAATAGGAAAAACTAATTAATTATGGAGTATATTATATAACTTCCCTACCACATAATTTATTCACTTGAAATCCATGTAATTAACCCTTAAAATGGCATGAGAACTTAAATATTGAAGACACTATTAATTATATTATTTAAAAGGTTGCTCATGGTTCAGGATTAGAATGTTCACAGTAAGTAAATTGGACTCTATAAAATTTAACATTCTTATATTTTTCTGATTACTTAGGAAATTGATATTCAACAAAAAGGAATATAGGAGCTAAGAAATATTCATAGCCCAAAGTAGCCACCCTTACTTTAATGTTTAAATAGCAACAAACTAATGTTTAAATAGCAAAGACCTGTTTCATATTTAGAGCAGAATATTTGAATCTGAAATGAGTATTCTAGACTAGAAGATTGAGATATTTACTTTAAAAATGCATTTTATGTTTATATTTTAATTTGACTCTTAAAATATTCCACCTATTGCTGTATTTTGGGTTGATTAACATTTCTCTAGAGAAAAAGAAAAACAGCTTTCAGTTAAGTTCAATGTAATTTCTATTACGGTTTTTAATTAAACTTTTATTTGGAATGTAAGATAAGAAGTGACTTAGCTATGATGATTTCCTTTACCACTGCTTCTGATATTTAATAGCCTTTTTATAACATCTCAGAACTGGGATTGTGGATACTGTTAAATCACTGGCAGAATCTAAATTGAAAGAAGGCATAATGTTCCATTTGACCTTTCATTTTAACATTTGAAATTGAGCCTAAAGGAGTAAAAATGAGTATTCTGCACCCTATGTAACTTTAAAAGCATTTATATGACACTTTTTATATTTTTAGAATAATATACGTTTTCCATTTTTTTCTAAGAAGTTTAAATTTTTACTGATCTTAAAGGATTCTTGAGGGTATTAAAAAAAGTAAAATTGAACAGTGCAGGTAACTTGTGTCTTGAGCAAATTTTCCAGACAGTTGATGCCTACACATCTAAAGCCTTAGATGTTGTTTTTGTTACTGGAAACACGGAGAAATTGGTGTTGTTGTTGTTAATATAACCATTTCATGTAACCAATATAATTTGACCTAAACATTATGAATTTTAATATTATAGATTATTCACATATTGTTAATGAACAATAATTGATTCTTTTGGAAGCTTTTGTTGAAACCAATTTATTGGCTTTTATTTTTTTAAAAGAGGCTAAAATGACACATTTTTAAAAACAACCCTTGAGAAAATGTGCCTGCAAATTATTTGTGGTTCTTTCAAAAAGAAATAATTATAAGGCATTGCACTTTCTTTTTGTCTCTGTCAGTCTCCTTTTCCTCATGTTTTCTTCTATGTCTTCCTTCATCCCTATTTTCCTCCCTTTATTTACCCCTCCCTCCCTCCTTCTTTCTTAAAGGATGATAAAGAGAGACTAATATTTATCATGTAAAATTCATTTCTCATTGCCATATTTTCAAATATCATATAATTCATAATTTTATAATAAATGTCATAACTTATTTATTTATACATTAATTGATTATTCCTTATAGTCCTCAAAGTGTCTCTTTCCTTATATCATTCCTAATGAAACCTTGATGGAGGAGAGGGAGATACCTTAGAAAAGGATCTCTACTTTTCTCATTTGGCATCTTCCAATCACGGAACTACAAGGAATTTCAGAGGCCCCTAGAAAAGTGAAGGCAAACCTTTTAGAACCTTTTAGAGATTGTGTGCTATTACCTGCACCCCCAGAGACCAAGTACCCACACACACACACACTTTCAGGGCCTGGGGCCAGGTTCTCAGTTGGCTTTGGTGCAAGAAGAAGCTGCCTCTTGCCCCTATGGGGACCTGCTGCTATATCTAAATGCACCAGGGGCTAAGTTAGGTGGCTCCTATTGGGCTTTGTTTGGCAAGAGAGAACTAATAGTATTGGGAAAGTGAGGGAAAGCAGGAGGAGACAGCTTCTTATGTGGCTTCTGCATAGCTCTCTCTGAGAGATACAACCTTAGGGCCTTTTAGGCTGCTTATATTTGCATGATAATGGTTCACCCTTGAAACAACAGACATGCTGGGAATGGGGCTGCCTATTGGGCTTTGACACAGGTTTGGGTAGGAGCATGGGGTGTAGAGAGAGCAGTTAGCCTTGGGTGGTGGGGTAACCCCCTAGACTGGTGGCTGAAGGGTAAGGAAAGAATGAAACTGGAGATCTTTTAGGGGTTGGGGCCAGACCAGGTGGTGAGAAAGAAGACATCCCCATGCCTCCCCCACTTCAGTTGCAGCAGTGGAGGGAGAAAGGGAGAAGAGTGACGTAAGTACTTGGATAATGGAAGGGAGTAAACACATAGAAGTAGGGGGGCAAAGTAGAGAGAGGGAAGAGAGAAACTCTACCCTGAGACTTCAAGCATGCCCACAGAGAGGTGTCTGAATGCCATCTTTGGTACACATGCCATAGGTTCACCATCACAGATCTAGACTAACTCCTATATCTTGGTGTTTTAGAATATTGCTTCCAAATGTTTTGAAACCACTGCTGTGTTGTGGTGTTTCTATGTAATCGATGAAGACAAGTTTTAAGATTCAAAAAATATTTCAAAATTATAGACATATATGGGATTAGCTTTTGTAGTTGCCCTGCTGAGCAGATGAAATTAAGTCACCATTCTGGCCCTTTTAGCAGGTTGAAGGTTCCTACCCATATGCTTTGTGCAATTAAATTAGATTCAATTAGTTTTTAGCTTAAAAGGTCCTGGGAATTGGATATAGGATAACTTAATTTAGATAGGAATAGAGAGAACCATGACAAAATATAAAATAATATACTAAGAATATAATCTTGATAAATTCCTTTATTAACATTGAGTTTTAAATGTGAATTCAGATTTCATTTAATTTAACCCAATAGGGGATATGGACTTCAGGAAATGGCCCAAAAGACATAGAATTTATTTGAGAATAGGGACAACTACTCCAAAATCTAATATACTCAGGATATTATACTGGTAAATCCCCTTATTAGCATTGAGTTTTAGATAGGAATTCAGAATTCATTTAATATAACACAGTAGAAGATCGTGGTATCCAAGAACCAGCATAAATGGTAAGATAACTTGGGAAAGGAGATAGAACACTATAGGAAGAAATAATGAATAGTAAGATCAAAATAAAATGAATGATTGGCTTTGGCTACTCCATTTAATCCTTGATTTCTAGGAGATATTCTGTTGAGTTGCAATAAATCATTTTATTTTGCATTGATTTCTGTCATATTCAGGGTAGATAATAAATTCATTATGTAGACTCACTCTCATTTCCCCATTAAAGCTATGTTGTCAATGTGATTATTATTTCTGGCATTATGTTGATGATTTAAGAAAGGTAAACCACAAATAACCAATTATTTCCAAATGTATATGTTGGTTTTTAAAAAAAAATTATAACACAGAAGACTTAATCAAAGCCAACCAACAGAGTGACTATATCTAACAGTGTATGTGACATTCTATACTCATCATTGTCCACCTACTTACCAAAAAAAATGGAATTGTGTTTGATCATGTATCCTCTGGAAACAATATTGATCATATTTAGATGAGTTTCAACATTGTATATTTTATATATAATTTTGTAGTCGTGTATATTGTTTTGACATTTCTTGCTTCAGCCTATATCAATCTATATAAGTCTTCTCCAATTTCTCTAAGCTGCTCATATTTGTCATTTATGGTAAAAGAATATTTCATTAAATTCATACAGCAAAACTTGTTAAGGCATTCTCCAATTGTTGAGTAATCACTTCATCTGTTGTTGCATTGTTTGTTTTCTACTCAAAAAAAATGCTGTTATGGATATTTTGGTGCATACTGGACCTTTTTTTCTTTCTTTTTCTTATCTGGAATATGTACCTAGTTGTGGAATCACTGAGTAAAAATCTATAAAATGTATTAACATTCAATGTGTAATTCCAAGTTGTTTTCCAGAATGATTAGACTAGTTCACAAATTCCTGCCAATGATGTATTAGTGTGCTTGCCATCATGATGCTCTTCCACCACTGATAATTCTCCCCAATTACATCTTTGTTCAATTGAATAGAAATGAGGTAAAACCTTGGAGTCATTTTAATTTTTATTCCTCCTGTTCTTAGTGATGAAGCACATTTGATTATTGTTGGTAGTTTATGTCATCTTTGATGATTTATTTTATTAACTATTTACTAAGGAATGACTCAGTCAATTCCTTGCATATCTTTAATATAAGACTTTTATCAAAAAAGTATTATGGCATCTTTTCTTTTTTTTCCCTACATTCAGTTTATTCATGGGAAAGCTTTGTAATTTTATTTTTAGTCAGAGATATCAAAGATTCTTTCTATGAAGAAACGCTCTCCAACCATGTAGAGTGGCATCTGTCCTTTAACAACTGGTCATAGAGAGTTGCCCTGGCATCTGAGAGGTTTCACTTTACCCAGATTCACACAGTCCATGGCAGAGGAAAGAAATGAATCGGTCTTCCTCACTCTGGGGCAAGCTCCTAATATAATTTGCCAGAGTGTCTCTCATTTTAGATACTTAAATAATCTGTCTTCTCTTTTGTGATATAAAATGTTACAAAATGTACTTTGAGTTCAGTCACTCCATGTATTTAATATTTTTTAAATGATGTGGTCTTAGATTAAGGTGTTGATTAAGTGTTGCATGTGGTGTATATATACTGTAAAATACTCCCTTGCTTTCTAGGTTACCCAACCATTCTTGACAAATAGATTTGACTAACTTGCCCCTTCAAACATTAGTTTATATATTTGGATTTATCAAACACAAGGCTACTATTTTCTTTTGGTTCTAGTTTTTGCTTGTCTATCCTGTTCTGGATTAACTTTCAATTTCTTAAGCAATACCAAAAACCTTTGATGATAATTACTCACTGATATAGTTTTGAGAGGCTGCAATTAAGTGGAGGTATAGTCATTATTTAGTTATCCCAATACTATGAGAGATTAATCAAGTATAATGACTATTTTCTGGATGAGAAAATTTAAGATTGGATATCTAGTCTTAACTAAATTCCTTCCAATTTTCTTCCAGAAGGGATAAGAATTCAACCAATAAATAGCATTCTGGAAGCTGTAGTACATAGTAATTTATTTGTCATACTCATGTTTAAGTGTAAGCTTGGCAGGAGAGACTGTGTTTGGGGATTTTTTTTAGTTCCCAGTGCATAGCACATATTAAAAAATAATCTTTGTTGGATAACAGACTAATGGAACTTCCATATATATAATACCATAGGATAAAACTTGGGAAAATTATAAGATGGGGAAGTTCTGTTGTTGTTCTATAATCATTTTAGAGTAGTTGAAAGAATACTATGGTGAAATCTATGGATGCACATGAATTTTTTAATACATGACATAAAATATATACGATTACATAAGAAGAGAGAGCAAGAAGGGTTAGAATGACATAAAAGTAATTCATAAAATGAATAGACCTTTCAAATAGTCATGAAAATTCTGAATCATTACCTTGGTTTTCTTTATCTTTTCCCTTATCATTTTACTAATAACACTGAATAATATTCTTCCATTTTGACCAAAAGATGATATATGTGCTTTGCATTGTGTTAGATAAGAGGTTTTGGAAAATTAGTCACTTTCATATTTCAGAAGAAATTCTTACAGTGAGAAAAATAAGGAGAAAATGTGAAGATGTTTCATTATCCATAGAATAGGTAGCTAGAGAAATGTGATAATACAATTTTCAAATTATAATAGCCTAACTCATAAAAATGTTGCAGTCAAAATCATAAGTTCATGAATATACTTTTAATTTGCTGACCAGAAAACGAATGATTTCATGTATTCACTGTCCTATATTTTTCCTTTGGGGGGGAAGCTATCACTATGCTTATTAGTTTATATCACCACAGTTTGAAATTCCTGAAATAAATATAAAACCTATTTGAGGATAAAGTTTCCTTGGTGTAAGTTTTAGTAAAACAATTAGTTGTTCTCTGAGAATTTTGTTATTTTGATGATGGTGGTTTGGGGGGGTTTTCTCATTCATTCGTTGTTGAGAGAAAATAATAGTTATTTGCCACAATCAATAAACCTTTCCAACACATAGCTGGCCATTACCCATGTCCAGCATTCTCTCTCTCATCTTCTTGCCTTTCCCTGGCTTATTTTGTCTTAGCTAAAATCTCATCTTCTATAAGAATCCATTCCCAATCTTCCCTATTGTTAATACGTTTCCTCTGATGTAATTGGAAATTTATATAATGGGTAGGTAGATATCTTATATGTATATATCTGTGTGTTTGTTGTCTTCCTCTGTTAGATATAAGTTCTTTAAAGGCAAAGGTTATTTTTGCCTTTCTTACCACAGCTCTTGGTATAGTGACTGCCATGTAGTAGGCACTTAATAAATATTTGTTGACATGACTAAACCTCTAATGCTTAATGTCAGAAACATATTAGATGTGCAAGCCTAGAAAAGTCACTTATCTTGAAGATTTAATTCTTTCATCTGTAAAATAAGAGGTTTGCTGTTAATGACTTCCAAGATTCCCTTCCAGCTCTATATCTAAGATGCTTTAATGAGAAGAGAGAGGGGGCATGATTCTGCTATAGTTGACTTCCTATCACCACACCTTTGTGGTATATTACACCTTCTTGTTCCAGAAGGATTTAGGGTGAAGTTCCATCCTTTCATGATAAAGTAATCAGGGCACCAAGGAATATTTATTTCATTCATCCACATTCCTGGACCCCATGAAATAATTATGTTGGTTGTAATTTGTTGAACCAAAAAAGGGCTAATATGTATTTCTATAGTGTTTTCTTCAAATTGGCTTGAATACAATGCATATTTGTTGCTATCTGACAGACTTGGGCCTACACAAGAAAGGACCAAAGTTTGTGTGTCCAGCCAGATATCCTTATGAAGTCAGGTAAGTTGATGAGTCTAGATCTAATGGTTTTATCGTGCTGTGAGGTGGTTTTGATGAATATCATTATTCCAGAAACTATTGAGTTGAAGTTCTCTGGAAGTGTGCTGAGTTGTTTACATTTAGGAAAAGAAATATTCCTTAAGAAATATATGCATGAAGTCCTGAACTTATCTAAACATATTCGCTTACTTGTTTTCCTAGGAATGCAAGTATTAGAATGGAATGGAATTCCCCTGACTTCTAAAACCTATGAAGAAGTACAGAGCATCATTAATCAGCAAAGTGGGGAAGCAGAAATATGTGTAAGACTGTGAGTTTTTCCCCATCTTTCTGTTTCCATTTTTTTGGCTTTCCATGGCTTATTTTTCTTTAAAGTTGTTAAGGTGGAACCTTTTGCCAGTCTAGGATTTTTCTGAAATTATCTGTAATTAGAAAATAAAGCTTAACAGGTTTTTTGGGGGGTCTATTATAAAACTAAAGCTCTTTAGCATAGAGAGAATGCTATTAATTTTACTTGTGATAAAATGTCAACAGTTCTTCCCTTTCATGTTGTCTACTAAACACACTTCATTTAGATGAAAGCCATAGCTCACTTATTTTCCAAGAAAAATGTACATCTAGGTTCCAATTGATGTAAATAATAGATCTCCTATAATTGCCATATTATTCAAATTAATGCTTCATATTTCTATTTGGGAGGGAACCAGTGATCATATTTTATATAAGTATAATTTCAAACAGTGTGAATTTGAATATAGGCAATCCCCATAGGGAATTCATTATTCACATCAATTCTAACCTAGCAATATAGAAAGCATTTCAATATGAACTTGCATTTTCTCTTTTAAAGATTTCACCTTAAAGAATCATTTTTATCAGCTCCTGGACTTTTCTAATAGCACTGCAAATATGTATTAACTACAGAAGGGGGTCATGCTTGAAAGTTGCTTTATATATCATTGATCACTTTTCATTTACTGACCTAAATAAAACACTGTGGTTAGAAGGAGGAAGGACCTTTTGTCTCAGGCTTCTTTTGTTTTCTTTAGGGATGTCAATATGCTCTCTGATTCTGAGAATCCCCAGCACCTGGAACTACATGAGCCACCAAAGGCTGGTATGTAAAAGTGATATACTTCCAATTGCCTAGAAGACAGATCCCTCAAATACATTTTTAAAAAATTAAATAGATTTAGTTTTGCAGAGATAGAGAGTGGAACTATAATTCTAAAAGGAATTTTTAAATGACCACAGTCACTCTTTAAGAGCAAATGAGCATCTGCCCTGAAATTTGAGAAAGTTTCCTCAAGAATTGAGAGTTTAACTTGATTTGCCAAGGATCACAAAGTTAGTACATGCTTCAGAGGAAGGACTTGAACCTCTGTCTTTGAGGTTCCAAAGCCATTTCTCTATCCATTACAACATCCAGCTCCTCTTCAAATCATAATAAAAAATGCATCATTATTAAATTTAAGAAATAGGAGAACTACTTATACTTGTGCAACTCCTGATAGTTAACAGGTGCTTGCACTTTCATTTTATCATTTTTCCTCAACAACTCTAAGAGAAAGAAGAGAGTGTTGATTATGATTCTAATGTGTTTTTCTAATATTGTCCTGGCTTGTGTAAAAAAAAAAGAAGACTAGGAGAATAAAACTGCTGAGTACATTAACTTCAATATGAGATACACAAATCATACTATGTAAATGGGTCTACAGAAATACCCAGTTTGACCTCAGATCCTCAGATTCAGAATCTATATTATTTTCATAGGGAAAAAGAGAAAGAAAGCTAGGGGGGTTACATCAGAACAACAAAAATAAACTTAGGTGTGGTTGTCCAGGTGGGGATCAAAGTGTGTCGAAGATGGGGCTATTGATAATCCTGACATTGGATTAGATTAAAGAATATGTCCATGATATGGTTATAATGGTTTGAAAGAAGGTCTTGACAATCCACTGGAAAAGAGGGACTAAAATCTTGGTAGAGCAAGAAATCTCCATCGCCCTGAGCAGTTTGTTGTTGGATTATAAATAAAAAAGGGAAGAAATGGTATTTCAGAAAGAAGGCGTTTAGACTGAAAATGAACAATGAATTGCAGGATCTGAATAGCAGGGAATTTTGCCATACAGCTATTCTGATATTGAATTGATAAATAGAATTCTATTCTCACCTGAGCATATTTTACCTAAATGGTTAGCTTAACATTCATTCTATATTCTAAAGCTGATTTAACTCAGCTATTATAAGTTAATAGCTTGAACTATTTCTTACTACAAAATCAAGGTAATTAATACCAATTTTCAGTCAGTGATTGTTTATCAGTCAATAACAGCTCCTAATTAATAATTAAACTTATCACACAATGTAAGGGTTTAAGAAGTGCTTATTGAATGAATGAGTGAATGAAAAAAATAGATTTCATGAAATTCAGTAGCTTGTCCAAATTTGCCTAATTAATAAGTGGCATGGCTCAAGCCCAGGTCTTCATCTTTATTGAATGCAGCACTTTCTCTCTTCTCTTTGGTTGCTAGGTTTACAGTTAATACTAAGAAGTATTTATAAAAAACATTCTGAAAGAAATCTCTCCCCAATAAGCAAAGCCCTATTAAGATTTACTTAGAGATATAATGGATGCTTGGAAGGTAGAGAAAACAGACAAAAAAACCAGATCACATAAAGCATGTTTCTGGAACAAGAAAGAACTGCCCCTTTGATTCCACATACTACATTTTTCTTTTTCAAAATGAAGTACTTTATTTTCATTCTTTTGGGAAGGAAAGTTAAAAAGTTGGCAAGAACTCTGATTTACAACCTCTTCTGTACCTTTAACTTCTTTTGAAACCCATGAAAATTACTGATGATCAAGAAGCACATGAAGGAGCAAAGGAAAATAAGAATAAATTACACAAGAGATATAATTATGTACCTAATCCAGAAGCATTTAAGTACCTAACATGTGCAAGACCCTGTGCTAGGCCTTGAGATTTCAAAGACAAACATGAAAAGAGTTCCTGACCCCACAAAGTTATGATGTTATCCATAATATGTTAGTAATTTCCTTATAGTGTGGATGGAGGAGGTTATGGTTTGGCAGCAAATCTTTCTGACATGGATTTAGAACATAAAGCTGTTGTTACCTTATTGCAGTGGACAAAGCAAAATCCCCTGGAGTGGATCCAAAACAGCTAGCCGCTGAACTCCAAAAAGTTTCTCTCCAGCAGTCACCATTGGTCCTTTCTTCAGTTGTTGAAAAGGGGTCACATGTTCACTCTGGCCCCACATCAGCTGCATCCAGTGCTGTTCCTAGTCCTGGCCAACCAGGATCTCCCTCAGTGAGCAAAAAAAGGCATGGCAGCAAGGTGAGCCATTTTTAAATGTTACCAATTGATTTCTTCTTTCAGCTCATCTTTAGTTCAGTGCAGAACCGACAAGAGATGATTTTGAATTCCATGAGCTTTCTGCTCCAGCAGCTTCACTTTTCTTCTGATAACATAATTGCTAAGGAACAAAAAGTAAAACAATGTTTCTTATAGGTTAGGATCATTTCTTGCCATAATCTATCCTTTTAATCCATCAAAGTGAATTTTGCTTCTACAAGTATAAAGTAGATTATACTAGATCATTGGATTTTATATTCTTGGCAGATTTTTATTCTTACACATTTTGTACCAATAAAAGTAAGAGAAAGAAAAACACATATGTGACTTTAGGCGGGATAATTAAGCCTATCTCAATCTCAATTTAATCATATGTAAAACTGGGAAAAGGCCTGGATTGGATGGTCTCTTAGATACCCCCCAGCACTATAACCATGACCTTACAGTCCTAATTCTTCTTTTACAGTTCACTGGCCCCTCTACACATAGGGAGATTTCTAAATAAACAGCTCATCTTATCCCATTAACCCCTTTCACAAATAGGAGTGTATTCTTTGCACTTTCCCAATTCCAAATAGGGGCAGTGCAATTCTCACAACTAGCCCTTTGAAAGATATGAATTAAACTGATTTCTCTTGATTCCTAAAGCTAGTACTTTTGGGTTCTTTTATCCTTAGTCCTAGTGCTACTCTTCTAGTGCTTTCCTCTGATATTACCTTCCATGTATTCTGCTTGATGCATTGTTACTCTATGGAAGGCAGCAGATTTCCTAGTCAAAAGTTCATTAGTATTGACCAAAGGCTGTTGCAATCCTTTCAGAAAGAAATGGAGGACTGGATACAATCTATAGAGCAAATCTTTATTTATAGAGCACAAATGGAGAAAGAGTAAATTTCCAAGAGCGAGTTATGTAAGATGAAAATCATTTTCACTTCTTAGTAAATGGATAGGCAAGATGAAGACAAGTCAGAGAATTATGAGTTGTGTTTAAGGCTTTTGTACTCAGTTATGCTGAACTCACTAGACACACCCACAACTATAGGAGTTCATGTAGGTGTGTATACACATATGTATACATGCACACAGATATGCCATTATCTGTTTCTATATTATATGCATACTCCTATACATAAATGTAAATATGTATATTTACATGTGTATGTATGATGTGTACATATACATTCTCCTTCATAAGACTTCTTTGTACACAAAGATCTTTCTTTTTGTGTTCTATACACACCACACACACAAAATATTACATATAATGTTTCACACAAAAAAAACAATATAAATATATAATGCTTTGTGCACACACAAAACTATATATATATATATGTATATATATAACACATTGTGTGTATTTTTGGATGTGTAATTATAAAATTTTCTCAGCCAATAGATTCCTTCCTTTTCCAGAATCCAAATTCTTTGTAGTGAGTAGAAGCAAAGAGTTTTAAAGTTGGAATATAAATCAACTAATCTAATTCCCTCCTTTTACAGAGGAGGAGCCTGAGATGGAAAGAAATCAGATAACTCACCCAGGTTCTCACAGCTAGCTCTTTGGATGATAACAGATAAAATCTAACTCTTCTGATTCCCTAAACTTGTGGTTTTGGTTTCTTTTATCCTTAGCCCCAGTACTGCCCCTAGTGCCTTCCCTCTGAGATTTCCATCTATTATATATATGAGTCTGGATATAACCACATTAATATATATGTATATAGTACTCAGTTATCTGTATGTTGTTGCCCCTGTTAGAATGATAATTCCTTGAGGTCAGGAATTATGTTTTTGCCATTCCCTTTATCCCCATCACTAAGCACAGTGCCTGGCATATCATAAAGGCTTAATAAATGCTTTTTTACCAACTGATTATACAACAGGTACTTCCCCTTCCCCCTTACTGTAAAGAATCATAGAGCTCATGGGCAACTGGGTGGCTCAGTGAAAAAAGAACTAGATCTGGAGATAGGATGTCCTGGATTCAAACATCCTCGCTATATGATCCTAGGCAAGTCTCTCTTACTGCTCTTTTGCTTTATAACCAATAAATGGTATTGCTTCTAAAACGGAAGGGAAGGGTTTTTAAAAACGAGTGTCATAGATCATAATATGAACCAAAGATTAGGGAGCCCCAACAACCCTACCCTCATCACAATAATAATCGTTCTTTTTCACACATGATGATATCACATAGGAACTGATATGTCCTGAGAGAAATCTGTCAAAATTCTTCACTTAGCATTACTTAAACCTATAAAACCATTAAAACTAAAAAAATCACTAAACCTATAAAATAATGTGCAAGATATGCCAGGCTGGACAAGGATATATTTTTCCCCGTCTACAAACTTGTTATTGTGATTTTTTTGGAAACTAAATTAAGCTAGCATTATAAACAAGGCAGCTAGGATTTTTCTTTGGGGGGTCAAAATTTTATGTTTTAAATCCTACTGAAACCATCACCCACATGTTTTGGCTCAGATTTAACTTTACTAAAAGGACCAGGTTCAAATGAAAAGCTTATAGTATGGTATTAGAACACATTCTTCCTGAAAGATAATTCCCCAGAACACATGTTCAAATATAGAATTATGTCTTTGCCTAGTTCACATATTAACTGTTAATCCTCTGATTCTAGGAACATTAAGAAATATTAGAAATGCTCAGAATTATCCAAAGTGATGGATGCCTACCTAAGTACATTTTGCATTCACAGAATAAAGTACAAAGATTTTCAATGTCTAGTCACTTACAGGTCTAGCTGGCCTTTCTTTTGACAGATGTCATGTGGAGAGTGGAAAAAAATGTTCTATAGTTCCTCTGGCAACTAATGAAAGATCAAAGCAGCACAGTGGGATGTTGCTTCATGTATTGATGTACTATTTTTTTTTTTGCTTTGTGCCAGAAATCAGGTTGTGTATTATTTTCTCTTTTTGCTGATGTGAGAAGAGTATTTTGGATGCAGTTTTATGTTGGGAAGGTTATTTCACTGACGAAAACAGAGAATGTGGACTCATCCATACAATGATGTCATTTAAAAGCTTGCCAAATCTCTTTGACCTCTAATTTGTTGCTTTTCTGTACCAGACAGCCTTATATAAAAGTTGGTGGTCAGAGTGTCTGCTTATTACTAGCAACTAAGGAATTTCTTGCTTGATAGAGATGGCCAAAACCCTCCATATCATATTTATAGTTTATATATATATAGATGTGTGTGTGTGTGTGTGTATACACACACCTTTATATACATATATATGCCATACGCACACACATATATATAATACATATTATATATATATATGTATATATATATATATATATATATATATATATATATATAACCAATCAATTGCTGTTGTTATTCCCATTTTATGAAGGAGACTGAGGCAGAGAAGTTGAGAACTGTCCAGGTTTACACAGATAATATATATCTTTACTAAATTTTTCCTAATTCCAAGTGCTGCATTCCATTTACTATAATACCTAGCTACCACCAAGACACTAACACAGTCAAATACAGTACTCTAATTACAAGATTCAGCATTTAATATTTGCACATGAAATGGAATTCCAAGATTTTATTTCTAAGTAATTTTTCTGAGATTTATGGCATTGAACTATGGGCTGTGTTAGAATACTTAATCAGACCATAGTCCACAGTATATTATTATTATCATTAACTTCTAATAAAATTAGGCATGTGCATAATTGCACATATGTTAAATATGTTAGAGCTCATTTCTTTAAGAAAAGCTGTCTTAGCCAGTTCTTTTACTATTCTGGCAAGATGCTCAATTTTCTCTTACCTTCTCTCTTCCCAGCAAGATTAAGACCAATGCAAATTTCTTATCGGCCTCTGGGGAGCAGGCAGGACATCTCATTTGCTCTTTTTTGTTTGTGGCAGAGAGAGGGGAAATTGTTTTGGTGTTAGTAAAAGCACCTTCTTGAAAATAAAAGGCTTTCATTATCAGACTTGGTCACATTGTTATTTTGTTGACAGGAAGAAAATAAAAGAACTTTTTTTTCTGAACAGAAAAACATAAGTATAAATTTACCTTTAGCTTTATAACAACTCATCAAGAGCATCATGTGGAATGTAGGTTAAAAATATCCCTTTTAACAAGATTTAAAGTTCCCGAAAGCCAATATACTCCTGATATAGGGAATCTATTTTTCCCCTTGAATATCCAGTCAGTCCCCATCTTCAAAATGATGTATTGAAACATAAAAGAAAAAATTGCCTATACACCCCTCCTAGACTTTCTCAGAACAGGTGAATTCTACAGCTCCCAAAAATCATAGATTCATTAGCAACTTTCCATTGGATTACATATCTGCCAGACATTGACTATTCAAGGACATATATATAACTTCTGACTTCTTCTCATAGGTTCTCTTCTGTCTCTCTTGCATTCAATTCTTTTTTCAGAAAAGGTCCATATGGACATTTTTACTGACTTGTACAACTATCTCACTTTCTCTCCTCTGCTGCTTCTATTGGACTGCTTAACCAAAGAAAACCAATAATAACTCAACTAAATTAGATATGTCTCCTTGATTCTTCCTTTAAGGTTGCTTTTAGAATTCCTAGTTGCTTTCAAAGCTCATCTCAAATACTACCTACTACCAAACTACGATCTTTCCTATTATTCCAGCTGCTAATGCCTAGCCACTCTCAAAATTGTCTTGTATCTATTTTGTATAAATATTGACGTGTGTGTATATATGATTTCACTACAAAGAGACCATGAGGTCCTTGAGATCAGGAAATCAGGAATGGTGAGAAATCTCCAGTGACTGAAACATAATGTGTCAGATAGTGTCTGATATATAATGAAAACTTAATGAATACTTGTTGATTAGCTGATAAAGAATATAAATAATTCTTGATACCTGTGTTCCTAGCCCTGTATTACTTGAAACTGTTCTTTACTGCTGAAAAGACTGAATAGATTCTTTATCCTCCATCATACCATTGGTTTTCCTTGTCACTACCAAGTGTGCTCCTTTTCATTTTCTCCTCTTCAATATAATAACTCCACCCATAGGACTCAATGAAAAAAAATCTATCATTTCAGCATTGTTTCCACTTATTTTTCTATGTATTTGGATGGATCTGTAATTTTCTTGAAGTTTCTACTTCTTAGGATTCAGGTCACATCCCTTCCACAATGCCTATGTAATTTTTGTATATATTTATTTTATGTGAGAAATTAACCCAACAAAATGGAACTCTAATTGATTTATTATATGGGTGGGAGAGGTATTTCTATACCACTTGAGGATTCTATGCAGAGAGTCATATATAGCAGGTGCTTAATAAATGATAATTGAATTGAATTGAATTTGTGATAACAATTAGTTTAAATATCAATACAACAGTAGCTGGAAAATAATACCTCGTTCCATACAACTTCCTGTTTCATTTAGTTAGTTCATGTTTTTCATTCTTCCTGACTTCATTTTGAAGGCTATTATGTTTCTTTCCAAAACACAGTATGTCATATTGGTAGATTCCATTTTCAAAGTATACATTATAATTGATAATTGGGTTGTCTCAGTATTTATTTTTTAAAATCTACTAAATTCTATCCAGCTTCTTCTTTCTTTTGCCTTTCCAGTTTCATATCTTCATATTCATTAGATCATTTGATTCTGCTGCTGGCTTCCCCCACCTCGCTCTTGGATTACTAGTTTTCTTAAACTGCTTTTTGATGTTTGTAACTTCTTATTTTAAATTATCCTTCCCTGAATTATTTTACAAACTACCTTGTCCTTTAGACAGATACTTTCCTTGAGTCTCAATGTTTTGCAGAGTTTGGCAGAGCTTTTTGAGATAAGCTGCTTGCTGAGCTCTTTTGGCCTCTTTATTTCAGTGTTGTTTTATACCAGTTATATTTCTCTTGAAAAAAAAATTTTAACCCTTACCTTCCATCTTGGAATCACTACTGTGTATTGATTCCAAGGCAGAAGAGTGGTAAGGGCTAGGCAATGGGGGTTAAGTGACTTGCCCAGGGTCACACAGCTGGGAAGTCTCTGAGGCCAGATTTGAACCTAGGGTCTCATCTCTAGGCCTGACTCTCAATCCACTGAGCTACCCAGTTGCCCCCTTGAAATTTTTAATAGTATATTTTTTCCATCTCACTTTTTTATTAGTAAAAACTTGTTTAAAGAGATTCATTTACATTTGCTGCAATTAGAAACAATGCCTTGCCATCTTTGCCCTTTCTACTAAATACTAACTTGCCAATGTTTAAGCTACATATAATCAGATGGTTTCAAAATTATTTCTATATACATTAAAATCTAATTTTATGATGTCATTCATTGTTTATGAATTGTAGCTTCATACAACTTATAGAAAGTACCTATGATATATTGAATTGAGGCTTCAGAGTAGCATACAAGCTTTTCTTTCATGTTTTCCCACATAATTTTTATCGTCATTCCTATTCAAATTTTTTTATCAAAGTCACAGAATATCAGTATTTTTGAATTATTTTGAAGGGTCATGTTAAGTTCTTCATTAAAGTGAATTATCCTTTAAAATGGATATTAATGACTAAGCTACATTTATCTTCATGTTGGTTTATAATATTATTCTTTTCATTTGCAAAATGAAATCACCAAGGCTTCCATTATAGAATTTGTCTTGTTGCCTATGAATGTTTATTTTTATTACTGACAATTTATTTAGAAAATCCAGTTGATACTTTACTACAGTAGATCAAAACACAATGTTCTCTTACATTCATATATTATGGACACCTAATGTATTACAAGCCTTTACAACTATGTAAAAAAAAATGCTACTACAAATGAATGACTGTAAATAGGAATTTTCTATAAAAGAAAAAAAAAGTAGGGTCTTTTATATACTGCAGTTTCATTAATTTTCATTAACAATTTAATGCCTAAATTTGATGCCCTCAATATTATTAATTCAGAAACAATCTAATTTTCATTTATCATTTAAGATTGCAAGAAATGATGAACACAGTTCTTTAATCAGTCATTTATACTTTCATGTGACAAAGATCACTTTCTTTTGTTTCTACTAAACTTTGCCTTTTGTTTTTGAATCATTAAGACTAGGTATCAATTCCAAGGCAGAAGAACAGTAAGAGCTAAGAAATTGGGTTTAAGTGCCTTGCCCAAGTTCACACAGCTAAGTGTTTAAGGTTACATTTGAACCCAGAATTTCCCACCTCAAGGCCTGACTTGAACAATCTAGTTGCCACAAAGCTCATTTTCTTTATTTTTTCCCAAAGAAAACTTTCAATGATAGCTCCATGGTATAGTATAAAGAGTCCTGATATCTGAAGAACTGGTTTTGAGTTCCATCTTTTCCATGTATTAACCTTGATTCATGGGCCACTCATTTTATCACTATAAACCTTAGTTTCCTGACCTATAAAGTGGAGACAACACAAGGTATTATTTCTGATATGACTGATCAATATACCTTAAAATACTAATAATTATGATGAGGGTAGGAAAGCAGGAAAAGAAAAAAATAAAAATAGAAACCCTATTTGAAACAGATCAACTGAAAATTGAATGCAATATATTTTAAAATCAAAATTGCATAACCAACAAATTTAATTAAAACTCAGAATATGATTGTTCTATGTAATAATTTTTCATGTGTTCTTTATTATTGCAGCCCACTGATGCAACAAAGTCTGTCTCTCATCCAATTACTGGAGAAATTCAGGTATGAAAATATAAAATAAGTTAATTGTTATTGTATATTTTTGAGAAACTCCTTACCCATTGAAATTGTTGATAATGTGAATCAATGGAGCAGAAAATGTCTTTTTTATTTATAATATTAAGAGGTGTTTAATTTTCATTTTTAGGGAAAATATTTTATTTGTAAGGAATTTTAATGGAATAAAAATGAACACAGTACTCTCTTATAACAAGATTTAGAGAATAACTCCTGACATGTAATAGGATTACACAGATCATGAAGCTAACTTTCAAGTCTTCTCTCAAGCTGCTACCTGATCCCCATATTCAATCTTATTCAGAGCTCTATGGCAATACAGAAATATATTTACATATATTTGCATTAGTTAGTAATTTTTTTTTATTTTTCTCCCAAATGAAAGCATTTGGTCAATCAAATATTATTTTAAAACCTGAAAAAAATCTCTTTTCCCATGCTAATTGCTTATGTTCCTTTATATACTAAAATAATCTGATGTTTTCAGGCTAAAAATATTAAATCTATTAAATATGTAATTTGTTGACCATAAATAAATAATAAAATAAGATACTTTAAAAGAATTTTGCATTATGAAAGTTCAAAGCCAGCATCTTCTCAAGCACTCATTATAACTGCAGATGACCACATCATTTAGTACACTCAGTATAACAAATAAAGTGTTTCATAAGAATCTTCTTAGCTAAACAAAAGTTATAATAGTTTCTCTCTATGTTCCCTGACTAATCTCCAGCCATGACAGGAAAACAAATCTCTCTTAGTTTCTCTCAATATCACATTCTTAACAGTTTCTCTCTAGGCTCACTATATAAAAGTGACTTTTTATTGTTCTTTCTAACTATGAGGAAGATAAAGCTTCATAGTTTATCTCATAGACAGCATAGATCAAAGTCAAGCTCACACACACACACACACACACACATACACACACGCAGTTTCCCTGACTTCACAAGAAGAATCACCTCTTTGAATAATATTTACAATTGTTAGATCTCTAATTTCCCTTGCTCTGAAAAAGAGACAGTAATAGTGTCTCAGATTCCTTCCAAAAGGCTTTTGAAAACAGTGTTTTCAGTCCATGCATGGTAGTGTTGATTTAATTGTTATTCAAAACTTCCTGAAATTTCTCCAGTGACTAAAGCTTTAAGAATCTCAATCACTTTGAACTAGTTTAAAAGTGCTATAAATACATAAGATTCCATTATATACTAGTCTATTTCCCTCTTTTAGAAATGTTCTTTTACTGACTGAATCAGTATCCTCAATGATCAATTAACCAGTAAATATTTATTTTAATACCATCTGTGTGAAGCACACTGTGCTGATGGATTTAGAGAGTCCATATAAATATATAGCACAATTAGATCTTGACATCATTAAGTATCTAATCTAAGTCTGAAAATTAAAAGACATTTAATAGAAACTGAATTTGTGCCAAACACTGGGACAGTGATGGGAAATCACAGTGATTGTTAGGTGTCATAGAGCAATTGCTTAACATTTCTCTTCCACAAATGGCAGTGCTAATTTGATTAATATTCTGAGAGAAGGTAAAAAGAAATACACACACACACACACACACACACACACACACACACACACACACACACATATATATATGAGTATGGATGGGGAGGGAGAATGTTGATGAAAAAGATCATGGAAGGAAGATGGCCAGGGACCTTCAGAATGCAGAACTAGCAAATGTGAAGGCCCACCATTCTGAAGCCGAGATCACAGGAGCAATAGATAAAGTGACTTAGTTGGTCATGGAAATATAAGTTCCCCCAGCAAATAAGATCATTTACTGAGTTTGACGAGAAATCTGCATAGCAAAGTATACTGGCCTAACAATGATTGGGGAGCAACAATATTACATACAAAATCAAAAATAGGCACCAATAAATATTGATAAAAAGAATCACCTGAGTGCCACAGAAAGTCGCATTAAGTGGTTTCTCAATCCAGAAGTCTCTGTAGATTGGGGTGGGATCATTGAGAGTAATAATTAAGAATGAAAGTTTCACAGAGAAGAGGAATTTGAACTGGTCTTTGAAAGATTAGTAGGATTCCTTTACCTGGAAAAGAAAGAGTAGGTAGTTGGAATATCATGAACAAATGTATTACCTTAGGAAAATATAAAGTATGAGAATGGACACCTCTGGCTATTCATGCAACAAATTCATAATAGGGAATTATGGAAAGGTAATCTAAGGTTAACTTCTAAAGGTCTTTGAATATCAAGAAGGTGATTACTTAAAGAAAATTAATCTGATCTTGGGGTATAGGATAACTTTTGGCAATAGTATGGTGATCAAATGCAAAGAAACCAATTAAGAGTCATGGTAATTTTCTTAAGCACAAAGTGATAGGGGACGGAAATAGAGTGATGAAAATAGTAATGGAAAGAAATATATGTAGGAAAATGATTAAGGAAAATTTAATAGGCATGATTTAATGATTAATTGAATATGCCATAAAATTCTTCTGATTTTTCCATTTCTAGACATATTTCTATCTTAAATGGATATCCCAAATACTCCTAATCTCATGGTGCAATATACTAAGAGGACCTGGTTTAAAATCTTAGTTTTTTTTAGACTTTGGATAAATCATCTTTCTGTACCTCAGTTTTCTAATCTTTAAAATATGGAAATCTAACTATAGTCTAAGGTCCATGTTAGCTTTGAATCTGTGATCCTATGTGATTTTTATCACTGGATATGGGTTTCTTTCACTGCTTTACTTTCTTCTTTTACTCTATGTTGTTGCATGTGTTTGTTACTTGAACCTTAAGAATTTATACTAGTACCAATTTAATTCAATGATATTTTTATTCCTTCTTGAAATATTTCTATAAAGTGAAATGGCAACAAATTATTTGGTGGAAGAAACTATAGAATGACTTTGTCACAGCATATGAAAAATGAGATTATGCTACAATAAATATTTGAATTGTATATAGATGTGGTTGGAAATCAGAAAATCAAAATGAAAATGACTGTAGGCATTCTTTTTTGCTTTAGATTTAGGGTTCCCTTTATAGGTTTAACATAATTATTTATGGAACAAAGGAATTTATTTCACTATTTTTCTTTCTATATAACTTTACCTTGTCATTCCATTTTCTTTTCTTTTACCCAGAATTTTTCATGAGAAAATTATCTAAAAATGTTTACACCTGCTGAAAGATTATTGGTCAAAACAATCTTCATAATATTTAAAGTATCTTTCCAGCAATATTTGCACCCACTCTTCTACATGTATCCTAAATTTCATCCCAAACAGTCTCTACAAATTTGCCAGTGATCACATGATTTCTAAGTCCACTGGCCCTTTTTCATTGTTGATATTTTTTGATTTCTCTGCATCATTTGCCACTACTGGACATTTCCTCATGGATATTCTTTCCTCCCTGAGCTTTTGTGATATCCTGTCCTCCTGCTCTCTTTTTACTCTTCAGTTCCTTTCCTTTGTACACTAAGCACCCTGCTCTCCTTATATGGGTATATTTCAAGAGTTTGTCTTCAGCTTTTTCCTCTTTTCTCATTATAGCCTCTCTCAGCAATCTCATCAAATCTCTTGGGTTAAATTATATTTTCTATGCAAATGACTTCAATGGCTATATAACCAGCCCTCATCTCAACCTTGAGATACAGTACTACATTACCAAATGTGTATTGAATATCTCTTCATAGATGGCCCTTATCCTTTTCAAATAATACTTCCAAAGCAAAACTCATTATGTCTCCCCTCCAACAAGAAACAAACAATAAAAACACACACACACACACACATTTTCCCCCACTTTCCCTATTTCTGCTAATGCTATGATCATTGTTCTAATCACAATGTTTACAGCCTGAGAATCACATTAGATTTTGCTTTCATTCAAATCCTCATATGTAAGCTCTCTTCTCAATTCTAACTCTGGAGGTCATATTGCCTCCCTTTTTCTACTCATAGAGCTACACACTCCTGTATTGTTTTAATAGCATTCTAATTTTTCTTTGCCCTCCAAATCATCATTTGTGTAGTTGCCAAATTGATGTCCCCAGGTGGTAAATGTAATCATATCACTCTGCTACTCAAGAAGGTTCAGTGGATCACTATTACCTTTGGAAACCTTAGGGCAGTTGTGCCCTTTCAAAAGGCAATGGTATTGTTGACTTAATTGCTATTTGACAGGCGAAAGATATGGTGTAAGTATTCAGCTGCAAGTCAGTGGCAGGATATATTTATTACAGTGTCACATTCAGAATCTATAAAGTATTTGATGACTTGATTGAGGTTGAGAAATAATTTTTAAAACGTACATCAAATTTGGCTTCAAATGACCTGTGTTTGAAGGCTAAGTACCTTTGCAATATTAGGCAAATCATTTAGCCTTTGTGCAGTAGTTCTTTCATCTAAGAGATGAAGAGGTTAATAAGCTAGATGCCCTGTAAAGTTTGGTATCAATAAAAATATTTGAAAGGAATTTTAAAACAGTTTGATGCCAAGATATTTAATCTAGTTTCATCTTAGAAAACTTGAAATTGCTCTCATTGTTCTCAATGTACAGACATGATATAATAATTATCTTCTAGAAACCATTTAGTGACTTCCTAAAGTCCAAACTCCTTAGCCTAATAGCCAACATCTTTCATAAAATAATGCCATCATGCCTTTCCATATTTGTCACAGTTATTGTTCCTCACCATTTAACTTTTCTGAGTTACTTTCCTTATCTGTAAAATGAGATAAAAATTTTGTAGTACTTACTTCATAGAGTTTTGGGGAATTTAAGATAATTTATAATATAGGCTTTGTAAATTTTAAAGTACCATATAAATGTTAGATTGTTCTCATTCTATAATTAGCTGGTCAAATCTACTCCTGGAATATAGTCCACTATTTTCTATCTCTATAGTTTTGTTCACACAGTTTCCTATATATGGAATGTCATTCTTTCTTATCTCTACTTTTTTGCATTGTTTTCATCCTTCATCATTCAAACCAAATGCTATCACTTCCCAATTCGTTCCCTAATTTCCCTTATCAGAAGTAATTTTGACATAATTTGACTCATTTACTACTTTATTTATTCTTATCTGATCATGTCATATCATTCAGTTAAATCCAGTGGTCTCTTATTATTTCTAGAATCAAAAGTTAGAATACATGGCCCTCAACTTGATTGTTTTTAACAATCTTCCTTTCTCTATGAACTCTATAAACCAGCTCTGTTGAAAATCTTGGTGCTTCTAGAATGAGACAATCTACCTACCAATGTTGTGTGTGTGGTTTTTTTTAAATGGGGCTACAGGCTGTTATTTTTGTTTTTATCTTTCTTTTTATATCCCTATCTTTTAGCATAATTCCTTCTACTTAGTACTTCATAAATGCTCAAAGCAAGGATATCTGGGTTTGAATTCTAACTGCCACTAGTTCCCTGAGTGATCTTGAGGTCAACTCTATAATGAAAATTCTATGTCTTCCATGTCTTTTCTTCTTTAGATTAAAAAATACTAAATTCCTTCACTTAAGCCATGTGTAGAATAATTTTAACTCCCTTTCTTATCCTGGTCTTTAGCTACATTGTTCCTTACAAACATCCCCTTCAAAATTCGTGCTAAACAATACAAATAGTCTCTTTGACCAAAGAAGACGAGAATCTGAATATCATGTCTCTTGCTTTGGTGACAACATTAATATTCTCTTAATACAATCTAAGACTCCATTATCTCTTTCATTGGACAGATACCTCTATTGATTCATTCAACCCTTTGTCCAGGAACAGGTCTGTTCCATAAAACCTGCAATCTGGACATTGCCACTATTGTACAATTAAGATTTGTGTGACCTCAAGCAATTGACTGAACATCTCTATGTCTTGATTTACTTTTTTATAACTTATTTTGATTTTTTTTCTTCCAGCTATTAATATAGGATTCCATTAACTTTAAACTTATACATTAAGATTTTCATTATTACATATTTGATCCTAGTTTCTTTGTCCCATATGTTAGCTTTCCCTTCAACTTGAATATTATCTATAACTCTATTAAGTATATCAATTATTTTTTATTTTATTTTTGTTGTTTTATGTGAATATACATTTTAATAATCATTTTTGACATTGTAGCCCATGTTACCAACCATATCTTTATCCAAGTGTTAATGATAAAATAGAACAGAAGGAAGCCAAATTATCAAGACATACTTATAAAGTATTCAATAGGTCAGATTTCCCTCCAATCTGATATTAATCCATATATTAATATTCCTTGTGTCTGGTCAGTCATTCAGTCTGGAACCCACTTTATTATACAGTACATTTCTCTCCACCTTATTCACATGACTACCATTTGACCATTTGTAAAATATTTTGCTAACTATCTATTATTCTACATAAATTATGTCTCCTCATCTACAGTCAAGTAATTTTTTTTAAAAATTGGCTGGATCTGGCATAACTAGGTCCTAAATATACAATGTTGGCTACTTGTATACATGGTCACTTTAAGTGCTAACCACTCTGCCTTTAATAATCTATTCCAGAAATCATTGTAAAACTCATTCAGACATAGTTTAAGGTAAGAACAAAAATGAATTCGATATTTTACCACACATAATTCTAAAGCACCACTCAATTTAACACAATTGATCAGTGATCAATGACAATAGTCAATCTGAAAGAGTAATGTAGACAATCTAATAGCCTATTGATTGCTCACATAGTAAAATTCCTTGTATAATTTTGTGATATGTTTATTTGTTTAAAATTGTAGGGTGTTTTTTTCTTAATTGGCAGAAAATGCTCAAAAAAAAGAGAGTTATATTTATATGACGCCAAAGCAATCATTCAATACATCAGACATCAGAGGCGATTATTTTTCTTTTTAATGACCTGGTTGTCATTTTGCATGTTCACTTAATTGTTCTCATTTTTCAATGTGTTAAGCATTATGCAGATAGAGCCAAAGTAACATCCAGACCATCAATTATAAGTGTCGCAATACCTTTATTCTAGTTTCCAAGATTAAAATGACTTTAACAGATTATTTTACCCGAGCTCTTGTTCTGTAGAAAACTATGAAATGAGAGAAGAGCTGTAGGATTACCATCAGAGACTTAGTATAACATGTAGAAATTCATTAACTGCATGCCTTTTTCACCATACTTATCTTCTTAGCCTGAAGTATCTGTCTCTAAATAGTATCTATGTCAATACCCCTGGCTAATCAAATTGAGTAAAAAGCAATTTACTGGTTCTGACAAAGATATTAATTGTATATTCTAGTCATGAGGAGCCCATAAGTATTCAAAGAATTAGACATTGTTCTAAACACCAAAGACTTCCTTTAAAATGGAAGCAATATTCTTGTAAACTTTTCTCCTTCAGAAACATATTCTAACAAGCCTGCCCTTTCCATCTTCCTTTGAAGTTAATGGAGAATGAGAAAGAAGTGTATAGCTGAAAGAACATTTGATTCTTCCATTTACTGGATGTATAACCTAGGAACAGCCAGTTATACTCCTTGAGTCTTTATTTTCCTCATCTGAAAAACGAAAGCTTTAATACTTGTGATTATCAGACAACTATTTAAACTCTCAAAATGGCATCTAGATGTGAAGTGTTACCTTTAGTAAGGACTAGGAATAAGATTAGATATTTCAATATTAAATAAAAATTAAATCATTTTCTTTACAAGTTACTATTCATTTTAATTAAATGATAGCAAGTATAGCTGCAATGATTTGGACATTATTTTTCTGGGAAAATTCAACAAATTTTGGGACAAGCATTTATTTGAGATCTATTGTGATAGGTACTGGGTTTGGGATCTGGGAATGAGATGCAAATTTAGATGTCTGATTTTTATCCTCAATGAATTTATATGAGGAGAATAATAACAATGACAATAATATAAAGCTTTTAAAAATTTCATATATATTATTGAATTCATTTTCATGAGAAAACTATGAAATAGGTTCTATAGTTACAATTATCCTCATTTGGAATATGAGGGAACTAAGTGAACAAGCACTTATTAGATCCTTTATATACAGGTTGAGCACTATGTTAAGCATTGGAGATACAAAGAAACACACACACACACATACACATATACTCACAGAGTACATGCTCTCAAGATCCTCATGGTTTAATGGGACTCTTAAATGAGGTTGACAAAGGCTAAATGAATTTCACAGAATCATGCAGCTAAGAATGACGAGGTCAAATTTGAACTCAGATCAATCCTGATTCTAAAACTAGTGCTCAATCTACTGAACTCCCTTGATGCCTTCCAATACACATAATGATAATACAAAATTCTACACATTGAAGACATTGTTATTGTTCATTAGTTTCAGTCCTGCCCAACTCTTCACAATTTCAAAAGGTGTTTATTTTTTAATTAATTCATTAGTTATATTTTTCCATGGTTACATGATTCATATTCTTTCCCACTCCTCTCCTACCCCCTCCTGAAGCTGACAAGTAATTTTACTGGGTCATACATGTATAATTTTTCAAAATATATTTCCATATTATTAATATTGGCAATAGAATGATTATCTAAAGCCAAAATCCCCAATCATGTATGCATCGAATCATGTGATCAAGCAGTTGTTTTTCTTCTGCGTTTCTATCCCCACAGTTCTTTCTCTCAAAGTGGACAGAGTTCTTTCTCTGAGGTCTCTTGGGATTTTCCTGGATCACTACATTGCTTCTAGTAAAGAAGTCCATTACATTTGATTGTACCACAATGTTTTATTTTCTGTGTACAATGTTCTGCTCCTTTCACTCTGTATCAAATTCTGGAATTCATTAATCTTTTGAGCACAATAGTATTCCATCATCAACATATACCACAATTTGTTCAGCCATTCCCCAACTGAAGGGCATCCCCTTATTTTCCAATATTTTGCCACCACAAAGAGCGCAGCTATGAATATTCTTGTGCAAGGCTTTTTTCCTTATTATCTCTTTGGAGTACAAACCCAGCAGTGGTATGGCTAGATCAAAAGGCAGACAGTCTTTTATCTCCCTTTGGGCATAGTTCCAAATTTCCTTCCAGAATTGTTGGATCAGTTCACAACTCCACCAGCAATGTATTAGTGTACTGATTTTGCAACAACCCATGAGGGGTTTTCTTGGCAAAGATGCTAGAGAGGTTTCACATTTCTTCTCCAGCTCATTTTACAGATAAAGAAATTTAGGCAAACTGGTTTAAGCAATTTGCCCAGAGTCACACAGGTAGTCACTGTTGAAGGCCAGTTAAACTCAGGAAGAAGAGTCCTCCTTTTTCTAGGCCCACTACTATATTCCTTGCACCAACTATTTGCAAAAGGGGGGGATGGCTCTATAATAAGAAGGACTTTATGATTAGAAGGAATCAAAAGAGAACTTCCTGGAGGATGTGGAATTTTATTTGTATGTGGACAAAACCCCCAACTTAACCAAACATTGCAATATTTATTATAGCTTCAAATCAACTATGACAAACATCTTGGAAACCTTATAATACACATTCTTCAAGCAAGAAACCTTGTGCCCAGAGACAACAATGGATATTCTGATCCTTTTGTTAAGGTGTATCTTCTTCCTGGGAGAGGGTAAGTGAAAAAGAACCTTATTGTAAATATTTTTATTAACCAAATTTATTAGAGAAGTTGCTCCCCATTAAGAACTTGGTTTTAAATCTTGCCTCTGATGCCTGTGGCCTGGGTGACCTTGGGCAAGTCAATTAACTTTCCTGTGCCTCAGTTTTCTTACTTTTAAAATGACAACTTTGGACTAGATGGCTTTTGGTTCCTTTCCAATTTGATGTCTATTGTTTGCTATTTAAAAAAAATACTGATAATATTAGCAGTCTTATGGTTATCTTTCATTTGTTTTTTTGAATCTTTGGGGCATCACTTATTTTCTCTTCAAAGATACTGGAGTGCTTTGTCATTTCCTTCTATAACTCCTTTTTAAAGATGAGGAAACTTAAATAGTCAGATGACTTTTCCAGGATCACAGAGCTAGCAAGGGTTTAAGGTCAGATTTGAATTCAAGAAAGTGAGTGTCCAGGCTGGATGCTTTATCCTTGAAGCTTCTTAGCAACTCTTACCTTAACAGTCTTATCTTCCCAATAATTCTCCTAAAATTTAATTCACTTTTTGATCTTCACATGGCACATTCTAACTACAATTTGGCAGACAACCTATATTAATTAGTAATTAATTCTCAAAACTCCATGATTTCACTTTACACTATGAGTAAATGAACCAGGATAAACGCTTAATGTATTTTAATATGAATTGAGGAAGTGTCAGTTAAGCTGAGGGTAACATAGTAAAACTTAAAAATTAGTGCAAATTTTCAATTTTGTTGGACTTTTGAAACCTGCTTGAAAAATACATAAATTCATTTAATTTTAATGGACTCGCATATATAGTATATTTTATTACTAATCACTAAGTATTTATCAGAGTTGTTTCTTAAAAACATTTATGTTTAATAATCCTAATTTGATAAGAAAATAACAAAGATTCCTTTTGAAACACTTTAACAAGTATGATTTATCCTTTGACTGGTAAAAAGTATGAACTCATTGAAGATGCTTAAAGTTTGAATGGCACATGATAAGGATTATATTCTGGCCTATAAATCATATTTTAAAGGGCTTTTATGAAGCTATTTTGGTGCCTGAGTATCATTATGGTCTTTTCTGCCCTATTTATATCAGAGGAATTATAAGGATTTAACTACATGGGAAGTAGCATGGCAGAGGAGACTGAGAAAATGGCAACAAAGTCAGCCAGACCTTTAAGACTTTTGAGTTATGCTGTCTCTGGAGTCTAGACAAGTCATTTAATCTTTCAGTATCCCCAGGCAACTCTCTTGAGAAAGGAAATTGCAGAGCAGGTGGCAATCAACCTTGAGAGAGGGTGTGACATCAGGCAATACCTTTTATCAGAAAAGCCTAAAGTCCAGTCTGAAAAGAAACAAAGCAAAACAAACAAACCTCCCAAGCCCAGCATCCTACAGAATTTTGATTAAATGTTAAATTTAATATCATGAAAATAAGATGGCCTAATAATCAAAAGAGTGTAGTATAGTGCCATCTTGGCTTTTTATTTGAATGACTGTGCAAGTTATTTAACGTCCTCAACCTCAATTTCTTAAATATAATAATTGAAACTGGCAAAAGTAAGAATAAAATCAGAAAATATATTTAAACCATTTTAATACTGTGATTTATTATAGAATGTCAAATTTTTATTTTCAATCACCCTAATTTTATCCTCTGGAATTGAGTTTTACAAAAACAAAAATGGTTTAAAATATTTTTTAAAGTCCTCCATGATTTAATGTAATAAATGGAAACTTAGAAAGTTAGACTGGGAGTTAATGTGAATGGAATGGGCTGAGTTTTCTTTATGTGAAAAGCAGTTTCATCCAAGCCTTTACTAAACAATAAACAAACATTATTTAAAATATATTATCTGTTAAGAACTATACTAAATGCTTAGGATACAAAGAAAATAAAAAAAAAACATTCTCTTCCCTCAAGGAGCTTAAATGCTAATGGAGAAACCACAGAGAAATCTCTAGGAACATACCACACATATACAGAGTAGATAGAAATAAAACTGACAGAGAAAGGTACTAGTTACTAGTGAATCAAGAAAGATCTCCTGCAAAAGGTAAGATTTGAATTGAAGTGTTGTGCAAACCAGGGAAACTAAAGAAAGTTGTGAGGACACTGCAATCTGGGTATGGGTGCAGCCAGTGGAAAGGCATAAAGATTGAAAGTGACATGTCATGTTGTAGAAACAGTAACTAGGCAGGTGTAGCTGGGTCACAGAGTCCAAAGAGGGAAGTAAGGTATAAAAAGACTAAAATAATAGAGACTAGGTTGGGAAGGGTTTTAATGTCAAAGAACAGTTTTGTATTTGATCTTGGAAGTCTTAGAGAACCACTGGAGCTCACTGTGTAGTGAAATGACTGAATCTCTGTTTTGTTTTGTTTTTCATAATCTTGGCAATTTAGTAGAGGATGGATTGGAGTAGGAATACATATGATGCAAGGAGACCAGTTATAAAGCTATTTCAATATTTTAGTTACAAGGTGATAAGAGCTTGAATTCATACAGTGAATGGCTTGTTGGTAGAGATGGAGTGCTATATATGCGATACATGCAAGTAGAATCAAGATTGGACAGTGAATTCCTTGTTTAGTACATAGCTAGTGGGGCCGGAAGGATGATTCTGAAGTCATAGGTCTGAGTGAGTGGGAGTATTGTGGTGGTGCCCTAAGAAGTAATGGGGAAGTTAAGAAGAGAGATGAGACTGGAGGGGAGACAATGAATTATGCTTTGAATGTATATGAGTTCATGACGGCTTTGAAATATATAGATGAAGATGTTAAAAACTTATTGGATGCAATTGTAACATAGGTGATGGAATAGAACAAGTGATATTGGTCTGGGAATTATCAGCATAAAGATTTTAATTGAATCCATGGAACTGATGATGTCACCAAGTCAGTATAGAACAAAAAAAGAGAAAAAGGGCCATAGTCCAGGTAATAGATATGACATGAATGAAGAACCAGCAAAAGGGACTAAAAAGAGATGTCAGATAGGAGGAAAAGGAGAAGATAGCACTAACAGGGAAGCCAAAGAGTATACACAAGGTGATTAACAGTTCTAATTGCTACAGAAATGGCAAGGATGGGGAGAAAGGAAAGATGGTTATATAAAGCAACCAATAAATCATTGATACCTTCGAAGAGGACAGTTTAAATTGAACATTGATTGGAAGCCAGATTATAGAGCATAGAAGAGAATGAAATAAGTGGAGGTACCTAACATAACTGGCTTTTTCAGGATTAACTAAAAAAGGAAGAAATTTCAACCACAATACATAGGCAGTTTAGAGCCCTGGGTCTAAAATCAGGAAGAGCTGAGTTCTTATTTTATCTGTTGATACTTACTGGCAGTATGACCCTGGCTAAGTAACCTCATCTCTAACTCCTCAACTATATAAAATGGGAATAACAACAGCACTTATATCTCAGGATTGTTGTAAAGATCAGATAAGATAATACATGTAAAGCATTTAACTGCAATGTTTTATCTACAGATGTTTAGTTAAAGTCCGTTTCGTTCCTTTCTTTCCCATGGTGAATGATAGATGTTAGAATTAAGTGAAGGTTTGTTTAGGATGGAGATGACATGAGGAAAACATAGACATGTTTGCAGGAAGTATGGAAAAAATCCCCAAAGCTACTAGATAGGGAAATAATTAAGAAGAAAAAGGAAGGGCACAATGATGATGGAGGCAATCTGCTATGGAAAGAAAAGAAGAGATGACATCATGAGTGGCTCCCTACCCCATTGTAGGACAACACTTTAACTAAGACCAGAGTGAGAGAAGAGTTGTGGGGGAAGCAGATATATGAATGATTAAAATGAAGAAGTAGAGAAAATTTTCTAGGGTACTGCTCTATAATTTTTCCCATGAAATTAGAGGTAAGGTTTTTATCTGAAAGGATGAGAAGAAGGGGTGAATTGAGAAGGTTATGGATAACATGATAGTGAATCTGTTGAGGATAAGTTTAATATTTGCCATTCTAAAGTGAAGGCTCAATTGGGATGAGATAAAATAAATTTGTAGTGGGCCCAGACAGCAAAATTTAATTATTTTCTATTCAGTCGTATGTGAATTGCTGAGAGTCATCTAGGATTCAGGTTGGCAAAACATGAGCCCTTCATATTTGCTTTTAAAATTGTGAAAGATAATTGAAATATTAGGGACTAGTAAGGATGAAGGAATGAGTGCAGAGGTGGGGAAGGAACAACAGAAAAATAGGATGTTCTAAAAAAATTGTCAATTGGATTGCAAGTTGTTTCATAATTAAAATGCTGAACAGAAGAAAACGTGCATTTTCATGTTTAGTGAAGCAAGACACTTTTAGATATTTTCTACCATGACGATTGGTAATCAAAAGTACTAGTTTTCATTTCTTAGTACATTTTAAAATCTTCAGCCAATTGAAGAAAATCTGGGGATCACCACTACCTGTAGTAGAGAGAGAAAAGTCTTCAGATAGAAAACAGATTACAAAAATATATCAGTATAAGATTTTGCTAGATAGTATATAGCCATGCTAGGGGCTACAGGATTTTGCAGAATGGTAATGCCTCTGAGTATTTGGCGGACTGAAGCATTAGTTCTAACTATTAGCAATATTTTAAACTGAAAATTATGATTCATAAGTATGTTCCAAATCACATCAATTAGATTTAGGTGGGGGAGGTTATTTCCTTCTTGCATCTAATGTTGGTATCTGGTTCCTTGTCTCTGTAATTTTTGCTGTTTATTCACATATTTCTCTCTCATTTCTCTTCTCTTAACCCTTGCTGCTCTTTTCCAACTTCCCCATTTTTCTGTCCCTTGTTGAACCAATGCAGCCAAGTCATGGTTGTCCAGAATGCAAGGTAGAGTGGCTTATTTTTTTAGTGTGATGGTTTGAACTACCTTTGGAATTATGTATATTTAGTGTATGCATGCATGCACGATTGCATAAAAAATCACTGCACCTCTAATTGTTACCTTGCTTCCCATTGCCTGATCACTTATTAATCTGTCTTTAGATGCCAGATGTTACTATACTATTGGAGGAGTTTCATCAAATTTCTGATGATCTAAAGATTGATAAGAGCAATAAAAACATGCATTAGCTTCTATATGTTTCTGGATGAAAAGCAAATCTTCATAAACATGACTCAAAATATTAAATAATTCAAACAATGAGATTCCATTTAAATGTGAATAGTCATGATTTGTTCTAAAATGCACAGAAAAATCCACAGAAAAAATTAAAACTAGTATTTCCAATTATGATTTAAATTTTTTAAATTTTTATTCCAGAAACAAATTTATACATGTTTTCCAAGATTACATGATTTATGTTGTCTCCCTTTCCACTTCCCTCCTCTCTCCCATATTTGGCAAGCAATTCCATTGGGCTTTATATGTATTATCACTCAAAAACCTATTTCTATATTATTCATTTTTATAAAAATCTTCTATAATCAAAACCCAAAATCATATACACAAATAAACAAGTGATAAATCATATGTATTTTCTCCATTTCTACTCCAATAGTTCTTTCTCTAGCAGTAGAAAGCATGCTTTCTCAAAAACCCCTCAGAATTTCTGAATTACTTCATTGTTGTTAGTAGCAAAATCTATTACATTTGATTTTCTCACAATGTTACTGTGTATAATGTTCTTCTGGTTATACTTAGTTCACTCCACATGAGTTCATATAGATCCTTCCTTCCAGTTCTTATAGAAATCAACCATTTCATCATTCCTTATAGCACAATAGTGTTCCATCACCATCATATACCACAGTTTGTTCAGCCATTCCCCAATCGAGGGATGTCCCCACATTTTCCATTTTTTTGCCATGACAAAAAGTGCAGCTATAAATATTTTTGTACAGATCCATCCCTATTTGTTTAATCTCTTTGGGACACAGATGTAATAGTGGTGTTTACTGGCATTCATTTAAAACCATAAACTTCCTAATTTTGTTGTTAGGTTTAACCCTAATCCTAATCTCAGGTATTTTTTTACTTCCATTTGCACTTCACTTTCTCTAAACAGTATGTTTTTGGCATACATCGTTAAGTATGGCACCACCCTCACAATAGACCCCTTGCTATTCCATTAAGGGTATTAGATCTTTGCCATACCTCCCAACTTCCTGTGAACTGAAAGGGAGTATGCCATATCTTTTATATGTCAACAACAGGAAGCTGGATTTCTGGAAGAAACTGATCCAGCTACCTAGCAAAAGGATAGCAGAAACAGTAAGATCATTTTGCACTTCCATAAAGGGCTAACTCACAACATATTGCCATCTAAATTTTTATTGAAATCTCTTAATTCCATGACACTGAATGTACTGTTTTGGTAAGGATGTGTACCATCAGTAGAAGTAGGATGACAACCATTTTAATTTTATTCAAAACAACCCTCCTAAAGCATTTCTTTTTGTATTTTTTAATAGCATCTCTACTAATCTTGACAAACTACAAGAATAATAATAATAAACATTCAAATAAATATTTCAAAGAATAAGATTAGTCACCCCAGCTCTTCATTTGCCCAGAAATATTCCATTTAATTATAGCAACATAATATCACAAGCAGGGAAATATGACTGGGTTGTTGGTTTCTTGTTATGGCTGACTGTGTCACACAAGAATCCTTTCCATATCTCTCCTCTGTATACATGAAAACAAATCTGTTTCAAAGAGATAGTGTTGCTCTAAGAAAAAACAATATCAATCACATTATTCAGAACCTTCTGGTCTTATTTTCTAGAGTATGTAAGAGCAAACATATCAAAATGTTAGTAATTCTTAATTTAGCATTATAGAATTCAGTAATTACTCTGGTTATGTTAAAAACAATAATAGTTGGAATTAGAAAACCTTAGATTGTACTATAGCAGATTTACATTCACTGTCCTTCATGGTGTGAGTAGAACCATGAAGATTAAAAGATAACATCATTTAAAAACCACCACACAGAAGTAAAGCATCATATATACATGCTGAATGAGATACACATTTTTGGGCTTGGACAATATGAAAAATTATTTTAAGTATTCATATTTGTTAAAGGATTTTGGTTTATCTTTTTTCTAGAAAGGAAGCAGGTAGAACAGAGAGCAAATAGTGCTTCTTAATTGGGAAGAATAATTTAAATTTAAAAATCATTACATGAGTATTATATTGTTATATTATGTTAGGCTTACTATATATTTTATATTACTTGTTATATCATGTTTTGTCATGTTATGCTGTGTTTGATCATTTATATCATATCAATGACATTAAATTGTTACATTGTATTTTATTACATCATATTGCATGTTGCATAATGTATATCATGTATCTAGGGACTGTTAAGATTAAAATTAGTTTCTCTTCTAAAAGTATTATATTTTTAGAGGTTTGTTAAAGATTAAGAAATAAAGAAAATTCAAAATAAGAGAGCATGTGCCTAGTCACAGAAGCCATTCACAGCCACTTGCTCTGTATCTTGAGAGATGCGTTTTCTAGTAGCGGAAGCAGAGAGAGAGCATCAAGTAGGCAGAGAGCCCCTTTAAATAATAATTTGTGATCTCTCACTCAGGGAGATTAGAGGGAATTCTGGGAGTTAGCAAGAACTTCTGGGCATTGAAGTCTAGGGTTCAAATCTCCATTTTTACAGGGCATCTAGGTGGTATAGTGGATACAGTGTTAGTCCTAAAGATATAATAATTTTAAAGAGTTTAGCACAGTGCCTGGCTTAGAGTAAGTACTATATAAATGTTAACTATTATTATTATGATTATCAGTGTTAAATCATTTAAGCTATTATTAAATTACTTATGGTAATGGGTAATGCAATAAGAAATTTAAAAGCTTCATTTTGGTTGATAATTGTGCCATCCTAATATCTATAATATTTCTAGTTCTTCCTTATTTTAAGTTTTTACCAAATTTACTTCCACCAGACAAACAGAAAACCTGATTAGCTCATTTTTTTTTAGTGTTTACTTTTCTTCCTATCCTGAGGTGACAGTGATAATGAGTGGTGCACTGTTCAAAAGTCAAACAATAGGAGAGAGGAAAATGAAAGGAAAGTGTGTGAATGATGCATTGCCTGAATAATTGAGATCTAGATAATTCAGAGATTTTTTTTTAAAGACAGAAGGTTGTCAATAAACATATAAATGAAATCATACTGCTTTCTTTCACATTGATCAAATTTTGTGCCCTTGAGTAGAAGTCTGTATAACCTGTATTTTGCTGACTAGAATTTTACTGATCTGTTCTCCACTGGGTTTCCTCTTCCTGGTTATTTTTTTCTTAATAAAAATATTTCTGAGTCTATGTAGGTTTTTTATGAATTTTTAAAGTACTGATACTAAAAGAGAACTAATTTCAATCAGTACTAAAGTAAAAGAAAAAATCCCCACATAATGTCTTCATTTATATATATATATATATATATATATATATATATATATATATATATATATATATATATTGTATTAGGAGAAGAACCAAATGAAGAAGACGATCTGTTTTGATATATCAATAACCACACCTAAATGTAAGAACAAATCAATTAAAAGATTTCTGAGAATGAGGATACAATAAGCTCAAATTATAGCACTAAAGCTTAAAGAAATATTGATGAGAATTCTTTCCCACAATGTATCCTGAATATGGACTTTTAAAAATAAAAATTTTTAATTAAAATTAAAAAATTAAAAATTACCAAAAAAGTTTCCATCTAGGTTCATCAATATTAATTCTATTTCACCTGCTTTCCCATACTCTCTTGTAGGTTGTTAATTAACCACCCAATATTGCTTTTTTTTTTTTTTGCTGATGATGATGTTTTCAAAAATGATGAAAAGAGGACTTGCTTAGTTAAAATGATCAGTTGGCAGGGTTATTTTTTTTTATCTTACAACCAGAAGTTTAATATTTAGGCAGAACACTTCAAGATTTGTAGTGGGGGAGAAAATGAGATGGATTTCTTCTCTATTATCTTTCTTGAGGAAAACATTTTTGCAGCTAGATAGACAAGAGAAAGATTTTCAGTTCCCTTCCTTAAATCTTTCCTAAGGAGAATTTATATCTACACATAATTATCTGTAATAATCTAAATAGCCATAGATTCCAGCCTTTTAGTGAGAGTGGCATAGACAAATGTACCTGACGTAAGGGGAAAATGTTATGATCCTAGACAATATTTTTGAGTTCACATGCTCAGTTGTACATGAAAAGAAAATAGAAAAAGGAAGTTGTTCATTGACATGATTGAAATTAAAATAATACATTAAAATTAATTTATAATTTAATGAAAACTGTTTGATAACTCAGGGATTTATTTGGCTATGTGGATATTGATATAATAGTTATATAATCATTTGAGTTTAAACTGATGAGAAAAGCAATGCTACTCAGCTGTAATGTAATATGTATTACACAGTATTACAGTGTATTTCTTTAAATGTACATTCACTTAGCCTGAATTTAGTATAAATTGAAGTCTATGAGATCATATGTGAAATTATATCCCTTTTTCCACAAATTTAAAAAAATTCTTGTGAATGCTCAGTCTACCAGATTGTCTTTTAAATGTTTTTGGCATCACTGATGAACAAAATATAACTATAATGATATATACTCAAAATGTATCCATATACTTATTTGATATCTCTGCTTTAATGCTTAATTGAAAGCAAATTAAAAATTTTATAACTGGTAGTATAGTTTTTTCTTTGAGATAACAGCTGAAAAATTATTCATTGATGAAAATGTGAATTTAAAACATTATTGTTAATTCATACTGAAATAATAAACACTTTCCTCTGTATAATTTAAAAAAAATCAAATATAAAGGTTACAATAATAATTGCTGTTAAGTTGATGTCAATTATTCTAAAACGAAAGAGCCAGTCAAAATATTTAAGAACCTACTATGGGCAAAGAACTGTTTAAGCACTGAGGCTATAAAAAGAATCAAAAGACAATTCCTACCAGCAAGGAGTTTATAATCTAATGAAGTGATTATCCCGGGTTATTTTTACCAAATTATATTATTTTACAGATTGTTTAGCAACTAAAAATAGTGCTGCATTTAGAAATTTCAATTTAGTCAACTCCAATCCAGTCCAACAAATAGGCATTAATTCCTACTATGTGTACACCACATAGTTGCAGAGAATTAAAAAATAAAAGGAATAAAATGAAAAACAGCATTACTTCTAACAAAAGAGTTAGATTTGAGCTGTTGTTCTTTACAAACAGTTTGATACTAAGTAGCATGACTTAAAATTTTGTGTTCCTATAAAAGTGTGATGCTAAAATATTAAAAAAAAATAAACTAAACCAATAGTACTTGACAAGACATACAAGATTTAGACTGAATGGTTTCCAAGAATCATTGTTTAAAGTTATGTACATCTTTCTCCTATAGCCCCTCCTGTCATCAAAACTAATTATCTCTCATAATTAAATTAAAACCCATGAAAAAAGATATATGTGAATTTGGCTTTTCAAGTCATAAGAGAATATTGATATCATCATAAATTTTATTTACTGGTCTTATACTATTTTTAATTGATCAATTGTAAAATTATATTTTATATATATATATATATATATAAATATTATATATATAAATCCCTGAAGACAATTAATGGCTAATAAATAAAAAGGGAGGAGGATGAAACAAGTTCTCTAAAATGTATTGAATGAATGTATTGAAATAGAAAATAGATTTAGAATTTTTTAATGAATAGCATTTTTAAAATTGAAAAATAGAGATGAGTTTGAAAAAGAATTATATGTGGGCATGATTAACTTTTTTGTTCTCTGTACAAATAATTTTTTAAAGTGCAATTGTCATCATCTTGAGCAAACTGCATGTTCCCATAATTAACTCTCATTCAATGATGTTGGATATATCATTCAGTGTCTACTTTCTTTTCGATTCAGTGCTGAATATAAGAGGAGAACTAAATATGTTCAGAAAAGTCTTAATCCAGAATGGAATCAGACAGTTATTTATAAAAATATCTCCATGGAACAGGTATGTATGATTCATATTTGGAGGATTCATATTCCATAACATATAGTGAGTGTCATTGCTAGGTAGCCAAGTAGTTGATGTCCAAATGCTCAAAATAATAGAAATTCTGTCTATTGAGAATGTTTAATTGTTTTTAATGTTTAATGTTTAAGTGTTTAATTGTTCTGAATTCCTTTTGAACAAAGGTCTAGTCTTTTTTTATTTACTGTCTTTGTGACAATGGGTAAGTCACTCAGTGCCTCAGTTTCCTCATTTCCCAAAACTGATAATAATTTTTATACTATTTACCTAAAAAGGTTTTTGCAAAGATATATAGACTTAAAAAGAAGAGTAATAAAATCTGAATTAATATTTCACATACTTACCAAAAAGCTCTAATACATATCAATAATCCTGTATGTCTATAATACAGAATATTACAATAATTGATATAAGCAGAAACAAAGAGTAGGGAAGAGAGAGATGACCCCAGAATCAAGAAGATTTGACTTGAGTCTTTCTTCTGATATATCATGGTTATATAGGCCTGTAACAAATAAAGTCTCAGCCCTGAAGCACTGAAAACAATGATTCTTAGTTAAGTTAATGATCTATATTAGGACACAAATCATAGAAGACTAAAAAATGTATTCAGGAAAATGAAAATGATTTTTCATGTTGAAGACTATTAGCCAAAGAAATAACATATCCATATCTTCAATTTAAGAAGGCAAAGAACAATATGATACATTTTGAAATCTTTTCATTAAAATGCTTAAAATTAAAATAAAAATTAGCATTGAAAATAATGTGTCCTAGACAACTTTAGCAGCCTGTTAGATCCTTCTTCAGCATGTTGTTTTTAAATGCATAACATCGAATATATAGAATTACAAAGAAAAATGAAATAGAATTACTTTAAAGAAATAAGTCCATGGACTCTAAATGAATAATATGTATCTTAAAATTCACTATGTAGGAAATGCAGTTAGTTGAAATACCTCCTACTTTAATCATATAGGATAGATGAACTATATTTGTTTCAACACTAATGCTCAAAATTATCCAAGAACATAATTCTTTTGCCATCATCTTGCTCCAGTTGGCAAAAATAATATTTCTGAGAAGGCAAACAAAAAAATGAAATAAAATTAAAGAATCATAATAAGAAAGCCAATGGATGAAAGTAGCCCAAGGGATTGATTGTAGAGATCCTCTAGCAAAAGCAGTAAAGATGGGAATTTGTCAGGCAGCATCACAAGAAAGGCCTGTGGCAATCTCTCTGGAGACACCCAAGGATTCCCATTCACCACTGTGAAAAGAGAATAAAAATTCTTTGACCTCAATAGCTTGGTCCACTGTTATTATAACTTTAGGCTAAAATGCTTTACAAGATGACAGAATTTGATTTTTAAAAATGCACTCAAAAGAAAAAAATAGATTCAATATAGAATTTTACCCTTCAGGTATTTTTCAGAAACACATGTCTTTCTTCAATAGTATTAGGGTTGCCTATACACAGAAAGTAAAATGAATTTAAAAATAGCAGTGTGTACTAGAGAATGAGCCTAGTTACCAGCCCAGTCTAGTGACTGTCTGCAAAGTTATAGCTTTCTGCCCCTAGCTTGGATTTTCTGTTTATTAACATAGAGATGTCTGCATTTCATAAAATTTACATGAATATGAGACAATAAATGACAGTGTATGACTTTAAATAAGAGGGAAAAAATCCCTATTAATAGAACAGTAAGAGAATAACTGTGATATATCAAGAACAGATGTTTTAATCAGTAGACACTGGCAGCATTTTATAGGGAGAAACTGAAAGTAGTTCATCACATGTAATCAGCTCTGCTTTAATATCAGCCTCCTCTCTTAACTTATTAATAGTTATACTTTCAAAGGGGTAGTTGTGGGTGCTTAAGCTTGCTCATTTATGACAGTAATAATCAGTATTCAAAGTTCATGTAATTTTAACATCTCTATGTAGAATTCCAGTTGTATCAGGAGCTTTTAACTTGATTTTTGAAAACTTTTAAAAATATTTTATAACATTTTCAATGTAATTGTTTTCTTTTATAATTCTCAATGTTGTATTTATTCATTAGAAATATTTAACAAAGGGTCTATAGATTTCATCAGACACCCTAGAGAGTCCATGATACAAAAAATGTTTAAAAATATTTAAAAATTAAAAAAAAGTTCTACAAAGATTCCTTCTACAAAAATGTATATGTAAGTTTTATCTATTTTGAAAACATAACATTTTAAAAAGATGTTATTGATTTTTTAATGAAGGTTAATTCAACTATGATGTTTTGATTAAAAAATTTAATTCCCAACTTTGAGTCTTTTTGTTACTCTTTTTTTAATGTTCACAGGGAAAAAACAAATCCATAAATTGAATACAACATTCTTCCTAAACTAGGTTAGATAATATAACAAGGTTATTTATTATACATTTCTTATTTTTGTGATTTTTTTTTTGTACTACATCTAAATTTGTTTATGCCTCTTCTAATGAAGTTATTTGACTGTTTATTCACATTTCCCATAATTAGAAGCTACTGTAAACATCAACAGATTGTTCTTCAAAAAGAAAAAAGGATGTTAATAGGAAATCAGTATACATAAATACACATATGCACACATATATTGGATATATGTTACATATATGCCACATATATTACATGTGTATACACACACATATATATTTAGCTTTCTGGAGTGTGGTAAAATTCAAACAGTTTGTAAGGAAAATAGGGAAGTAAGCAAATGTTTCTTTTATTTGAATTTGGCACTAATGCAGCTGATCACCTATTCTAATAGGTTATCATAATGATGCTGTCTTGGTAAAAAATAGCTATTCACATTTGTGTAATCTGGGAAGTATCAGCATATTTCAATAAAGAGAACTTATGTTCAAATTAATCTCATATATTTAGTGCCTGGCCTCAAGCTTTCTCATATGAAAAATGACATGATTAACAAGATGGCCCCCATAGTCCCTTCAAGCTTGAGATTATTATTATAAGACCCTGTTACCCTGATTTCACAAACTCAAAGTACATTTTTGAAGTCAAGCTAGTATTCCATGTAATGTACTCCTGATGTACTCAGCAAAGGTTTTAGTTTTTGAGAAATTCAAGTGAGCATGAAACCACCTGAGATAGATACATATGCAAATATAAATACCTATAGATTTTGGGGTTGAATATGTAAAATTATAAAATCATGGGAAATGAATTGATTGTATTGTCATATATGTTTGCTACCTGCTTAAACGTTTGAGCTTCCTCTGCAAAAACAGATAATATTGAATTGAATTATAGATATTTCTTCAGAAATAACTTTTTGAAAACATCAATGCAATAAATAAAAATGTTTTGTGTACTCAAAAATGTTATGCTCATTATTAAAATCTAAACTCTTGCAAAAATCTCTGTACTTTAATGTATAGCCCAATATAAACCCATCTGGCTTGAGTGTAATTTTTCTAGGATCAAGGTTATTACAAATAAATGAAAATTGCCTTCCTGTCATATTGCAAAGGAGTGCAAGCAAGTGATAATAAATAGCCCTTATTGTGTGGCTGAAATAAGAAGTGCCTGATGTAAATTGGGGTTAATTACATTTTGATTTAAACCATAGCTCAAGAAGAAAACACTGGAAGTGACAGTCTGGGATTATGATAGATTCTCTTCCAATGACTTCCTTGGTGAGGTAAGTTTCACTCCTTGTGTCCTTGTAAATAAATGATTACCTCAGACTCCAGGATCTCTTTTTCTTTTTTTAAGCCCTTACCTTCTGCATTAGAATCAATACTGCATATTGTTTCTAAGGCAGAAGAGGGGTAAGTGCTAGGCAACAGGGTTGCTAGGATCCAATAGCTAGGAAGTATCTGAGGTTGGATTTGAACCCAAGACCAGACCTTATCTCTGGACATAGCTCTTAATCCACTGAATTACCTAGCAGATTTGAGATAGGCCTAATAGAAAATGTGTTGGCCCTGTTTCTTTTAAAACATTTTTAAGCAAATTAATTTTTATAGTTAGATTCCTTATATGATTATGACTTTATGGCTTGACTTTGAAATTATACATTCACATAGCTATTCACTTTGAAACATAGTATCTTGTTTGTGAAGAAATTCCCAGACTAATGTATTGATATAAAAAGGAAATAGCATTTGTACTAATTATGTATAGTTAATGACTCTATGTTAATAATTGGTTTATTATAATTGATATAATAATTTGATAGTTATATAATTGTATTATTACTATTGATTATAAATCAATTATTAATGCATTATGATGTATTAAAGATTACCAACAGTTAATTTTTAAAATTTTAATGTTTTCATTCTGAATCTGTCAAGGCAAAAAGTTACCCTGGGTTTTCAGGTGACTCTGGATATGACAGCCTGACACCAATAACTTTTTTCAAAGTACTGAATAGTTAAGTTAGGGAAGAACCATCACTAAAAGTTTGGCCTTGAGGTGATTATTATTTAAGATTCTATTTACCAAATTTAAGATGGGTTGTGATAAGCAGCAATAAAAGGGACACATTCACTAATTAAATCATAGACATTTTAAAGAGCGCTATGCCTGGAATTAATAAAACTGAGTTCAAATATGGCCTCATAAATTTATTAACTCTGATTTTAGAAAAGTCACTTCACCTAACTATTCATCATTTTTAATCTGCAAAATGTAATCAATAATATCAGCTACCTCTTAGAGTTGTAAGGATCAAATAAGATAATATTTATAAAGTGCTGAGCATAATGACTAAAACTAAGTGCTATATAAATAGTAGTTATTCTTGTCATTTTATTTAGTGAAATAACACTTAATTTACAGTGAATCAAAATACATTGGACGTTTGCCTAAATATGCTTGTTCTTTTTGTTAGGTTAAATGATAACCTACTCTGTAAATCTGACATAGTTTAACTTGAAAATTGGCAGCTTTATTCTTGAAAAAATAAGCACAAAGGTACTGAACCAGAATACTTTTTAAGAAGGTAGAATGAGCAAAAAGGGAAATAGCAATGAAGAAAACAGATTGGAAAAGCATCTGTCCTAGATTCTTATTTTTGAAGGAAGTCTATAATGGAGTTGACATGTTTGTTAGGTTATAGTGGGCTGGATTACCAAGATATTTAGAAGAGGGTTATCTATCAGAGGCATAGAAAAATGAATCAATCAACGCATCAGTGAAAATTCTATTAAGTCCCTGCTACTTAAGAGGTATTATGGGACCAAAGCCAAAAGTGAAAGAGGATGCTTCTCACAAGGACCTTACATTCTTTTAGGAGCAATAATATCCACATCTATATATATCATGTGCAGTGCAAATACAGGATGAGCTTAGGGTTAGGAAAGGACTTAACATCTGGAGGGACCAAAAATGACTATGTGCTGGTTCATGAATATAGGTATCAAATTTCTAGGCAACCTATATCAAATATATAGAGTATATAATGTGGAATGGGAGTTGAGTTTTGAAGAAAACAAGGGATTTTTAGAAGCAAAAGGTCAAGGGCAATGTGATGGTACGTTGAATAGAGAGCCAGTCTTGGAGTGGGGAGGATCTTGGGCTAGAACTGGCTCCAGAAACTTCTTAAATATGTGACCCTTGCCAAGTCACCTAACTCCATTTGCCTACTCTTTCCTAGAGTCCTTTCTAGGACAGAAGAAAAGGATTTTAAAAAAAAGCAAAAGATCCAATGGGATTCCTTATAGGGGTAATGTCCTTTGAATGGTCTTGTGTACTAATGACACTTCATTGATTGTGGCAAGCCCCAAAACATTACAAATGATGATAAATTACATATGTAGTCACTCAGAAAACAACAAGAAAACCTTAATATAGATACAATCACAGGAAAATCCATGAAAATGTGAGGTGATGAAAAATACTTGTTCTCCAAGTATATAAAATTATGATTTAAAGTCGAATGCACCATTCAATAAGTCAATTAATATGTATTATTATGCATTTACATGTAGTAAGCACTGGAGATGCCAAGAAAGGCAAAAATAGAGTCTCCGACTTCAAAGAGGTCACATTCTAATAGGGGAGATGGCATTCATGTAAATATGTATGTACAACATGTAGCCACTATAAAGGAAAGTTAACCTCAGAGGAAAAGCACTAGGAGCAGGAGAGACAAGGAACACCCACCTGGAAACTCAAATATCTCATCCATCATCTCAGACACTTCAAAGAAACAATTAGCTAAACTAAAATTGAATAAGAGGAGTAGAAATTGCTGAATTATTACTGAAAAATTCCAAGTTTTCTGAAATAAAGTAATCTCTATTTAACACTAATGTGTTTCTCCATTGGTTTATGATTGTGTGCCATTTCACTGAACATCTTTGAAAAATTATAGCTGCAATGTGGCTCAGTGAGAGGCAGGCCTGAGGATAAGGGGACCTGATTTGGACAAGTGACTTAACCCCATTACCTACACTTTACTGCTTTTTTGCCTTGGAACTGATAATTAGAACTAATTTTAAAATAGAAGGCAAGGGTTGTAAAAAGAAAAAGGAAAAAAGTATTATAGCTGTATATAATATGAAGAGTGAGAGAGAGGCAAAATGATGGGTATGAGCAAGCCACAGAATGTGAAATTGTGCAGTAGAGTTATATAAAGGAGAGTTGTCAAACACACTAGCTGCATGCAACAACACTCCCCATTGAGGCCTGAACCAGATTAAAATATAATTAGTAAATATTTAACAAAATAAATAAAAATAAAAAAGACCATAGACAATGTTATTATGTAGTTTTCTAAGTTAATACACGGTTCACAGGAATCCTTATATATGGTTTAGTGGCCCTCATTTCTATTTGAGTTTGAAATCATTGATGCAAATTATGTCACAAAGAAATATATAGTCAAAAAAATTGCTGATCACATATAAAGAAAATGGCACCTTGAATGGACAGCCTCTGTCACACTTGTATCTTAGCAAGATGAAGAATATTAGAGGAAAATACCTATAATATCTAATAAAACACCGATAAAGGCTTAATGGAGACTATGGACAAGAGGTGCATGGGATAGATAAAAATGGATGGGTTGGCTTCTGCATTGATGGAGAGAACATGTGCATTAATGAGATTATAGATGCAATGGAGTATTAAGAGAAACTAGAAACAATGGAATAAATTAATGACATTTTCTTTAAAAAAAAAAAAAAAGGATACTTCCTCAGGAATGCTGAAATTGAGTATAGTGATCCCATCAATTCAGGGAGATCTGTTTGAGGAATTTCCTCTTCAAAGGAATACCCAAGCCTTCTTGCAATTTATGCTTTTTAAGGAATTACATGGGGACATTAAGAGGTTAAGTGAGAGGACCACATATCCAGTATATTTCAGAGACCAAATCTGAATAAACTTAGGTCTTCCAACCTCTTTGGCCAGTTCTTTATCCATTACACAATAATGAAAGAGATAGATAGGTAGACATAGTCATGTATGCAGACACATGTTTATAAAAATACATATGATAAATATGCATGAATAGATGATATGTATACATGCATGATGTATTTGCATCTCTGCACACCAAGTTATGTATTTCCACAGGAATTATAGCATATATTTGTTTTGGTTCACATTGTTTTAGGCAGGAACAGGGAGCAAATATTGGGAAATAGTAATTATTTCTAATATATTCAAAGATAGGAACAATAATGATCTTATTAAAATATAGTTGGAGAAAAGTGTGCCTGATGCATTTTCCATTAAAGAATATAACATATCAAAATAAAAATTATTTGATATATAAGAAAAAAACATGACAAAATAGGGATTAAGTATATTTTTAAAACCCAAGCATTTTATACATATAAATTAAATCAATTGAGAAATTTCTGCATCATTCACATATAGAGAACAAATGTAGAATAACAATTTTAAATTAACTTAAAGTAAGTGTAGTATACTTATAAAAACTTATATTTTGATTAATTTTGTTAGATTTATTATAAAATTTAAATGAATGCAGTTATGGATTTATTCTAATAACACCTAAATTGTTTTTCAAAGCTTAAAAATATTGTTTTTCACTTAAATTTTAATTATATGCTATTTGATAAGGACAATACAACTATTATAGTCAGTTATATTTCATTTCTTCAGAAATTCATGATTTCTTATTTAATATATATTTTTAACTAAACAACATCTATTTTCTCTCCCTTATCCTAAAGAAGGAGAAATAAAGGAAAAAGATCATAATTTCCTCATAACAACTATGCAAACATACAAATTTCCTCATTGACTATAAATAACTGTGCATATGCATATGTATGTATATAAATATATGAGCATGTGTGTATATATATATATATATATGCATTCTTCATAAGTAGAGATATGCCTCAGTCTGCACCCTAAAGCTATTACATCTTTGTCAGAAGGTGGATAGCATGTTTCATTACTGGACCTCTGGAATCATGCATTTGTATTGCATTGATCATAATTCTTTCAACTTTCTAACAGGTTTGCTATTGCATGCTATAATTAGGAACCTCCACTTGCAAAGCAGATTATGATCTTTCTCCAGTTTAATAAAGTTTAGTTGCTATGACTTAAAAAAAGAATAGTATTCTTCCTATAGCCTACCTAGTAATGATCTTCCTCAAGCTTAAGTATCCTGGTTTGAGATAATAAAGACAAGGTCCATTACTGACTCCAGACTCTAAGCCCTTCCCATTTGATGAGACCAGCTAAGAATTATTTTCTGCTGCCAGAACCTCTGAGAACACAAGGCAGACTCCATGTCACAATAGTATATTGACTTTATGAGAAGACACTCTCTTCAAATTAAACTTTCTGTTGATTTAAATAGTAAGGCGTTACAAATAAATATCTCTTTTAAAGCTCATGAAGGACCTTGTACCCTGCTATTCACATATTCAGATACTACCAATGGTCCACATTAAGTACTAGACCTGTACTTTAAATATATTTTCTTTACTGATTAGGGATATGGGCTGTCGAATCTATAGTCCCTCATTCAGTTTTCCTTCTAGTTAACACATATGTAGTAAGTATCCATTAAGTGTAAGATAAGTGAGGTAGGTGGCATAGTGTGTCAGGCCTGGAGTAACTTCCTCACTTCAAATGTAGCCTCAGACACTTACTAGTTGTGTGACTCTGGCAAGTCACTTAATCCCATTTGCCTCAGTTTTCTCATCTGTAAAATGACCTGGAAAAGGAAATGACAAACCTCTCCAGTATCTTTGCCAAGAAAATCCAAATGGAGTCAAAAAGACAGTACCTACCAAAAGCAACTGAACGATAAGACATAAGATACTATGCCAGATCTATTGAAAGCCAAGACATAAAACAAATAGTTGCTACAATCAAGGAACTTATGTAAAACTAAAGAGATACAACATTTACACAGAAAAAGATAATACAAGGTAATTTGAATATTTGATCCATTTTGTGATGAAAATTATGACTTTGACTCATTTTTAGCAATATCTTTTTAACCAACTGAGAAGTTGAGATAAAAAATGTAGGTATCTGCATATAAAATATATAAATATTCAATTAAATGTTAAGCTTATGTTGTTCAAAATACTTTCACTCAAAGAGAATAAGTAGATTGTGTACCTATCACTGTCTTTCTATATTATTTTGAAGGTATTGATTGAGTTATCTAGCACTTCTCACCTTGACAACACTCCTCGATGGTATCCTCTGAAAGAACAGACAGAAAGCATTGACCATGGAAAGTCCCATTCTAGTCAAAGCAGCCAGCAATCCCCAAAACCATCTGTCATCAAAAGCAGAAGTCATGGAATATTCCCTGATCCATCCAAGGGTAGGAAACCATTCAGAAAGAACACATTTGTTATATATTTGTGTATGTCCATTTGTCCTCTAAAATATGCATTGCTAATTTTGTGGCATGTTCCAGTGAGGATATCACATTTTAAAAGAACAGTTTCTGAATATACAAATATTGTAGTGAATTTTAGTTAACACATCAATAAAAGTTCCAAAGAGTATGATATTCAACTGAACAAAACCCATTTTGCTTTTTTTTTTCTTTTTAATAATTGTTTTCTGACACTGTGTTCTAGCTTCTTTCCTTCCCTCCAACCCCCCCCCCCCAATAGCGGGTAATATGATACAGATTGTATATGTGTTATCATACAATAATAAAATACTTATTCCCTTAGTTGTCCTGTTGTGAGAAAAGGTAGATATCACTCACACTAGAGAAAAATTCATTAAAAAAACAAAGTGTAGAATGATATACTTTAATCTGCATTTAGGCTCCATCATTTCCTTCTGTGGCAGTGATTCATTTGTTTATGACAGATGACTATTTAAAATAACAGACCTGGTACATCACTATCGCTTTTTTCATCCCCTTTGTTCAGAGAAGAAATAAAAAATGAGGTTTAGTGAATGAGATTTAGGAAAAAAAATTCATACTGATACAAATATGTTTACGTGGCAAATTATTTACCTGAAATGAAGTTATTTACAGATTTCAAATTATCATTCTATCTGTACTCTTATTAACACTCAGTAAATTACTTGTCCATCTTCAGATCTATGTGAAAATGGAATTTATTTTGAAAGTGTTCTAGTTCAGCCTTTAGTTAGAAATACATTCAAATCACAAGATAAAATTCACTCTCGAAGCACTCTCTAAAATTGTTCACTGAGTAATAGAAATCTCATCAATTTCTTTTGGTAACATAATAGCCTATGTTAATATGTTGTGGTATTTTCACAACTTTAGATGAAGAATCTTATTCAAAATATCTAACTTAAAACCCTTCTTCAATATTTTAATCTTGTTGCCTCCTATGCCCTCACTAGAAATAAGAAAAAGAATAGCTGTTTGATGACGTGCTTGCTTTTATCCTCTTTCATACAATTTTGAAGTGTGCTGTTTAAAGTTTAAATACTCTCAAACCAGCTGAAGATAAAGCCTGACAAAGACAAGGGATTCTTAAAGGAAATATATTGTTTATTTTTAACCATTTTGTCTCCAGATATGCAGGTACCTACAATTGAGAAATCCCATAGTAGTCCCGGGAGCTCAAAATCATCCTCTGAAGGCCATCTTCGCTCTCACGGACCATCACGCAGCCAAAGCAAGACCAGCGTCACTCAGACCCATCTTGAAGATGCAGGAGCCGCCATTGCAGCCGCAGAAGCAGCTGTGCAACAGCTTCGCCTTCAACCAAGTAAAAGACGCAAATAAATTCCTCAGCATGGCAGCTTAATGTTTATCTGTTGCCTTTCTTTTCCTGCTGTCTCTTCATGTTTGCTTTCTCATCTTGCTTCTCCAGTTCCCTTGTTCCTGATTACTGTTTTATGTCCCTTCATGTATGTTTAAAAACAATCTAAGAGCGTAACTCTACTCCTTTCTATTTGGTTTCATTTTAAAAAATTTTTAATAGATGGCAGTAAAACTGGCTGTTTCTCCATCCTTTCCATCATCCATCCAAACTGACTAATGGTGTTTGATATTTGTGAATGTGGTGTTTTCAAGAGGAAAGATGTGTGTCATTTTCATGTTCTTAAATATCTTGTATACTAAAATGTATTAATTGAAACTTTTGAGGGCTGCTAGTGTTCTAGGTATTACTCTGGGCATACACACAAGCATGAAGAGCAGATTATCAATAAGTTATTTCTGACATAATGAAAGAGTGTGGCACAGATGTGGGGGGGGAGTGCTGGATTTGAAGTCAAAGGTCTTGGGTAAAGTGCCATCTTTGATACTGACTAACTTTGACTTTGGGCAAGTCATTTAGCTTCTGTAGGAACCTCAGGTTTCTCAACTGTAAAAGGAGAGTGTTGGGCTAACTGACTTCAGAAGTCCCTTCTAGCCCTAAATCCCTTGTTGCTCAGATCTGAGAACCAGCAAAGGTTAACCAATAGAACAATGCCATTAATAGGCTTGGAAGGATTTCAATCTTGAAAAAATAAAGGAATGAAGAAGTTTCCAATTAATACTGAATAATACTAGGGAGTCAGCCTCAATTGTATAAATTTGAGATGTGGTAGTTATCTGTGTTATGCTGTCAAATCTTTAAAAACATTTAGGAATAGAAACTTTTACTTGGCCTAATTCTTATAATAAAAAATGGTAGGGCAACATAGCCTTTTCATTATGGAGCACAAATGAGTCTACTCTTTTTTATGCCATTTTTCTATAAGATAAAATGATAGTATAGGGTTGGTTTTTTAATAGTTGTATTCTGGGGACAGCTGGGTAGCTCAGTGAATTGAGAGCCAGGTCTAGAGATGGGAGGTCCTGGGTTCAAATGTGGCTTCAGACACTTCCCAGCTGTGTGACCCTGGGCAAGTCACTTAACCCCCATTGCCTAGCCCATACCACTTTTCTGCCTTGGAACCAATATACAGTATTGATTCCAAGATGGAAGGTAAGGGTTTAATAAAAAAAAATTTTAAATAGTTGTATTCTTTCATTGAAATTCAAAATGCCATTTGTCTAGCACAATAAATTGATTCAGGACTAAAAGCCACTTATTTCCAAACACTGCACACTATAGTATAATTTGAATCTAAACGAAATTACTTAAGGTTAGTTATCAAAAACTTGGATGTAACAACAGTTGACTAAATGTGGCATTGTCATGTTTGTTGGTGTACTGTGAGTGCCCAGAAGCCTTACTCAGAAAGTTGAGAAAAGGTGGTTATTTTGCTTTTCCTTCATTATTAAAGAAACAGCCAGTTTTAATCCCCTTTAGTGCTGTGCATGTGGTGTCTTTTTTGGTGTTTGAGCACACAAGTTATTTAAATAGAAGAAAAAACCTCCACTTGTGTTTGCATGACTAACATTTAAGCTGGTTCCATCTGAGGATACATACTGTGGGTTTCCATTTCACTCACACTGCCACAGCAGCACATAAAAGCGGTCAGTCTAATCATACCAGGAAGCAGCACAGACACAGCATAGCAGGAGTCCTCCCAATTCAAAGAACTCAGTCTGACAATCTGCCTCCACCAGCCAATGACAACAAAGACCCAAGCCAGCTGGCACTCAGGAAGGTGATGTCTGATGGACCAGTCAAGCCAGAAGGAGGTGAGCAGAAAGACGCTGCACACAACAAGAACCCCTCTCCCCTACTTTAAAGTGCCCCACCTTTGTTGTGTCGAGATTTGGTTTAAACATCTTTGCCCTCTTCCTAGTGTGCTATTGCAGGCCTAGCGTATCAGGATCACATCACCATTATGTAAGTCCCAAGACCACTGTGCTGATACTTGACAGACAGTCATTTGTACGTTTCCATACATTGGGTCTGACTTTTGTTGGAAAAAAAAAAATAGATCAACTTTTGTTCATATTGCAGAATGAAATGCATGCAACTAACCTAATCTGTTCAAGCATGATTTGTTGCATTGTGACAAAGCTTGAATTGCTCATAACTACTAGCTTCCCCATTGGAACATAACTCGGTTATTCCTGCATACTATCTCAAGTGTTTTGTTTATGGTTCAGTGGATTTTCAAGCTTCCTAAAGGAAAGCAAAGAAAACAATGTTAATGCACTCACATTTACATGGTGAAAGTTCTCTCTTGATACTACAAGCAAACATTTTCCACTCTTGTTTTGGTAGTTGTTAAGTGTACTATCAGATGTGTTGGGCATGTCAATATCCAAGTGCCTGTGTAACAAATAAAGTATCTTTATTTCATTCCTAAACTACTGGATTCTGAGCCATTGTTATATACTGTATGTAGCATGGTATGAATGTGTCACTTTTTGAAGGGGGCGTGATATGGTTTGTTGCAATAGAGTATTTAATGATGTGACTCCATTGCTCATTTACAGGAACGAAAGTAAAACAATACAGATATTAGTTATAGAGTACTAGGCAAAATTCCTCTTTGAAAAGATCTCCAAGCTACAAGGGAAGTGAATTCAAAATGAAACAAATAGATGTGTTAAAAAGAATGCATATCAATAAGAGAGTTTAGACATCTTCAAGAAATTCCATTGTATTTTTTCTTCCACATCTAGTGTGCTCTTCAATGGGATTCTCGAGTGGATGGGAAATCCTTGTCACAAGCACTCTGCTTTGGAATATATGTTACAACTTGCCTCAGATAGCTGAGCCTTTGGAGGAAAATTGGGAAGACCCCTTACTCTCTTACCTCAACAGGCTACAATTCCTAGAGTAGAGATCCATGTGTAGATAATAGCATATATCTTTATAAATTATTTTCTAGGTTCATTCAAAGTTAAGTATAGGGAAAATAATAATATTTTATAGTATTTCATTAGTGACCAAATAATATGAATTCCAAGATATTCAAGCCTCACATTCCCTACTTCTAACCCTCCTTGCTGAAATTCAACAACCTGTTCTACTACACAACCATAGATTTTCTGTTTAAAGGATGGTTAAAGAAAAATTAAAGAAAAAGTAGGAGGCCCAGAATTTTTCAGGTGGTGTACTTATGGCACAAATCTTAAGAGGTTGTCACCTCATCTCACCTTTTGTTTTCCATTGTCACCATCACTAGTGCCCTTTCACTCCAAAAGATTTAGAAGTGCTAAATTTTTACAGTGCTTACTCTTCCCATTATAAATTCAGTGAATCCTCTGACTTATGATACACCTTTCCCAGAAGTAGTTGAGTCTATTATCCCCTATTCTTACCCTCCAATTTGTATTTTAACATTTCATTTTATCATTACTATAGTGTGTCCAATAGGTAATGAGATTTTCCTAAAATGATGAGAGGCCATGAACAATGTTCCTTGAGTTGACCTTCTTTGGATAGCTTTCTGATAAGTCCACCAAATTTTAAATCTTCATACAGATGGATCTTTGAGAGTCTTTATTTTCATGTGCTTAAAGAACCCAGGATCATCTTTGGGATATAAAAAGGAATTGAAATAAGAATTTAGGGAAGGAATTTTTTTCCAAGATATAATAACAACAAAAGTCAAAAAGAGAGAGACACAAATACAAACTAAATATAATGTATATCATTAAGAAAGAACCAAAAATATACTTAAATCATTTCCCAACTTCACTAAAAAAACTCTTTATAGCCATATAGATAATACACTTCTGTATTTCTTTACTAACATATAACCTTATTTGCTTGCATGGAGACAATAAAACTGGTAAGAAATTTAAATACAAAAAGAATAAGAATTAGGGTAGATCGGTGGCTCAGTGGCTCAAACCTAGAAATAACAGATACTGCATTCAAATCTGACTTCAGACACTTAAGTCACTCCATAGACTAGCCCTTAACCACTCTTCTATCTTGGATTCAATACAGTATTGATCCTAAGACAAAAGGTAAGGCTTTTTTTTTTTTTTAAATAAACTGGTTTGGGCTCATAAATAGTAGAGAAATTATATTATTTATGGGTTTTAGAGGGTCTGTATCCCACTCTTCTATGGTTTTGTAAATCAAAAGAAAGAAATAAAATTCTCTATATTTAGTTCCTGCAACCAAAAGTTCTGAAATCAAGCTTCTCCTGAAATGAGAAGTAATTTAGAGATATAGTTGTACAAATATGATCTGATCACTCTAATTCTAGTACTTGGACTTTAGGAATAATTGGTTAGATAGAAAACAGTAGAGGGAATGCCATAGCCCTATTCCTCTTACCCAATCCACTTCTACAGTTTGTAGAATAAAGGGGCTGTGGACATATTCCAGGAGTAGGGGAGCACTCTCTAAGGAAATAGGCAGCTGTTTTGTTTGCCAAAAGCACAGTTCTGTTACCAGATTTGCTGAAGGGGAAAATTAGGCAGATAAAGCCATACCATTTTTATTCAGGAATATTAAATACTCTTAGTAACTCTGTCAAGGCACTAGGGTATAAGTGGTCCATACTTACACATTAGAAGGCCTTTAAATGCTGAAATTTGAGGACAGTCTATGCATTAGAGAATATAGATCATACCAAATTAGTCAACTAAACCAGTTTAATTTGTAAAGAATTAAATAATCTCTTTCTAAAGCTGCAAATTTAGAAACTGAGGCAAAATTAAAAATAATGTAGCAGACAATGGGCCTGTATTCCTTAGACATCAAAAATGGCACTCACAACAGATTTGGGGGTGTTGGTTAGGTAAGGGAATTGGGAATTAATATCATTTATACATCTACCCATTTATTTACCTCTCACAGAAGAAAGTTCCAGGACATTCAATTGCTTTCCCAAATCACTCTTGAGTCTTCTGATTCCAAAAGCTATTTGTGTCAGTAGAGGGGAAAGTGAAGGAAAATAAAAAAGAACCCCCCCCCCAAGGCTCATGCCTACCTGAACAATGAAGGGATCATGAAAACAGTTACAGAGAGATCAAGAGTGATTCCAGGGAAAATTGCTTGAGGGGGAAGTGTGCTAAAGAAATCTCAGAGTGAGTCAGTCAATTTGAAGTTTGTTCTCTGTCATAGTGCAAATGAAATCTTGTGACAAGACTGAAAAGATGCAGACAGGGAAGAGGAGGGAAGTGTTCACACGGTTGAGAGAAAATGTTAACTGCAAAAATGGAGGGAGAACAAACCTCCAGGAAAAAAACAAACAAACAAACATATATGAACCAATTGGATAATTTCAGTACTGAAAAGTTTTTGTGCCCATGTTTCTTGGCATGAGATTTTCTGTACATTCCTACTGGGGAAATCAAAATGCTTTTTCTAAATATTCATTATTTCTTTCTCTTTTCATTTACTAAATCTCTTTTTTAAGCCCTCTATATTATTCTTGAGTCAGAATTGAGCTCACTAGAAATACTCCTACTTTTAGTATTACTCACATATTTCTGAGTATTTGACATACTCATTAAAATTAACTTGAAATCTTTTCATTACCTTGCTTTGAAAAGTTATAAAAAAGGATAATCAAATAACAAACTGATAGAATTCATTATTCTCTTTTTTCAAATAGTTCAATAATCATATTTTTTTTTATTTTCTGTATTTTTCAGCTATAATCAAAATTCTATTATCTATGTATATTATCATTACAGTATAACACTCAGAAGGAAAAAAAGATACATTTAATGTATAATTACTATCCATAGATTGTGCTTTGCATTTCATCTAAGAATGTCACTACTGAAAGAGCATCAATGAGGCATGTAAAGAATTTTCCAATGATAGCAATTGATCTTTGGTGATCAATCATTACCTTCTTGCTTGGGTACTCATAACTAAGCAAAAATAGGAGCATTACAGAGAGATGGAGAGCAGAACCATCTAGCCCACATAGAGGTCAAACCTATGACCTTGGGCATTAGATTTCAACTGAGCTAATAGGTACTGGACTGAGAGTACATAGAAGGGCCAATCTATAAGTGTAGGTAATTGAAGAGGGTAGCTCCCCACATTGTGTTTTAGAAGGAGCCTAGAGAGGCCCATCTAACCAAAAACAATTTCCCCAGTGGACTACAAATGTTATTGAAATTCCTATTGTTAGAATAATATTTTATTTTGGAAATTTGGTATCAATTGATATCAATAGTCACTAAAAACATTAGAAATATGATATAGATTCACCTTCAAATTAAGAAATCCTAGAGAATTAAGATCATCATATACAGTGCAGATTTGCTTTGATAAGAAGAGGGAATTGGGGAAAGTTTAGTTCAAAAGGATGAGGAGACCCCAGGAAAGCAGGGCACAATATGCAAACATGAATGATTCATTTAATTCAGAACTGGGAAAAGAGAAAGGGAAAAGAAGTGCTAGCTCTGCATTTGTTGTTGTTTCAGTCCTTCCTAATTCTTTGTGATCCCTCTCTTGGCAAAGATGCTGAAGTGGCTTGTCACTTCCTTCTCCAACTCATTTTATAGACAAATAGGCTTAAGTGAGTTTCCCAGGATCAAACAACTAGTAAATATCTAAGTTCATATTTGAACTTGGGTCCTCTTGACTTCAGGCCTAGTGACCACTATGCTACCTTGTTGCCCAAGTAGCACTGCTTATGAAAGTGTGTAAATACACACACTAAAACTATTACTATACCAAATAATGATTTTCAGATTTCAAAGTCTCTGACTTGTTTAGGTGTGATACTTTTCAACCAGATGTTTAACTTTGTATAAATACAATCTACTGCCTATTGGGATATAGAGTTTGGTAAGAAGATAACACTGGTTTTAAATAGTGATGGTAGATGGGCTTTGGGTATTGATTTGTAAGACTAAATGACTAATGAGATGACACTGGTTTTTGTCAATTTTTTTTTTACGTATAGCATTTAAAACACAGATATGTTCAATTATTTGAAGAGTCCAAAATTCTTACAGATTTAAAAATGACATCCTCCCAGAGAAACTTCACTTGAACAAGTGAAATTGAAAGCCTGAGTAAATGAATATGTGGAATTTATTTGTATTTAATGCATCTTTATATACAAAAAGACTCTACAATATTCAAAGCTATTAATAAAAATATATGATTATGGAAATAAATTAGTCAATAGGACCAAGTAGATTAATGCAAACCTGGTATCAATATGACAAAACCAGCAGAACACATACATTTTCATGGGGAAAAGAGCTAAGAAAGTATTGTATCATGGACTCCAGACATGGGTACAATTTTTTTTTTGTTTGTTTATTTTTTAATCATGTAATATAAACACCATTGGGATTTTTTTCTTTTAATTCTGTTACATATTTACTTCTTTAAAAATATAAATATTGTTGCCTTTTGTTTTTATATGGCTATCATTTATGAATGTCTCCATGAAATTTGACCCTCCTTTGTAATAAAGAAAAACAGATAAGCAAAAATAACTGATGTAGCAACACAGGGTATCCAACATTTCTCTCTCATTTACATTTCTCTGTCTCTCTAGCAAGAAGGGGGAAGCATAGAATATTATTTGTGATTAAAATAAGTTATTAACATTATTCAGAATTTAACTTACTTTTAGTGTTCTTTTTATGTATATTAATTTCAGTCTCTGCTTTTTGGTCTAAGTAGGAGTTTACTTTTCTCAAGAAATACTATACAAATTTTAAAAGATTTTACTTCATCCCTTAGAGAACAAAGAGAAATTTCATTTGAATACAACATGCAAAAAAACTGTTTGCTATTTAGTTCAAGTTGTTATTTTAAAAAATACATATAAATGTATGCAATATATGGCAGTGCAAAGTTTTCATTGACTTCAAAGGTGGAGGATATGCCTCCAGAAAATAAATCTCATTCTACATTAGTTGCTTTGCTTTGCTTTCTCCATCTACTCTGATAAGAATACTCATTTACATGGAAACTATTTGAATTTAATGAAATGAAGTAGCATTTTTTCATGATTTGTATCATTTGTAAAATATTCCCTCTTTTCCATATGACAACCTCATGTTTTAAATAGATAGACATTAGTTGTTCCATGAAAAATGTGTTGTTTCTCTTTATCCTAATTCTATCTAAAGTAATTTGGGTGAGGTGTTGTTTTGGTTTTTTGTTACATTGGAAAATGAACTAAATTACAATATCAAATGTAGAATCTATGGAAGAAGTTTGAGTGTCACTTTACTTTGCTGGTTAGGTAAAAACTGCTTATTGGTGGAAATTCCTAATTCCATATCTCCAGTTCTTATTCTTTAGTAAAGCATTCAGTCTCTTCCCTTCAAAATAAATTAAAAATGGAGGAGCAGAATGATAGGTTTAAAAGGGATATAATATACTCTGTCATTCCTTCTCATTCTACCTTGTATCAATCTATTATGGAATTTGGAAAGCAGATCTGTAAAATCACACCTGATTTGTTTGTATCAAAAATTCATCATGGCTCATATATATTGACATGTCATCATGGACTCAAGCATCATCCCTCCTTTTATTATTTGTTAAGATTGATCCTTGAAAACTGAAATCAATCAAAATGCAATGTCCTAGGTAAAATTCACCTGTACAAGGTGTAGTTAGTATACAATAATACTTTTAGTCCCTTAGTATGCAGAATGGTGGGCAAAGGCAGAATTAACTTGGGAAGGAGAATCTTTCAAAAGAGTTCCAGGGTAAGTCCAAATATATGAAGAAAAAAAATACTGTTTCTGTGCCCTTCATTTGTAAGAGGGAACATGACATAGTGGCTACAAAGTGGACTTCTGAGCCAGAGTAACCTGATTTCAACTCCATTCTCTGACATATACTTACTGTGACCATGAGCTGAACTTTCCACGGATCTAAGAAACTTTCCAAGATTATAAGTGAGAGGTCAAGTGCTGATTTGAATTAGTAAAGGGAGATTCCTTATTCAGGAGGTCCCTACACCAATGAGATCACAAGTCCCTTCCCACTCTCTTAATTACATGGAGGAAAAATATTGAAGGATTAGCTTCATGACAGCACATGGGATCATCTAGATAATGTAAACACAAAACATTCAATAACATGGCAGACTAAAATATATCTTTTAATCACTAGAACCTGCTAGAAAAGCACTAGATGCATTTGAATAGGGGTTTGATTTTTATTTGTTTTTAATTATAAGCATAATTTTGTTCTGAGGTAAATCCATTTCAGGATTGAGTTTCAAGAGTTAAGGAAGTTCTGGAGGGGAAAAGAAAAACAATAAACTGTGAAGATTAGAAAGGGGGTAATTTAGATCTGCAAGGTAAGACTCAAAGCAGAATTTCTCATTCTAAGGCTGGGGAGAGTTTGAGGGGGAACCTAACAATGGTCTTGTAGTGTGTGCAGGGTTATCAAGAACACCAGAGAAGATGGTATCTTAGTTACTCAACTCTGCTGAAGATAGAACAAGAGGAAGAAATAGATTGTGACTCAACCGTCAAGATTATATGGCTACATAGTATCACAACTAGTAATAAAGTATAACTATAAATAATCTAGTTACAATATTTCAATAATACTCAACTACCCAATTCAATGATTTTTTTTTCCTTTAATGGTCAGTAAATCAAATGTTTTCTAGTGTCATGTAGAAAAACCCTGAGAAAGTCTATGAAAGCTCCTTCAATTCCAGACTTGAAAAAAAGATCACATTTGTTTAAAATGAGGGTAGCTCAAAGGTGGGTCAAATTTCTTTATTTCTTCTTTTTGGAATATTGAATACTGAAACTTACCTCTTCATGCATATTCATTGTCAGGAGGGGAAATGGTTGGTACTTTTGGAAATATATAGAAAGGAAATTCAAAAGTGATATTGCACATGGAAATGTGTTCAAGGATTCTTCAGATGCTGTTTCCTTATAGTTAACTACATTATTTTTTCCACCCCTGGAATGAATAATAAGATATGATATTCTGGAGAAGCAGATCCCCTAAGAAAAAAATGAAATAAAAATTCTTATATGTGGTAATCAAAGTAGCAAATAAAAGGCAATGTTTTGCTCACACTAAGAGAAAAAGAAAAAATAGTAAAGGGCTTTTTAAAATCTTCTTAAATTGTCTAAACTCCATGCAGATTGCTTCTGTCACCTTCTATGCCAATAGGAAAAAAAAAAACAACCCAAAGCATCATTATTCTCCTAGAATTCCCAAGAACTATGATCTTTCAACTCACTCTTTGTTTCCATAACTAGAAATACTGGAAAATTGTAATTTTTTCCAAGATATATAAGCATCAGGTTTCTCTATTCATTTCATATTCTCCATATCTCCAGTAGCTTTTACATTGCATGTCCTGATCTTCCTTTATAAATTCAGATGTCAATTTCTTGCTATACTAATTGATATTTTCTGAAGATATTTAAATCTCTATTAATTAAAATGATTTTAATTTTATGAAACATAATTTGGATTTTTACTATAACAGGCAATATATGGATTTCATCAATTATTCTTCAGTTTTAGTATTCTTATCACGTAAAACAAAAAGAATATGTTGTCTCTGGGTTCATAAAGCAAAATCTTCATTACTTGTGAGGTGATTTTCCACTTTTTTTATCATCACAAGAAATTTCTAGTCCCAGTGTAGAATGTTTTCCTGCAAGCTTCTGAGTTATTCTTCCTGATTATAAATGAGGTTGTGGGTCTAAAATGTAAATGTATTTTAACATTGGCCTGAATAATGTATAACTAATAAACATCAATACAAATAGGACCCAAATAATCTTTGCCTTTGGGAATCTTATTGTGGAAGTAATTCTAAGGAACTAGACCCAGATGCAACAGGAGAACCTATCATTGGGTGACCACTTTATATACTTATTCTATGGTAAATCAGAACATAGATTTTCTATTTTTATGTCTTATGTATAAGCTAATAACTTGCATGCTATAATGGAAGATCCAAAATATTCTTCCTCTCTAATTTTAACTGCTAAGTTCTGTATCAATACTACCCTCTCTATACTGAAATTTAAGAATGGTAGATTTTTAAAGTGTCACTCATTGCTAAAGCAGTTGTATTATTGGGATAGATACTGATAATTCATTCCAGTTTCAAACATTTGTGTATTATTTTTTACATACCCCATCTCATTGTTCTTTCAAATTGATTGGCTATTGAAAACTGTTTGTCTTTGTAATAATGGAAGCGGAACAATTGAAATCATCCATATAAATAAAAATTTTACTTTTATTTTGCTCATTTCCTCTTTAATGTATCTATTTAGCTACAAATTTAAATGAAATATTAAAATCTCAGTAATAGTTTTTAATATTGCATCTGATAATAGTAATTAGAATTTCAAAATAAGTTTATGTGTTGTACCTCTGCCCCAATTATTTCCTTTGTAGTAGAATTTTGGTGTGAAATAGGTCAGTCTTAGATCTCATTCAAGAGAGTTTAAGTACTGACATCTTCGAAATTGCTTATTACGAGACAGAAGCTCATTAAAGTCAGCCCCATGGCTTGGATTCCCAAGGACAGGTATGGCAAAAAGCAATTAAATTCAATTTCTTTAACATATAAATAACTGAGTATACTAGATTATTATGTTTTGAAATTATTTTAGGTTTTATTTTTTTTTCTGATACAGGTAGCTTTATATTTGTTTTTTTCCCCTCAAATCACTCCTAATTTATAGTACAATTAATATATATTTATATATATATATGTATATATATTATTCCAATAAATCATTTCTGGACCCTATATTCACCATGTATAGGAAAGACTTGAGCAACACAATGTTAACATAATATAATTTGGAAGAGGTAAGAAAGAGGGGACAGGAGGAAGCTGGGTCGCTCAGTGGATTGAGAGCCAGGCCTAGAGACAGGAGGTCCTAGGTTCAAATCTGGCCTCAAACACTTCCCAGCTGTGTGACCCTGGGCAAGTCACTTGACCCCCATTGCCTAGTCCTTACCATTCTTCTGCCTCGGAGCCGATACACAGTATTGACTCCAAGACAAAGGTAAGAGTTTAAAAAAAAAAAGAAAGAAAAAGGGGACACAAAGTTGTTTGCTTCCCAGAGTGCTGTATAATATACTGAAATATACTGAAGAATCCCATATTCTTTTTCTTCATAGATTCAAATGGTTAACTTTGTAACTGTCTCTATATATGAAGGTGAAGTATCTTTGAGCACAAAGGATATTTTGTATTACAAAGAATTGTTTAATATCATAAAATTTGCAGTTCTTTGATATTTTAATAGATTAACATATAGGCCAATACTAATGTTGTGTTGCTAGAAGGAATTATGTTCATAAAACTCCCACCAGGAATTGACTGCCCCCCCAAAAATTAGCTAAGCATTTTCTTTATGCTTAAATATGTAATAGTTTTGATTTGGTTATATAGAAACACAACTGGTATTATATTATTATATTATTATTCTGTACTTCAACTATATTCTATATTCTATTTTTCTTATTTTTGTACTTGAGAAATAAATTGAAGTACATTTAAAGGAAATAAAAATGTTTTTCCTACCAGATAACTTGATTTAACCATCTCTAAAAGGCATTACCCATGTATTATGCTGGAGGATAGAGAGATTTATAGATTAGAAATAGATATACAGATAATTATTTTAAAGAATAGAAAACTCATTGAGTAGAAAGGTTGGCTGAAAGTTACCTATACAATTGTGGACACCTCCAAAGGTTTAGTGTAATATAATGTTTTTGTTATAATTGGTATTAAAATTGGTGAATGGATTGTTCCAGGGAAATCAATTTAAAATTCATAAAGTAATAATCAAGTAAAAAAGGATCATCACTTTTAAAAAGATGAAATACATCCCCCCAAAATTTTAAGTTATCTGATGAAAGATAATGGTTATTTATGCACAGATGTTGAAGGGGAAAAAAAAAAACCTGATAGTAATAGCATCCCCATCCTCAAACAAAAAAGAAACAAAACCAGTTGAGAAAATTTTCCATTTCCATAGCAGCCATATCTATGGTTATATCAAAAGAGATATCTTAGAAATATCAAACTATTATTACAAGTATAGTGCTGTTATCTTTCCAAAAGAAATTGGTGGAAGTAAAAGGGTATAAGCATTATATTTTACCACTATATGACAAGAACTATGCTAAGCGTTTTATAAATATTATTTCATCTGATCTTTTCAACAATTTGATGAGGTAGGTCCTACTATTATCCCCATTATAAGGTTGAGGAACGTGAGGTGTACAGAAGTTAAGTAACCGTCCCAGAGTTACACAACTAGTAATTATATGGGTCTAGATTTGAACTCTGGTTTTCCTGACTCCAGGTCCAGCATTCTATTATACCATGTGGCTGCCTATTAGGACAGTAATTTTCAGGCCATAATCTATAATAGTCCATCCATACAGTGCCCACCAGAAGCAGAGCACTGTGAGATTTACAAATTTATATGTTTGAACCTAATAGAAAATGCAGCAAAACAATCCAACTATGAACTTTAATTGTACAGGTTTAAACCAGGTCAGACACGATGTACATGACTACTGTGAGAGTAGACGGTGTTATTTATTTTACATTGATGCTGAGGTGGGCATACAAAAGGATTGAATTAAAGTAATCTAATGTCAAGTTATAAAATTATATCCAACTATTGAGGTATTGGAAAAAATCAAGAGAAGAGAGCAATTTAAAACAATAAATAGGGGGGCAGCTGGGTAGCTCAGAGGTTTGAGAGCCCGGCCTAGAGATGGGAGGTCATAGGTTCAAATCTGGCCTCAGACACTTCCCAGCTGTGTGACCCTGGGCAAGTCACTTAACCCCCATTGCCCAGCCCTCACCATTCTTCTGCCTTGGAACCAATGCACAGTATTGATTCCAATATGGAAGGTAAGGGTTTAAAAAAAAAAACAAGCAAGCAATGAATAGAATTAAATTGACTCAGAAATGGTAAGATCACTTTATCCAAATATCCGCCTTAAAAACACAATCATGGGTAAAGAAATGGCTTAAGAACAGAATTTATTTTTTGTTTGTTTTAATTTCCTATGGGACACAGGGAACATATCTATCACAAGTTTATTTGCTCATTTTGTTAAACTGATCATATTCCACCTCTATTTGATCCGTACTGAGAAAAATAGGAAATACAGTTAAAGAAGGTATGTCATGAACCAAAATCTCTGCAAAATGTATGAGCCCAAGAATAAAATAATCCAGTTTTCATTAACAAAATATTTTTTCAAACAGTAATCAACTATACTGCATTAAAAAAATAAGGAAAACTCAAAGTATTTTAGCAGAATTAAAAATTAAAATGCATTTCCCATTTTAACCTATTTTTTTCTATGAGAGAACACCACCAATCTATCTGAAGATGCTAAATCAGCACTATGGCTATTATTTGAAACACTGCCCTCTGATGTCTATATAGAAATATTACAATCCTCTTTTTTTAACTATAATTTTAAAGTATGTTAATAACCTAATGACTCTATAATTAAAGATTTAGAATAAATACCAGGACCCCTTTCAATAAAAATGATGTATTTTAATACTTGTGAAGTTGTATTTACACATTAAGATGTACTAATTGATCTAAAAAATCTGTGACAATTTTTTTTTATTGTACCAAACTGGATATATTTTATTTGGAGTTCATTGATTAATTACTTACTTTTATGTCTTCTAAATCTACTTATCTGATATACATACACACATACACAAATACATATATATAAACATAAACACATATATACATAGATGAAATTAATCCATTTTGCATCTTGTTTTATGTCATCATTTACTATAGTAATTTTAAAATGATTTACTTCTCATTGTTGCCATAAGAAGCAAAAATCTTAAAATATACTCCTATAAAGGATACCTAAAGAGGACTGCTATAATCATGACAATTTAATCTTGGAAGTATTTCATTTGGGACAACAACATACATAGGATAATTAAATTATGTAATCAGCAATGTAAATGTGGAAGGAACCTCACAGGCCACCAAAGATTGACTCCAAATCACTTGGAATGAACCAAATTTCATTTTAGAATAAGTAAAATGAAAACTTCATTGTGTCACATGATCTTAGAACTAAGAACTTGTTTCTATACAATGTCATCATAAATCAGTTAATTCAGTCAAATAGGGCTGTTTTTTAATGGTGGAAATAAAGCACTATATTTCATACTAAATTAACTGTTTGACATGAATAGTCTAATGAAACATCTTATTATTTTGAATGCAGAAAATATCAGTCCCCAAAAGGTGACTTTAATTTCTCTCATACAAACATAAGAAACTATGAATTAAAATCATAACCTCATTGGTCCTTTTGATAAGATTGAGATTATGTCTCTTCAATTAAAATGTGAATAAAAAAGTTAAACTTTAATAAATCACTATGAATTTTTTGACATAAAATAAATGTCATAATTAAATATGGATTTTACCTGAATGAATTTAATTTACTGGATGTTTTGGCACTATCTAGATGATGCCAAAGCCTCCAAGAGTAAGAAGAGTCTGAAATAAAAGTAGTTAATATTAATACAACTTGAATTAAATGATTTATATAATGCATGAACAATTTTGAACTAGAAGTGATGAATCCTTAGGAAAGGAAACATATTTATAATGATGATAACATTTATTTCAACATCAAATTTCCATTCCTTTGGGTTTATTTGGATTTTACTTTCAAAATCTAATGAGGGAAGCTTCAGGTTCAGACTGCATACATACAGGACAAAACCTCCACCAAATCAGATTTCTCTTTCTAGATGATTCTTAATGACTATATATTTAGGTAGATTCAAATAGCTGACATTTGGACTTTCCATTGTTTCATTTAACAGTTTGTCCAGCAACATCATGTCACAATAAATCTGTCCTGGGTGCTGTTTGGGGACTGTGAAGGAGGTTTAAGCCATCCTATAGGCTTACAGCGCTACAAGGACATTCATTATTTGCAAAGATCAGGGAATTGTGGGGGTGGGGGGAGGGGGCATTTGCCATATGATATAGGTATAGAAAATTTTAGACTTAATACATACAACTCCAAACTTCTAGATCAACAGTTCGGAGACTTGCTTTGTTTTGACTGAGTCACTAACATATTCTTGGGGAGGGGAAAGCAGGTATTACACTCCCTTACCCACATGCATATATGCAATGTGTGTGTGTGTGTGTGTGTGTGTTTATGTGTGTGACTGTGAAATATTATGTTGTTGAGTCATTTCAGTCATGTCTGAAACTACATCATCCCTTTGGGGGATTGCTTGGCAAAGATACTGGAGCTGTTTGTCATTTCCTTCTACAGCTCATTTTTACAGATGAAGAAAATGAGGCTTACAAGGTTAAGTGACTTGCCCAGAATTGTACAGCTATTAAGTATCTGAGGCTAGATTTTTAGCTCATGAAGATAAATCACCCTAATTCCAATCTCAGTGCCCTATTCATTGTGCCACCTGGATGACCCAACTATAAATATAAGAGATATACATATACTCATATGTTTGTGTCTGTATATACCTATCTTTAAATTGTTACTTCAGCTAGTTACTACAGGACAGTTTAGTTTATATTTATGTATTATTAAGCTATGCCTACACAAAAGAATGAACATACCTATATATCTCATTGTGTATAAACATTGGTATAAAGTTTCAAGAAATTATCCAGGTATTCTGAAATATATTAATATGCTGCCTCACAGTTCTTGAAATATTTGTACTTCAGATAGAATCATCCATTTTCCTTAATCTGCTTTTATTCGATAGAGTCACAGTTTAAATAAAAGTGAATAATAGTTCATTTTTTTCTGCCAGAAACTAGCTAAATATTGATCTATCCATACTCAGTTTATATACAAATAAATCAATAGGCATTCAAGTGAAAATTTCAATTAATTATATAGATTCTGAGTTAATGCAATATCAATATTTAGGAACTTTATATATTGAAAGTATCCAGAAATTGATGTTATAAAAATCTTTTTTTCATATGAATGCCTAAGGTTGTGTACACTGAGATTCGATTCTACCTGTTTTAGTTACCATTATGTGATTTTGTTTTGGAAGGGTAGATTACAGCTGTTTAAATGTTTTTTAACTTCCTTAAATCAATTTTTAAAGTATATTTTCTTTTTTAAGTATTTTAAATATTCACAGTATTTCTTCACACTTTCCAAATGTCACTTAATTTCAGAAAAGACAGGGCAAAATGAAATCCTGCATACTACCAACTTATTTCCAATTTTGTTCTTTGTTTCCCTTTTGTTGTCTTATGACTTGTGCCAAATTTATTATTTAAAAAAGAAATGTATTTGTCTTGAACCCAGATTTAGCAAAATCCCTAAAGTGAAAAAAAATTGCCAATTATGAAGGTTAAGATATCATTCCTGTAATATTGCTTTTGTAAACTATTCTTTTGGTCATATCAGAATGGGCGTAAAACTAGACATCTCTATTAGGCTCAATTGAAGGAAATGGATTAGTAATATTTTAACTGAAATGAATATCAAATCATATAGTAGAATTGCTTGATTAAATCTTCTAAAGTATTGTTACTGTTGATAAAACTAAATTTGGATTTACATGATTAAAAGTAGTCCAATACAAAATAAAAACCAATTTAGTATAGAAAATGTCAAGGTGGTTTGACTAATGATTTTCATTGAATTGGCTTGTTGATTTATATTTCTAACTATAAACACAACTTTACATTATAATACAGGTATATATTTAAAAGTATAATCCAGTGACTTTATCAGTTGATTTATTTTATTTTTGACACTAGCTAAATAATCACTCTTTCTGTAGCTTTTGTCTCTAAAATACCAATAAATATTAAAACTTTGATTTTATATAAATGCCAAATATCATGGTTAAGAAACAAAAAAAATAACAACAGAATTTCTAAAAACCTAATAACTACTTATAACTTGCTTATTGTTAAATACATGTTTAAGTCTATTTCAGAGTAGATCATCTCTATACTTATCTGCTAGCGAGCATTTCTATAGCTATAGCACTTTAAGAATTGTAAAGTTCTCTACATATATCATCTTATATATATGTTATGTTATTTTATCTTCACAACAACCATGGCACAGAGGGTGGTGATAATATTATTCCCATTTTACAGATGAGGGAACAAAGGTAGAAAGAGGCTATGTGATTTAGCCAACATCAGATTAAGACTAAGTATCTGCCGTGGGATTTGGAGTAAAGTCTTCCTGACTCTACCCTGCATTCTGTGTACACAAAGGTTAAATGTCTTGCCCAGTGTCATACAGTTAAGAAAGATCAGAGAAGGGATTTGAATTCAGATCTTCCTAACTCAACTTTAATCACTTTAGACCAACCACAGAATCAAAAGCAGAGTAGGTCCTTCAAAAAAAAGTGCTGAATTGAATTGGATGTTAAAACCTGGGTTTTATAACCCTCTCTGGAGGCAGAAGACCTTTGGAATGTCCTTCTGAGCCCCAGGATTCCAAAGTAACTCAATTGTTGTTGAGATGTTTTGGTCATGTCCAATTCTTCATGACACCCTTTGGAGTTTTCTTAACAAAGATATTGGAGTGATTTGCCATTTCCTTTTACAGGTCATTTTACAGATGAGGAAACTGAGGCATACAGAGTTAAGTAACTTGTCTAGGATTACATATCTAGAGAATGTCTTAGATGATATTTGAACTCCAGAAGATGAATACTCCTGCTTTTAGGCACAGCGCTATATCCACTGAGCCACCTAGCTACCCATATTCATAGTAATCTATATACAATATAAATTACACATATGCTAGCTTCCTAAATTCTCCATTACTCCTACCCTTCTTATTTGGTCTCCTTTAAGTGAAGCCACAGCAGCATTTGTGAAAATGAAAGAATATTTTTTAAAGTGAAACTTTTTTAAAATGAAACTTTTTTTAAGTGAAATATTTTTTTAAATATTTAAACATAATACAAAGAAAAGGGAAGTAGAATGAAAAACTAAAAGAGCCTAGAAAAACTAATCCTGGAAAAGGCCTCCCAGTTGGTGTTGTTTCTCCATAGTGGTTGCCAAGGAGTAATAAGACTGGGATCTAGACTTAGCCTTATTGCCCAGCTCTACTCAGATATCTCCATTTTATAAATTTAAAGTGGCTTAACACAAACCCTCAGATCCACTTACATCAATATGAGTGCTTATGTCTTTACCAAAGGCCCCCCCCAAAAATATTTTCCCCACAAATCCTGTACTTTTTAATTGATTTTCCATAAACTGCTAAAAATACCACCAAATTAGAAATTCATTTGGGTTGCATGTATTCTTGCAAAAATATAAATACAGTAAAGTTAAAGTACTATCTTCCACTTAAATATCTGTATGACATAGTTTGTTTTACAATCAAAGTAGCGCTTCAGTGGAAGGCTGAATTTAGTCAGGATAAGCTGGGGCCACATCCTGCATCTGCCAGATACACTCAAAAGACCACAAACAACACCTTTAAACTCCCAGTGCCCCCTGGTAACTCCTTTAGGCTGTAAATTACAGAGGATTTTCCAGTGTGCATCAGTGGAAAGGAACTCTCCAATGGGAATGAATCAGATCAATTATATTGTTTTGTTTCTAAAACCTAACTGGGACATAACTAGGGTGGGAGAATAACTCAGAAAAAGAGAGAGAATAGCAACAAGACAGCCTTTTATCTGTTACAAAAAATGCTGCCTAAAGATGTCTCTTTGCCCACAGAAAGGAAGAGATCACTATTTTCCATCCTTTGCTATTTGACCTTTTACTTCCAAACGTGGAAGTAAGGCTATTTTCACCACCAATTCAGCTATATTAAAGGCTATATTGACCTTTCTGGGAGAACTAGGGAATTCACTCACCATTTAAATTAGTCCTCATGGGTAAAAACATTCAGCGTGCTAAACTGATTCGCAAACTTTGGGAACACAACATGAATTACTGACTTCCTATACAAGACAAAATGAATTCTATGTATTAAACTTTCTGAAGTCCATCTAAATGACCAGATTATTTTCCACCAATTTGGACACAGCAACAAAGGGTTATATTTTGTCATCCTCTGTCATAAAAAAAAAGAATCTTGTTTTTTTAATTGGACTTAAGACATGTATGTTTATTTTTGTCCCCTTGTTGTCCTCATTTCTGTTCATGAGTGTTTTTTGAAATGTTTCCTCTGTGAAGAGGTACATGATTATTTGTCCTCGAATCATACAACCATGGAATATGAAAGAAAAATGATGTCAAAAATCAAGGAAAGTTTCAGCCAGCATAGTCTTAAAGATATAATTAAAAGTCATAACAGATAATCAAAAATAGTGTTTTGACTGCCTCCATGCATCCACCAAACCTCTCCCATAAGACAGGGATCACATGTTAATTTGATATGGAGCATTATGGATCAGAAAATATGATCAACCAATGAAAAAAAAATCCTGAATTTGTTTTATTTCAAAAAATATATATTTATTTATATTTTATATATTATTGAAGAGAATGTGAAATATAATCATAACTTTATTTTATATATTTGCAACCTTTCCATATTGACTATTTTCAAGTTTTTCTCTAACCTGATGTTCCCACCCTATACAGCAAGGCCTACTAATCACCGACCTGCGGAAAGCTCCGTCTCTACTGGCTCATCTGCCAGCAGCTTTGGCAGTGGATATAGTGTGGACAGTGAAGGAAGTAGCAGCACTGCAGGGGAGACTAATCTATTTCCCATTCCAAGAGTGTAAGTTTTTTTTTTCTTCCCCTTTGACATATTTAGCAGTGAGCCAAACACAAGCATTCTTTAGTGTGAGTCATCCACCATCATCTGCTTCTTTGAGATTTAAAAGAAAATGGGGAAATTATTTTAAGAAGAAAATTCATCTAAATAAAGAGTAACATTCCATTCTCAACAAATGCTTAGGAAGCATGATGACATTTAGATGGTTTCTATAGACATGACAGAACTAGACTAGGACTATTGATTGTTTATCTTAAAGCTGGATAAAGACCAGTCACCACATTTATTTATTCAGATTTGTATTAAATAAGAAAATCATCAAAATAATCAGGTTAATTCTAATAGATTTCAATTCAGAACAAGCATTTTGATATGTCTTAATCTTATAATTAGATCATAGATATCATTCCAGAATTTATTATAGATTTAAAGCTGAAAGAGACCTTTGAAATCATATAATTTAATCCTCTCTTTTTACATAAGGAAATTGAAGTACAGAGAGATTCAATGACTTGTTCAGTGAGAAATAGTGATAGCATTTTAATCCAGATCATTTTGAGTTCAAGACTAGTATCTTATTCACTGTGATCAGCTTCCTTATTTTGAACTTGAGGAAACTGAGGCCCATGGGAGTATGCCATGATTTGAACATTAGTTCTCTGAGAGTGAGTCCCATGACTGCTCTTTCTTTCTGCTGTATCATCATACTTTCCATGACAAAATAAAATCAAAAGTAGAGTTGAAGAATATTTTGAAAAACTGGCATTGGCCCAATAATACTTGGCAGATATTTTTGAAATCATTGCTATGAGAATTTAAAATAATTAACACATTTTAATACTCCTTTACACTTCTGAAGTAGAAATGCCTGGATATTTAAAGCTGATTATCTTGACTATTAACACTATGCTATTTCTAGGACTGTGATCCCAAGAAACATTAATGTCTCCCTTAATAAAGAATATTCATATATAACTCATAAAATAGAAATAGCTCTTGAAATGAGAAACAGGACTAAAAATTGATGAGTCCCTTACAAAACTGGGGCTTTTAACATCTCTGTTTATGCCACGTGTCCCTTTAAAAGTTGGGTGAAGGTTATGAACCCCAGAATAATGTTTTTCAGTGTATAAAATATTAGTATTACACTGTTGTTCAGTAATTTCCAACTTTTTGTGACCCATTTGGGGGTTTGTGGCAAAGATATTGGAGTGATTTACCATTTACTTTCCCAGCATATTTTACAGATGAGAAAACGGAGCCTGATTTAAGTGACTTTGCCCAATGTCACACAGAGAGTAAGTGTCTCAGGACACATTTGAACTGAGATTTTTAAACAAATTCCCAAACCCCAAGTCATTTCCAAACCACAGATTCTTAACAGAATCATTACTATAAAAAATAGCACTGACATACAACAGAGCATAGTAGTCTGGTAGCTACCCTTCATGTAAAAACGATCAAGAATTATATGTCAAGAGTGGAAAGGGACATTGATCCTTTCAAGTACAACTTCTTAATTTTACAGATAGGAAAACTGAGGTTGTGGGAGGTTGCACCATGCCCTGCATCCCGTAAGGTCAAACATAGGATTTAAACTCAAGTTTATTGACTACAAAGCTTATGTTCTTTTCATTCTCCCAAGCTATTTACTCTCTTCTGTGTCTCCATGATCTTGGGGAAGACAGTCACTATCTTCTCTATCCTTTAGACAACTTTCTAAGACTACAAATTACAATGTATTACTTTTGCATTGATTAAGAAAGGAGCTCCTTGCCCAGATGACATCACAAGGCCCTGAACCAAAAGTAGAATTGTTTCAATTTATTATGCTTCTTCCATTCCTATTTTGCAGGCTGCTTTAGTACATTTTCACTCCTCCCTGTAATTCATATCATGCAACTATTTTTTCAGACACATAAGTAATAAAATTAAAGAAATGCAAAGAGGAACAAACATGTAGATAATAAATTTGGGTAATAGATTGGTGGAAAATCATAATATGGAGATCACAAATTGACTTGAATTTTTAAATACAAAATAGTTAGTGATAGAAACATAAAACCACCACAAAACAGTATGCTGAAGACCAAGTTTAATTTACCCTCAATTTTTATTCTTGCTCCTTCTACCACTACCCAAATGCCTAAATATGCAGTTATATCAGTAAATTTATTAGAGAGGAAGATCAAAGGTAAATGACTTCTTTTGAATGAATTGTGGATTCAAATAAATTCACAGTAATGAATTCAATCTAGAGGCCACAGACCAGGATTTATTAGGGTACTTTCCTCCTCCTCTTCAACAAATTTATCATTCTATACTGTGGACTAGAGCTCCCTCTAGCTCTTCTGGTTTTAAAGTCCAGGCTCTTCCTCAGCCCCTGTGCTAGATAGATAAGTGACTCTGTAAAGCCACCCTGGGCAAAGCAATGTAGAGAAATATATAATCATAAGAATAATTCAATCTACTTGAAATTTTAATAAAATAACTCTGAAAGTCACAAGTCTACTTTTCCCTTATATGGTTTTATTTCCCAATTTTTCAACTACTACAACCCTTTTAATTATTGCTTTATTTCTGCTTCTTTGCTGTTGGTGCTTAGCTAAGTGTTCAGTAAAAATTATATTCTTAGTTGGATTTGTTTCTATATAAATTAATTCTAAAAAATTAATCTTATGAGGTCTTTGCCTTAGTAAGTTCAGTTTGACCTAGCAAAATTACCAGGGGGAAGGGGGATCTCTTGGGGCTGGCCTGACCAATTTCTAAATGTGAAGTCTGTGAACTTCTTTTTTTCCCTGTTTTTATAATAAATATAAATGGTTTCTTTTTATATAATGGCTTCAAATGCAGAAATAAAAATATATAGGATTACCATGTATTTTCTTTTACATTTTTGAGGCTATTTCTTTTAGTTGAGATTTTTTTTTAGTTGATTTCTTTTTCTCAGAAAGGTCTTCTCCTGGCCTTATGACACTCTTCATTAGTCTTTAGAGGGTTGTCTGAATCCCTAAGCCCTTGGAATCAGATCATCTTTAGGCCTCCTTACCTCTATATGATGTGACAAGGAAATCACTTTAAAAGACTGATATATATTAATTTAAGGTCGCCAAGGAATTCAGCTATGTAATTCCTAAACGAAAACTCAAGTCAGCAGTCAACCTTTTATGGAGTTTAATTACAAACAGGAGGAAGAAAGGAATTAGAGAGAGAGAGAGAGAAAGGGGAGAGAAAGGAATAGGGCTTAAATACCCCTTCTGTTTAGGCTGGGCCAAAAGGCCCAAGCCCTTAGATAGCTGGGGCAAAGAAAAGAGATCAGTCCCTATTACTCACGTGACCAAAATGGAGAAACAGTCTCAGAGGCCCCCACATTCAGCTTCCTTCAGAGCAAGCTTCTCAGAGCACACTCCAACCACTCAGACAAACTCCTCAACCCTCCTTTGAGTATTCAGACCCCCCTATCTTTAAGAAAACCATCCAAGTTCCCTCCCCTCAGTTCTCACATCTACCAATCACTGTCCATCAATTTCCCTGTGCCAATGGAGGCTCTAGCTTAACCCAGGACCGCCCAGAGGTCTCTGGCTTTGCACATGTCTGTTGAAGGTCATATTTTCAAATAATTAAATCTTTGATCCTTTGCTACAGCCCTTCCTAAATCCTGTTAACCTGAGTAGGGTAGAGATTGGAATAATTAAATTTTGATCTATGCTGCAGCCCTTCCTCAATCCTGTTAGGACTGAGTAGGGTGGAGATTGATTCCAAGTATCTCCATTGTATCAATTCTACAATCAATCATGACTCAAAGAAATTCCTGTTCTATGCTTAAGCATAGGTCAAAGTCCTTTCCATTGTTCAGCAAAAGGTTTCTGTCCTAAAGTAATCTTAAGAAGGGAGGAGGAGGAACCTCCCATGCCAATGGGGTTCACATTCCAATAGACTATCAGTAAGAAATTTTCCAAGTATAAAATTTCCCAATGGTGAAATTTCCAACATTTATAAGTCTAAGGAATTTTAAGGTTTACAATCCCCCCTGATGATCATTGGGAGACTAGTCTCCCCATTGATCATTTAACATAATCATTTTGTAGTTCTAAATTCACTTCTAACTAAAGATATACACAATATTCAATTTTCTAAGAGAAATTAGTATAGTGAGAGAGGAAATAGAAAAGAAAAGAAAGCAAAACCAATGTTTTGCTAGGCGCATTGACAGAAAGCCAAATTAGGGGCAGTCCCTTTTGGCATAAATGTGTACAGTTACAATAAATGTTCAATCAAAAGTTCAGTCCAATCAATCACATCCAAAGTTCATTCTTGATCTTCTTGATGAAGTGTAGGTTTTCGGCATCTTTCTGCAACAGTTCATTCTCTGGATGTAAAAATTTCAAACTTCTTTCTTGAAGATCTTTTCTCAAACAGAATCAAAATCTTTGAATTTTTTTTTTTATAAAAGTAAAATCTTAAACAAAATTCTTGGATTTTTATAAAAATACAATCTCAAACAAAAAAAAATTCAAAAATTCTTAGATTTTAAATTAAAATACAATGACAATGGATTTTTTCCCCTAGAAGGAGAAACTTTCAAATATAATCCTTGATCAACTTTTGACTCAAGTTAAATCATGTATTATCTACCTCAGTGGCTGTGAGATGAAGATGGAATAACCAATTCTTAAAAGTCTGATGTTTACCAGTATTGTTTATTTCTAATATCTCTAAAAAGATCATATCAAAGCCTGACCATCATGCATTCAATATGCATCTATTTGTAATTATAAGATATATCAAGGTAAATAATTATAAATATATATCTTGAAGTGATTTTCAAAGTCATCTAGCCCAACCCACCCATTTTATAAATGAAGAAATGAAAGCTCATAGGGATGAATTGATTTTTTCCAAGATCAACTATGTTATAAGAAGTAGAGCTGGGATTTGAACTTAGAGCCTCTGATTCCATATCCAACACTTTTTCTCCAGCATTATACTTTGGTAAGGAAACCTTTCTTACAGGGCCATGTGTCTTTCAGGCACCTTGAAGACTCCATATGTTATACAGCCAAGAAAAATTTGTAGCTTTATCAGAATGAAAAGATGAGGCTAGATAGTTTCAAAATAAGATTTTTAAAATAAAAGTTCAGGAGGATCATCTTTATCTAGTGACTTTGGATAATTGTTTTACTTCTTAGTTCTTCTGTAACCTCAATTTATAATCTATAAAATCAAGGGGTTTCCTTTCAGCTCTAAATCATAAAAGATCTACACATTTTCTGTGCTTGCATCATAATTGACTATAAAACTTATCAGAAATGAAGCATCATCATGAATTCATTTTTTTCTTTTAATTTGCTCAGCCTATCTCTCAACATTTTCCAAACAACTGCATAATTCCCAAAGCTGGAGACAAAGGAGAGGGTTGGCAGTGTGCAGTAGGGGAGACTTTCTCTTCCTATGGCTTAATCCCTCTCATTTTTATTGTTTCTGCATCATATACATATATAATACTCTTGGTGGAGGGAAAACATGAAAAGCAAATATTTTCACGTCTATTGAACCTGAAAGAGCAAAAATTCATAGCTCAACTTTGGACACTTTGAACAAAAAAATATGGATATATTTTTAAACATTGTGATAAGAATGTGTCTTTGTGGGCCATCCTGGGCCTTACAGAAACAGTAGTGTGTGCATTCACTGAAATGATAGTTGAAAAATCATTAAGAGTGAATACATATTTCCTATCTGAATCTTTTAGACAAAATGTTATTGCAATTGTATGTGATTATAATTTTCTATGTTCTTTGGCATCAGCCTTTGTAAGAGCTTTTGCTGACAGTATATTTATGTATTTTAACAGAGGGAAGATGGCACAGAATGGACAAGAGACAGTGAAGCAGCCTGCAGTAGGATTACCAGATGCAGAAGGTAAAGTAAAATTCAGAATTACAATCTACATACAATATTTAAAACATTTTGACTTTAATTTCATATATCTAAGGATTATCTTGGATGCAAAAGTAAAATGATGATTCCCTAAGTCTTTTTTAAAACAATAAATAAGATTAACTTTTTAGTTTTAGATATTATTTTCAGTATTTCAGGACTCATATTTCTTTCAATCAGTGCCTTCTGAGAACTGGATATTCAAGAAATGATTCTCATAACATATCATGCTAGCATCCTTTTTTCCCCCTATCTTTCCTTTTCCCCCTACTCCCCATTCTAATTGAATAGCACAAGCATGGAAATCTCTTTAAGTCCATACTATATCTATGGGTAATGGAAGGACATTTTGAAGAAGGCTTTTAAAAGAGGATGGGAAATCTTTTGAAAGCAGAACTTTATTTCTAAACTAAATTCTGTCTTGAAATAGAGAATGACAGATAAAATACCATTTTCTAATTTTTATGGAAATACAAGGTTATTTATTAAAAAGAAAATACGTAGGGGGCAACAAGTTGGCTCAGTGGATGGAGAGCCAGACCTACAGAGAGGTCCTGGGGCTCAAATCTGGCCTCAGACACTCCTGAGCGTGTAACCCCAGGCAAGTCACTTATCCTGCATTGCCTAGCCTTTATCCCACTTCTGCTTTGGAATCAATACACAATATTGATTCTAAGATGGAAGGTAAGAGGTTGTTTTTTTTTTTAATAAGCTCTATTATGACTTAAATGTTTTTACTGTTTCTTCATTGTGTTTTGTTCTGTTGAGTGTTTTGTAATCATTATGTGAGGGTATTGTGTCCCTTCTAGTCTTACCACCTATCCTATTTACTCTGAAATGGAAACTATCATGGAAAGCTGTTTGTTATAATTCAGGGGGAAAATATTGGGAGGTAAGAAACCTGGACTGTAATCTAGACTCCATCTTATCACCTATATGGCTTTAAGCAACTTCCTTATCCTTTCTATGCCTTACTTTCCTCCTTTGTAATATGGGTATGGGGATAAATTAACCATATTGTTCCTCCAAATTAGATGCTGGATGAAAAGAATTTGTGATCAATGCAACACATTGTTTCCCCTTGAAGACAAAAGGACATATAATTTCCAGAATCGACATATCAAAGAACGTTATATAAGTCCATGTTGGTCATAAAGAACTAAGTATTCAGGACAATATACACGATTGTACCTTACTTTAGAAATTTAAATTTTATAACTATTTAAATACAAATCTTAACAGCTGTCAATGAGGAAAAAATGTTCATCCTAATATGGGTCTCGCCTTTCTTTCCCACACAAAAGTGGTTTATTTTTCTAGAGTAATTCAATCATAGGGCATCTGAAATTGTATTTAGATTTGACTCAATCTGTTGTTACTTTTGCTTACTTAACCTGACCAGAAGTTTGTCTTTCATTGATTATTGAGCAGAGGGTTAGATAGAGAGATGAAAACTGTAAACCAACTGAACAGTAATAATATCATGTAAACAATTAGTGGCACATTCTTTATGGTAAAACTATTTCCTCCAGTCTCTTTATTTTGATTGGGCTATTCAATTATTTAAAAACATTTAAGTGGTTACTATGTGCCAGGCATTGTGCTAAGTGATAGCGATATGAATTTAAAAAAGAGTTTGTGCCTGCTGGAGGCTTACAATCCAATGAGAAAAGAAAGCAAAGTTAAGCAAACTGAAGAGGCAGATGGAGGAGTCAGGAAGGGAAAGTACTTGGGATGGGAGTATAATAAAAGTCCAGTCCAAACTGTGAAAAGAAGAAATGGCTGGCCTGAGAGGTATTTTTAAATGGGAGCTTTATGTTCGTGTCTAATGCCTCATTACCATTATAGGGTTGTACATTATATAGACTCTATATTCATAACAACTATGCAAATAAGATGAAGTCTCTCAACCCTAGATATGTCCTCTATGCATGTTTCCAGTGGACGAACCTGGGCAAATTCACTTAGAATCATTTAATGAAAGTCTGGCCACCAAGTCAGAATTTCATTTTTCTGTTTACAACTCACAAAAAACTTCACTAAGAGATATGATCCATGTTACTGAAATGGTTACCTATAATCAAGTAAACATTAATCTATGATAAATTGAAATATTAATGTAATTCTTGTATCATTTTGGATAGAGTATGTATGTTTGTTACTGATTTGTGACAATCCTTTCATTCTTCTATTACTGACTTCCTATTCCCTGTGATGTCTGTTTTAAACTTTCTTTTGATTCCTCAAGTCAATGTATGCCACCTCCACCCTTCTCCTTCTCAGCAGAGGCCCAAGAAAAATGCCACTCATTTGACACCCATTTTATATCTAGTAGTAAATTTCAAAATTCCTTTAATCTATGTTTCATTTTCTCTTCCTATACTTCAATCTCTAACAAAAAAGGGTCTCATTGCTAAGGCAAAATCCTCAACTTGTTGCATTTATTTTGAGCTCTAAAAGTTTGTGTCTTAGATCATTTCTGCTGACTTTCTAATCTTCACTCTCACTTTATTCACTGGTACCTTCTCTTATATCAACAAGATCTCACCCATTCTAATAGATAGACATATACACACACTTTTACTTGACCTCTTATGCCTCCAAGTTTCATACTATACATCACTTTATTTTCAGAAAAAAACTCATTTAAAAATTATAATCAATGACTCTCGCTTTTGATACCATGTAATAGTACCTTCTAAAGTTATTAATGATTAAGTTGCTAAATATAATTGGTTTTTCTTAGTTCTAGTACGTTTTGACCATTCTGTAGCATTTAATAATTTTGGCCAACTGCTTCTCAAAAATATTCACATTCATCTGGGTTTTCATGATTCTTCTTTTCTACCTTTACTTTCACAGACTCTTTTATTTATTTTTGGTTTTTTGAAAATTTTATTTAATTAGATGATTTAGAATATTTTTCCATGGTTACAAAACTCATGTTGTTTCCCCACCCTCTCATGTATCTGACACACAATTCCACTGGCTTTAACATGTTTGCACTAGGGTGATCTCTTAGAGTCTACATCCCCAGTCATATCCCCATCAATGCATGTGATCAAGCAGTTGCTTTTCTTCTGTGCTTCTTTTCCCACAGTTCTTCCTCTGAGTGTGGATAGAGTTCTTTCTCAGAAGTTACATACTCTTTTTAAAAAATCACTGTCAATGCCTCACCCATGTGGGGATAGGTTTCAGTGCTTTTCCCACCTACATTTTGCTTTAGTGTTCTCATTAGCTTCCATTGGTTCAATTGTTATTTCTTTGCAAATGATTCTCAAATATATATATAATTTACTGAGAAAAAAATACTGCTATCATCTATACATGGAGTTACTTCACTCATGCCTTTGCCTTTGCCCAAGCTATGACCCTTTTTTGAAATGCTCTCATCTTCCCTTTCACATCTTAGAACTTCAACTTCCCTTCAAGGGTCAGTTCAAATACTATTTCCTACTTTGAGAGCTTTCCTGATCCCCTGTTAATTCTAGCTCTCCTCCCAAAATTACTTTTATATATGCATTTAATTACTTGGAGGCAAGGAATATCTCATTTTTATTTTTAGATTCCCCAGTGCCAAATTTGAGCAGAGTATTTAACATGTTGAGTTGAAGCAAAACCAAAAATCTCTATCTCAGTGAGCAGTCCTTCAAAATGTATAAATATACTAAATCCATTCATGAGCTTCTGCAAATTTTAAGAAATTAATCGTAAAACATATGATTTGATTTTGAAAATATGCATTAATACATAATAGAAAGAGAAGGATGTTTGACCAGCAACAACTTTACTTGAAAAGGTGAAATATATGGAGTGATAATAAATTTCATTCTCATGTTAAATAAGAATCAACACCAAGAAAATAATTTGGATAATAGGGGTCAAGAAACAACTTACTTAAAAATAGTTTGTCTATTGAACTGTGTGACAAGGGAATCACTTTAAAAGCCTGATATATATTAATTTAAGGTCGCCAAGGAATTCAGCTATGTAATTCCTAAATGAAAAACTCAAGTCAGCCGTCAGCCTTTTTTGGAGTTTAATTACAATAGGAGCAAGAAAGGAATTAGAGATAGAGAGAAAGAAAAAGGGAGAGAAGGGAATAGGGCTTAAATACCCCTTCTGTTTAGGCTGGGCCAAAAGGCCCAAGCCCTTAGATAGCTGGGGCAAAGAAAAGAGATCAGTCCCTATCACTCACGTGACCAAAATGGAGAAACAGTCTCAGAGGCCCCCACCTTCAGCTTCCTTCAGCACAAGCTTCTCCGAGTCCACCTCAATCACCTCGACCAAACTCCTCCACCCCCCCAAGTCTCCAGACCCTCCTATCTTTAAGGAAACCCTCCAAGTTCCTCCTCTCAGTTCTCCCATCTACCAATCACTGTTCATCAATTTCCCTGTGCCAATGGAGGCTCTAGCTTAACCCAGGACCGCCCAGAGGTTTCTGGCTTTTGCACATGACTGTTGAAGGTCATATTTTCAAATGATTAAATCTTTGATCTAGGCTGCAGCCCTTACTCAATCCTGTTAGGACTGAATAGGGTGGAGATTTATTCCAAGTATCTCCATTGTATCAATTCTAAAATCAAATCATGATTCAAAGAAATTCCTGTTCTATGCTTAAGCATAGGTCAAAGTCCTTTCCATTGTTCAGCAAAAGGTTTCTGTCCTAAAGTAATCTGAAGAAGGGAAGAGAAGGAACCTACCATGCCAATGGGGTTCCCATTCCAATAGACTATCAGTAAGAAATTTTCCAAGTATGAAATATCCCAATGGTGAAATTTCCAACATTTTTAAGTCTAAGGAATTTTAAGGTTTACAACTGTCTATTTCTGGTGAAGTCGATTATATTTTATCATTTCAATAAATTGCCTCTATTTTCCCCTTGACCAGTAGCTGTTTCCAAAATTAAAAAAAATAAAATAATTTCTCCCCTGGAATGGTGTGGAGTTATGGAGTGAGCAGGAGAAAGACAGCAGGTCAAAAAATAAGTAGATGCTTGGTTACTTTTTTCACTTTTCAACTAATTATGACATCCTATAAAAATGAAGAATAGTCAGAAAATCTGTAATGATCAAGTCAAAAGCCTAAGAAAGGAGTCTTTTATTGAAATCCAGTAGAAATTGGAATATAAAAATACCAATCAAAAAATGATCTCCCCCTCAATGAAACATATGTTCATGGACCAGAACTCAGCAATTATAGCATGGTTTGTTCCCTGACCCAGCAAAGACAGAGGCAGTATTTGATAAGAAAATTTTCACAAGGTTGAATGTTTTGATGACCGTATTCTTCAATATCTTAGGTTTTTCTTCAAGACTAACCAAGCACAGCCTTGTCTATGTTTTTATTAGATTGTGAGCCAGGCAATTTATTATAGCTTATGATAGAAATTTCCACTTTTTACCTGGCAATTTTTTATATTGATATTTTATCTGCTTCACAGAGATGACTCATAAATTTCAAGCTCAATGTGAGATTAATTCAGTAGGGTCATAATCTAAAATCAATTGTCTCTACTGACGTCTTGACCCTAGGTTTAGAAAAAAAATGTGAATAGTTTTATGTGCTTTTTAAAACTAGTGAAATGAGTAGATTTTTACAAATTAAAATTTGTTATGAAGCAAAGACATTTTGGATCACAACCACAGGAGTACGGTTATTGAAGGTTCTCATCATAATGTTAGTTTCACCTTGAAGGATCACAGACAGAAGAAAGTCAGCATATCATATAAGAATGAGGCTTTGCTTTTACCGACTTCAACTATAAACAAATTGAGGTGTTCAAACAAAAAAAATTGAATCTTGGCTTCTTTAAAAGTGGCAGTGAAGATTATTTCTTCTAACAATTTTTATTGCAATTTTGTCAATAAAAAAAAAGTTGTGTTGCAAAATAAACAACTGAATTGGCATTTTAACGTGTTATTTTGATGTTACTGTTAACTGGGAAAAAAACACAGTACTACTAAATATTCAGAAAAGCCATTCTTTAAATAAGGAAAGGGGTAAAGTGCTGAGTTGGGACTCCATGAAGAGCTGTGTGCCACATGCAGAGTCAGAGGATTGAACTCTAGTTGCTCTGGTCACTGATCCCTGGGAATGCCAACTGGGCTAGATTGGACAATTCCAAGGAGCCATTAAAGTTGGGAAACTTAAATACCTTTCTAGGGTAACATGGGGACTGAGCTTGAGAGAGGCAGTTGGTTGACTTTACAATGGTAACAAAGGAAAATGAGGAGTCCCAGACAGGAATAATAGTGAGAGGCTGATTCTTTACAATGGACACAAAAGGGAAAGACCCAGCCAAGGGCTGGGCCACCTAGGTAAAGGACTTTGGGACAAAAGAGATACTTAACACCTGATAGGTTTAACCATCCCTCCCTTAAAGTCCTTTAAGGTCTATTGTTAGTCTGAGAATCTGGAAGTTGGATTTTCTCTCAGGGAGAAATACTCTTGTGACAAGATCAAACTTGGGGCTTTTACCTTTTAAGCTAAGTAAAGTGTGGGTCATTAAATCTTTCTAGGCTACAAGTGTGGGGGCTTCTGATTCAACATGATTCCATGTTGACATTACTTAGACACAACCTTAATGCCTGGATAGCACCAATGAACAATATTGTTGTTTTTTTCTCTGATATCTTTTTAATAATCTATTAAAAATCTATTTTTTCAATATGTTTTGCTTTGACTTCCTCTTCCATGACACATGGTAATTTTTCAGTGAATTTTGATCAGTATATGTAAATAATTGGGTCTCCCAGAACAAATTTTCATTATTTTGTGCCAAATAATTTTAAAAATTCCACTTGCTATTTATCTAGTTGACTCAACCTTAAAGGAAGTAAGAGAAAATCACTCTATAACTCTTATTTAATAAGTTATAGATAGCAACTTAATAGTAGGTATATTTTTGAACTATATGGAAAATCTAAATATAACTGAAGATTACACATTGGTTGATTTTTTTTGCATTTAAAAATAGCCTCTTCCATGTCCTTACCAGCTTGAAATAAAATTCTAAACTTATATCAAATAAATTTTGAAAAATTTACCTTTTCTCTTTTCCTCTAATTGTCAGCTTAGTCATCTACATATTATTCTTACCTACACATTTACTCTATTTCTTGACTAGTTGTTAAAATCCATGAAGGCAAGACTTTGACTGACTAGACTTTTATCTCTTACAGATCCAAGCACTCCAATGTGCATGTGGTACACACACTTGGTAAATCTTGAATTAAATTGAATTGAATCATTCAGTCCAAATATAAATTTATTGATATTATATATATATATATGCACATTCAAAATGGTTTATTATTTAATTACATATAAATATCTCATAAAAAATTTGCAATCTCTCTGATACAATGTCAGAGTACTACAATAAAAAATTTTAAATAGCTTCAATGCTTCTTGGAAACTTCTTGCAGGGGAAAACAAATATTGTAGTTTCCAAGTACAGAAATATCAGAATGACCAAAAAAAGAATTAAAATAAAAATAGATTATTATGGAATAGTAATTCTGTTCATTTTACAAATAAAATTACTGTGTGAGGCAGATGATTTTATTAGCATTGTTGTGAAATATAAACCCACAGACTCTATATAGACAATTTAGGTAAATAAAGTAAAAAAGCCATATTTCTCCAAGTCAAGGTAGATAGTTGGATTTTATTGGAAGAGGGTCACGTCCTCCAATAAAAGTGTTCTCTTGCATGTATTACATTGTCCAACGCCAGCAAGAGACAATGCCCAGAGTCCGAGACCTGGTTTATATAACAAAATGAATACTTCCATGCAAGATAACAAGATATAACATCATATAGACCTTATTTAGAAACAGTTACCCAATTACAAAGCTGATTGGTTAGTTCATTTTGGAAAGACCATATTAGTCTTTAGACTAATGGCTTAGTCAAGTTAAATGACCATTACCTCTCTCTCATCTGATCTGGGGGGAAAGATGGCTATTTCCATACAGGAAAGGATGCATGATGTTTGTACCATATTGGGACAGGAGATTCAGATAATCAGCATCTCATGATAAAGGGAAGTACAAATTTAGGGAGGGGTTAGATATCACTTTAGAAGCAGTTTTTATGCTTTGGTTAGAAATCCTTATAAAAATCATGAATTCTACTGATGGTATTAAGGTTATAATGGAATTTATACTAATCACTTTAGAATCACAATACTCAGTATCTGAAACCCATCACTATCACTAAAATCCAATCAAGTACAAGGGGGTAGGGTTTTTCCCCACAGCATAATCCTTAATTATCCCCCTACATCATTAAAAGAAAAAAAGCATTGTAAAACTGATGGTAGGAGATATGGCCTAGAGCCCTGATGAGGAACCTATGATACGCATGTTAGCACTGATAAGTGTAGCCATTTTCAATGACACATGGCCACACACACCAAGGGGCCCAAGAGCCACCCAGGGAGCCATGCGCCCACAGCTATGGCTGTGGCCATGCCCTGGCCCCAACCCAGGAAATAGGGCTGCTCCATGTCCTGGCCTCAGGGGTAGGGACAAGCATCCCCAGGCCTGCCAGCTGGAAAGGGGTAGTGTGGGGCAAGGCCAGTGGAAGAATGGCCGGGGCTCTGGCCCACCTGAAAGGGAGGAGTGTCTGAAATCCATTACCAGACACTTTTAGCACCCTGAAAAAATATAGCAATGGCTTTACTCACAATTTTTCCTTCTATATTCTTTTGTGAGACCTTATTCTCAGCATTAAATAATATCAAAACCAGGAAAAAAAACAGATTGACAGATGAAGTTAGCAGAGCTTGCTTGGGCTTGCAGTGTACAAAATACCAACCTTCAATTGAAGATTTAGCCAATGAAATTCAGCAACAAATAAGTAACTAATAAGCAGGTTAGTTAAATAATTCCCCCTTCCCCTTATTTATCTTAGTTTGTAGTACCCCACACAATTAAATAATATCAAGACCAACCTAAGAAACTGACTGACAGATGAACAAAGAAGTCACTAACCAGCTAAGTTAAATGATTAGCTTTTGGTTTATTAGATACAGTTATATGTTATAATTATACATTTTTGTTATTTAAACTATAAATATTATGAAATTATGTGTTTTTTATCAAAGTAACACACCACCCAAGTTATATTTGTCTTTTGGCAAATTTTAACACACCAAGCTCAAAAGGTTGCCCATCACTGGCCTAGAGAGATTCAGGGAATATGTTGAGGAAAAGAAATATGCAGATGGATTTTTTAATGCTGATATTGGGAGATGGGAGACTAGTTTCACCCTAGGAAAAAGAAATCAATACGTCTCAGTGATGTAGTATCAGCAAATTGGGGCTATCTATGGCACAATTATCAACCATATTAGTCCCTGAATATGGAAAGAGAGTACTAAGTATGGGTGGAGAGGGAGGGAAAAGAAGAGAAATTGAGTCACAGTTAGGTAGGTTGGTCATTTTCTGTCTCATCTAATTCATAGAACCATTTCTAAAATTTCTGATTATTCATGTAAGAAGAAAAAAATAGGTTAGAGACAAAGGACCTCATGATAAGACTATTTCTTATCACAATCCTTTCTTATTTGATATTGACTTTGACCTTTGTTCTAGTCAATGATCTAACTGTGGACAGGTGATTCTGAAATGTTCATCACATCAGGAAGCTGTCATTTCCTAACTTTTATGCTATTTTTTGATATTATGGGATTTATCACTTTTCCATGAATAGCATCATGAAAAAAAAACAATGGGGATCCTTTGACCTCTCCTCTCTCATTTCTTGAACCACAGCTTTATTTTCTAAAATAGCTTTTGAATTGTCTTTCCCTGTGCCCACATTTGCAATGAAATTACTGAATGGGAAGATAAATATTGACTTAGTTTGGATCTGGTCAAGTTTTTCATCTCTCTACTTTATCCTCACATACATTGGAGCATAAATTTCAATTAACTTCATAGTAGATTTTATGTTTATGCTCATCATATACAGTCTAAATAAAGATGCAGAAATATCCTATGATATGATAGCTAAAACCTAGCCTTCTCTAACTAGTTTTGTTAAACTATGAAAATCATTAAATGTTTTTCTGCCTCATCCATAAAATGGGGATAAAAATAGCATAGATATCCCTGAGTTGCTAGGAGGAATACCAAAAGGTAATATTTATGAAGTGCTTTATAAACTTTATGGTGCTACATAAATTCTATTACCATTGTTATTATTTTTTTTCTAACCTTCCAATGATAAGCTTCTTGATACTTAACTACATTGGCCCTTATACTCCAGATTGAAGCTTATACTAGATGTCTTTCTATCTTGATAGACCTGCTAGAACCTGGGTTTCATTGGCATTATCTTTGAGAATCTAAGATCTCCACAGGAAGATTGAAATAGTTGCTATCATTAAGAAGCTTACAATGTTTATCTATGTTTGGGTATTATATATGTGTCTATTGGGTATATATAAACATATAAACATGTATGTAGGCTTTCATCTATATATTCACATCTGAACAAATATCTTTAAATTTAATATGACCTCAATTACTTGTTTCAGATTTGCCTTTCTCAAACAAATCTCTGTTCATACTCTTATGTTCCCTCAATACCTGTATAGAGTTTGCATTATTCATTTTGATTCCATGTCTCTTTTTAATACTTGTTGTATTAGGTTTAACTGCATAATTTTCCCTATGAGGATGCATAATCTTCTGGGACAGGTGTTATGATTGCTTTTGTATCCTCATTTCATGCTAAGCATAGTATTCTGTATAAAGAAGATATCCAGTAACAGATAATAGTAATAGCTTAAAATAAACAGCAAATGTTTGCAAAGCATTTTCTAATCATTTACTCTTTTGATCCTTTCTACAACCCAGCAGTGTAGGTGTTATTGTTATTCCTACTTTTCAAATGAGGGAATTGAGACAGAAAGTGGTTAAGGGACCTGCCCAGGGTCCAACAATTAGTAAATATCTGAGGTTGAATTTGAAATCAAGTATGCCTGACCTCAGGTCTACTGCCTGTTAAATTTTATTTGTGATTGTATTCTGAATATTTTATATTGGTGGTCACCAGTGATTTAATTTCTAAATCCTGAAATGAATTACTAAAGTAAATGGAATTTATGGTAGTTTATTTGCAACAGAGGAAAGATATTAGAGAAGAGAGAAAAGAGGAGAGAGAGAGAGAGAGAGAGAGAGAGAGAGAGAGAGAGAGAGAGAGAGAGAGAGAGAGAGAGAGAGCGAGCACTCTGGCTTCCACTGATACCAGTTAGAATTTCTAATCCCCAGCCAGGGGAAGAGAGTCTCAATTAGTCTCAAGATGATGGGCCTTTCCTGGAGGCTTCATGCCTCCAGAAAGGGAAAGGAGGGGTCACAAAGTCAGCCTTTCACTCACCAACAATGACTATCTAAAAGGAAAAGCAATCTGAGGTTTCCTGCACTAGTTCCTCCAGGGGTTCAGTTCCTCCAGTCCAACTCAGAGTCAGAAAATCCTCCATCCAACTTGAATCTCGAATCAAATATCTTCTTCTGGCCTCTGATCGTCTTTACAGATCTTTTTCTCTTGTGTCACCTCCCCTAAATCTCATGTCTACAAAACACAGCAGACACTTTTTTCCATGACTGACCACTCTTTGGTTCATGCCTTCTTTGGTTAGATTATACCTTTTTGGGTTACTTAACACCTTTTTTTTTTGGTTAGTTCGCCTTTTGTAGTTACTTAACACCTTTTTGTAGTTAAAATGGGTAGATCTACTTAAAATAATGAATTATCACCTTTTGGGGATTAAAATCTAAAAATAGATTGTAGATTACAATTCAATTTTCCCAATAAAGGAAGACCTAAGTATCTTCATTGTTACAATCAGGAGATAGCTAAATCCAATCTTCACATGTCCTATTTACTGCATTGCCAGCTGCCAATTTAATGAATTTTGTGTGAAAGACCATATTTCACATACAAATAGTACAAGTGAACATTCAGGGTATGTAGATATGACAGGTCCTAAGGGATCCTGACAAATATTTGGGGATCCCAAAGGGGTAAGGAGAATGAGATATGGGGAGAAGGATGACACACATCAGGAGGGCCAGTGAATTGGTAGCAATCAGAGGCAAGATTTATTGATCACAGCTAGTATTTTATAGAGAAAGTGATATAGGCTAAGGGATTAGGTAAGCCTTTTTTAGGGACAGTGGTTAGTAATGATTAATGAATAATCTTAGTACAATGGCTTAGTTTACCTCACTGAAATTTAGGCAGAGTTTCTATAGTAAAATAATTCAGTATGTCAATGTGTAACCATCTAGTCCAGATTTTCAGGGAAATGTTTGGCTTCAGTGGGTAGAAGAAAAACAACTAGTTTTTGTAAGTATAGGAGGGGTTTGGGGGGCCTCATATGATGCCTAGGTTGCATGACTGACTCTGGCCAGACCATGGCTTCCCAGAGACCTTGCAGTCTGGGGTTCATTCTCAATATTGGGGGCTACATAGATATACAAATGTGTATTTAAGTATTTATGCGTATATTTATTCTATCATCATGCTTATGTATATATGTTTAAGTGTATATGCACACATTAATACCTATGCAATTATCAGATTATTAAAGTTACCCATGATAGGTGTAAATGGGGGAGAAGAAAAATGAAAAGGAGGAAGTATATTGCAGCCAGAGGCACTAAGATCTTGTACAGAGTTCTAAACAAGAGCAATAATAGCTAATAATTGCATAATTTAAATTTTGTGACATACTTTATGTATGCTATTTCCTTTGTGCTTCACATCAATGTTGGGAGGTAGAAGTTATTATTTTCTGCATTTTATAGATGAAAATAATGAGGCCCAGACAGAACAAGTGACTTTCCTAGGGTAATTAATACTAAGCTTCTAAGGCAGGATTCACACTTAGAATTTCCTGATTACTTTCTGTGCTTCCAGTCTGGAAAGACTGATACAAAATCATTGGCCCAATCTGAAAGAGCAAATCATGTCTGGGGAATGGTAAGATGCCCAATTCTAGAACAAAATGCTGGTTCTCTCACATTAGGTGAGATACATGCTTGGATAAACATGATGGTAGGACGAGCTTGGATGAGTTCTGATTTGAAGCAATCAGGGTGTCCAGCAGGAGAGTCTTGAGGTAAAAACATATGTTTCTAATGCCAATCAATTGGTGTGAGTCACTTTTCATATGATCATTTTAGGCAGCTTCTAGTCATACCCTTGATAGAAAATATCCTTTACAGTTCAAAATTGACTAGCAGAAAGATAGGTTATTATCCATTGTGTGGACATAGTAATTGACTTAGATATCTTATGAAAAGACCCTGAAATTCTGAAGCTGATTAAAAACAAACAAACATAAGAGCTCTATTGTACATCTTAAAGTAGAAATAAATAAGGTGAGAAATCTGAAGATGCAATTTTTTTTTTTACCTCTGATGGCTACTGGGTATGCTGGAAAGATTGTGGGATCTGAAATCAGAGGATCTGGGATTATATTCTGACTCTGAAGTTTCCATCTGTGGGTCCTTGGGCAAGTTTTTATATAAAATTGGGGAGTTGGCCTAAATGATTTCTGCTTATGTTTCTAGCTCTCAATCTCTGATCCTAAATGATTCTTTTATTCCTTTGGGTTAGTATTTAAGAAATGTCTAACAAAAATATATATCATTATTTATAAAACTACCAGGCTAAACACAATGAAAAATGGCTTCTAAGGTTTAGTTTTGAATGGGTCACCTTTAAACATTAATCATTTGAATGTTTTATATACATTCAATGGTTTAATAAACATTTTCTCTTTCCATTGGATAAATGAAATGGTTTTTTTAAAAAACTTTTAAAAACTGACCATTTTTGGTTCAAATATTCATTTCTTTTCAAGCTAGATATTCCATTTTAAACAATGAGGCTCCTTTTCTAAATTTCTCATCCATTGTGGGAAAAAATATACCATTACAGCAAAATTTCTCAGAATCTTTTGCCATTTGACATTAAATCATCACTCTATTCTATATCTCACAACTCTAATTCACAGTGACTGTCTAAGGTTTTCAAAGTGGATGATCAATCAATGTTCTTGAAAAGATTTAAAGTAGGAAATATCAGCAAGTGGGATCTCTTGCACTGAATAATTGTGTCTATTAGAAAGATAGTTGTCCAGGAAAATATGAAGGAAGGAAAGTAGTTTATCTGAAACCACCTTCTGGATGTTTGTCCTTTGAGCAGGTAGCCCAGAAAGGACATATGGAAAGATTTATGAGGCCATTTCTACCTGTCATTTGTTCATGTGATGCTGAGTTAGATAAAATTTTGGAAAGAATATCTAAAGAGAACACTTTGAAAATATTTACTAAGTTATTGCTTTTCACGACAGTTTTGGAACAGAAGAGTGTTAAACATTAGGTATTGGCATGGAACAATTTTTCCAGGTATTAACTGTAAAAACAAGCAGACAAACATACAAAAGTCCAACATTCTTTTCTTTGAAAAGGGAAAAAGATGTAGAACTGATTCTTCACTGACCCTGCCTTTTGCTTCTCAAAAAAATAGCTCAGGGGATAAATCCTTGGATGAATATTGTTGTTGGTTTTTTTTTTTCCTGTGCTTCCACCCAAACATTTCTCTCCCCCTTGGAACCTATAATTATTTCTGAAACTCCCTCAGTTTAAGCCTCAACACCTGTATATAATAATGAGCTTGCTTACTACTCTGGCTATCATTTTCTTTGCTATTTTAATGACTTAAGTCAAGGAATATTGAAAAATTCAAGACCACCAAGTACTTTTACATTCAACTCACTTGGGTTAAATTAGGGAAAATCGCTAAGATTTGGACAGAGATTTAGAATTCTGACCTATCTGTATCCTGTGAATGTATAGCAGGCAAATAGCCTCATCTATAATCCTTTGCCCAACATAGGCCAAAAACATAGATATGTAGAACACAATAGTCATGATCAGAGAATTTACATAAAGGAAATCTGTCAAAAAAAATTTGAATCCAAACTTTTCATGTGATGATTTTCAAAAATGGAGAAAAAGAGATTTGGAGCATGTGTCCACTTCCATCAGCTTTTCAGGGAAAAATAATTCAGACATATTCCCTATCAGGGTACCTCAAATAGGCTAAATTGATTGTAGGGGAAATACCAACCATATTAGTGTCAACATCCATTGTCAGAGCTTAGTCAAAATGTTTACTACTGGGCGAATGCCAGTGCTGTATCTCCTGGGCTTAATTTTTAGTCAACCACCTCCCTTGCAGGTCTATCTCTAATAGTTCAAATGTCATCTTTGTTCTGCCAGAGAATGACTCAAAATTTCATCAACTTGAGAATACCTTCCTCTTCACCCTAACCCTCCAGAAGCAGAATTATTCCCACCCCTTTCCAGGATTAGGAAGAATATGACTTCCATGATTCCCAATCAAACTAAAGTAATTGGCATTTTCCTAAAACTAAGGAATTTCATTCTGGCCATTGAAGAATTGAATTAAAATACTCTCAGGAGGAAAGAGGAAAGGAATGAGAAGTGGATAATTAAAATATATCTCTCCCACACAACCCCTTACCTTGTGCCACACCTTGAACTTAGATCCACTTTCTCAATACAACAAATTTGTCATTTCATTCACCTATTTTCAATCAAGCACAAATTCAAGGAAAATTTAGAAGTAAAATAGTAGCTAATGCTAAAGCTGTATTCATAATGTTATACTATTTTTTATAGTTCATGAAAGAATCTCAGGAGTCATGTTAAGTTAAATTGAACTTTCAAAGACAGTCAATCATAAATCATGGACTAAAGTTTACAAGCACTATATTCATTTTGAAGAATTAAGTACCTATGATATTAAATTCTGGTCTCTTTGTAAAAAGATGAAAGGCAAACCAAACTAAGCTTACTATTTTGATGATGGAAAATAAACCAACTTTTGACACTTGAAGTTGGTCTATTAGTTTTCCACTTAATGTTATGTTTTTCCAACTAAACTCTTGGGCTTCCAAAAACTTTTATTAGGAAAATTAGGCCCCCCTCCCCCAGCAATAACTTCTTGACAGCAAAGCCTGAGTTATCAAATAGGGAAAAGCATGATTACATTCTGGATCAATTAAATACTTCCGGTAGGAAGCTAGAGATTTTAGACTAGAATTAAAGAGAATTACCATGTCTGATTTAAATTTGAATCATGAAAATTATGAAATGCTAGGAAGTAACATTGCTTTCAAAAATAATTTAGCATAATGTGGCATATTATACACTTCTAAGAACACATCAGACTTTATGGGTCTCTTTCCATCAAAGCACACTTTCTCTTATTAAACTAGAATGAGAAAAAAATAAAAGTTGGAAGAGAATATGAAGTCTATTGTATGTATTTCCTCATTTGCCAGCCGGGGGAAATGAAAGTTTCTGAGATAAGATTTGAATTCAGATCTTCCTATCTCCAAGTCTAACACTTTATTCATTGAATTACTTATTTTCTATACATTGAAGACATAATGCAAACTGAGGATCAATCAAACAAGGAGGTTCTGTTTTGTTTTTTATACTAGAGGCAGTAGGAAGCCACTGAATCTTCAATCATCACTGGAGCTATATGTTCATATCTATAATAGAAGAAATGAGAATGGGGGTATTTAGGATCCTCTAAGCCCCAGATTTTCAATCTAAAATCATACTACTAAGGACAAAGTAATTTGGTTGATAAGATCCCTCCTCAAAATATTGCATGTAGACTTCCCAGTAACAATATTAATTATGTTAACAATCCTCAAAATACACAGAATCTTTTTATTACCTAACTTCTAAGAATAGACTATCACAATTGCCACATTCTTTCACTTCTTATAGAGTTATTATCTTTCCCCTTTTTTTTTATCAAATTCAATTAGACACCTTCAGACTATAGTATATCTTTTTAATTAAAAAAAATTACATATTGAATAATGTGATTTCAAAACCCAAACTGTATCTTTAGATGAACTACTAAATGAAAAGGTCTTTCAAATAAGTTTATTCAGTTTTATTAAAATATTTGTTTGCTTTTTAAGCTCTTATATATGGTTAGGCTATAATGGTGATGTCACAATTGAAAAGAAATGAGAGTCACTAAAATATACATATTCTTTCCAGGCACATACTAACTTAGAAAAACCACATATTAATATTAGCCATGTTTTGTTATCCTTTTGTTTTTAAAAATATTTCCAAATTATATTTGAATCTGGTATGAGTCTCTCTCTGATATGTTGTAGGTCATATCACCTGTTGGATACCTCTTGCCTAAGCATTTTATTAAAAGATGGAATTTGAAAACTACAAAATGGTGCTCCCAAGAATTTTAGTGTTACCAGTACTATTCCACGAACACTTCATAAGTTGAATGAAAAGACTAATATAGAGCTTTAAGACAAATACCCCCTTCCTTTTCAAAGTACCATTGTGTAAGTGGTATTTTAAAGTCCCAGGGAATCCCTGAATAAAAGGTCCCTTGAGTGCTTATGGGACATAAAAGTTTATAATCATCCAATAAGTATATTTTATTAGATTTCAAATCAATGAGGTTTGCCAATAGAACCCCATGATTTACTCTGAAATGCATATTCTCAAATTTGGAAACAACCTCAAAAAGTATCAAGTCTAACCCATGTCTAGATAAGCCTGTCATCGACAAAGTTTCTAACAAGTAAAAACCTGGTCTTCTGAGTACTTCAAGTCATGGAGAATCTCCCAGAGCAACTGGTTTAATGGAGAAGAGTTAGATTATTAGAGCATTTCTACTTACATTAATCTTAAATCTTCATCTCTATAACTTCTACTCATTTTGCCCAACTCTGTACCAGCTACTGAGTATAATAATTTTAATTCTTCCCATGCTGTGGAAAGACCACTGGCTTTATGAAGTCAAAGGTCAGGATCTGATTTCAGATTATGCCTTCGATGTTTTTTTTTCCTTTGAGAGGGTTAGAGAAGTAGGCCTCTAAGTTCCCTTCCCATTTTGTCGATAATTCTATGTTCTCAATCTCTTCTCGAGGCTAAACAACCTAGATCCTTAAGAAAATCTTCAAATGGTATACTAGGCAGTTCTCTTTACCTTCATGTGAGGCCTATATGCATGACACAATGAATTTTAATACCAGTGTCATTCCTAAAACTGCTGTATCCCTGGATGAATAGTCCAGATGAGATCTGGCCAAGGCAGAGTAGAGTACAATGAGTGATAGATAAAAACACTTCCTTCAATCTGAACTCTAAGTTTTCTTAAATTAGACTACATTAACTTCCTTTGCTGGCATGTTATTAGAGGTGTCAATAGATTTTTTGAACCCAATAGTCTGCCAAGTAAAAAGTTTTATTTATTAAGCAGCCATTCCATTTTTAAAAATTGTGATTACACTTAAATTTAAATGATGTCATTGAAAATGTTAATGAATGATGAATTGTCCATGTGATATCTCTATCTCTCCTTCAGTCTCATTGCCTCCAACCACCTTTATCACTTCTTCTATGGACTCTACTGGTAGACTCCTAACTGATATCCCACTTCCCATATCCTACATTTCTAATATATATATGTATATATTCTTATACAATAGAGGGAAAGTCATATACATACAATTTGACATTGTCATTAACTATTTCAAAACATTTCATGGCTTTCTATTCTATAGAATAAAATCCAAATTCTTTAGTTTTGTTTTTAAGGCTCACCAGTGAGATTTTTATTCAGCTTTTGACCTTTTAAAAAACAATTCCATTCTACTTTAAACATTTTGTATTCTAGAGAAAATGAATTCTTAATTATTCCCTAATCATTCTTCTTTTCTTTATGGTCTTCAAAGAACCTGCAGTAATTTAGCCCTTATTATCAGTTTTCATTCTTATCGTTCCATCATTTTAATCATGTCTGACTCTTTATTTGAGGTTTTCTTGGCAAAGATAGCAGTATGTTTGCCATTTCCACTTCCAGTTCATTTGAAAGATGAGTAAACACAGGTTACTTGTCCAAGGTTGTGTAGGTAGCAAATAATATAAAAATGTGAGTATCAGATAATAAACAGTTTCTTATGTGATGTCATTCTCATTAGACTCCAGTCTCCTAGAGTGCACAGTCTTTCTTTTGCCGTTCTTTGTACTACTAGCATTTAACAAGGTCCATAGAGAGTGGTTAATAAGTACTGCTTTACTTGACTTCTAGAAGAACTCTAAGTAAGCAATCAAGGACAAAATTAGGTTTTATGGTAACCATAAACTTCCACCAGCCTAGGACAGGCCCTCACTGCTTCATGCATATAATATGAATGAGGTTTTAGTTTGCCTCTTTGCCTAAAGTCTCTCCCCAGCTGTAGTCCATCCTCTTCTCATCTCTCAAACTAATCTTAAAGCACAGCTCTTTCTCACCATGGTATCCCTTTATTCAACAAATTCATGTGGCTTCCCATCACTTCCAGGGTCAAATATAGAATCCCCTCAGGGTTCTAATGCTTTAAAAATTGCTACCCCACATGTGATTTTGAAAGTTATGTGTTGCTTATAGTATGTTAGCTATTGAACAAAGAATATACTTTACTAAGGTCCAGGAATAACAAAGAAATCTATAAAGAATAGGAAAATGAGGGCAAGATGATTAAGATAAAGTCCAGAGAAATAGGCTGCTTCCATTTAGATATTTCTTTATAAAAGTATTTTTTTAACTTGTGGTCCATGGACCAACAAAAGACCTGTTTACAAGTTTAAGAGTTTCTGTAAATTTAGAAGGGAAAAAAAACTTGTAATTTATTTTAACTAATTTTTTCCCTCATTATTTTCATTGGCTTCCTTCAAGGCTCAATTAAAATTCCACCTTCTTGAAGAAGCTTTTCTCAGTATCTTTTAATGCTAGTACCTTCACTGTGAGATTATCTCCAAGTTATCCCATATGTAGTATTATAGTATATAGTTATTAACTTGTCAAATTAGAATGTAAGCTTCTTGATGAGTGGTATTGTGTTTGCCCTTTTTTTGCAACCACAGCAATTAACATAATTCCTGGAATGTAGAAAGTATCTAAAATGCTTGTTGACTTCATCTTTTTCACTAGCCTCTCCTTAAAATTTAGCATTTTCTTCAACTATTAAAAATACAGCAACATTATTTTGAGAATGGATTTATTAATCTTAACAGACTTCCAAAAGGGTCCATGACAAACCTTGTTTTAGAAAATAATGTTGCTTATAGTGGCCAGAACTATCCATCTGCCACTAATTTAATGGAAAATTTGAAGGGTGAGATGGCTGCATTTAAATGGACATAAAAAACATAAACACAACTGAGGAAAATGAGTGTATGGATTCTGTTTCTTTATGGATCTCTCATCCTCACTATTATTCTGATATGACTCTTTAACTTGATGCCCATAACACCAAATCTCCTTTCTTGTTAATCAAACTCTTGATTCTGGATTGAATTCTTGCTCCTGAGCTCAGTATGCCATATCCCTGAAAAAGGCCACCAAAGTTTTCACAATCCAAATAGGAACTTTACCCCTTAGTTGGGGGAGAGGGGGCGGTGTTCTCACTCTCTAGACCAGGAGATGCCAGAATGACAGGTATGATTGAGCCTAGGGAAGGACTGAGAAGAGTGGGACCAATGTAGGGAGTCACTAGGAGTAAAAATAAGTCCAGGGGCTTTATAACTGATGCCATTACCTGTCCTTTTTTTACCTGCCAGTTCATATGCACGAATGCACACCCATCCTACCCACTAGCATCTCTGTTATTCTTGTCACTAGTGGTAGAAGGAGCTACCTAATGTATTAACATGAAAGCCTGGTGAATTAACTCAAAAGAATGGCATAGTAGAAAGCATACAAAATAATTTGGTTTAGATCAGTACTAGAAGGCAGGAAACATGGGTTGCAGAAACCTCTACCAAATCCCATTACAATTAACTTCTTCTTTTCTAGGACTAACATCTAATGACTATTATTATCTCCATAAATATAATTTTTGTAGATAAAGTGATTGAATGATCAAATGACTTGCATGAGGCCAACTCAGTTAATAGGCATCAAAGCCAATATTTGAACTCAGCTCTTACTAACTCCAAATTCTACTGCTCTAGCTATTTTACTTAGACAGTTGAATTTAGGGAAATCTTAGACAAGGAAACTCAACCCCTGTTGGCCTTAAATACATTAGTTTTTTATCTTGAGATAATAATATTTCATCTTTATGGAGACAGATAGTTAGACCAGAAAATATATTAAGGTCCCTTCTGGCTCTAAGACATAATTCTATAATAATGTTCTCTTATTACACTGAATAATTGAAGGTTTCCTAATTAATCCTAATTTGAGTCAGAAAACGGGTTTATGATAATTAAAATAAAAGGGAATATAACTATCTGAAGGAAATTAATATTACATATTTAAAGAATAGTTTATAAATACTGATGTTTATTTTTCTACAGGGTCTTTAGAATTGATATTTAACTAGGAATGTTTCAATATTCAACTTAATTAAATACAACACTAAACTCAATTAATTGAATTGATTCATTTCTAATTGAATTAAGTGGGCAATATGTTTAAGGAATTGAATATACAAATTACTGGGGTATACAAAAAAAAGACTGGACATACAAAAGAACTGAGGATACAAAGACAAAAACAGTCCTTGTTTTTAAATAATTTTCTGGATATCTTGTGATTTGTATTGGTAGAGGAAATTCCACATTAATGATTTCTTAGCTTTGTAGAAATGTACTTATGCAAAATTTTTTAATGGACAAAATTAACTAATTTTGCAAAAAGTAAAAAAAGTTCATAAGTGGACACATTTTGATATTTAATTAATGCTGAGTGCATAACAATAAATCTTAACTTAATAAAGGCATTTTAGAAGTATTTAGGCTTTTGAGGTGTGCACAAACAAGCACATATTAACCCTCTGCTAATAACCAAAATTAAAATGACTAGCACAGGATTACTTCCATCAAAATCCAGAAAGCTGAATCAAAAAAGTGTTAATTCATTTTCTCAAAGGCAGATTTCTTGTAAAGAGTTGATGGCATGGAAGTCCAAGAAAAAAGGATTAGGATGTCAAATCTGATCCTGCTATCGTCAAGGAGAAAAATTACAGTCTCTGTTAAAAGTATCACAAAGTTAAATTCAGAGTCAGCAAAAAAAAAAATAACCACTCTCAGGGGGGAGATTAAAGTTTGATATTTCAAAGTTTCTATGTTATTTATAGTATCATTATTGGGCAGTCCTAAGGCCATTGGTGTGACTGAGCCATAATCCAATTCCTTGTAGTGGATAGTATAAGCTTCTTGGTAACATGTTTGTAGAGAAAAAGGAATCAATATATTCTGTGTCTGAGGAGAATATAATTGGGGTGAGGGACACTTTAAAGGACCTAGTCATCAGAAAAGAAAACTTGAGGGAAAGTTACATCAAAGAATAAGTTGTTTAATACATTAGTCAGTATGATAATTATTCTTTTGTCATGGTCTTCTGGTAGGCCAATAATTCTTAAGTTGTCTTCCTTAAACGATTTTCTAAATCCTCTGTTTTGTGAATGAGATGCTTCATATTTTCCTCAATTTTTCCATTCTTTTGGTTTTGTTTTATAGTGTCTTGCTGCCTTGTGAGGTCACTCGATTCAAGTTGTTGTATTCTGGTTCTTAAAGACTGGATTTCATCCTTAGTTTTTTGGTTGTCCTTTTCCTTTTGGTCGGATTTTCTTTGGAGGTCATCTTTCACCTTCTTCACCTCATCTTTCATCTGCTTTGCCTCATCTTTCATCTCCTGTGCCTCATTTTCCAGCTGGTTGATTTTGGCTTTCAAGACACTATTTTCTGTCTCCAGATGACTTATCTTAGTTTTTAAGTTCTTTTCCCAATTGTCTTCAGCCTCTCTTAATTGTGTTTTGAATTGCATTTTGAGTTCTTCCAAAGCCTGTATCCAATTTGCTGGGATTTCTGATTTTTTCTTTGCTGGGTCCTCCCCCTCTGTTTCATTCGCTCTTTACTCATTACCTGTGCAGAAGCTGTCTATTGCAATTTCTTTCTTCTTTTTCTGTTGTTTGCTCGAGTTTACCCCTTCTTTGCTCCCCATATTTGGCTGTGCTCTTGCTCCTCTCATTTTGTTTTGGTTTTGGGGTTGTCACTCTCCCCTCTTGGAGCTTTGTCAGATCTCTTGGTACAGTCTCTAGGGGAGGAAAGTTAGCTTCCCTGTCCTCTGGAGGCTTTTGATTGGATTGAGTTCAACTGGGTCGGGCTGTATGTGGTATGAAGCTCTGAGTTTCTGAAGACTCCTGGAAGGCTGGACTGCCCAGGCTCTCTCCAGTTCTCTCCAGCTGATCCAGTATGATAATTATTGCAACAGAGTACAAACATTAAATAAGGCACCTGGAATAAATGCATTAGCAATATGCATTTTTACCTAGTTTGTAGTTCTTGCCCTGTGGTCCATATATTTAACTTCCTTAGTAAATGTGATATTACATTCAAATCTAACCATGAAGAAATATTTGTGAATGTCCTTTGTTTTTTTTTTTTATTTTGAAATTTTTATTTAATTAGATGATTTGGAATATTTTTCCATGGTTACAAAACTCAGGTTCTTTCCCTCCTCTCCCTCAATCCCCTTCTGTATCTGATGTGCAATTCCACTGGGTTTAACATGTGTCATTGATCAAGACCTATTTCCATATTATTAATATTTACTCTAGGGTGATCATTAAGAGTCTACATGCCCACTCATATGCCCATCAACCCATGTGATCAAGGAGATGTTTTTCTTCTGTGTTTCTACTCCCACAGTTCTTCCTCTGAATGTGTACAGTGTTCTTTCTTATAAGTCCCTCTGAATAGTTATGGATCATTGCTTTGCTGCTAGTAGAAAAGTCCATTACATTCAATTTTAACAGTATATGGGTCTCTGTGTACATTGTTCTTTTGGTTCTGCTCCTTTCACCCTTCATCAATTCCTGGAGGTCATTACAGTTCACATGGAATTCCTCAAGTTTATTATTCCTTTGAGCACAATAGTATTCCATCACCAACATATACCACAATTTGTTCAGCCATTCCCCAAATGAAGGGCATCCCCTAATTTTCCAATTTTTTGCCACCACAAACAACGTGGCTATGAATATTCCTGTACAAGGCCTTTTCCTTATTATCTCTTGGGGTACAAACCCAGTAGTGCTATGGCTGGATCAAAGGAAAGACAGTCTTTTAGTGCCCCATGGATAGTGTTCCAAATTGCCTTCCAGAATGGTTGGATCAATTCACAATTCCACCAGCAATTCATAAATGATCCAATTTTGCCACATCCCCTCCAGCATTTATTACTTTCCTTAGCTGTCATGTTAGCCAATATTCTAGGTGTGAGGTAGTACTTCAGAGTTGTTTTGATTTGAATCTCTCTGATTATAACAGATTTGGAACACTTTTTCATGTGTGTATTGATAGTTTTGATTTCTTTAGTTGAAAATTGCCTATTCATGTCCCTTGCTGATTTATCAATTGGGGATTGACTTGATTTTTTGTATAATTGATTTTGGTCTTTACAAATTTGAGTGATTAGACCTTTGTCAAAGGTTTTTCTTAAAATATTGTTTCCCAATTTGTTGCTTCCCTTCTAATTCTGGTTGCATTGGTTTTGTTTATACAAAAACTTTTTGATTTAATGAAATCAAAATTATTTATTTTGCATTTTGTAATTTTTTCCAACCTCTGCTTGGTCTTAAAACCTCTCCTTTCCCGGGTTCGAGTCAAGAACACATGTGATAACCAGTGGAATCATGCGTCGGCTATGGGAGAGGGAAAGGCGGGTGGGGGGGGGGGGAAGGGGAGGGGAGGAAAAGAAAACGATCTTTGTTTCCAGTGAATAATGTATGAAAACGACCAAATAAAATAATATTAAAAAAAAAAAAACCTCTCCTTTCCCAAAGATCAGACAGGTAAACTACTCTGTGTTCACCTAATTTATTTATATTTTTCTTCTTTATATTCAAGTCATTCACCCATTCTGAGTTTATCTTGGTTTGAGTGTAAGATATTGATCAAAACTATAAGGATAATTTTAGGGTTGTGACCTAATCTAAATTAATTTGGTCACCAGAGAAAATCCCAAATAAAGTACCCAAGTCAGTTTGGAGATTTATGATGATTTTAATTAATATAGAGGGAAGGAATTAAGGAAAAGAGAGAAAGAAGGTATAAGATTTCTCCCACCTAGACTGTGCCAGGGGGAGTTCAAAACCCTTCGCCACAAGGTCTTTGAAGAAAATTAGAGGCTTTTCTAAGAAGATAGTGTTTGGAAGGTAAAGGAGAAAGGAATCAACCTAAACTCTGAGAGAGCTCAGTGAAGATGCCTCACTAGGCTACTAAGCTTCTCCCAGTATAGTATCAAGGAAAACTCACTGCCAACTCCGGACAATAGCTGCCACCATACCAAGATGCTGAAACGCTCAACAAGCTGCCACCAGAGCCACCTCTCCACGGAAAGAGACTGGAAAGAGGAAGTGACATGAAATATATAGATGGTTTTTACATCACTTTCCTGTGTCTCACATGTATCAATGGTAGCTTAACCTTGACTTAGGAGAACCCACGAATCTGTCATTTGTTTCTAATTTGTCATTTGCTAGCACATGTCTGTCATAGGCCATCCTCCTAAATACTTAATCCTTAAGAATGGGTGTAGACATTCCTTTTTTTGTTAGACTAAGTAGGGTGGAATAATCTAAAGTTCACAAAGCCCAATCTCTCCCATACTGTCTTCCAATTTTCCCAGAAGTTTTTGTCAAACAGTGGACTTTTGTCCCAAAAGCTGGGATCTTTGGCTTTAACATTGACTGTCTTTCTGAGGTCACTTACCCCAAGTATATTCCACTGATCCTCCCTTCTGTCTCTTAGCCAGTACCATATTGTTTTGATGACCACTGCATTCATTATATTACAGTTTAAGATCTGGTACTGCTAGACCACCTTCCTTCACATTTTTTTTTTATTATTTCCTTGAATGTCCTAGATCTTTAGTTCTTCTAAATTAACTTTGTTATTGCTTTTTCTAATTTAGTAAGAACGTTTTTGGTAGTTTGATGGCTATGGTACTAAATAAGTAAATTTGTTTGGGTAGGATTGTCCTTTTTATTATCTTAGCTCGTCCTACCCACGAGCAGTTAATGTGTATCAAATTATTTAGATCTAGTTTTAATTGTGTGGAGTGTTTTGTAGCTGTGTTAATATAGTTCCTGTGTTTGTCTTGGCAGATAGATTCCCAAATATTTTATATTGTCTATGGTGATTTTAAAGGAAATTTCTCTTTCTAAGTCTTGCTGCTCATTGGAAGTATAAAGTTGGAAGTATAAAGAAATGCTGATGGTTTATGTGGGTTTATTTTGTATCCTGCAACTTTGCTAAAGTTGATTATTTCTACTAGCTCTTTAGTTGTTTCTCTAGGATTCCTTAAGTAGACCAGCATATAATCTGCAAAGAGTGATAGCTTTGTTTCCTCATTACCTATTTTAATACTTTCAATTTCTTTTTCTTTTCTAATTGCTATTGCTAGTGTTTCTAGTACAATGTTAAACAATAGAGGTGATAATGGGCATCTTTATTTCACTCCTGATCTTATTGGGAAGGCTTCTAGTTTATCCCAATTTCAGATGATATTTCCTGATGGTTTTAGATATATACGGTTTATTATTTTTAGTAAAGGCCCTTCTATTCCTATACTTTCTGGTGTTTTCAATAGGAATAGGTATTATATTTTGTCAAAGACTTTTCCTGCATTTATTGAGATAATCATGTGATTTTTGTTGGTTTGCTTGTTGATATTATCAATTATGTGGATTCATATTGAACAGCCCTGCATTCCTGGTATAACTCCTACTTGATCATAGTGAATGACCCTCCTGATCACTTGCTGGAGTATTTTGGCTAATATTCTATTTAAGATTTTTGCATCTATATTCATTAGGGAGATTGGTCTATAGTTTTCTTTCTCTGTTTTTGATCTACCTGGCTTTGGAATTAGTACCATATTTGTGTAATAAAAGGAATATGGTAAAACACCTTCTTTATTACATCAAATAGTTTATATATTATTGGGATTATTTTGTCTTTGAATGTTTGATAGAATTGACATGTGAATCCATCAGGCCCTGGGAATTTTTTTTAGGGAGTTCTTTGATGGCTTACTCAATTTCTTTTTCTAATATGGTGTTATTTAAATATTCCATTTCTTCTTCTGTTAATCTAGGCAATTTATATTTTTGTCAACATTCATCCATATCATCTAGATTGCCATACAGTTGGGCAAAATAGTTTTTAATGACTGCCTTAATTCCTCTTCATTAGAGGTGAAATCTCCGTTTCCATCTTGGATACTGTCAATTTGGTTTTCTTCTTTCCTTTTTTTTATTGGATTAACCAGTACTTTGTCTATTTATTTGTTTTTTTAAAGTACCAGATTCTTGTCTTCTTTATTAATTTAATAATTATTTTACATTCAATTTTATTAATTTCTCCTTTATTTTTTATATCTAATTTAGTTTTCTTCTGAAGATTTTTAATTTGTTCACTTTCTAGTTTTTTTTTTAATTTGCATGCCCAATTCTTTGACTTCTGCTCTCCCTAATTTGTTAATATATGAACTCAAGGGTATAAATTTCCCCCTTAGTTCTGCTTTGACTGTATCCCATAGATTTTGAAAGGATGTTTCTTTGTAATTTTCTTCAATTAAGTTATTAACTGTTTGTATGATTTGTTCTTTAACCAATTTTGGAGAATCATATTATTTAATTTCTAACTAATTTTTTATTTGCCTCTCCATGTACCCTTATTGATTATAATTTTAATTTCATTATTATATGAAAAGATTGCATTTATCATTTCTCTTCTTTTGCATGTTTGCCATGTTTTTATGCCCTAGTGTAAAGATTAAAATTTAGGGGAGACTGAGGCAGGTAGAAATTAGTTTCTCTCTGCAAGGAGTATCATATTTTAGAGGTTTATTAAAGGTTGAGAATTTAAGAATATACAAGTAAGAAAAGGCACGTGCCAGGTGGGCCATGAGGCCCACCCAAAATTTCACTAGTCTGTTTGCCAGCAGAGACAGGAAGTAAAGAGACCCAAAAGCCTTTTGATCATCTGGGGAGGACTTCCCCAAAGGATCATAAAAACATAATCAATTTAAACATTACAACAATTTGAGGATAAGAGGAAAAAAAAGAATAAAACCAATAACTGCTGGACGCATTGACAAAAAGCCAGGTAGGGGGAAGATCCCTTTGGCATGAAAGTATACATACAAATAAATGTTCAATCAACCACACCCAAAGTTCATTTTTGTGCAGCTTGTGGTCTGGAGGCTTCTTCATAGTGTGTTCTCCAAAAGTTCAGTTTCTGGATTCAGGGAAGTAACATCTTTCTTTACCTAAAATTCTTCTCAAAAGGAATTTAACTTTGCAATTTAAATAATGATATTTTTTACACTAGTACATTATCAATCTTTGAGAATGTACCATGTGCTGCTGAAAAGGTGTATTCCTTTTTGTTCCTATTTATTTTTCTATATATATATATATCTATTAACTCTAAATTTTCTAAGATTGCATTCACATCTTTTACCTTTCTTATTTATTTTTTGGTTTGGTTCATCTAGATATGATAGAGAAAGTTTCAGTTCTTCCACTAGTAGAGTTTTACTGTCTATTTCCTCCTTCAACTCTACTATTTTCTCCTTTAGAAAGTTGGATTCTATACCATTTGTTGCATATATGTTGAGTACTGATATTTCCTCATTGTCTATACTGCCTTTTAGGATGTAATTACCTTCCCTATGTCTTTTAACTAGATCTATTTTTACTTTGGATTTGTCAGATATCATGATCGCACCTCCTACCTTCTTTTTCTCATTTGAAACCCAATAGCTTTTGCTCCCACCTTTGAACCTTATCCTGTATGTCTTGTTTCTTGTAAACACACATAAGGTAGGATTTTGGTTTATAATTCACTATGCTGTTTGCTTCTGCTTTATGGGTGAGTTGATTCCATTCATATTCAAAATTATGATTACTACCTGTGTATTTCCCAATATTTTGATTTTCTCTCCTTGATCTGCCCTTTCCTCTTTCACTATTTCCTTCTACTCCAGTGTTCTGTTTTTAATTATTCCCCCTATCCCCCACCCTTATTTTATTTTCCTTTCTCTCCCCTTATTATTCCTCTATTATTTGGGGGGAGTCTTTTTAAGCTACCCACACACTCTCCCTCTCTAGTATTGCTTCCTTCCCCACCCTTGCTTTCTACCACCTCCCTTTTTATCCCCCTCCCCCTTTTTAGGGTCTATTAAATTTCTTTTCCCCTCTCTTCCCCTCCCTTTTCTTAAGTCCCCACCCCAATCCCCCCTTTAGTTTTCCCCTCTCAATATCCCAATGGGGAAAGAAAGAATTAGATACCCCAATGGATCTAGATGCTCTTCCCTCTTGGAACTGATTCCATTGGGGGTAAAGTTTGAGTATTACCTTTTAGCACTCTCTTCCTCTCCTTCTTATAGTTGTATTCTTTCCCTCCTACTCCCATGTACCATTTTGTAGTATAGACTATCCTAATTTTCTTATTCCTTCAAGTTTCTCTTGGTGTCATATTTCCCCCCATACACACATCCTTTCTTTCTTCACATATATATGTGTGTGTGTGTGTGTGTGTGTGTGTGTGTGTGTGTGTGTGTGTGTGTGTGTGTGTATGTGTGGTTTTAAACCACTTAGTACCCCAATCTCTACTTATGGGTACTTCTTCTAACTATATAATAGTGAATACAGTTTTTGAGATTTACAAACAACATTTTTCCCTATAGGAACATAAATAATTTGGTCTTATTGAGACCCTTAAAGAAAAAAAATAAAACCTCTCTCTTTCTTGTTTACTTTTTCGTGTTTCTCTTGGTTTTTGTATTTTGATGTCAAGTTTTCTCTTTAGTTCTGGTCTTTTCTTTATAAATATTTGGAAGTCTTCTGTTTTGTTGAATGCCCATACTTTCCCCTAGAAGTATATAGTCAATGTTGATGGGTAGGTGATCCTTGGTTATAGACTCAATTCTCTTGCATTTATGAATATTGTATTCCAAGCCTTGTGGTCTTTTAGTGTGGAGGCTGCCAGATCCTGTATAATACTGATTTATGCTCTTTGATATTCAAATTGTCTCTTTCTTGATTTTTGTAATATTTTCTCCCTATCTTGGAAACTCTTGAATTTGGCAATTATATTCCTGGGGGATTGTCTTTTGAGGATTTAGTATAGTGAGTGATCTATGGACTCTTTCAATATCTATTTTGCCCTCTTTTTTTCAGAACCTCAGGGCAGTTTTCTTGGATAATTCCTTTTATTATGATGTCAAGGTTTCTATTTGTTTCCAGATTTTCAGGTAGCCTATGATTCTCAAATTGTCTCTTTGAGATCTGTTTTCAATGTCAACCACCCTCTCAATGAGATATTTTGTATTGCCTTCTAATCTGTCATTCTTTTGACTTTTCTTTTAGTTCTGGTTGTCTTGTGAGATCATTGGCTTCTACTTGCCCAATTCTAGTTTTTACTGACTGGTTTCCAGTTAAGATCTTTTGATTTTCCTTTTTAGTTTGATCTATCCTGCTTTTCTTGCCTTCCAGCAGGTGATTTCTAGTCTTCAATTTGCTAATTATTTCATTTGATTCCTGGGCTTCAATTTCCAAGTGGGAGATCCTGTCTTTTAAACTGTTATTTTCTTTTTAGACTATTTCCCACTTTTTTTGCCACATCTCTTCCATTTTTCTCACAATCTCGGATTTAATGTCTTCAAGAACTTGTGACCAATTTCCATTTTTTAAAAAGATTTGGGTGTATTTAATTGTCATCTTCTACTGTCTCTTATTTAGTGTGAGTTTTTTCTGCATAAAACTTATCAAGGGTTAGGGTTTTATTCTTGTGTGTGTGTGTGTGTGTGTTTGTAGATTTTAGTTACTTGGAATTGGTGGCCATTGCCTTGTTCCATCCTGGTCAGATGTCTAAATGAATAATATTAGTGATCTTTGTATTGGGCTCTAGAGAGGTTTTTGCATGAGGATATTTTTCCCAGTCCTCAGCAATGTCCAGATTGCCTTGAAGAGGTCTGCGTGTGGAATGTAGGCAAGTCTCTGTATTGAGCACTAGAGGGCTTTTAACCCACAGGCTATTTTTTGAGTCTCTGTGGCATTTTACTTTGAGCCTCTTCTCTCTGCCCAAGCTCTGCTCCCTATTTCCATGTTTCCTCAGCCTACTGGGGTCGCCAGTCTTGCTTTTCCTTGGGCAGGTCCAGCTCCTGAGAACTTAAAGATTGCCTGGAAGAGATCTATTTGTGGAGTGTAGGCAGATTCTGTATTGAGTGTTGTAGAGGTTTTTGCCTGAGGGCTTTTTTTCAGTTCTCTGTGGCATTTTGCTTTGAGACACCCTGTCTGCGCAAGCTCCTCACCTCATCTCAATGTTTCCTCACTCTTCCAGTGTTTCAAGTCTAGTTTCTCTTAGGGGTAAGTCTATGTTGACCTCAGCTAGCCTCCCTCCTAGGACTTAGAAGTTTATCTAGAGCTCACTCAGACTATGGAAAGGTAGGTGAAGTGGGGGAGGTGTGATGAGATTGCCTCTTTGTGGGGGAAATTTCTCCCCCTTTTAGAGCAGAAATGCCCTAACTTTACTTACCTTCCATGCTGTGCCTTACCATGGAACTCTTTGCTCATTTGACTTTGGTTTTGTCTTTTTGAGGCATTCTGTCTCAATCAGTGGAGAAGAGAAGAACTCTGCTCCTACTCTGGAGCCATCTTGACCCAGAAGTACCTTTGGATTTTTTTTTAATTGTTTAATACACTTATTAAGCATCTCCTTTTGTTTTTGGTGATTTTGGGGGGCACTATAGGAGATACAAAGACATAAAATTCACATATTGGCTCTGAAGGCAACGTGGAATGGAAGATAGTGTTAAGGTGTAGAGGTCAGGAAGACCTGGTGACAGTCTTTCCGAGATGGCTGCTAGCTATGTAATTTTGAGAATGACCCTAAACCCATCTCATCTAAATATAACAATAATACTACCATACTAACACAACTCTCACATTGTTGTCCTGGCACTCAAATGTACACAAAATGCTTTGAAAATCTTAAAGGCCTACAGAAATAATATCAATTAATTTTGTTTTGTTGTAGTTCATTTTTCTCAATGGGGCTGAATGACTAAACTGCAAGCTGCTATGGAAATATAAAAGTGTAATTTCAGAAGCTTCCAAGATAATGGAAATGAGGAAGTACATTCATCATAAGTTGTCATCCCAGAAGATCCAGGGAATAAGCTATAAAATGTAGGTGTCTTCCTTCAAGACATATTCATATACAGGTGATTTAAACTTGTAGTTCAAAGGCTCATCACATCATGCCTGATGTACTTAGCACATTTTGATTTATTAGCCTATTTAAATGAAGTAGTTCTGAGCAAAGTCATAGTTATTTCCTTGGGCTAAATGGAAATTCCTAATTGCTGCTGTAGTCTTCTTCACTGCCCCTACTAGCTCTTTTGTTTGAGGGCTTAATAATGACCGACATGGAGCTATTTTGATAAATGAACAATGATCTCTGTACTTAAAAAGTACATTAAATACATGTGAAGTCATAATAATTTTGCACCCTGACCGGAGTGAAAACCACAGAAGTAAAGACAAATTCCTACCTTCTTTGCATTTCAATAATTCCCTCCAATAGCTTCTCCCTCACCCTTTGAATGGATAAAAGCAGAGACTCATTGTTAAGTATTTTTCCCCTGGAGATATAATAAACTCAAAAAGTTTTACATATAGCACAATCATGAGTCCTTTTTGCCTCTCTGTATTGCTCATATTAAATATAACAGAAAGATTCTCAACCCAATTCCCATGACCCACAAATAGGAGAGAATACCAACTCTTCCTAGGATGATAAATAATAAAAATGCATACTTAGAGAAACTTAGCTTAATCTCAAGCAAAACTGAAGTACAAGGAGTAAAAGATATATTTTATGTGGCCATCAGGTGACTATTTCCTTGTTCTAAAAAACTTCAGGGGCATCAGTAGCACAGATCCCAAGCTTAGAAATGTTCTGCTTTTGGCATTTCAAGCTAGCTCCCTGTCTTCTTGAGCTCAGTGAGAACTTTAGATTTTTCAAACAACTAGGAACACATACTATATTCTTGTGTGTCATTATTTTAAAATTCTTTGATGTAACTTAAAAAAAATTCACAACCCACTGATCACAATTAAATTACAGGAAAACTGAAAATCTAAACAAAAAGGAGAATTATCTGAAAAATATAAACAATGTCCAAATGAAAAGTATATCAACAAGAGGTCTTACACAATTCTGTTCAAGAAAAAGCAAATGAACTATGTGTAAAGAGCTACCAAAACCCATTGTGACAAACTTTTATCTAGCTGAATTTATAGGGAAATCTTACAAAAAACAATAGTTACTTTATATCACACAAATTATTCTCAACAATTGAGGAAGAAAATTCTCTACCAAACTCCTTTTATATGACAATGATATTTTTAATAACAACCAGAAAAGGAGAAAGCAAAGAGAACTAAAGAATGTCACTAATAAATTTTGACTTCAAATTTAAAAATAAAACCCTAGCAAAAAATTGACATTAATATTTCCAAAAATTATTCATTATGATTACTTTATGTTCATGGATGTTAGAATCAGTTCCCATAAGGAAATAATTCACATATTTAACCATTTTTCAAACAATATTCAGGATTTTGTGATTTTTATACCCAAAACTCCTCCTTCCACTGAAATAAATAAAACTGCTTTATTATTCATTGTGGATTACTGCTTGGTATGAAATTTCTGGGTTTACCTTATAGGTACCTTGATTATGACCTTGTACAAACTTGGGCTGGTCTTTGCATGGGAGCATCATTAGATTCATAGTCAAAACTTCTAGTCTGGAAAGATGTTCCAGAGCTTATATTCTTCTGGTATAATTTGAGAATCCAAGGTCACCTTGACATTATATTGAGATATTTGTATCAAACTTTAGTAGATGGTATTTTTCTGCTGAATATATAATAATAATTTACTTTGAGTTTTTAGCTAATTCTTCCTCCTTGGGTTTTGTTTACAGGAGATTTAAAGATTTGAAAATGAACAGAAAAGATGATACATTTCTAACTTTTTTTTGTTTAAGCAAGCTCTATATGACGAGTAGAATTTGTCTTGGGAACTAGAATTAAAGAAAATTCATTGATCTTGTCCAAGGCCCCTGACTAAATTCTGTCCTGGTGTGATTATTCTTCATAATCTTTTATTCATGGAGTAATGTCAGGGAGCTGATCAATTCACTATCTATTGAGTAGTAAGAGCCGGCTGCTATCAATCAAGCATTCATATTCACTTGCAATGATGTACATCACTCAATTAAGTAAAGAACACTGAACTCTGGGAGAATTCTTTTTCTACTCCTCCTCTTCCCTCTCCCTAACTATCACAACCTGCCAGAACCTTTTCAGACTCAGAAGTAAGCCCCTTTTCTTCAGACAGAAAACCCACTAACCAAATGGAAACAATTCTTTTCCTACAGTTTTCCATGCAGAACTGACAAAATATGTAATCTGGGGGCTTTCTACTCCTGGCAAAATCTCCTGAGGAATGTGTTCAATTTATTGGTATGTTATAGGAATTCAGAACACCTTTGCTCCTATCTTTCAAGATAGTATGGGCAAACTGTAACTATTGTGCCAGAAGTTGCCATTACCATTTCTAAATCACCTACCTTTTTTCCAAGCATATTGACATAGTATATCCTTATTCCTTTCACACCAGTAAGTATTATGTATTTTGGGGTGAGGGGTGGGCTTTGGAGTAACCATGGAGACTTTCTCCTAAAAATATACAATAACCCATTGTTCCCTGTCACTACCAAATAACTAGCGGAAGCATTAATGGAAGAGAACTCCTAAATGAGTGCCATTCTATCAGTTTCTCCCTTCATGTTTAGTTCCATATCTCTTAAGTTTGCTATTCTATTGATTATTTTTGTTATTGCCACTCCCAGATTTTTGTGAGATGTGATGGTGAATCTCTGGATTGTGGTATAATTGTATGTTATCAAAATATATTTACATTTTAAAAAAGAAAGGCTTAATTAGCAATTATAACCAGCTCCAGACATTAGAACTTTTCTCCTTGGCAGATAGCTCATAGGAATCTGAGGAGGTTTATAATATTCTACCAATTTTCTTTACCAAAAAATAATGTAACCCCTTCTGAACCCTTTATGACAAAGTTCAGACTTCATGCTGAAAGGATGTTTTTTTTATTCCTTGTCTATTTTGAGTCAATCAATTGAGAATTAAAAGTACTCTCACTTAACTCTTAGTAAGCCACTAAGAGAGTTCACAAGTCACTTACTAGAAAAAAAAAAAGTTCACACACCTGAAGGCCACAAATACTGTCCCCTCTTGGGGACTAAATTGGGAGGCAGTGATTTGTTCCAGTGAAGTGGGAGAGAGACAGGAAGTGATGTGGTAAAGGGTTATAGAAAGCAAGACTGAGAAGAATAATTTCATTTCTTCCTTCCTTGGTTCTTTGGTGAGGATTCTCACTTGATTGGTGCTTCAGTAGGACATTCTCTTGAGAGTGAGCTTTGGTGAGATTCTTGGCAGTCTTAGCCTACTGTGTGCTGAAGGTTCTCAGCAGATGTTTTTATCATCTCCAGGCTCTTCAGTTTTCTACTTCCTGATTAAGACCTTTGATTCTGGTGAGATTCACTTTCAAATTTGCATTTGTGGTCTGGAGACACTAGAATTAGAATTTAGGATATTTGTAGCAAGGAGATCTTTTCTCCCCTATATTTCCCACTTTAATATCTCTACCTTGCTGTAAATAAAAGTTTCTAACAATCATTTTGACTTAAGAGGTTAATTTATTTTATAAACGGCAACTACAACAATAATATTTAAAATTCTTATATTTGTTAAACCCATTTCAATGATTACATTGCAAAGTAACTGTAATGCTGTACATTTCATTAAGAGGCCTTAGATCTCATGGACTAATCTGGTTTATAATATAATGACTCCTCCCACCAGCATTATTGTTACTAAAGTTTTCTCTATACTTATATGAGTTTCAAACAGAAATCCCAATGTGGTCTTAAGGGATTTTATATTCCCCAAATGTTTAGGAATAAAGGTTATTCATTCTACAATGCAGAGAATAAGAAAATATTGATAATGTGTACTCTAACATATGCTGAAACAAAAATCCCTCAGATCTAAAAAGTGGTTATCTAGCTATCGTTTGAAGACTTCTAGTGTGATTGAATGTACTATTTTATTACCCAAGGCATTCCATTCTCCTCTTTGAGATCACTAATTATAAGAAAGTTTTTCCTTACATCAATTCTAAGTTTATTTTTTTATTTTTGTCACACTCACTGATACTAGTTTTGCATTTTGGAGTAAATGAGAATAAATTTAATCATTTTTCTACATTAAATCCTTACTCCTAAATTTTATCTTATTAGACTTAGCATATTATATGAAGAGTGTCCAGAGGAGGTCAATGAAGAGAATGAACCACTGTAAGATCATATGTAACATTAAAGACTATTTTTCTCTGGGGGCAGCTGGGTAATTCAGTGGATTGAGAGGCAGGCCTAAAAATGGGAGGTCCTGGGTTCAAGTCTGCCCTCAGACACATCCCAGCTGTGTGACCCTAGTCAAGTCACTTTATCCCCATTGCCTAGCCCTTACCACTCTTCTGCCTTGGAGCCAATACACAGTATTGACTCCAAGATGGAAGGTAAAGGTTAAAAAAAAAAGACTAGTTTTCTCTAAGTAAAGAAAATATCATTTCATGGTGTGGTATTGTTCATAAGAAGAGAGTGAAACAATAAAAACTTGTAAATAAACAAAATACACAAATGGTTAAAAAATATTATTCATCTTGTAAAAAAAAGATAGTGTTGGTTTTCCATAAATTCAATAATGTTTTAATGTACTAGTATTATTTAGTCTGCAGAAGTTTGCTTTGTGGTTATTATTGCTTTGGGATGGGAGATGTGATATGGGGAATAGTTCATGGTATTACTGTATGTGAAAAGCTATCCTGAAGAAGAGGAATTTAAAATTATCCCAAGTATAAAACTGGTCACTGTGGATGGAAATTATCAAGAAGTAAATTTACATTTGTAAATAGATACATTCCCAACATTTAGTGGCACTCAAAAGGAGAATGAACTGCTTCATGAAGAACTGAGGCACTGTCTCACTGGAAGTCTTCAAGAAAAGTTTATTTGAATGCTGACCAGGGGTATATTATAGTGGATAATTTTTGTTCAAAGTTGAGTTTGACTGGATTAGATTTTGTGATCCTAGGCCTTCCCATTGAAACATCTACAAATCCATCAATTTATGTAGCTCATATTTTTCTATTTTTTCAGAAGAGGATGTAAGACTTGAAAAAATGTTTCATTAAAATGGAAGTTAGTCATCTCTATAGTATTCTTCTGATCTACCAGTCTATTAACTTTATCCCAAAAATGTAATGAGATTATTCTTGTTTGATTTGATCTTTTTTAAATGTTTACTACCCATTCCATTAGTAATATATTATTGAATATTAGCAGAAAACAATGGTTATATATCTGATTTCTAGTTTGCAGGATCCATTCTCTTTCCTTTTTTTTGAAAATTGGGATAATATTTGGCTTTAATGAAATTTAGTCTTAATCTTACTATTAAAACATGTTTGATAAATGAAAAACTCTCTTGGGTTCCTCAGGATATTTCAGAGATAAGTGGGATTTCTTTAGTAATATATCTATCAATTCTTTCAGCACTCTAGGGTATTATTCATATGGATTTAATGGCTTCAACTCATTGAGATCAGTTAGATACACTTTTTTTCCTTTTCTACTTATAGTTGATATCAGCTTCTTATTAGTTTTATTTTTTTTTATTGTGTGCCTTATAGTAGCCACCTTGGTGGACAAAAGCAAAACTAAATAAAATTTGAACATTCTTCCTAATTTCCATTGTTTGTATTCATTTTTCTTTCTGCCTTAAACAGTGGTCTATTCCATCTTTGATTCTCTTATTTTCCCTATGCTAGCTAAAATAAACAATTTTTTTCTTCATCTGAATCAAGGAATTCTAATCTTTAGCAGCAATGTCACTATTTTTACAAAAATTTGTAACAGTTTTATATTATCTTTGTAACCGTTAAAATTTAGGGGAGATGGGGAGACTGAGGCAGGTAGAAATTAGTTTCTCTCTGCAAGGAGTATTATATTTTTAGAGGTTTATTAAAGGCTAAAGATTAAAGAATATACAAGTAAGAAACATGTGCCTAGGCCAGAGGCCTAGACAAAATAACCTCACATCAGGGAAGAGACGCCTCTACACCAAAACGGAAGTCCAAAAAAGAGCCAAGAGCCCCTCAAAAGCCTTTGAATCAGCTTAAATGCCTTCTCAATCTCGGCCCAGGTGAGATTACAAGGCATCCTGGGGAAGTGGAGCAAAGGCTCATGGGGATTGTAGTCCTGTATTCGAGTCTATTTTTTACATCTTCCCTTGCTATCACATTCTGTTAATGTCCCTTTTAAATATACCTTAGTAATTTATTTTTATTCCTATATCAAGCCCTGCATGAAAACATGGGCCAAAAGAACAATAAACCACATTAAGCAAGTTTGTTAGCCAGCCTAAATCAATAGACCATTTGCCTTCCTTAGCAAGGTGTGAACTAATAATCTCTCTTTGATGAGCTTTAACATAGATTTTACGCAAGTGCCTGTCTCTAACTCTTCTAATATTTCCATAAATGAACTGGAATTTAAAATTCATTGTTTCTAACTCTTAATATTGCATTATATCCACTGGGAATTTAAAATTCAGGAAATTATTAAACACTTGTACCTCCTTGAATTCTGAAAGGTTTTGGAACTTAACTGTGAGACAAATTCATCCCTGGAGGTTACTGATTGCACTGCAGAAGGTTAAATGAATTACATTCTAGAAGAGGTTGGGAAAACTTAGCCCTGGTGTACATCAGAGAACTGGCAACAATTTAAAGTTTAGTATTTTTGAGGCATTCCAAGATTAATATCTGAGATGTTAACATTTTTTTTTCATTTTTCCTGAAATGCTTGGCTTGGGAGTTATTTTTCTGATTTATTCATGAAGCATACTACTTTAAAAATTCACTGTGAGGAAAGTAAATTATTATTTGAAAAGCATCATTAAATATGTGTAATTATGATGATAATAGTATGATGAGGAAGAAGAGGATGACACAAAGAATTTTGAACTACAGTGGTTTTTCTATCCTTCAAACTAAAAAAAGGAAAATATTGGGAGTCTTGAATAAAAATCACTAAAAAGGAAGGTTGTTTTCTTTAGAGAAGCAGAAATACATCATATTATATAATTTTAAAAAATATAATGTATACCCAACCCAGAAAACAGAACAATTAATATATGGGGGAAGAAGGCATCAGCTGTCAACATGGATCTTAAGGTCCCTTTCCCATTGTCTTACTCTCAGATTATTTGTTAAAAATAGATAAAAGTATGAGGGAAAAAACCTCTTAGATATTCTTTAGGAAAATGTATTAATAAATAGTAAGTGACTACAATATGTCAGACAGTGTGGTAAGAAATGGGAATGCTAAAAAGGTTTGGGGAAAATTATTGTCCACAAAGTGTTATATACCGAGGCTATATACAGAATAATTAGGAAATAATCAAATTAATAAAGGTTAAAAATGAAGAGGATTCAGAAAGATTTTAGAAGAAGGGGGAATTCTGGTTGGGACTTGCAGGAAACCAAGGAAGCTACTAGGCAGAGATGAAAAGGAAGAACATTCTACACATGGAAGCTAGTCAATAAAAATGTCTGGAGTCAGAAGATGGAGTATTTCATTTGAGAAACAGCTAGAAAATTAATGCTACTACATGGAAGAATACATGAAGATATGGGGGTGAGGTTGAGGAGGGAAAAGGTTGATGCTCTTGAAAGTAATAGGAAAATTTGAAAGTAGGGAGGACTTGGGGGGCAGGAAATAATGAGTTTGTTTTTTACATGTTCAGTTTAAGATTTCTACAAGATATCAATTCTGAGATGTCTTATAGACAGTTGGTGATATGAGACTAAAAGCCAGCAGGGAGATTAGAACTAGATAAGTACAGTAAACATTATCAGCAAAGAGTTGATAATCTCCCTAAGTGTGAGAGCTGATGAGATTATCAATTTAAATAGTATGCAGAGAGGAGAAAATAAAGAAGGATAAGAGAGAGAAGAGGATAAGAGGGGAGGTCAGGAGGGCACTAGGAGAGATCCCAGTGGGACAACTTAGATAATGATCCAGCAAAGGAAACTGAGAATGAGCAATCAAATAAAAGCAAAATCAATTGGAAAATGTCCCAAAAACCTAAAGAGGAAAATATCAAGGAGAAGAGTGAGACTCACAGTGTCAAGGTTGTAGGGAGGTAAAGAAGAATGAAGAAAGAGAAAGGGTCATTATATTTGGCAAGTAAGAGAGTGTTAGTAACTTTGGAAAGGCTGGTCTATTATGCTTTGATGTTTGCACAGTGACTTCTGGAAGTATCCCAAATAATAGTTGCTTTTTTGTTTTGTTTTGGAGACAAAATAGTACAACTCTAGGAAGTTTGATTTCTTTAGTAGTTTTTACCCTTTGTTGTGTATAACCCTGTATTTGTTGGCAGAATAGTACAGCTCCAGGGAAATTATTTTGATGGTTTTCATCATGAGCTTTTATATGTGTATAATTCTATATCTTTAAAAATATTTTAATCCAATTAATTAATTTTAAAACATTTTTTCTATGGTTACATGTGTCATGTTGCCTCCCTCCATTCTTACCTCCCCCATTCCACTAGGTTATGCATGTATATCACCCTATATCTTGTTATTATCTGAGGAAATCTTTGTGAATTGTGCTATGTGGAAAGATGTCTGACTTCCTCTGCATGAGGTATAACAAGAAATTGAACAATGAATCTGGATAATAAGCTCAGAGGTGGTTATTTTTTTGTTTGAAAATTATATAGAGAAATTGAGAAACATTCAATTAAATCCAGTTATCTCAGTCATCTAGTAGTTTTCATGTAAATTCACTGGGTAAGAAACAGATCCTGGGAAGTAGGAGGTTTGGGTAAGAATCCAGAAGGTGGCTCTTCTAGACACTTTCATTTAAATCCCCAAATATTTCATTTAATCAGCCAATATTTTTGAAACAACTTCTATGAGCAATGTCCTGTTAGGTGATTATCAGATTTCAGTTCCATAGATAACCAGCAATGCCCCTCTGTACAGATGTAGTGGGAAGGCATAAAAGGTATAGTGGGCCAATAGTTGGCCTCCAAATTAATAGACTTGAATTCGAGTCCCACTTATGACACATGTTGACAGTGTGCCTTCGAAAAGGAGTTTAATCTCTTGTTGCCTGCAGACTATGTTTTAAGACTACATGACTCCCCTATAATTGAATAGCCTCATGAGTAGTAGGAATTATTATTTCTACCAACAAAATCATGCTGTTATGTGGAAGTTTTCTAATAATTGTAATAGAATGAAGAAGAAAGATAGTATTTTGCGAATAGAGTATTAAATGCTATGTTAAGATAAAAGTAATGGAAGTACCAACACTTTATATTTCTCAGTATATTCTAGTCCACAAGCCTCAATGCATGACAGGAGTCCTGGATTTGGCATCAGAAGTCCTGGAGTTTGAATCTTGCCTCAGACATTTGTTAGCTATATGATGCTCAACAAGTCACTTAACCACTCACCCTCAATTTCTATATTTGAAAAACCCAAATATAATGATTGAATCTACTTCAAAGAGTTGTTGTAAGGATCAAATGATACTTACAACATTACAATATTAACAAAACTAATTTTCCAGATGTATTTCTCTATACCTCATGATGTGGAGTCAAAAGGATCCTTTCCTTAAAATGAAAACCTGACAACATTCCCTCACAATCTATTAAAAGCAAAGCCTTACCTTTTATTAAATCCTCTGCAAATAAGTTCTCCCGTGAAATCACATTTTTTTTTGTGAAGAACTGTTCACTTGTTGATTGCACCAAAGTTATATTTAAAGCTTTTTTTTTAGCACCTTGAAGCAACTTTTCCTTTTATTGTTGACAGACAAGTGGAAAATCCATAAGCAGGGGGAAATATTCTTTTGTAATTATTTTGGCTTCAAAAATCCAAGGGATATCATGGAGACTGGGAAAAAAAAAGATTTAATATGCTTTTAACTTAACTAGAGATGTGAACCTAAAAATGTAAGAAAAATAAATCATGAAGAAGTTTACAGAATTCTGTTACAGTTAAAATTTAGGGAATATGGGAGACTGAGGCATCTGAGGCAGGTAGAAATTAGTTTCTCTCTGCAAGGAGTATTATATTTTTTTAGAGGTTTATTGAAGATTAAGGATTAAAGAAAATACAGGATAAGAAACATGTGTCCAGGCCATAGAGTGGCCTAGACACAACCTCATCTACATTATGAAAAAAAGCCAGGCCTGCCCCAAAACAGAAGTCCAAGAGTCCCAAGAGAGAGACCCTCAAAAGCCTTTGAATCAACTTAAATACCTTCTGATCTTGGGCCAGGTGAGATTACAAGGCATTCTGGGGAAGTGGAGCAAAGGCTTGTGGGGATTATAGTCCTGTATTCAAGTCTATTTTTTACAATTCTCAAAATACCCAAAGAAAATTCTTTGTACCAAAATTTTACATAGAGATTCAGTAAATCACCCAAATTCGATCAGCTTCATATTATCCTATTTATTGTAATGTAGGAAGCCATTTGGATTTTGCATAATTTTCAAATGGAAAAAGTACTGAATAACTGAGAAATAAGTGTCAGTGATACTAAATTAAGCAAGAATAAAATAATAAAAATGAGGAAAGTTGTTCACTATCTTTTCTTTATTTTGCATAGGCTAAAAGTAGAGGCCACTTCTGGGACCAGTCTCAATGCTGATTGACTTGGAAACTTTTACCTACTTCCTTTTTCTGCACTGGGTCAATTCACCTTTCACATAACCGCCTGGTGGCACTCTATTCCCAGGGCTTGTTATATTGGTGCCAGGGTTAGTGCTAACACCTGATTGATTTAAGGACTTAATTACATCTCAGATTACCAAACTCAAGGAATCTACCAGGCTCTGCTTCCCCAGAAGCCAGAACTACTCGCTTTCACCATCAGGTTACAGTATTTCCTCCTTTCCAATCATAACTATTAATTTATACAATAGTTTTTTTTTAATCCTAATACAGTTAAGAGAAAATGTAGAGTTGAATTTAGAGATAGTAAAACTGAGTTTGAGATAATTTGGGCAATTCCAAAAGACCTTCAGTGTAAAAATCCAACTCTCAAAAATTTCTTCTTGAGAAAATTAGCTTTTCTCTTACATTTGTTCCATTTCACTGTCTGCAAGTTTGGGTTCATTTCCTTTTAGCTAGTGATGAATTGGCTGGGTCAAAATGTAGGTCAATCTGTGCAATTGAGTCTGAATGTGAAACTGCTGTATGATGTTTCTCAGTAGATTTGCAGTTATTTACTTTTTATAGTTAGCAGTGAAGGTTTCAGAATGAAATGACTTTTCCTGAGATGAGAATGTTTTAGACTTTGAGGCTGAGAATACTCAACCTCTGGGTAGAGTATTGCTTGTCACCTGCATATTTAAAGACATAGATGAGCAAATTCTGAGTGCATTTTGCAGACATGAATTTTAACATTTGTATTTGGTCTACATAGATGTAATTTTCATTTTAATATTTTGGGGGGGATTGGGATTTGTAACTATGATTCAACTGCTATGTAGTACAGTGGATGGAGTTTGGTTCAGGAGTCAAGACTCATCTTCCTGAGTTCAAGTTAGGCTTCAGACACATTCCAGCTATGTGACTTTGGGCAAGTCATTCAGTCCTTTTGGCCTCAGGTCATCATCTTTTTTTTTTTAAACCCTTACCATCTGCCTTAGAATCAATACTGTGAATTGATTCCAAGGCAGAAGAGTGGTAAGGGCTAGGCAATGGGGGCCAAGTGACTTGCCCAGGGTCACCCAGATGGGAAGTGTCTGAGGCCAGATTTGAACCTAGGACCTCCCATCTCTAGGCCTGACTCTCAAACCTCTGAGCCACCCAGCTGCCCCATGGTCTTCATCTTTAAAATAGCTTGAAGAAGGATATGGTAAACCACTCCCGTATCTTTATCAAGAAGAACCAAAATGAGGTAAAAAAGAATCATTCATAACTAAAACAACTCAACAACAATTAACAATAATTTAAAACAAATTATTTCATTTGAAAAAATGATGATGTAAGTACTGCCATTTCAAGTATAATATAGTATTTTGCTGAAATTCTAATTTTTAAATGTGAGTAAATATTAATGTTTTTTATCAGTTTACAAACTTTAATACATGATTACTGAATATGAATATGCCATCTGTAAAAAAAAAGATTACTTTTTATTCTGTGAACAAATTAGCAAATTCATTAATCATATTACTATTTAAATGTCTACTAAGGGGCAGCTAGATGGCTCAGGAGATAAGAGTTTGGAGATGGGAGGTCCTGGGTTTAAATGTGACATCAGATACTTCCTGGCTGTGTGGTCCTGGATAAGTTACTCCAATTGCCTAGCCTTATCACATACCAATCAATCTTGGAAAAGAGATGTTCAAATATAATTTTTATATTTTCTAGCTCTTCTTAGCTCTAAATATTAGCCAGTGTTTAGTCTTTGATAACTAAATGACTGTGAGGGAATTTAAATGTGCTATTGTTGGGAAATGGAGGGAGGTCTGAGAAAATGTTGATCCATATAAGAAGTACAAAACCGAATCTGATTAATGACCCTCATTACTACCCAATTCTGGTATTGATGTTTAGGCAACCCTAGGACCCAGACCACAACCATTCTCCTTCTTCTCCAGCTCGTGCCTCCTTCACTGCATGTCTTTTTTCTTATTGTTAGTCTCATAGACATATTCCAAGGTCTAGCCATCTCTCATACACACTACCCATCAACTAATTTGTTCCCTCTCATTGACACTCAGAAATTTTCCCCTTCTGTTTTTGTAAAAAGGCTTTTTTCTTGAATTTCTTTTTCCAAGAGGATACTTTTCCACTAAGATAACTTCTATAACACAAACATCACAGACATTTCCCTGTCTTTTCAGTTGTGTCCAATTCTTTGTGATGCCATTTGGGGTTTTCTTGGCAATGATTCCCGGGAGGTTGCCATTTTCCTCTCCAACTCGGTTTTATAGATGAGAACTTGGACAAACACAGTTAAATGAGTTGCCCTGGGTCACACAGTTGGCATGTGTCTAAAGCCAGATTTGCACTTAGGAAGATGAATCTTCCTGATTCCAGGCCTGCCATTCTATCCATTGTACATCCTAGCTGCCCTATCAAGGGTATAGGTTGAAAGTTTAATTTTAATTAAATCTTGTGCACAATTGGCAACTGCAGGCAGATGTGTGTCCTTAACACCTCTTTTGTATGTTTTTTTAAACTTACTAAAAGTGTTTTTTTCTTCCAAAACAAATTTAAAATAGTTATAAATATACAAAACTTATAGCAGAGAGAAAATGAATGTCAAAAATAAGCATATCAACTTTTAATATCATTTGTTAAGAAAATCTTAATCAAGAAATAGAGATAATTTCCTGGGGAACATTTCTAACTTTTAGTTGTTATTAAAATTTTAGTATAAGTTTTACTTTTATCCTTCCTGTAAAATAATTAGAAAGTAGGCATATGTACTATTTTACTAAAATCCATTGGTAGGGTTGCCTAAGTGCTTCAAAAACCCTGGTTTAACAACATATTTTATTTCAGGGTATTTTATAAGGGACTCTTGGCCTTTGGCATGAAAATAAATGCATTTGCATTACTAGTCCTTGACCACACATAATCATTTGGTTGCTAGTTAATAAAATGTTTCAGTGTTTTGCTCTGTGACTAATGCAGTTGGCATGGAAACAGAGGCACAGCTATCAAATTGTTGTAAAGATGACCAATGTCTACAGTTACAAATTAGAATTATGAACATTTCAGCTGATTAAGATAAAGAATTTATGTTTTTGGTTTCTTTTGTTTTTGCTTAATTTTATTAAATCTACATTAAAGGGCTACTCTAATAATACTCAGCTTTGCTTCTCTATTACTCATAAAATTCCCCAATCTGACTTATTTTGCCAGACATCAGAAGAGACTTGATCTAGGATCCTATAATTAACTGAATGCTTGATTTGACAAGCAGGAAGGTGGAGCAATTGACCTGTAGGACAGAAAAAGCAGCAGCTGTGGCCACTAATAAAGGAATCACTCAACTTCCCACCTGCCCTGAGGTTGCCTGTAGCCTGCTTACAAAAGTAGAAAAAGATTATGGGCCTTTTAATGGACTTATTCTATAGAAGTATGTTGATAGAAGAATAAGAAGGTCAAGTGAGTCATCTTTGAACAGAAAAACAGTTCTAGAGAGACTTCTTACCTGGCTAGCTTTTCCTTTGTGTCTATGTTGGTTTTTTCCTTCCTTTGTGCTATGTATGCTATGAGAAATGTCTTGAACATTGGACTATCTGATATATTGGAAGCAAAATAAACATAGAGGCTGGAAAAGTCTGACCAGGTGTCACAAAGTCAGACTGTTACATAATACCCTCAAGCTCTTCCCTATTCATTTAGATATGTCTGTTTTTGAGATCATATGATTAGATGAATTAATTGGATTAATATCATAATATGAATATAGAAAAATGTTGAGTTACTGTGTTTTATATTCTTGGCCTCCTTTTTCTTTAAATTGGAGGCAATGTAGATAAGAAATTACTTTTATTTTTAATAAATTTTATTCATGTACAGTTGCATAATGTGTTTTATTCAGCAGTGTATAAGAAGTACTATGGTCCTCTCTTCAAGATTAGTGATACTGAGATAGAAATTGTGTTTTGAAGTGCCCCTACCATGATGTACATGGTAGGCAGATGTACAAAAGTTGAGTATCAAAGAAGAGTTACATGCTACTATTCCCTTCAAACACAGGCAATTGAAGGGGGGAAAAATATCTAGCTGGACACAGAGGAACTAAGTCAACAATTGTCCCTAGAAAAAAAGAGCCTAGTACAATCCCTTATTTGGCATTTTTGGCACACGAGGATGCTGCTGATCAGAAATATTTACCATCTATCAACTACTGTAATGTAACAAGATCATGACTTTAATTATTGTGATGTTGCATGATCAAATTTGAGTGCAATAATTTCTAAATATTAGCCATATTTATTAAATATTAGCCATATTAATTAAATATCTGAATAAAGGATCTGAAACCCATTCACAATAAAGTGTAAAAGTCTGATAGCTAGAAGTGAACATTTTATTTAAAAGACTGTTATCTTTTTTATTTTATTTTATTTTTTTACTTTTATTTAATTGGTCAATTTAGAACATTTTTTCTTGGTTACAAGAATCATATTCTTTCCCTCCCGTTTTCCCCCTCCTGTAAGTGATGTGCAATTCCACTGGGTTTTACATGTATCTTTGGTCAAAAACTTTTTTCATGTTGTTGATGTTTACACTAGGATGATCATTTGGAGTCTACATCCCCTGTCATATCCTCATCAACCCATGTAATCAAGCAGTTGTTTTTATTCTATGTTTCTACTCCCACAGTTTTTCTTCTGAATGTGGATAGTGTTTTTTTCTCATAAATCCCTCTGAGTTGTTCAGGATCAGTGCATTGCCCCTAATGGAGTAGTCTATTACAATCAATTGCACCACAGTGTATCAGTCTCTGTGTATAATGTTCTCATGGTTTTGCTCCTTTCACTCTGCATCAATTCCTGGAGGTCGTTCCAGTTTCAATGGAATTCCTCCAGTTCATTATTCCTTTGAGCACAATAGCAATCCATCACCAACATATACCATAATTTGTTCAGCTATTCTGCAATTGAAGGGCATCCCCTCATTTTCCATTTTTTTTGCCACCACAAAGAACTCAGCTATGAATATTCTGGTACATGTCTTTTTCCTTATTATCTCTTTGGGGTACAAGTCCAGTAATGCTATGGCTGGATCAAAGGGCAGACAGTCTTTTATCGCCCTTTGGGCATAGTTCCAAATTGCCCTCCAGAATGGTTGGATCAATTCACAACTCCACCAGCAATGCATTAATGTCCCAACTTTGCCACATCCCCTCCAACATTCATTACTTTCCCCTGCTGTCATGTTAGCCAATCTGCTAGGTGTGAGGTGGTACTCAGAGTTGTTTTGATTTGAATCTCCCTGATTATTATAAGAGATTTAGAATACTTTTTCATGTGCTCATTAATAGTTTTGATTTCTATATCTGAAAATTGCCAATTCATGTCCCTTTCCCATTTATCAATTTATTTTTTTCCAATTGATTTAGCTCTTTGTAAATTTGAGTAATTAGACCTTTGTCAGAGGTTTTTGTTATGAAGATTGTTTCCCAATTTGTTGCTTCCCTTCTAATTTTGATTGCATTGGTTTTGTTTGTACAAAACCTTTTAAATTTAATGTAATCAAAATTATTTATTTTACATTTTGTGATTTTTTTCTAACATTACTTGGTCTTAAAACTTTCCTTTCCCAAAGATCTGACATGTATACTATTCTGTGTTTACCTAATTTACTTATAGTTTCCTTCTTTATATTCAAGTCATTCACATAAACTAAAAGAAAAGAGGCATTAGTCAACAAATAGTTTGTTGCTGTTGTTGTGTGGTAAATAGGGCTTAGGTCTTTCTAGTGCCTTTAAAATCACTTAATATAGGTGGTAATTCATTTTGTCTGCAAACTGACTTATTCATTTTATAGCTTTTAACATTCAGTGAATTTTATTCCACAAGTGAGAGAGAGATAGAGTAGTCAGTCGGCATCAATCATAAAGATAGCCAAAAGGGATTAATAACCTGTGCTGTGCTCCAGTTGACCAGCCAATATACATACTACCTTCTGCTTCAATGCTTCTTCAATTTTTAATATTATTTTCCTCAGTGAGCTCATTCAACCTCCACCTTTTCACTGCTCTGTTCTCTATAGAATGCTGGCACACAAGCCTGATTTTTCTCTGTTCATTTGAATTATACTTCAATTCCTAAACTCATCATCTGGGAGTTATTTTTTTCTCTTCTTTTCCATAGTTGTCAATATCTAGCTCATCACCAGTCTTCTGCTTTGCAATCTTTCAAAGTGACCTTTTGATTAAGATTTCACATGTTCTTTTTAGTATAGTCTTTATGCCATGCTCACATTCATTCCTCACAATTCTTCCTCTTATCCCCTTGTGACTAATTGACTATCATACAAAATCTAATTTTTCTTGCAGGCTGTGGCCCTCTGGAAACCCATTCTCTCATGTCACAGATATTTTCTGTTATTCCTTCTTAAAACTGTCAAGGAAAGTCTAATCTCTCTCCCTTTTTTCATATTCATCTTTATGTGTTTGCAAATAAGTGCCTAAGGGAAAGAAGTTTCTTGGGTGCTGAGAATACAAAAATTAAGGAAAATATAATATCTGCCCCCAAAGAATTTATATTCTTCTAAAGGGAGAAGTACATGATGAAGACAAAGTTGCACATGAGAAATAGAGGACAAAAGAATGATTTAAATAAATCTAAGAAATCTGAGGAGGAAGCAAAAACTTTCCCCTAGGGAAAATTTAGAGTCTTTGCAGAGGTAGCTGCAAATAAGTTGGACCTATAAAGAAGTTAAAAATTATGAAAGTGATTGAAAGGAGGGAATACTTTCAGATAAGCATTTATAAATGCAACGAGGAAATTATGTGGTTCAGTGAATATAATATAAGGCCTAGAGTTATGAAGACCTGAGTTCAAATCAGCTCTCATTTATTTATTTACTAGATGTATGACCCTGGGCAATTCATTTTATCCTGTTTCCCTCAGTTTCCTCTTTTGTAAAATGAACTACAGAAGAAAATGAAAAAGCACTCTAATATCTTTGCCAAGAAAATCCCAAAAAGGGTCAAGAAAAGTCAGGCATGCCTGAAAATGACTATACCTGACATTACAGTACAAATGCAGAGGGGCACATTCTGACTGGTACTTAAAGTATCCAGATATGACCTCATCACTTTCCTATTCAATAAATAAACACAAATTCTTATATTTGACTTTTAAAACTTCTTATACTATATTCTCAATATAGTTTTCCTATGTCATTACAGATTCTTAATCCTCACCCCCAAAAGCAACTTTCTCTTTTTTCTTCATATAAGGGACTCCATCTCATTTATCCAGGTATTCATAATGGCTTTCCCCTATGCTTTGAATATATAACTTCCTTATCTCTCTCTTAAAGAATTCCTCACTTACTTGTGTAAAGATTAAAATTTAGGGGAGACTATGGGGAGACTGAGGCAGGTAGAAATTAGTTTCTCTCTGCAAGGAGTATTATATTTTATGAGGTTTATTAAAGGTTGAGAATTTAAGAATATACAAGTAAGAAAAAACATGTGCCTAGGCCAGAGGCCTAGACAAGACCTCACCTACATTATGGAAAGAGCCAAGTCTGCTCCAAAACGGAAGTCCAAAAAGAGAGAGAGCTCAAAAGCCTTTGTAATCAACTTAAATACCTTCTCGATCTCGGTCCACCTCAGAATTGCATGAGATTACAAAGAATTCTGGGGAAGTGGAGCAAGGGCTTGTGGAGATTGAAGTCCAGAGTTCAAATCTCAATTTTACACTTGGAGATGTATCTCAAGCACTATCTCCACAAAGTTTTTCCTGATCCCTTAAATTACTAGTGTCCTCCCTTTCTAGCTACCTTGTATTTAACTTCCTTGCATCTATTTTCTATTTATTTTGTATTTGCTTTTATTTGTACACATTGTCTCCCTAGACAGAATTTAAGGTACTTTGGAGGTTGGGTTTTTTTTTTGGCAGTGTTTTTTTTTTGTCTTCATGCCCCCATTGTCTAGAATATCATAGGTGTTTATTCATTATTTATTGATTATTATGTAAAGAGGAAAAATATAAAATAATAAATAAAATGTAGCTTAGAATCCAATTGTGGCCATTATTGAATTCCAGGACATGTGTTTAAATCCTAGTCTAGAATCAATAAAGAACTCTTGAAGATTTTTGATCTGGGAAGTTATGTTGCCTGACCTGTACCTTACAAAAATTTCTTCTCAGGATGAATTGGGAAGTAGAGAGAAGAGGTAGAAGGTTAGATCAGGCTTGAGGTAATAAGGGCCTAAACTAAGGGAGTGGTAGTGTAAATAGAGAGAAGGAATAGGATTGTCAAAGATAACTGAAAAATCTTAACAGAGGCTTCTTTGTGTGGGAATTTGCCCTTTATATATACTGTATTATTCCTATATGAGTCCTAAATTAGGGGCTCTGATCATCCCACTGAATTATATTTTCTTTGTTCTTAGAACTTAAAGGAAGGTTTCTCCCCAATAAAACAGGATTAATAGGGAAGGGAGACAATGATTCTCTTCTTGCTTACTACATGAATACCCATCCTCACTGCTATAACTTATGAGGATGAAGAAGTGTTGATAATTTTGATGGACCACCTTTCAATTTACTATTATTAGCTCATCTCAAATAGAGATGTCTTAGGGTGTTCAAGGAGTTATATGAATAATGAACTCCTGAAATTGTATTTAGTGAACTCCATTAGGGGAGCTGTAGTCTTTGATTATCAAGAAAATCAGTTGATCAGGTTAATTTGTCTTAACCAGTCAATCAATAAATTAATCTAATATCCATAAATACTGTCATTTGAAAATTTCTACCATGTAGGGGCGGAATGGGGAACAGAAAAGGTTTGAAGATAACTTTTAGGGTTCAAGGCTGGGGCACTGGGAAGACCCTGTTCTATGGACTTCACCCTTTACTTTCACTAAAAGAAGGGGAAGGTTCAAAGAGGAAGATAATGAGTTCCATTTGGGAAATGTCAAGTTTGAATTATGAAACAGCTATCCTCCTATTGTGTCAATTATATGGAAATGGATAGAGATTGGTCTTAGAGTTGGGAAGAATCTAGTTCAAACTTCATTAGCTAGCTCTATGATGTGGGCAAGTCATTTAATTTCTCTTTGCTTCACTTTCATCAGCTAAAAATGAGGATATAACAACACCAGTATAACATATTGTCTTGAGGATTCAATGAAACATTTATAAAGTTCTTTGTAAACCTCAATGTGCTATGTAAATTTTAATTATTATATCTCATACTTGTGTTAATAAATGATAGATAGATCAATTGATTGATTGATAGATAGATGTGCTAGGACTAGGAAGGAACCAATAGTTAGAGAAAAATCATAAGACAAAAAGAAAATTATATATGGGAGAAGCCCTTCAAAATAATAAAGGGTTCAGAATAAGTGAAGCTCTCTTTGGCAAGGAAAGGGTTTCTCTCATCCTCTAAGCATGAAAAAGAGGAAGAGAGAAAGATATAAATAATTTTTTTTAGAAACAGAGGAAGAGAAATGAAGGATTTCACAATAGACAGCCTCAGTCTTTTCAGTTAAGTAGGAGGCAATATCATCTGGTAGGAGATAGCTGATGATGGCAAATTTGGGGGCTTGACAATAAAAGGGAACATTTAGACCAGTTGCTGTGGGGAGTGTGAAAAGTAAAGAACATTCCTCTCCTCCTCCTTTTATATATTACACTTGGGTTAAGATTCTTAAGTATGGCATTCTTCCTTTTGCACATTCATGTCAATCTATTAAAAATGCAATGAAATATGAGACTCTAAATGTAACCATAACCACAGTTATGCAGCAATAATGATTAAGACATGAAATATAATGCCTCTGCTGAATAGTTAAGAATTGGGGAAATTTAAGTCATATTTTCATTATCAAAAAACCTGGTCAAATAGTAATAACATTATGTGGTAAAATAACTTTAGTATTTTTGTTGTTGTTGTTTTGGAAGATGTCATAAACCTCTTCTATGTAGGTACCAAGAAAGCTACTACACATTCAAGTCACCCTGTGAGTCAACATTCACAAAAAGACACCAGGCATGAGCATGCTATGATACTTTTACTTTGACAAGATCACCCAGAAGATACATTAGTTCAAAGAAAAAAATAGATAATGAGAAATGTCCATACATACAAGAGTATGTTATCTCCTGAGTTACAATGTAGGAGATCCCACATCATCAACATGTGTGATGCACATGGAGGAATATACATGTAGAGGAACCATATATACACAGTCTATGTAAGAGTTCCAGTGTAAATCATAGTCCCTGAAACTAGACCAATATCCTTAGATCCCCATGCTTTTCCCTGCTATGTGTTTCCATTTTGGGGAATTATGTTTCTGTTGTTATCTGCTAGTGGTCAGCTGCAATTCAATATCTATCCCATAGGGAAGCGGTGATATCTTTTGTGATGGAGACTATATCCACATAGAGCTAGGTCCAAGGAAGCTAGCAGGAGAAGCCCTGAGGCTTTGTGTCAATCTTCTGAACTAATGACAACAATAGTAGCAGTGAACATTTACAGAATCGCTATTATGTTCCAGGCACTGTGCTAGATTATTTCATTTTATCCTCATAACAATACTGACAGGAAGGTGCTATTATTTTTTTATTTTACAGTTTGGAAAACTGAGATGGACCACAGAGGCAAAGTGACTTGTGGAGTGGTGACAATAAGAATAACTGATTGAGGCTGGATTTAAATTCAGGCCTTTCTGACTTGAGGACATCCATTTTAATTCTATTAACTGCCCCACCTAAATATTTCTAACTACCATTTCTTCTTCTGCCACTCAGTCTCTTTGATGTTAGGGAAGGGAAGAACTGTTATATTTGAAGTTAAAAGTTATTAATGGAGACTTGGTTTATTTTCTTTTGCTTTGGAGAAATTAGGTCCATGTGAATTTGGAGCTGGCAATAGATTTTTGGAGAGGACAGGACAAAGAGGGATTCCCAAAGATAGTCCTTCCTACTAAGAGGCTGAGGCAATGAATCCCTTGCCTTTAGCAGGACTGGATTTCCACCCCTGAGTTTGGCACCAAATCATTGAACCACTATGTGGGTGGAAAGGGAAAGAGTACCAGGTTACCTAATAAGGGGCAATTTGGCCCAGTTTGGAAACAGAGCAAATCAAAGCTTATGTGCTTTTCAGCACTGAGATACAGCAAATTGGGGACCACAGCTCTTCTAGCCTGGATGAGATACAGATCCTCAATTAAAAAAAAATGGTGGAGACAATAAGCCTGCCACTGAATTGTATCCTTGTAGCTAACTAGTGAGCAAGGCAGAGTCAAGGATTGGGAAAATTTAAGTCATATTTTCTTTATCAAAAACCTGGTTTTTTATGCTTTGAAAAGCATGTTGTAGGTTACTTGTCCTAATGTAAAGTAACAATAACAATGAAAATAATATCTGGACATATATAACTTTGTTTTCTTTGTTAAAAGAAGCTTATTTTCTTTCAAAGATCTATTTATTATTATTCTGAAGTATCCTCCAGCAGAGCCTTCAGCATTTCTCTTTCTTCATATGGCCCCATGTTTTTTTTTTTACCAAGCAGACTGAAGCATGATGACATTGTTTAGCCACAAAGAGTATCTAAGTGAGAGAAGACTTGTGACCTATTGTGATCAAATGAATACCTAGAGTCACAAAATTTCCGACACTTGGCATAATGAAGGAGCTGCTTTTTACCTTCTAGATAAATATTCTACTTTGACCTGTGCTTTCTCTGGCATAGAAGTGAAATGACGTTGGCATTTCTCTGTGAATTTCACTTGGCAGAGCTAATGCAATGCACTTATTGATGTGACAGATACACCCCCTCCCTTACTTGTGACCTTCATGGTTGGTGTAGTCAGTCTGATATTTTAGGGTAATTAGAACCCAGGGACCACCTGCTTTGCCAAATAAATGGTCAGATGAGACAACTAGAATTTGGCAATCACCACACTTATCTCTCTGGAGTACAGGGTCACCATCCCTTTGCATATAATCCCCCATTTTTATTTTAGCTTGTTGTCAGGCATCACTGCATAGCACACTGAGCACTAATGAACTTTTAGGAAAGAGGCATCCAATAAATATTAAAAACAATAAATGGAAGAGTTTCATTCTGTGGCTAGAGAAAAGAAATGTGAACTGGGTGGGGTCATGTTGTTAATTCTTACAGTCATATTCAACTCTTTGTGGCCCCATTTGGGGTTTCCTTGGCAACAATATTGGTAGGGTTTGCCATTTCCTTCTCCAGCTAATTTCACAGCTGAGGAAACTGAGGCAAATAGGGTTAAGTGATCAGGATCATATGCTCAGGATCGTATGACTATGAAGTATCTAAGGCCAGAGTTGAACTAAGGAAGATGAACCTTTTTGATTTCAGGTCCAGTACTCTATCCATTTTGCCACCTAGTTTTGTGAGGTCATGCTTTTATATAAAAGGTAGGCAAAGATTCATCTCTGTTTCATAGACCAAAATTATTTCTCTCTAGAAGCATGTAGAACCTGAGAATTTTAACCTTCTTAAAGTAGCTTAGAAATCTTAAGACTCTTAGGAATCATTACTTAGATTATATTCATTCACCTATGTAATGCAAACATTTATTAAGTACCTTTAATTAGAAAATAGCAAAGAAATTTAGAACTGGTAAGATCCTTCACTTCAGTCTTGTGGACTTTTTTACCTCATTTTGGGATTTTCTTGGCAAAGATACTGGACTGACTTGCCATTTCCTTCTCCAGTTCATTTGACAGATGAAAAAACTGAGCAAAAGGATTAAGTGACTTGACCAGAGTCTCATAGCTAGTAACTGTCTTAGGCCAGATTTGAAATCAGGAAGATGAGACTTCCTGACCCAAGACCAGTTGCTTTATCTTCTGTATCATGTATCTTCCTCAGAAAGGCCCCTGTGGATGATTTAATCCAGAACTCCAAGGCCTTCATTTTATATATGAGAAAAATGATATCCAAAAATCTTATCAGCAAAGTTAGGTTTCAAACCCAAGTCTTCTCACCCTAAAACAAATATGCTTTGAATAAAATGTTTTTTACCCTTTACTATCTATTAAGTTTAATTTAAAAAATCATAAACTGTCATTCATGTTACATTGAGAAAATAAATGTCAATCATCTTTATAACTCAAAAAAAATTAAATAGATTTAAGTTTAACTGTTAACCAATGATTTCCTCATGCATTTCAGAAATCCAAGTAAAGCAAAACTCATCCCTTACTGCTTAAGAGTCAAACAACTTTCTTTCTTTAAGTTGAAATTTAAACTTAAAATGAAAGTCAAATATATTTGGCACGGCCATGTTAATTTTGGATCCCAAAATGATGAAAATGATTGGACATGGTATAGAGAAAATAAAACTCTTATCAATTATACTTTTTGAGATAGAACATAAGCAAATGAAACCAATATCTGATGTTTATATGTAATTATTTATAATTATTATAGGTAATTATTAATGGGCAGCCTGGTAATGCCATGAATAGAGTCATGGAGACAGAAAGGTTCATTTTCCTGATTTCAAATACGACCTCAAATACTAGCTATAAAATGCCGGTCAAATCACTTAAGCCTGTTTGCCGCAGTTTCCTTATTTGTAAAAGGAACTGTAGAAGGAAAGGGTAAACCACTCCAGTATCTTTGCCATGAAAACCCTGCATGGGGTCACAAAGAGTCTGACAAGACTGAAAAATGACTGAAGTTATCAACTGAAATTTAAATCTCATGTCATCACTAGAGATTTATTGATTCAAGATCCAAGTGTCTTCAAAGAGATTGCGACACTTTTGCTGGAAAATTTTTCTTTGCAATTTATGGTACGTGAGCAGATATCTTTGCCTTTTGTCTGATAGATCTGGTAATGGTTATATTATGCAAGTTGAATTCATTATTTGTCTCTTTGCTCCCTCTGTTGGAATATGGGAAGAATTACCCATATAAGAAATGCCTTTCTTAAACAGTTCAGTCTACAAGCAATCAATAATATCTCAGTATATTAAATACTATTTCCTTCACATTTTCATTATGCATTAAATTTTGTCTCATGGCTTTTAGATTCAATTACTTCCCCAGGTGTTAATTTCATTTTGAAAACGTTGCTTCAGTTCTAAAATTCTCAGAGTCCAATTACTAGTTATCTGTGGATGGGATGTCTGTGTTCATGGCAACCCAGATAATAAAGACCAAATAAAATTATTTGGAACCTAATTCATTAGACTTACTAGCTAACTGATAAGTCATATGGATATCAGCTATTCTTTCAGCTCTATTCTTTACTTTGACAAATAAATCTTTTCTATTATTTTTAAAGATTTGGTTTACTCTTCTCACCAAAGTCCGAAGCACAGGGGTTACTCACAAGCAAAATCCTGTTACTTATCAGTATGAAAGCTTCTGACCAGTTCTCTGCACTGACATTTGCCTCTGTCTAAGTCAATATGATGACATTCCTTTCCTTTCCCTCTCAGGGCCTCACCGTATAATGCCAATATAGTGTTGATAAACGAACAATGTTGCCTAATGAAACCTCAGAAGGTCTGGAGAAGGTGATAGAGATATGTAAAAGAATATAGTCATTTGCAACATTTTATTTAGAATATGATTTCTCCTTGAATAGGACCTATGTTTTTGTAAGCCTCTATATGTAAAAAGGTCTTGTATGATATGGATTGTGGTAAAACCAAAAAGGATTGGGACAGAGCCATGCTTTTCAAGGAAGGGCAACTAGGTATGTGCTCAGAGATCTGTGGAATGATATAGATATTTTATATTTACAGAACAGTAGCTAAGTGAGAAATTCAGTAATAGTACCCTAACATATCAGAAACTGCAGTCTGTGGCTCAACATCATGGGAGCTTGCACGTTCTATTTTACCAGTTTTCATAACTGGGATGATAATCACATTAGCATCAAATGTGTAATAATTCATATGAATCCTTAAGACTCACAGAAGTGAAAAAAAGTATTACTTAAGTCAACTCCAGACTTCTCATGTATATAGAAAAGGCCAAGGTTAGCCTGCAACAAAATAGTGAAGCAAGAAAATTCTCTTTAATGTACCCATTTTCTCTTTTCTTTTGCCTGCCCATGCTGCCCTCAGCAATGTTTTGTGTTCCCAAATCTTTCCCAGATCCCTTGCCACATTGAAATTCTATCTTTACTAAGTTTTTTTTTAATCCCAGTAACATGATATTTTTCCTAGGTGATAAGTAGCTAATAGGAAAAAATAAAAAATAATCACACCAATATAACTACTGCTTATGTCATAATGGAAGAGTTTATCTCCATACTCTCTTCCCCTTTTCTCCAAACTAAATTCATATTATGAGAGTTAGAAGGGATTTGAACTCCTGGAATCACAAAGGCAGTCTAGTCAGTCATTCAAAAACTTAATTCCTTCTGTAATATTCCCATTAAGTAAAAATCTAAGCTCTGCTTAAAAAACTACAAAATGAAACATTTTTGATAGGGAATTCATTACTTTCCCAGGGAACTTTCTTAGGGCCATTTTTCAATGGCCCATATCATTAGGAAGATTTGGTTTTCTCATATGCTTTCATACAGAATGTGGAATTTCTTCTGTATGAAATAACTCCAAAGGTAAGAACTCTTTCCAGCCAAAACAGATTATAAATCAGTTTATGGGGTTTGATTTAAAAAAAAAATTATATGTCTAGTCTATGGTTTTAGTATGCAAAAACCTAGGAATATCCTTGATGAACTAAAAACTTCAGTTCATGTTCCTCTTCAAGTTATTCATCCTCTCAGGACCTTCAGACAAAGATGCTAAAAAACAATAAATTGAAGAGCAGTTGCCAAGCTGCATTTGTAAAAGGCAAGATCACCCCATCAATTCTTGCCACTCAACTGCCCCCACTGTAAATCCACAAAATAGAAGCACTTTAAACAATCTTCTAGAGAAAATGTCCTGGCTTTTCATTTACTTTTGTTTTTACAAACACTGACAAGTCAATCTACTGGTAGGAATTCTGTGCCAAGAAGGGCAGGACCTTGGCATGCAAGAGGGAAATTTTGGGAGTCAGGCCAATCCATGCAGAATCTCTCTAATCACACAGATAGACTGGTACAAATTTCATCCATATGCCTGGATCTGAAAATGACTCAAGTAAATATTTGATGATGATGATCAAAGAAGAATATTTAATCCTTGGAAATGTTTTCTTTAATGCAATATGTGATAAAATAATCTCAGAAAAGGATAGAAAGGGTCCTGTCTGCAATGTCTCAGTATTTGTGATTATAAACCAAAAGGAAAATAAAACATTGAAATATTATTGATTTTTTTTGACAATTTTATGTAATTAGTCAATTTAGAACATTTTTCTTTGGTTACAAGAATCATATTCCTTCCCCTATCCCCCATCCCTTCCCATAGCTGATGCACAATTCTAATGAGCTTTATATGTGCCCTTGATCAAAATCTATTTCCATGTTCTTGATGTTTGCACTAGGGTGATCATTTAGAGTCTACATCCCCAAACATATCCCCATCGACCCATGTGATCAAGCAGTTGTTTTTATTCTGTGTTTCTACTGTATTAGAATAGGTAATAGAAAAACTATTTCTGGTTGCAATAATTGGATACTCTAGCAGACTAGAGAGCTGCTAAAGGCAACCTTCAGGAATGCCTATTTGTCATGGAGATAGAAGTACTTCTGAGAGATGGAGAGACAGAGAGATAGATGCTGAGATGCTGCTAGAGGGGTTGCTCTGGGCTGTCTATTGATCCCTATTAATGGATAATAAGTAAAACTATTTCCTACCCTCCAACCTTCACCTCCCAGTCTTCCACCCAAAGCCCTCCTGCCATGCTTTCTCCTCCCCTGATCTTAGTTGGTCACCTTTCTATATAACTCAAAGGTGAACTGTGAGATTTAGATATGATACTCTTGTTCTCTTTCTCAGGTAAGGAGGTTTATTGGGAAAGATAGGACAGGATGGAAATTGAAGGTGAGTGGGATGGGGTGTCCCTAGTCTACAAGGAGAATTAGGAAGGTGTGGGAAATGTCAGTCCAATCACAGATAGATGCAGGACAAGTATTTTTCTTCTTTAGACCAATCAGATAATCTCTGCTTGAGTAATTCAAGTCCAGACTGTCAAAAGCCACATGAGTCTCTCTCTCTGACTATGTCAGGAAAAGCCAGTCTCTCCCCTTTGGTCAGAAAACCCAAAGAGCCCAAATCTCCTCAGTTCATCTCTCCTGGCCAACTCCAACTGACTCTTCTGGGAACATTCCATTTGGAATCTTCACCTTGATTGACAGACAGATCAAGTCCTCTACTTTGGTTTGCATGCTTGGCTTGGCTTGTAAATCCTCTTTCTTCATGCTTCTTCCACACTACCACAGTTTTTCCTCTGAATGTGGATAGTATTCTTTCTCATAGATCCCTCCAAGTTGTTCAGGATCACTGCATTGCCACTAATGGAGAATTCCATTACATTAGTTTGTAGCACAGTGTATCAGTCTCTGTGTATAATGTTTTCCTGGTTCTGCTCCTCTCTCTGCATCAATTCCTGGAGGTTATTCCAGTTCACATGGAATTCCTCCAGTTTATTATTCCTTTAAACACAATAGCATTCTATCACCAGCATATACCACAATTAGTTCAGCCATTCCCCAATTGGAAGGCATCCCCTCATTTTCCAATCTTTTGCAACCACAAAGACCATAGCCATGAATACTCTTATATAAGGCTTTTTCCTTAAAAACTCTTTGGGGTACAAACCCAGCAGTGCCATGGCTGGATCAAAGGGCAGACTGTCTTTTAGTGCCCTTTGGGCATAATTCCAAATTGCCCTCCAGAATGGTTGGATCAATTTACAACTCCACCAGCAATGCATTAATTTTCCAATGTTGCCACATCCCCTCCAGCATTCATTACTTTCCTTTGCTGTCATGTTAGCCAATCTGCTAGGTGTGAGGTGGTACCTCAGAGTTGTTTTGATTTGAATCTCTGGGATTATAAGAGATTTAGAACACTTTTTCATGTGCTTATTAATAGTTTTGATTTCTTTATCTGAAAATTGCCTACTCATGTCCCTTGCCCATTTATCAATTGCGGAATGGCTTGATTTTTTGTACGATTGATTTAGCTCTTTGTAAATTTGAGTAATTAGACCTTTGTCAGAGGGTTTTGTTATGAAGATATTTTTCCAAATTTGTTGCTTTCATTCTAATTTTGGTTGCAATGGTTTTGTTTGTAGAAAAATGTTTTTAATTTAATGTAATCAAAATTATTTATTTTACATTTCACAATTTTTTTCTAACTTTTGCTTGGTCTTAAAATCTTTCCTTTCCCAAAGATCTAACAAGTATACTCTTCTGGGTTCACCTAATTTACTTATAGTTTCCTTCTTTATATTTAAGTCATTCACCCATTCTGAGTTTATCTTAGTGTAGGGTATGAGATGTTGATCCAAAACCCAATCTCTCCCATACTGTCTTACAATTTTCCCAGCAATTTTTGTCAAATAGTGGATTTTTGTTCTAAAAGCTGGGATCTTTGTGCTTATCATAGACTGTCTTGATGAGGTCACTTACCCCAAGTCTATTCCACTGATCCTCCCTTCTGTCTCTTAGCCTGTACAATATTTTTTTTGATGACCACTGCTTTATAATATATTTTGAAATATGGTACTGCTAATCCACATTCCTTCACATTTTTTTAAATTATCTATTTGGATATCCTTGATCTTTAGTTGTTCTAATTTAACTTTGTAATTTTTTTTTCTAATTCAGTAAAAAAGTTTTTTTTTTGGTAGTTTGATGGGTATGACACTAAATAGGTAAATAAGTTTGGGTATGATTGTCATTTTTATTACGTTAGCTCATCCTACTCATGAGCAATTAATGTTTTTCAAATTATTTAGATCTAGTTTTAATTGTGTGAAGAGTGTTTTGTAGTTGTGTTATATAGTTCCTGTGTTTGTCTTGGCAGATAGATTCCTAAATATTTTATATTGTGTAGTGTGCTTTTAAATGGAATTTATCTTTCTAATTCTTGCTGCTGAGATGTGTTGTAAATATATAGAAATGCCAATGACTTATGTGGGTTTATTTTGTATCCTGCAACTTTGCTAAAGTTGTTGATTATTTCAACTAGATTTTTAGTTGATTCTCTAGGAATCTTTAAGTAGACTAGCATATCATCTGCAAAGAGTGACAGCTTGGTCTCCTCATTGCCTATTTTAATACCTTTAATTTCTTTTTCTTCTTTAATTGCTACTGCTAATATTTCTAGTACAATGCTAAATGATAGAGGTGATAATGGGCATCCTTGTTTCACTCCTGATCTTATTGGGAAAGCTTCTAGTTTATCCCCATTGCAGATGATGTTTGCTGATTATTTTAGATATATACTGTTTGTTATTTTTAGGAAAGGCTCAACTATTCCTATACTTTCTAGTGTTTTCAATAGAAATTAGTATTGTATTTTGTCAAATACTTTTTCTGCATCTATTGAGATAATCATGTGATTTTTGTTGGCTTGCTTGTTGATATGGTCAATTATTTGGATGGTTTTCCTAATAATGAGCCATCCTTGTATTCTTGGTATAAATCCAACCTGATCAAAATGAATAACCCTAGTGATCACTTGCTGGAGTCTTTTTAATAATATTCTATTTAAGATTTTTTGCATTTATATTCATTAAGGAGATTTGTTTATAGTTTTCTTTCTCTTCCCTGTCTTAGGAATAAAAGGAATTTGGTAGAACTCCTTCTTTGCTAATTCTATCAAATACTTGGAATAATTTTGGGTTTAGTTGTTCTTTGAATGTTTGAGAGAATTTATTTGTGAATTCATCTGGTCCTGGGATTTTTTCTTATCTTATAGGGAGTTCTTTGATGGCTTGTTCAATTTTTTTTTCTGATGTGGGGTTATTTAGGTATTCTTTTTCTTCTTCTGTTACCTAGGCAATGTATATTTTTGTAAATATTCATCCATATCACCTAAATTGCCATATTTCTTGCCATATAATTGGGCAAAATAGTTTTTAATGATTGCTTTAATATCCTCTTCATTATAGATGACAACTCCCTTTTCATCTTTGATGCTGTTAATTTGGTTTTTTCTTTTCTTTTTTTCATTAGATTGACCAGTACTTTGTCTATTTTATTTGTTTATTTCAAAGAACCAGTTTCTAGTCTTATTTATTAATTCAATAGATCTTTGACTTTTGATTTTATTAATTTCTCCTTTAATTTTTAGGATCTCTAATTTAGTTTTGATCTGAGGATTTTTAATATGTTCACTTTCTAACTTGTTAATTTGCATGCCCAATTCTTGGACCTCTGCCCTCCCTAATTTGTTAATATATGAACTCCAAGGATATAAATTTCCCCCTAATTACTGCTTTGGCTGCATTCAATAGGTTTTGAATGGATGTCTCATCATTGTCATTTTTGTCAATGACATTATTAATTATTTCTTTGATTTGTTCTTTAACTGACTTTGAAGAATCATATTATTTAATTTCCAATTAATTTTTTGTTTGCCTCTCCTTGTACCCTTACTAATTATTATTTTTCTTGCATTGGGATCTTAAAAAGTTGCATTTATTATTTATGCTCGTTTGCACTTGTTTTCAATGTTTTTATGCTCTAGTACATGGTCAGTCTTTGTGAATGGACCATGTGCTACTGAAAAGAAGGTATATTCCTTTTTCTCCTTATATATTTTTCTCCACATTTCTACTAACTCTAATTTTTCTAATATTTCATTCACTTCTCTAACCTCTTTCTTACTTATTTATTGGTTTGATTTATCTAGTTCTGATAGCGAACTCTAGTTTCTCCTTTAGAAATTTGGATGCTATGCCTTTTGGCATATATGTTTAGTACTGATATTTCCTCTATACTGCCTTTTATCAGGACATAATTACCTTTCCTATCTCTCTCTCTTTTTTCTTAATAAACCCTTACCTTCCATCTTGGAATCAATACTATGTATCGGCTCCAAGGCAGAAGAGTGGTAAGGGCTAGACAGTGGGGGTCAAGTAACTTGCCCAGGGTCACACAGCTGGGAAGTGTCTGAGGCCAAATTTGAACCTAGGACCTCCCATCTCTAGGCCTGGCTCTCAATTCACTGAGCTACCCAGCTGCCCCCTCCTATCTCTTTTAACTAGATCTATTTTTACTTTGGTTTTGTCAGATATCATGATTGTGACTCCTGCTTTCTTTTTTCAGTTGATGCCCAATAGATTTTGCTGAATCTGCTTACCTTTCGCTGTGTGTGTCTACCTTCCTCATGTGTGTTTCTTGTAGACAACATATGGTAGGATTTGGGTTTCTAATCTACTCTGCTATTTGCTTCTCTTTTATGGGTGAGTTCTGTAAAGATATATAAAACAGAAATTCAAAATCTTGGATTTTTATTAAAATACAATTCATTCCATTCACATTCAGAGTTATGATAACCAGCAGTATATTTCCCAATATTTTGAGTTCCACTCCTTGTTTTCTTTCTTCTTCTTTCACTATTTCCTTCTACACCAGTGTTTTGTTTTTAATCAGTCACCCTAATTCTCACCCTTATTTTACTTCCCTTTCTACCCTCTCCCTTCTTATTCCCCTCTTATTTTCTGTGTGGTCTTTTTAAACTACCCCCCTACCCTCTCCCTCCCCACCAGTCTATTTGTTACCCTTCAACTCCTCTTTAGTGGGCAAATCAATTCTCTGCCCCAATGGATCTGATTGTTCTTCCATCTTTGAGTCAATTTCAGTGCACATAAGAATTAAGTATTTCCTGTCTCCAACCTCTTTACTCTTCCAGTGCATTGGTGTTCTCCCCCACTCCCACCATCAGCTTCTTTATGACATTTAAATTTACCCCATTTTGTTACTTTTCCCATTTTTTCTTAGTACTAACCTCTTTTTTTACCTCTAGTTATATATATATATATATATATATATATATATATGTCTTGGCATTTCATCCTCTACAGTTTGTCACTGTTCCCTCTAAGTATAATTCTTCTAGCTATCCGGGTGATAATAACAATTTTTAAGAGTTACTAATATCTTCTTTTCTTGTAGGGATACAAATCATTTTAACTTATTGGATCCCTTAAATTTTTTTGTTGTTTTTTTTCCCCTTTCTTAATTACCTTTTGTTGATTCGCTTGATTTCTGTGTTTGGGCATCACATTTTCTGTTCAAGTCTGTTGTTGATTTTTGTTGTTGTTGTTGTTGTTGTTGTTTTTTAATGAATGCTTGGAAATCTTCTATTTTATTAAATGACCATACATTCCCCTGCATGAATATAGTCAGTTTTTCTGGGTAGTTGATTCTTGGTCATAGATCTAGTTCCCTTGTTTTCTGGAATATCTTATTTCATGCCTTGAGCTCTTTCAGTGTAGATGCAGCCAAATCCTATGTTATCCTAACCATGGTTTCTTGGTATCTGAATGGCTTCTTCTTAGCAGCTTGTAATTTTTTTCCCCTTGGTCTAGTAGTTCTTGAATTTGACTATAACATTCCTGGCTGTTGTCAGTTGGGGATTAAGTACAGGATTTGGTCTGTGGATTCTTTCAATCTCCACTTTTCCCTCTTACTCTAGAATGTTGGGGCAGTTTTCTTGGAAAATTTCTTGTACAATGATGTCGAGGTTTTTTCTTTTGCCAGTATCTTCTGGTAGTCCAATGATTCTTAAGTTGTCCTACTGGACCTGTTTTCTAGATCTTCTATTTTATGGATGAGGTGTTCCATATTTTCCTCAATTTTTTCATTCTTTTGATTTTGTCTTATAGTTTCCTTCTGCCTTGTGAAGATATTTTGCTTCTAGTTGTTGGATTCTAGTTTTTAAAGACTAAATTTCATCCCTGGCTTTTTGGTAATCCTTCTTTTTCTGGTCTGATTTTCTTTGGAGGTCATCTTTCATCTCCTTTGCCTCATCTTTCATCTCCTTTGCCTTATTTTCTAGCTGATTATTTTTGATTGTCAAGATACTATTTTCTGTTTCCAGATGATCTATTTTGCTTTTTGTGTTCTTTTCCCAGTTGTCTTTATCTTCTCTCAATTGATTTTTGAATTGTATTTTGAATTCTTCCAAAACCTGTGTCAAATTTGCTGGAGTTTCTTTGTTTTCACTTGGTGTTCCTTGATCCTCCTTTGTTCCATTTGCTCTTTGTTCATTTCCTGGATAGAAACTGTTGATTGTAACTTCTTTTTTCTTTTTCTGTTGTTTACTCATATTTTCCCCTTCTTTCCCCCTTGTCGATGCCTGTAGTCTTGCTCCTTTCATTATGTGCTGGTTCTGTGGTTTTTGGTTGTTCTTTCCTGAAGTGGCTGCTTCTCTGCTTATTGATCAGGTTATTCATATCTTCCCCAACTGACAGCAGAAGCTGAAGAGGAGCTGGGCTTCCTGCTCTGTTGTTGCCTACTTTGTTGCAGCTTTTGCCCTTTGAGCTTGGTAAGCAAGACTCTCAGATCAGTCTGTTGGGGAGGGGTGTTGGAGCTTGAGCTTCCCTGCCCTCTCAAGGCTTCTTATATGCCCTATTGATGTGATTTATCCAGCGTGGAGTTGATCTGCAAAGCTGGATATGCTCTGCAGCTAAAACCTCCAGAAAGGGGGTGGGTGAGATGGAGCATCTTGGATGCAAATAGGCTGTTTGTTCTGTGCTTCTCCTCTAGTTGCCTCTGTGTTGCCTATGTTCTATGCCTTGAGCCTAGCAGAGTTTTGCCAGCTAGGTACTCCCTCTGGACTAGCATCCTTGCCTGCCTAGAGATTCTAGCCACCACTGGAGGCTCAGCACTGTAGGTGGGAAAGAAGTCCTAGGACCTTCTTTCTTCCTTTCCCTTAAACCCATGTGTTCTATAATTCAGGTTTTTTGGGGGGATGTACATTTTAAGTTTGGTCCAGGAGGAAGGTTCCTTAGCTCTGTCCTGTTGTTAAATTTGGTTTTCAGCCCCCTTGAAGCATTGTGTTTTTGCTGGGTGAGGAAGGGTTTGTAGAAATCTGAAATCTGAACTATTGCTCTCTCTAAACCTCCATCTTGACTCTGCCCCACATGGAAATATATATATATTTGTGTAACCAAAATCATTCTCATTACCTATTATGTGTGACCTGTGATAGATACAGAGGAGTATGCAAAGATAAAAAATATATCATCTCTGCTTTGAAGGAATTTATAACTTAATGGGAGAGAAAATATATGCAAATGACTCCTATACAAGCAGTGCTAAATTAGGGTTCAGAAGAAGATATCATTTCCAACTATAATATTTGCTCTGGAAACTCAGCTATAAATAGGGATAAACAAGAGCAAAGATTTAGGAGAGGCCATTCCACATATAGGGAATATTAGGGGAAAAAAGAAAAAGAAATTAGGAAAACAGACTATTGTCAGGGATAAAGATGTGGAAAAGAAAGTCATAAAAAGTAGTACATTTAAGTTAAAATATAAAACATGGATGAAGAAAGAAGTATAGTATTGGAAATATAGATTGGGACCATATTATAGAGAATTTTTCACAAGTAGGTCTTAGCTGCACAACTTGTGCATCTTAATCTTTATGAAACCTTCCTGTGTTCAAATAGAGCTAATTCACTGTACTTAACACAACCTTTATCCCTCTTTTACTTCTAATGATGAATTCCAGGATTCCAGGAAGATTGGGGAATTGATATTAAGATCTATCTTGGTTTTTAAAGGGAAAAGTGGGAAGACTGATCAAAGTATGCAATTTTTTTTTTGCCTCCCAAACCTGCCCCCTTTAAACCTTACTCTTTGATTATCCACATTCCCCAGTCCTCAGCCTAAAGAGGGATTCTGTTGTAACCATTCCTGTAAGTGTCCTCAGTGACAATGAAAGTAGGCCACCCTTCCTTGTCCTACAATTCCCATTGATAGAAAATTGCTTCTTATTTTTTCCTTAACGAAATAAAAACTATCATTCCACATTCCTTGGTGTTATAAAAATTAAATCTCATTAAATAATAATAATGTATTTCTGATGATCAATTTCACTACAGGAAATCTTCACAGGCTTTTTCTCTTTTACTCAGACCCCTAAAAATAATATCCAAATCTTTTACATATATATTTTTTCAATTTTGTTTTTGAGGCATATGTTGAAAAGATTAAAATGATAAACTAAAAGAAAGTTAGGAAATTAAAATCTATTAACTAATCTTATTTTATAAGCAAATGAACAAGTTGTAAACTTTATTTATTCTTTTCTCTACCTGATTAAACCTATTCTTTTAGATCTTGAGTTGGTATTCAGTTCATCAAAATCTCTTCGGATCTATATCAAGTTCAAAGTTTCTAGCTAAGAAACATTTTGTTTTGAAATGCTACTAAGCATTGTTTAACATTCCTAAAATCTGTTTCCACAATCTAACCTCTCAGTGAGGAAACCCCATATTAGTAGTGGACATCTCCATTCCTGACCCCTCTAAGGTATCCAATCATGTCCTTCAGACTTAAAAGAGCCTTTCTTCCCTACTTTTGGTCACAATGATAGTCCAGTACTTATCTCATAGCTCTCTGGCTAAGAAGACCCATACCTGTTCTGCCCTTCAATGATTCCTCCCAAATTTCCATGGCAACTTTTAGAATTTCCTCACCCTTCTGGATATTTATTTCGTGGCAATCCCTAGAAGTTTTCACTTGCCTTTAATCTATTCTCTATTCTGATTATTGGTCAAAAATAAAACAAGTAATTGTTATAATAGACTCATGGAAATTTAAAGCTATAAGATAACCTAGATGTTATCAGGGCTTAAGCTTTCACTTTACAAGTGAGGAAACTGAGGCAAGAGAGCAAAAAAATCTAGTATCACACACAGAGGGGCAGCTAAATGGTACAGTGGATTAAGCACTGGATCTGAAACCAGGAAGACCTGAGTTCAAAGCCAGCCTCAGGCACCCACTGATTGTGTGACCCTGAACAAAGTTGCTTAAACTCTGCCTTAAACAATTGGAGAAGCTAATGACAAACCCTTCCAGTGTCTTCCCAAGAAAACCCAAAAAGAGAATCACAAAGACTCAAACATGACTAAAAAACTAAACAATACAATCATTTACAAAGCATCAGAGCTATAATTTTAACTCAGGTATTCGAATTGCAAATCCAGAGCTCTTTTTGATTTCTTTTCCCATATACTTAGATGAGTTTGTAGCTCTACTTCTCTCTCTGTACTAGAGGCTATGTGACATAGGCATATGAGGCCTAGGTTGTCATTATCTCTTTTCCTAATATTGCTATATTTCTTCTGTTTTCAGCAATTGTCCCACACTTCTGAATAACACAATTGCCATTAACTGCTATTCCTATTATTGATCCCTCCAAGTCCCACTTTTCTCCCGAGCTGTAGTAACATAATATAGAGTATAGAGGCCTGGCCTTGAGGTCAGGAAGTCCTAGATAAGTCCCTTACCCCTCAGCATTCCAGGAAACTCTTTAAGACTAAAAATTTCATAGAGTTTTCAGTGAACATCAGTAGACTTTTGTACAAGAGAGTTGTAGCTCCCCCTGATAAGATTTTTAAGTCAGAGCACTGGACAGAGAGATGGGAGCCCCAGGACCTTACACCTGATTTGGAAGGCAGCATAGCACAACAGAAGAGGCATTATCTCTGGAGTCAGAGGGCTTATGTTTAAATCTAGCCTTTGTCCATTACTTAATGAGGCATTGGTAAAGTCATGTAACATTCTTGATGAGAGATAATAAAGTGTCATGGATAACTCCAAAGTTTTGAATTGGGGATCAGGGTAAGAGATTAGAGGGAAGGAAATTCCTGGGGAGTATGTGAATCTAGGGAGATAATGTCAATCAGAAGCTTGTAGAATCCCCAGACTGTGAATCCAATGCCTTTCCCCACAATTAGATTATTTCTTGGTAGATTGTAACCTGCCTGATGGCAGGGATTGTTTAATTTCTATTTGTGCCCAACACCTAAAGCAGAATCTGGCACATGGGAGACTTTTAAATAAATGCATGTTGATGGATTATTTGCATAATTGATTGCTAGAGAACAGGAGAAACCTAACCACTTATCTCCTAGGTGACAGATTTTGCAATTATCTTCCAAAAGACATTAAAGCAGTCAGTTTTCCTTCATAATTTCCTTTTCCTTTTCTCTCCTTATATTTGGATGTGAGGGCCTGAGACACACAAATTGTAGTTTTTTCTTTCTCCCTCTCATTACATGATCATACCTATGGGTAGGATGATCTGAGGATGGTGACTTCCTGGAGTTCCAGAAAAATAACAATTTTCTTTTTGTTGTTATTTAACAAACTAGTGTTTCTGAAAGAGTTAAAGTACTGTCATTAATGCTTAAATGTAGATTATTATAATGGACATTTCAGTGAATATAAAGTTCCTTAAATAAAATTCAGGCTTTTAAAGGGAAAGAAGACAAAGTCTTTAGGCTGAAATTTGGTAATAACTGAAAGTATATAGATAATAGGTCTCTGCAGGATCATCATCATCCATATCCCACATGCTTCCCAGGAATGTGCCTCAGGAATCAATCATGGGACCTCTTTTCTTTCTTTTTTGTGTGAATTCTTTTTTCCTTTAAATTTTTATTATTTTTTGATTACATGTCAATATAATTTTAATATTCATTTTTTGATTTTACAATCTATATTCTTTCCCTCATCCCCTTATCATATAATACACATTTCCACATTAATCATATTGTGAAAAAAGACACATATTGCTTACTTGAGAGGAAAATTAAGGTAGAAATAAAGTGAAGAATGATGTTTCAATTGGTATTCAGATTTCATCTGTTCCTTCTATGGTAGTGGATGGGACTCCTTTTCTTCAATGTCATCACTTGTTTTGGGAATATAGTAAAATGCCACTCTAAACCTTAGTTAGGACTCCAGACAATAGATGTATCTTTATTGGAATCCTTAACATCATGATATCACCTGCAAGAATTCAAAATAACCTTCTACACTGTAGTGAAGTGTCTTTCCAGACATATCATTGGTAATTAGCTTTAATGACTGTCCAAATAACATGATTTTCCAAATTTCTATTTAAAACAACAACAAAAACAACAGAGGAAACATTGATAAGACATAATTGTTTTGAGATTTATATATTCAGCTCCTTGGAAGAGTAATATTACAATTTCTTCCAAATAATATATGAAAATAATTGTGGGCATGATTTTATATTATATTCCAGTTATGTTATATGTTATGTGTGAATGGAGTGAAACAGTATCTTCTCATTTGTTTGTTTTACATTGTTCACTTGACTCCTCTTTATACATTAGTAAACAAAAGGCAGATAGATCTTCTTCCAGACAATCCAGAGTGTACAATTTACCCTGCCTCTCCCTAATCTCCTCTAGTTAGAATTTTAGAAATGGGAAAGAAAAGTTGGTTGAGGAATTTGTTTTTGTAATGGAAAGTGATAGATTTTTTAAAAATTAATATATAACCACTTAAGGAATTAAAATTTACAGATTTTACCACTTTATTTCAAAATTCCTCTGAATATTCCTGAAGGTTATTCTTTTGAAGACAAAGATGTAGTTAAGTGATGCAGAATAATCATATTTATTTTAGCATTTCTTTCTGTCCATTGAGAATGGCTAAGGGTAATTTTTGAAAATTCAGGATAGCAAAATGCTTTCAAATGAAAAAGAAATAGCAGGTCTGGTTATTTTCTCTCATAGCAAAAATAATGCTAAAAAAATATGTACTGAAAGGAGGGAAAAAGCCAAAATCATTAGGGCAGACTAATCAGAAAAAAATGAATCTATTTTTTCCTCTCAAATGATGTTCTCTCTGACTTTCAGTCAGAAAGGATTTCTTTATATAATATAGTATTAAAAGAATGTGTGTGCTTGTCCCACTTTCACAAATCACTTAAATTATATTAGACCACAATGACTGTCTTATTCTGTAAAACATTTTCTTGTATCTATCTGGGTTACTTTGAAATAAAGTCTCATAATGAAAACTTACACAGTTGCTCTTCCTCTGGTGGAATAAGTTAGTAAATAGTAATAATAATAATAATAGAACATAAAAGATTCAGAAAAATATAAGTAGTATTAAAATATTAGTTCATAATATTGGATTTAGAAATTTTGTTATGTATATTCTAATATAATGAAACGAAGAGAAAAGGCGAAAGAGAGATTGATTGGTTTGATAAGATCACAGAGTTGAAATTCATCTGATTTGGTATTGTCCAACTCATTCTCAAGCTACTACTTGGAGCAAATAGCTGATTGATTTTTAGTCAATTAATGCTAAGAATGTCACTAGAGTAGCTTGGGTAAGTGGTTTTTTACTGAATTGATTGATTGGTCTGACCTGTTTATCATTCAGATTACCCTTCCTCACTTGTTATGGGTCTGATAACAAAAAAAGGGTGAATATGCCAAACTGCTAACACCAATTTGGCAAGTGACCATATCCTATAGGGTATTACCAGATCTAATCTACCCTATCTCCTTTATAGAGTAATAGATTTGAGAATTTCCTGATAGTAAAAAATCTATCTTTTGTCATCTCTAAAAAAAGAGATATCTTTGATATATGGTACAGGAGAAAAACCATGACACTGGAATCAGAGAACCTGTGTTTAAAGCTTGCCTCTGATGTTTGCCTTCCTTAGCATGGGGCAGTCATTTTATCTCTAAAAGCTCCCATTTTCTTATGTATAAAATGATGACCTCTGATAATTATTTCAGCACTATATCCATGACCCTATGAAAATCATTTGGCTACACAAATCAATGTCCAGGAACTTTTATTGTGAAAATGTCTTACATAGCTGGGAAAAGGCAAATACTTTATGAAGAATTACTTTCTATACCTTAGAATGTGTCAGTACAGAGTGATGTTTTGGGATGTATAGCTAAAGCAATGAGAGTTGGATGTAGATGCTAATAAGAACCAAAGAACATTACTTAGGAATGAAGGAATGGAGAAGTGACATCATAAGATCACACAGTTAGAGTATTTGGAAATCAGTGAAAGATGATGAAATCAATTTTGTTTTAGAATATGGATGCAAGGTTTTAAATCTGGGGTTTCTTCTATGGAGTTCCCAGGAGGGAGAATAGAGTACCAAAGGTGGTATACAAGAAATTCACATACAAATAATTTTGACTGATAAATCTAGGTAAATAATGCACCATTTTGATATTAATTTGCATACACACACAGTCTTTTATTTCACTTGACCCATGTTGATATATCCTAAGAAAAACAAAAGCCTATGTAAACTAGTCTATTTCTGCTTTCCTGTTTTCTTGAGATTCTTATAGATCATCTCCTCCTTTGTTCCTCAAGCTTTTGGATTCCCATGATTGTTTTGGAACTAGAATCTTAATCTTTTCCAATATAATCCCCAAATTCCTTAATGTCATTAATATATTTATTTATTAATTGTAAATAAGTGTTTTTGCTTTAGAAACACATTTTTTCTCACAATCCAAAGCCACTACTTTTCCCCATTGTAAAACAAAATGGTTGAAAGAAACTTCAGAAACATGAGCAGTTTCTTTATCCAACATTAGTTCATATTATGCCTAAATATATCACCGAAAGACAGGTTTTAATGTGTCAACAGGGGAGACTCTATAAACACAAATGCAATAAATATCAGTAATTTTAGTTATTCTTTTGACCAGATTGAATGTATATTTGAAAATGTATGTAATATTGTGCTCCTATAATCTCTCATCTGCCTTCCCAGTGAAAGAAGCTATATTACATTATCTTTAGCAATATTACATTAAAATGGCATTAAAAATTAAACAGTATTTAACTTCCTTTTAGTTATATTATTGAAGCCATTGTGGTTGGGTTTTGCTTTTTCTTATCTATACTTGTTTATGCAAATTTTCTCTTAGTTATGTGAATTCATTTCTTATTAAATAATATTCAATTACATTCATATGTTGAATTTTGTTTAGTCATTTACCATTGAGTGGGGGTTCACATTATATTTAGTTCTTTAAGAACAAAATAAGTATTTGAATATTTTTCAAATGTATTTTTTCTGCCTATGATCTCCTTAGGATATATTCATAGTAATGGAATTTCTAGGCCAAAGGTTGTGAATAATTTTCTCACTTTTTTGCATAATTCCAAATTGTTTCCCAGTATTATTGGACCAATAATATTAATGTATACCTCTCCTTGCACCCCCTCCAACATTGACTGTTTTGCTTTTTTTGTTATTGTTAATCTGAAGATTTTGAAGTCTTTATAGTTATTTACATTTCTCTTATTTTAGTGATCTGGAATTTGTTTTCCTAAAACTATTGGTATGTTATAATTCTTCTCTTCAAAGACATTCTTATCCTTTGAGGAATGGTATGACATACATTCAGTTATGTCCTCTCAAATTAGAGCTGTCCTACAACTGGTCTATAGATCAAAGGTTTAAATAGAAATTAACTGTGGTAAGCCATATATATATATAGTTAGTTCATCAGTGGATATATTATATTTCTATCTAGTCTGTATCTGTCATTAAAGATTGCATTTCAGGGGGAGACATGGAAAATATTATCCACAGTCCCTATATTCAAGTAACTTTCAAACATATTAAAAAAATAAAAAATTAATACATATGGATCAGAAAATAATTAAAGCAATTAACAACTTTAGCAAAGTTGAAATATATAAAATAAACTTTCATAAACATCAACAACAAAATCCAGTAGCTAGAAAAAGAACAAGCAATTCCATGCGAAATAATGAAAGAATATATAAAATACCTGGGAGTCTACCTACCACCAACAATATGAACACAACTACAAAATACTTAACACACAAATAAAGTCAGAACTAAACAATTAGAAAAATATTAATTGCTCATGGGTAGGCCATGCCAATATGATCATAATGGTAATTAGGCCTTAATTAATTTACCTATTTAGTGCAATGCCAAACAAACCACGTGAAATTACTTAGTAGAGTAAGAAAAATAATAACAAAATTCATCTGGAAGAATAAAAAGTCAAGAACATCAAAAGATTTAGTGAAAAGTAATATAGACTTAAGTCTAGCTCTACCAGATCTCAAACTATACTATAAAGCAGTAATCATCAAAACAATCTGATATTGGCTAAGAAATAGAATAGTAGCCGAGTGGGAAAAATTAGGTAATCAACACACAGTGGTAAATAATCATAGTAACCCAATTCTCAATAATATTAAATTTCAAAACTTCTGGAAAAACTTATCATTTAAAAAAATTGCTAGGCTAACTGAAGAATAGTCATAGACAGACAGACAAATATCTCACACCGTATGCCACAATACTATAAAAACAAATACATGATCTTAAAATAAAGGGTATACAATAAACAAATAAGTGGATCATTAGCTATTTATTTATTAATTTACCTACCAAACCAATTTTGAGGGAAGAATTTATGACCAAATAAGAGACAGAACACATTACCAGGAGTAAAATGGACAATTATGATTACTTTAAATTAAAAAAGATTTAGCACAAATAAAACCAATGCAACCAAGATTAGAAGGAAAAGAAATAACTGCTAAAAAAGTTGATAGCCAGAACTTCTGACAAAGCCCTCTTTTCTATGTAGAGTATTGAACCAAATTATAAGAATAGAAGTAATTCCCCAAATGATAAGTAGTCAAAAAATATGAACAAGTAGTTCTCAGATGAAGAAATTAGAAACATCTATAGTCATATGAAAAAATACTCATCACTATTGACTAGAGAAATGAAAACTAAAACAACTTTTATATGCCATCTTACCCTTATCAGATTGGCTAATATGACAAAAAAAAGGAAAATGGTAAATTCTGGAAAGGATGTAGGAATATTGGAACACTAATACATTTTAGTGGAGGTATGAATTGATATATCCATTCTGGAGAACAATTTGGAGCTATGATGAAAAGGCTATAAAAACTATACATACTTTTTTAATCAGCAATGTCACTACTATGTCTGTACTCCAAGGAAATAATAGAGAAGGGGAAATGACTTATGTGTTCAAAAATATTTATAGAAGCTCTCTTTGTGGCAACAAAAAATGGAAAATTAAGGATTGTCCATCAATTGGAGAATGGCTAAACAAATTATAGCATATGGTTGTGATAGAATATTATTGTATAATAAGAAGCAAAGAATGGAATGATTTCAGAAAAACTTGGAAAGTCTTGTATGAACTGATGCAAAATGAATTCAGCACAACCAGGAGAATATTGTTTGGAAATCAACTATGAATGACGAAACTAATATCAGCAATGCAAGGACCCAAGACAACACCAAGGGACTCATGATGAAAAATCCAAAACAGCCATAAACAAACTGTCAGAGTACAAATCCAAATTGAACCATGCCAAGTTTTTTTTTCTTATATGTGCAATATATGTCTTCTTTTACAACATGAAGAATAGGGAAATTTGTATTTCATGAAAGCACTAGAGTAACCTTTAGCAGATTATTTGCTGTCTGAGGCAGAAGAAGGGGAAGGAGGGAAGGAAAGAATTGGGAATGCAGAAGGTCAGCAAGCAAATGTAAAAAAAAATATTTCTACAGGTAATAAAAGAAATGAGGTAATAAAAAGCAAGCAATTCAGGGTGACATATTAAGTGTGATACATGCCATAAAAGTTTAGAGAAGAGAGATGTTAGGGGCATATGGGTGGCTCATTGGTCTGGAGAGGAGACTCTGGGTTCAAATCAGGCCTCAGACACTTCCTAGCTGTGTAACCTTGGGCAAGTTACTTAAGCCCAATTGCCTAGCTCTTGACACGCTTCTGCCTTGGAACGCGATATAGTAGGAGCAATTCTAAGACAGAAGGTAACTATCAGAGAAGGAAAAGATGGCTATGTTAGATAAAATACTTAAGGCTCAATTGAGAAAGTATGGTTTGAGTTGTATTACAAATATAGATAGGATTAAAAACTTTTATCATACGGTCAAGTAGAGCAAAGAAAGTCTTGGTCAATGTACTGAATTTGGCAACAAAAAAGTAGTTTTGTCAGAACTTCTACATTACCTTATTCTCAAGTGGGACATCAGTATGGTCAGCCAAAAGATATTTGGATTCATAGGGTTATAGAACTCTAGAAACCCCAGGAACAAACTTGACTTCCAGGACAAATTTATAGCAAAAGGACATCTTTCTGATTTACAACTTAACCATACATACAGGATAAATTTCAAGAAAGAATAAACATGAAATCAAATCACATAAAGAGTTCTTTCTACTATATCTATGTAGGATATGATTAAAACTGTATAAAGAAGCAGGATTGAGGAAAGAACTGTCTTCTGAAAACACTGACAAACTTGCACACAGACAAATTTATAGGTAAGCAATCTAGTAGAAAGAAAAATGTCTGGATAAAAGTTATGTTCTCTTAAAGAATAGTACTTTTGTAGAAAACAAAGAAAGGCAAGCAATTTAGAAGAGAAATTTCAAAGAATCATCCTTAGTAATGGAAAGGGCACTTAATACCCTTTAATTCTCTCAACTACCAGATGAGGGCATTGAGAACAAATGAGTTCAAGAGACTTGTGCCAAGGTACAAAGGGTGTAATGTTAAAATTAAGACCAGAGTCCTGGTCACTTGACACCTCATCTAGTGCTATTTCAACCATAATTCATTTTCCTTAGATTATGGAAACTGAAAAGTGATATCTATTATATTTTAAGGTGAGAGACCATCTAAAATAAATATATTTTCTTTTTCAATAAATGCATTTTCTTTTTAATCCAGCACCAATCCATAGTTCATTACTTGGTGTCAGTCATCTGTGACCGGATTTAGGAAAGATTAATGGAAATTTGTGAGTGCAAAGGAATTCAATGGATTTCAAGGTTTTATGTAATCTATGTCACGTCTGCCACAGATAGAAGATTTCTTTACATTTTGAAAAGTTCCTCTATTCTTTCTTCCTTATCAAGATAGTAGTACATCATTGTATTCACACTAGTGCAGTTGCACTCCAAACACACCTTCAGAGAAAATGTTTTCCAGTTGCACAAGTAGCAGCACAAGTCTCCAAAGAATTCTTAGTCACTTTATATGTTCAGCTTAAGGTAGTCCCAATATAGTTGGAAAAGAAAAGAGGGGAACAAAAATAGTATCTTTAACTCAAATAACAATTTGACATTTTCCAAGAACTTTTCTCACAATTACTTCACATAGATAATTCAAGTATTAGAGATGAGAAAATAGTGTCAGGTTTCAAATAGCTTCCTGGTGATCACATAGCTAGTTACTTTCTTGGAAATATTTCTCTGAGTGCTATAAGGCATCCAGATGTAGAAAGACATTTCTTTTCAGATGAGTCTTGGACTGAACCCCTACTCCCATATAGGGTAGAGTTCTGAGCCTTCACTGGGAAATGCGATTTGTAATTTAGAGGGGCAGCATGCGTGTGTGAGAACTAATCTCTTAGAAAAGATATACAGGGAAGCAAGATTAATGACTGTACTTATATACTATTTAGGGGACTGAGGACTGGGGAGTATAGTTAATTGACTTTACAATGGCTACAAAGAAAATGAGGAGTCCTAGACAGGATTATCAGAGGGAGACTGATGCTTTACAATGGATACAAAAGGGAAAAATCTTTCAGGGAGAAACTCATGTGACAAGGTCAAACTTGAGGTTTTTACCTCCAAGCTACCTAGACTGGGGGGTTCATCAGATCTTACTAGGCTTCAAGTTTGGGAGTTTCTAGATTCTACGATGACAATATATATTTATACACACACACACATACTTTATGTCCAGGATTACACAGGTAGTGATTTGAATTTGGGATCTGACTCCAAATCCACTCCTCTTTCCATCACACAAAATTCCTCCCAAAACACAACTAGTTCTCCACCCCAAGCCTATTAAAGCCTTTTATTAGAAGAGTGATTTAATATTTCCTTGCCTTTTTTTCAAAACACGTTTTCAGAGATAGGATTCAAGTCCAGTTCTAGGGGTATTCAAAACTAAGAATTTAATGTCCTAAGTTTTGCTCTAAATATTATATGAGTTACATGTGGTGGAGAAATTCTATAATATTAAAATAATCTGAGTTCCTTCAAATTTGCTCCAACATTTTTTTGACCCACACTTTACTTAATCCCACTACCTCATTCCAACCTTAGATCACCCAGACTAGTATTAATAGAAATGGATTCTTTCACTATATTGTAAATTTTAAAGTACCTTACGACCACACTCCTTTGAAGAACTCTTATTTAAGCCATGAAATATTTGGATAAGAATAGATGACCTATATAATTCTTTAGTTATTTATAAATTACTCAGCTATTCCTGATACTCTATTGTGTTTGTGTTCCTTCATTATACATTAATTAGCAATTCTTGTATCTAGGACAAGAAGCAAGAAGAAAGGGTCCTCAGATCAAAGTTTTAAGAGAAATTCAGTTAAGCTGGATTTTTTTATTTCTTTGTTTTTTGGTGAGAGGAGGTATGGGAGACGGATGAAAAGGAACTTTTCAGGACACAATGTTCCATGGACAAAGTGTAGGGTAACCATGTGAGAGGAAGCAGGGAAAGCTGAGAGGTTGAAGGGGTGGTGGGTTGGATATAATTCCCCTCTGATATTATAGCCCAGTGGGACTGAGCACACTAACTAACCATTATTGCTAACTTGATGTTAGAATCACTTGTTTATACCTGTGGAAATAGAATGAATGTTATCAGTGTACCTTAGCATAATGGGCAAAGCCCTAGCTAGATCCCACACCCCAGTTATGACTCTGCTACTATGTCTAAGCAAGTGTTTCTTCTGTACTGACTGCAGCATTACACTTCAAAGAGGAACAGAAGGTATTCCTCTGATTCCCTGAAAATGGCAAAATGAATGGTTTTTCTACCATGTACATTTATTCAACAGTAAATTTATTGGCTTTAAGTCCCAATCATAGAGATTTTAGCTTCATTGAAATTTTGATAAATGCATAATTTGGTACCAAAAGCTTTTTGTAAATTTTCAGACTGCAACAGAATGAGTAGCAAATATATTAGCTGCACAATTGTTTTTTTTAATATGAATTCCTGCAAAATCAGTAAATATGTCTCTTTTATATTAAATAGATTTGTCTATTGAAGTGGTATCTTTGTGTCCAGAAAAAATAAAATTCATTTTAGTCTGAAGAAATTAAGTCCTTAAGCAACTGTGAAAATTTAGCAATTGGATTTTTTAAAATCATTTTTGCTGTTGTAGTTATTTTTGTTTTTATTTGATTATTTGATTATCTTTGCTTCCTAAAAGCCAAAGGGTGGGTGTACAACATTATATAAAAGTTTATAAAACAGGAAATATTTGTATGTACCCACTTTGACTAGTTTCAATAAGATAAGAAAAAGATAAGATAATTTCTAAACAAAGGCTGAAAATAAATTTAATTCCCTGAGAGGGGTTCCCACTTATTAATCACAGCAAATCAAGCTGTACTACAAAATTATGTGTATATCTCAATGAAAAGAAAAATATCAAATTATATAAGTTTATAATAATATAATTTGCTAGGTGAAGGAAGGATTTCCAAAAGGCATTGAATCAATATAAAAATTATATGGGGAATACTAAAGAAATACCAATTGTCCATGCACTAAATTTAATAGTGAGATTGTTATAATAGTATTGTAGCTGGTCTTTCAACCTTCAATAACTTTTACACATAATCAGTTTTATACATACACACACCGATACCCCCCCACACACACACACAGAGCAAGAGAGAACAAGTGAGAGAGCAGAGAAGCCAATTTCAGTTCAATACAAATACAGAACTCCCTTGAAACTAAATCACTTAAGAATACAAGTCATTAACCAATGGAGAAATGGTCAAAGGATATGAATAAGTAATAAGATGAAGCAATAAAAGCTATCCATAATCATAAATGTTCTAAGTCATTCTTGATTAGAGAAATGCAAATTACAACAACTCTGAGGTACCACCTCATATCTATCAGACTGGCCATTATGTCAGATGTGTACCTTTTGGGTTAGAAAAATTTATATCACAATTCAGTAAGTGTACAATAATGTATTTTCCTCCATTTTCTGTACCTTTTTTGGACAGAAGCAAAATTTACAAAACCAAACCAAACCTATCCAAAAGCCCTCACTGATTAATTAGCAGCAGTTGTCTCTCTTTTCCTCTTCTCAATTAAACTTCTTGAGAAAACCATCTCCAAAAGATACCTTCCTTTTCTCTACTTTTGTTTCTAATCCACCAGTCTGTCTTTCAACATCATAATTCAACTCCAAACCGAAACTGAATACCCATTAACCAATGACTCACACAGGCAAAGGAAAAGGGGATTGTGGGAAATGTAGTCTCTAGGGTTCAATATTCTAAATCAATATATTTTCCCCTGTGTTCCTTTGGGAGACCAGTCTCCTCAATGGATCATAAAAAAACATAACTAACCTATAACGTGAACTAGAGGTATAGAAAATATTACAATTTTAAAAGGGAAATTGCAATAATTTGGGGATAAGAGAAAAATAAAAACGAAAAGAAAAAAAAATGAAAAGAGTGTACATTCAAAACAAAAGCATTCATCCTTCCAAAGTTCAAATTCACCATATCTCAAAGATCAATCTGAATCTTCTGGTGCAGTGTGTTGTCTAGATACTGGGAGGTAGTCTCTTGTTCTAAATTAGGCTCAAATTCAAGTCAAAGTTCACAATAACAACATAGTCCCCCCTGAGGAAAATAATAATACATTCACCCCTGAGGAGGATACAGGGATAAATGTAGGAATTACACAGGGATATATGGTTGAGTCATAAGGCATATGAATCAAGTATCAAAAACATCAAAGAAGTAAAAAAAAAATAACCCCTGAGTCAGATATAAAATATAAAAAAACTTCAAAAAAATTCTGGGAAGGAAGAAAAAAAGAAAAATATTTCATGAATCACCACAGGTTTTTGTAATGATTCATGTGTCATAAGTGTTCTGTGTGAGAGAAGAAAACCCAGAGACTTTTTGGAAATGGAAAAAGCCTGCAGTGGCTGCAAATATTCCAGCAGTAGTGGGGGATTAACTGAGAAGATTTGGAATCCTGGGGAAAGGAACCCAGGGAAATGTAGTTGGAGCCAGGGTCTCTGACTTTGAAACAGCTACTGAAAAGGTCCAGTTTTTGACTGGGTCCTGATCCCAAGAAACCCTTTCTTTCATTAACTCCTCATCTCTGTCCTCCCTAATCCCCTCCAACAAGTGGACAGAAACTGAAAAGGAAACAGCCCACAAGAAGAATCATCACAATCTCCTCTGCTGAACTGAGGCACCTGCTGGGCAGGGCTAAAGCTAGGATTCCTCACTCTGAACCCCTCAAGGACTTGAGGCCATTAAGCTCAAGTCACCTCAACTTTGGGGGAAAGTGTTTGGACAGCTAGGGACTCCTTCCTCTTCCTCTTTGCCTCAGTCTACCAGCCTTTTCCAACTTCATCCTACATCCCTGTTACATTAGGATAAATTTTGTTATCCACTATAACTGGCTAAAGACTGAACAAAGGGCAATTATAACTGAGGAGGGGGGAATGAGGTAATCTCTCTCCCCATAGAAAAATAACTTTGCTGGATAGAAATACCTTAGTTATGGTGAATAAAAAGACAGGTTTAGTGAGGGGCCATCACAGACTGAAAGCTGAAGGAGAGAAACCACAGACTTACAGACTTACCCTCCTTCTCTTTCCTGGCCAAACTTTAATATCAGATACCCCTCCTTTTCCTTGCCTTGAGGGGGTGAGGACTTCTCTCTCTCTCTCTCTCTCTCTCTCTCTCTCTCTCTCTCTCTCTCTCTCTCACTCTCTCACTCACTCTCTCTCCATATATATATATACACCATCAAATACACTAATCCAATTTAGCAACCTTGGACTATAGTAAATTGTCACATCAGGAGAGAAAATAGAAAAGGACTTGATCTTGAGACAAACAGGAAATAGAATTCCCCAATTCAACCCTTTTCATCACTTTTTCAGGATAATGGAGCCAGAACAATTGATGTAAAATGCTAAATATAAAGTGTGGTACACTGAAGTCCTGCATTTAACACATCTTAAACAGCCATAACCTCAAGTCTCAGACATGATTAAGTCATTGTGTTTTTTGTGCATAATGTCATCAATCAGGGTCGCACAGCTACGAAGTATCTGAGGCCAGATTTGAACCCAGGAACTCCCATCTCTAGGCCTGGTTCTCAATCTACTGATCCACCTGGCTGAACCCCAGCTCAATGTACTTATCCATGAATTATGAGGCTGTTTCATCATTGAATTGTCTAAGGCTTTCAAATTTGGTCCATGCTTCCATATCTCCAGAGCATTCTCACATTGTTGTTATAATGGCCTCCGTACAATGAATTAATTATAACTGGTCCTCAGGACTGTTATAATCCCAGTCAGGATCCTGAGCTGGCCAGTGTACTGTACCACACCCCTGGACCTTGTTAACAGGAGAGATGATCTTATTTTTCTCATGTTCTGTTAGAAAAGCATTGAGCAAATACTCAACATCCTTATAGGATGGGTTATATTGCTCAAAAATATCAGCCATCTTCTTGGTCACTACCAGAGGTTCACATTAAAAATAAGGAATATTATATTTCAGTTCTCTAATTTCTTGAGGAGTGAAAAGTATATGGTATCTTAGGGTTACCACATTCCTATTGCATCCTATTTTGGGCACTTCCCTTAAGGGGAAAAGAAATTCATAGGAACCAATCGATGGCTGTGGTTCCTTAAAAGGTGACTGTGGGGATACTGAGGTAACATGGGTAGGAACAGGTACGGTAGGAGGAAAATATATCTTTGGGACTAGGACTGGTCACGGGAGAGGATGGGCAATTAGAAGGATCAGGGCAGGTAAGATCAGCTAGGAGTTATAGCATCAGAGAGATGTTGCAGAGTACGAGAGAGAAGAGTCTGTGCCTGATATATGTGAGAAATAGGATTGTCTTCTATTTGTGATTCAGGAATAGGCTCTCAAAATTCAGACTTGTTTTGAATAGGACCAGTATTTTTCATTAGATCATGTAAGTAGTGTTTGAAATTTTCCTGATTGAATTTACCTGTTGGCCTGCATTTTTGCTTTAATCTCTCATATAGTAGCATATATTGTCTTAATACTGAAAATCAGAAGAATAAAATGTCCTAGAAGTATAAGGAAAAGGAGGTAATTCAGAATCTTAAATGTCTCTAATTGAGCAAAAAGCAGAAGACTTTCATGCATAGTATCATTTATGCTACTTATCATTTTGATAAAAAAGTATATTATTTATTTATTATTATTATAAGTAGTATTATTTTTTATGATTTTGTTGGATTTTTATTCTTAAAAAGAAGGAAAATATTTAAATATTCATTTGTTTCTGCCCACTAGTGGCAGAAAACAGCCACTGTAGCTAAACAGGAAAAGGAAAAGAAAAGGAAAGAGAAAAAGAGAAAAAAATTATAACAAAGAAAATTTAAAGAAATAAAAATCTAAAACATTATTGCTCACTATTGACCTCTAGTGGCCAGAAAAGCAGCACTACAACAAGGAGGGATTAGGGGTTGTGACTAGGGGTGGGTTTGGGGGTAAAGGGTGTGGTTAGGGACCGCCAGAAAACAAAATGGTGGATATGACTACAAAATCTGGTGGGATCTGAGAGAAATGGAATTAAGGTAGAGTTGTTAAAGCAAAGAGAGGTAGAAGTTAAGTTGGGGTGGTTAAAAGAGGGCCAGGACCCTCCCAGCCAAGGCAAAGAGCCTGGCAAAGGCAGGGAAAAGGACTTCCCTTCCTTGCTGGGCTGGGACTGGGAAAAGAGAAGCTTATACTCACCAGCTGGAACAGGAGCTGATTGGCAGAAGCAGCAGAAAGCTTGGGGTGTGGCAGCTGCAGGAGAAGCCAAACTGGGTGTGACTAGACTTGAAAAAGCAGGGGTGGCTATGGGGGAGGAGAGGCAAGGCCAAAGCCTGGCCTCTTAGCTGGGATTGAGCTGCCAGTGGGATGCAGCTCAGTAGCAGTACAGGGTGGGCCTGGGGTGTCACAGCTGTCTGCCCTGTGGTCACTGGGCCAGGGGCAGAGAGTGGGGAGCTTTTGGCAGGGAGACCGGGAACAGCTAGCAGCGGTTTTGAGCAAGAACACAGTCAGAATTTGTATCCCTAAGTGGTCAGCCCATGGTAAAGAATAAAATAAAAATCTGATACTGTATTATTTTAATACTATTTATTAAAAATCAACGTAAAGCAAAGGGAAAAGTAAATGCCAGAGAAAAGTCCAGCTGCGCCTACTCCATGCTGCTCCAGCCAGCAGAGCTTCCTGGAGAGAGAAAAAGCCACGTGCTCCAAACCAAAACAAATCTTTGTTAAACTCACATAACTATACCTCTAGAATAGGTCTTGAGCACCTAAAACTTAGAAAATGATAGCCTTCTAGCTAGTTTTCTGCCTCAAGAATCTCGGAGTCATAATCTATCCTCCACTGAATTTCCAAGAAAATATTTTCCTAAAGCATCAGTATGAAATGTCACACACTTCCAACTCCACAAACACATGGTAACTCCAGTGGATCCTGCATAAAATATAAACTTCTCAGTTTACCATTTAAAGTCCTCCCCAAACTTTCTTATTTTTTCCTTTCCAGGTAGGATATATATGTACATATATATGTATGTATATATATATATATATATGTATATATAAAGGTCTGTAAATGTGTAGGAGGTATATATGGTTATATTGATGTATTGATATTTTCTCTCCCATTAGAATGTGAACTCCTTGCAATCAGGAGCTGTGTTTTGGCTTTTCTTTGTATGACTAGTATTTAGCCCAGTGCTGAAATGTAGTAATAGCTTTTATTAAATTATTTTTGACTTACTAAATGGATTGTATGGCCGAGTTAGGTTGATTAAGAATGGACTAAATGCCTTGACCCAAAAATTAGTAATTAATAGATCAAAAGCCACCTGGAAATCTTCCTCCAGAAAAAGTATGGAAAAGAAAATTGTCATTGGTCTTGTGATGCTCACATTTTATCTCTAACTTCATTGAAAAAAACAGTCAATATACACATCCAGTTTGCTGATGGCACCAAACTAGGAGAAATAGTTAATACTTTAGATACATGTGAGACCTGAAAGTATCTTCCCATGGATTCAGATAGTTACAAGGGTTGAGTGAATGTAACAAAATGAAATTTATTAGAAAAAACTGTAAAGTTCTATACTTAAGTTTAAAAAAAAATACAATGCTATATGAATATCTACAGTTAGAAGAACTTTCATTTGAGAAATACCAAAGCATCAGTTAAGTAATCAAAGTAACCACAAAAAGCTAGTATCTTTAAATATCTTTAATAAAATAAAAAGTAATAGTAGAAACCCAAAATAAATTATATTTTAAGTCAATGAGGTTAGGGATAATGCTATATTTGATTTTTGGTTCTATCAGTTGCCTAAAGTCTAGACACTGAGGAAGTATTGGGAAATTCTCAATAATGTGAGTATTTAAAGAGGTCATCATTTTAGAAAGGGATTTAACTAATATTGATTGAATTAAGTGTTCTGTTGAGGAAAATAGTACTCCATCCTGTGACTAAGTTCACATGAATGGATGGTTCATAAACATGGACTAAAAGACAATCAAGAATGATATTGCCAACCTCACATTAGTTTGATTTAGAAAACGAAGAAATAGAGACATATCTTATTGTAGTCTTCCATTCCTTGTTTCTTTCTTTAGACAAATTTGTCTAGTTTTAAAAGGTAAAAAAAGAAAAAGAAAAAAAATTATAAACTATACCAAGCTATTTTTCTAGAACAATATTTTGCTTAACTGCATTATAAAAGTTGGGGTTCCTGAGTCAGTGGGTTATCATCAGACCACAGCTTGAATCTAAGAGAAAGAGGTATAATAATAATAATAATAATAGTTTACATTCATTAAGTGATTTAAAAAGATAGCATATTTGATATGATCCTCACAATAGTTCACTATTGTAGGTACTGTTACAATTACCATTTTACAACTATGAAGACTGAATCTAAGAATTGGTTTCTCTATGGACACATAGTGACTGTCTGCTTTCTGACTCCAAGCTTGGTGTTTTTCAGTGTACCGCGTAACTATCCAGGCATTTCTGTATAATGAAGAAAACTCTAGAACTTGAATGAAAGAATCTGGATTTGCAAATTATCTGCTATTTATTCTATGATTAGTTTCCTAACATTACCAGCATTCAGTTTACTTATGTGTGTGTGTATATATATATATGGGAGTTTTGTTATTAAGAATTTATGAGATTACTTGTACACTAAGTATTTTTCTATTTTGTTGTGTCCATTTCTGGTGATTTTAGAAAAGGCAAATGTGGTTCAGAGGACAGCAAACAGAATGCTAGGAATTAATGCTACATATGTCATATAAAGATTAGTTAAAAGATTTGCAAGATATTTAACTTGGAGAAGAAGACTTTGGGGATGATGTGGGAAGTGTAAAGGGTGAATCCCAAATAATGAAATACCCAAGTCATCTGCCAAATTTTATGGTTATTTAATTGATATAGTAGAGAAGATTTAAAGAAGAAGGAGGAAAGAAGGGGCTAATATGGGGCAGGGAAGATAGGAGATCTAGAAAGTAAGGGTTTGAATGCGAAGGAGGAAAGAATCAGCTTGACCTCCAAAGAGGCTTACCTAAGATGCCAGAACCTGAAATCAGCTCCAGGGCAAACTCACCATCCAATACTACAAGATGTCAGAAGCCTTAGCATACTGCCAGCCAGAGTCGTCTCTCCAGGGAAAGAGAAAGAGGCAGAAACTGACGTGCCTTATATGGACGTTTTTACATCACTTTTCTGAATTTCATCTGTACCAATGAGGACTTAACTTGACTTAGGACAGCCCAGAGGTCTGTCCTTTTTTTGAACATGTCTGTTGAAGGCCATCTCCTCAGATAATTAAATCTTGAGTTTGATGCAGACCTTTCAAAATCTTGTTAAACTGAGTAGGGTGGAGAATGTGGGTTTTCCAAGATCTGATTCTGTTATTCCAAGTATCTATATCATTATTGATCAGGAAATAGCTAAACCAGATCTTCTAAAGAAGGGTTTGATTAGGGTGGAATAGTTTTAAAATTCACAGAAGGAGGTAGTGAGAGTTCATTAAAAACTATCAAACACTGAAAGAAATATACATCATATGCTAGGCTTCAAAGTAAAGAACTAATATTAAATAGAAATTAAGGTCACATAGATTTGAGTTTTTTTTTACCATTTAAAAAAATTATTTAGTCAATTTAAAACAGTTTTCCTTGGTTACAAGAATCATATTCTTTCCCTCTCCTCCCACCACCCTTTCCTGTAGGTGACACACAATTCCACTGGGTTTACGTATGTCTTTGATCAAAACCTAATTCCATGTTGTTGATGTTTGCACTAGGGTGATCATTTAGAGTCTACATTCCCAATCATATCTCCATCAATCCATGTAATCATGCAGTTGTTTTTATTCTGTGTTTCTACTCCCACAGTTTTTCCTCTGAATTTGGATAGTGTTCTTTCTCATAAATCCCTCTGAGTTGTTCTGGATCACTGCATTGCCACTAATGGAGAAGTCTATTACATTTGATTGTACCACACTGTATCAGTCTCTATGTATGATGTTCTCCTGGTTCTGCTCCTTTCACCCTTTATCAATTCCTGGTCGTCATTCCAGTTCACATGGAATTCCTCCAGTTCATTATTCTTTTGGGCACAATAGTATTCCATCACCAACAGATACCACAATTTGTTCAGCCATTCCCCAATTGAAGGCCATCCACTCATTTTCCAATCTTTTGCCACCACAAAGAGTGAAGCTATGAATATTCTTGTACATGTCTTTTTCCTTGTTATCTCTTTGGGATAGAAACCCAGCAGTGCCATGGCTGGATCAAAGAGCAGACAGTCTTTTAGTGCCCTTTGGGCTTAGTTCCAAATTGGCCTCCAGAATGGTTGGAACAATTCACAACTCCACCAGCATTAATGCCCCAACTTTGCCACATCCACTCCAACATTCTTTACTTTCCTTTGTTGTCATGTTTGCTAATCTGCTAGGTGTGAGGTGATATCTCAGAGTTGTTTTAATTTGCATCTCTCTGATTATAAGAAATTTAGAACACTTTTTCAGGTGCTTATTAATATTTTTGTATTTTTTTTAACCTACTCTTGTTCCTTGCCCATTTATCAATTGGGGAATGGCTTTATTTTTGTATAATTGATTTAGCTCTTTATTAATTTAAATAATTAGACCAGGGGTACCTAAACTTTTAACATAGTGGGCTAGTTCACTATCCCTCAGACTGTTGGAGGGCTGGAATATAAAAATTAAAAACAAAAACTATGAACAAATCTGTATACTACTGGCTGGGATAGCAGAGGCAACAGCACTACTGTGTCACACACCTTGCAGAGGCCCATCACTGCCACCACTATATCAGATAGCAGTATACACACTGTGGAATGCCTTCCCCCAGATCCTAACTCTTCTATTGTGTAGCCACATAATCCTTTGAGTGGCATCTCATTCTCAGAACAAGGTGCCACACAAAGGATTATGTCACCAGAAGTAATACTGTATGTGAATGACACCACGTTTTGCAGTGCCACCACATACAGTTCTCCTGTCACTGATCACCAATTTAAAAGGTGCCCTTTCCAGACCAGATAAATGGCCTCAGGGGGCCATAGTTTGGAGATCTCTGAATTAGACCTTTGTCAGAAGTTTGTTATGAGGATTTTTTTCCCAATTTGTTGCTTCCATTCTAATTTTGGTTGCATTCATTTTGTTTATAAAACCTTCTTAATGTAATCAAAATTATTTATTTTATATTTTGTAATTTTTTTCTAACTTATGCTTGTTCTTAAAATCTTTCCTTTCCCAAAGATCTGAAATGTATATACTATTCTGTGTTCACCTAATTTACTTTTAGTTTCCTTCTTTATATTCGTCATTCACCCATTCTGATTTTATTTTGGGGTAGGGTGTGAGATGTTGATCCAAACCCAATCTCTTCAATAATGTCTTCCAATTTTCCCAGCAGTTTTTAATCAAATAGTGGATTTTTGTTCTAAAAGCTGGGATCTTTGGGTTTATCATAGAGTGTCTTGTGGAGGTCACTTACCCAATGTGTATTCCACTGATTCTCCTTTCAGTCTCTTAGTCAGTACCATATTGTTTTGATGACCACTTCTTTGTAGTATAGTTTGAGATCTGGTACTGCTAGACCACCTTCCTTCACATTTTTTTTTCATTATTTTCCTGGATATCCTTGATCTTTTGTTCTTCTGAATTAAATTTGTTATTTTTTTTTTCAAATTCAGGAAAAAATTTTTTGGTAGTTCGATGGGTATGGCACTAAAGAAGTAAATTAGTTTGTGTAGGATGGTCATTTTTATTATGTTAGCTTGTCCTACCCATGAGTAATTAAAGTTTTCCCAATTATTTAGATCTATTTTTAATTGTGTGGAGAGTGTTTTGTAGTTGTGTTCCTTATAGTTCCAGTGTTTATTTTGGCAGATAGATTCCTAAGTATTTTATATTGTCTATGGTGATTTTAAATGTATTTTTCTTCTAATTCTTGCTGCTGAGATGTGTTGGAAATATATAGAAATGCAGAGGACTTATGTGGGTTTATTTTGTATCCTGCAACTTTGCTAAAGTTATTGATGATTTCTACAGTTGATTCTCTAGGATTCCTTATGTAGACCATTATATCATCTGCAAAGAGTGATACCTAGGTCTCCTCATTGCCGATTTTAATACCTTCAATTTCTTATTCTTCTCTAATTGCTACTGCCAGTATTTCTAGTAAAATGTTAAATAATAGAGTTGATTATGGGCATCCTTGTTTCACTCCTGATCTTATTGGGAAAGCTTCTAGTTTATCCCCATTGCAAATGATGTTTGTTGATTGCTTTAGATACATATTGTTTATTATTTTAAGGAAAGACCCTTCTATTTCTATACTTTCTAGTGTTTTCAATAGGAATTAGTGTTGTATTTTGTCAGAGGCTTTTTCTGCATCTATTGAGATAATCATGTGATTTTTGTTGGTCTGTTTGTTGATATGGTCAATTATGTGGATGGTTTTCCTAATATAGAACCATCCTTGCATTCCTGGTATAAATCTCACCTGATCATAGTGAATAACCCTCATGATGACTTGCTGGAGTCTTTTTGCTAGTATGCTATTTAAGATTTTTTGCATCTATGTTCATTAAGGAGATTGGTCTATAGTTTTCGTTCTCTGTTGTTAACCTGCCTGGATTTGGAATCAGTACCATATTTGTGTCATAAAAGGAATTTAATAGAACTCTTTCTTTGCTTTTTCTGTCAAATAGTTTGTGTAATATTGGAATTAGTTGTTCTTTTAAAGTTTGATAGAATTCATTTGTGAATCCATCTGTTCCTGGGGATTTTTTCCTAGGGAATTCTTTGATTGCTTGTTTAATTTTTTTTTCTGATATGGTGTTATTTAAGTATTCTATTTCTTCTTCTGTTAATCTAGGCAATATATATTTTTGTAAATATTCAACCATATGATCTAGATTTCCATAGTTATTGCCTTATAATTGGGCATAATAGTTTTATTGATTGCCTTAATTTCCTCTTCATTAAAAATGAGGTCTCCCTTTTCATCTTCGATACTGTTAATTTGTTTTTTTCTTTCCTTTTTTAAATTAGATTGACCAGTACTTTGTGTATTTCATTTGTTTTCTTTTTAAAGTACAAGTTATTTATTAAATCAATAGTTCTTTTAATTTCAATTTTATTAATTTCTCCTTTAATTTTTAGGATCTCTGATTTAGTTTTCTCCTGGGTATTTTTAATTTGTTCACTTTCTAGTTTTTTAATTTGCATGTCTAATTCATTGATCTCTGTCCTCCCTAATTTGTTAATATATGAACTCAAGGATATGAATTTCCTCCTAAGAACTGCTTTGGTTGCATCCAATAGATTTTGAAAGGATGTCTCATCATTATAATTTTCTTCAATTAAAGAATTAATTGTTTCTGTAATTTGTTCTCTAAGTGATTTTGGAGAATCATTTCATTTAATATATAATTAATTCTTGATTGGCCTCTCCTTGTGCCATTACTAATTATTATTTTTATTGCATTGTGATCTTAAAAGGTTGCATTTATTACTTCTGCTCCTTTGCACTTCTTTGCAATGTTTGTATTCCCTAGAACATGGTCAATCTTTGTGAATGTACCATGTGCTACTGAAAAGAAGGCATATTCCTTTTTGTCCTATTTATTTTTCTCCACATATCCACTAACTCTAATTTTTCCAAGATTTCATTCACTTCTCTTATCCCTTTCTTATGTATTTTTTGTTTTTTTTAATCTATTTCTGATAGAGGAATGTTCAGGTCTCCCACTAATATAGTTTTTCTATTTATTTAATCGCTTAGCTCCACTACTTTCTCCTTTAGATATTTGTATTCTATGCCATTTGGTACATACATGTTGAGTACTGATTTTCCTCATTGTCTATACTGCCTTTTATCAGGATGTAATTACATTTCCTATCTCTTTTAACTAGATCTATTTTTACTTTGACTGTGTCAGATATCATGATTGCGACTCCTGCCTTCTTTTTTCATTTGATGACCAATACATTTTGCTCTATCTGCTTACCTTTCCCTGTGTGTGTCTACCTTCCTCCTGTGTGTTTCTTGTAGACAACATAGGCTAGGGTTTTTGTTTCTAATCCACTTTGGTATTTGCTTCTGTTTTATAGGTGCGTTCATTCCATTCACATTCAGTGTTATGATAACCAGCTGTGTATTTCCCAACATTTTGATTTCCACTCCTAGTCCTGCCCTTTCTTCTTTCACTATTTCCTTCTACACAAGTGTTTTTTTTAATCAGTCACGCTACTTCCCACCCTTATTTTACTTCCCTTTCTACTCCCCTCCCTTCTTATTCCCCTCTTATTTTTTATGGTCTTTGAAAACTACCCCCCTATCTTCTTCCTCCCCTGTATTGCTTCCATCTGCACCAGTACATTTGTTACCCTTCTACTTCTCCATAGTACACAAATCAATTTTCTGCCTCAATGGATCTTATTGTTTTTCCCTCTTTGAGTCAATTTCAATTCATGTAAGAATTAAGTATTTTCTGTCTCCAACCTCTTTACCCTTCCAGTGTATTGGTGTTCTCCTCTTCTCCTGCCATGTGCTTCTTTATGACAGAAATTTACCCTCATTTTGTTTCCTTTCCCATTTATCTTAGTATTAACCTCTTTCTTTTACCTCTAGATACATACATATATATATATATATATATATATATATATATATTACTATGCATATGCATATCTATGTCTTGGCATTTCATCCTATACAGTTTATCACTAATCCCTCTAATTATAAATCTTCTATGTACCTAGGTGACAATAACAACTTTTTTTTTAAACCCTCACCTTCTGTCTTGGAATCAGTACTGTGTATTGGTTCCAAGGCAGAAGACTGGTAAGGTCTAGGTAATGGGGGTTGTGACTTGCCCAGGGTCACACAGATGTGAAGTCTCTAAGGCCAGATTTGAATCTACGACCTCCTGTCCCTTGGCCTGACTCTCAATCCACTGAGTTACTCAGATGCCTCTGATAATAACAACTTTTAAGAGTTACCAATATCCTCTTTTAGTTTAGGGATACAAATAATTTTAATTCATTGGGTCCCTTAAAAAAGTTTTTCTTTTTTGTTTCTTCCTCTTTCCTAATTACCTTTGGTGATTCTCTTGAGTTCTGTGCTTGGGCATCAAACTATCTATTTATGTTCAGTCTTTTCTTTATGAATGCTTGGAAGTCTTCTATTTTATTAAATGACCATACTTTCCCTGGAAAGAATATAGTCAGTTTTGCTGGATAGTTGATTCTTTGTTGTAGACCTAGTTCCCTTGTTTTCTGGAATATCTTATTCCATGCCTTGAGGTCTTTCAATATAGATGCATCCAGATCCTGTGTTATCCTAATGGTATTCCCACAGTATCTGAATGACTTCTTCTTAGCAGCTTGTAATATTTTTTCCTTAGTCTGGTAGTTTGTGAATTTGGCTTTAACATTCCTGGGTGTTGTCAGTTGGGGATTAAGTACAGGAGGTGATCTGTGCATTCTTTCAATCTCCACTTTTCCCCCCTGATCTAGAATGTTGGGGCAGTTTTCTTGCATAATTTCCTGTAGAATGATGTCCAGGATTTTTCTTTTGTCATGATCTTCTGTCTGTCCAATGATTCTTAAGTTGTCTCTCCTGGACCTGTTTTCTAGATCTTCTGTCTTATGGATGAGGTTTCATATTTTCGTCAATTTGTCATTCTTTTGATTTTGTTTCAGAGTTTCCTGCTGCCTTGTTGTTTGCTTCTAATTGTTGGATTATAGCTTTTAAATACTGAATTTCATCCCTGGCTTTTTGGTAGTCCTCCTCCTGGTCTGATTTTCTTTGGAAGTCATCTTTCATTTTCTTTGCCTCATCTTTCATCTCCTTTACCTCATTTTCAGGCTGATTAATTTTGGCTTTCCAGACACTATTTTCCATTTCCAGATGAAGTTGTGTCCAAGAGGAGGGTTCCCCAGCTCTGTCCTGTTGTTAGATTTGGTTTTCAGTTCTCTCAAAGGATTGTGTTTTTGATTGGTGAGGAAGGGTTTATGGAGGTCCAAACTGTTGCTGTCTCTAAGTGACCATCTTCAGATTTGTGCTTTTTATAACAAAAAAAGTTCATCATGATTTGTCCAAAAATGATATAGACTGCCTAAGTCTGTAATGTGCTTCTTCGTGCAGAATTCTTTTATGTTCTTTACATTCTTTTAGTGAAAGCTAGTTAATCTTTTATTGATGAAGTGGTAGAAAAGATTCATATTTTGTGTATAGGTTCAAAAAGAATTGCAAGCTAATTCTTTAATACTGTGATTCTATAACCTTGTATGATTATTTCACAGTTTGAAAAGTTCAATGTTTTTTGTCCTAAAATATTGGGAAATTTCACAAGAAAATAACAGTAGTAGGTTGTAAAAATAGAGTGTTGGGCTGACATGACAATTAAGGGATATCCATGGGACAAGAATACATAATCTGTTATACAACCTGTGTTATCAAAGCCTTTGTTTCTTAACTATAGTCAGAAAATTTCCACACAAATATTTCCTGAATGGCTCTTAGTGATTCATCTTTGTTCAGTCTCCCTTTCTGATCTTAGTTCCATATAGACAAGCAATGATGCCATAAATGACAATAAATAAAACTTTATAGATGGTACAAAAAGGTACCATTCATTAACTTATTGGTTTTGATTTATTATGTAAATATTTTGTATAAAACAAGATACTCAGTTTTCAGTTTTCCCCAGGTTCCTAAAAACTTTGTTTTATGAACCATGCTAAGAATCCCCCTAGTACAAGATAATATTTCCTGTTTACAATGACAATTAGCTTAGGGCAAATTTATCCTTATTTTCTGGAAATTTATCAATATTTAGTTGTTTTTTTTCTCAATGCACTAATTATATATGACTTCCATGGATCTGTGATCTCAAGGATTAGATACTCTCCCCAGTGATGTAGAGTAAAAACCGTTGTTGATTTGAAAATAAAAAGGACTACCACAGTAGCAACAAGTGTCTTTAATAAAGGTAGAAGAATTTAAATTCTGTTAGGAATGACTAATCTTAGGCAGGATAGGGTCTAAGTAGATTTTAATAGGAAAGAGTGATTGAAGGGGGTAGCAATAGGAGGAGTGACTACAATTTGATGAAACTCAAAGTTCTATATAAGATTTAGTGGCAACTGGAGAAGTGACTCAGAGTAGTGATGAGATAAAAGTAATTAAAGTATTATCAAATCAAAGGCTTTATGGGTGGCAAGATTCCAGAGATGATAAAAGCATACACTCTTCTAATGGGCATCTAGGAACTTAAATTATGTTGTTCAAGCTAGCTTGTCTTCCTTCCCTAGGGGAGGCTAGCCTTGGACACAACAGGGATCCCGGTGCCACCCATCCTCCTTCTGAAAAGATGCTTTGAGAATGTAAGGAATAAAGCAGAGACAGGGAGGTGATTCTTGAATTGGCCTTGATTTGACATTTACTCCATCTATTGATGATTCCCAACCCTCTTAACACTATTAAAAGCCCTATTTGTGGAACCTAGATCTCTGCCCTTCTTTAAAGGCCCAGTTCTCTCCATTTTCCTCCCTGGTCACAGCCTTTAGCCAAAGGATTGATTCTTTGATGCCCTACTGGAGGTCCCTAATATTGTTTGGCATCAGTCATGCACTAATTCTAAGCTGGGCCTTTGAATGTTCCCGGGAAAAGTAGTAGCTCATGAGCCTGAGGCAATGTATGAAACAGTAAATTCTTGCTTATGACACCAAAGGAACTTTTTTTCCATCTTCTGAGCAATGATAAATGTATGGATTTTTCTTTAAAAAACAACAACAACAACCATAAGGTCAATGAGGCCAAGGTTGTCGCTTCTGATAATTGCATTTAACAATATTCATTCCTGCCCTTCTTTTGACACTTATCTCTATCCTCTCTTAAGTCTGCCATAAATGGGGTTGAGCTAGGAGTGTTACTGGTAGGGTAATAAAAGGATTCCACTCAACTCCAACAGGAAGAACATTCTCTTGAAATTGTGAGTATACAAATAGTACACAAATATTGCCTATTGGTTTGGGCTCATCTTATTTTTTTTGCTGATCATAATGTTTTCGGAAGACATCCTTTCCACTGTTGCCTCATTCTTTATTTGCTGCAATCCACTATGATACACCATGCATCTCTACATTTTCATTTTAATGATCCTGAGGTTCAATTCTTGTGAAAAAATAGTGATTAATCTTTGTCATAAAACTACATGATACTGAAAATATATAGATGGTTTAAAAATTGCCCTTTATTTCTTAGAATCATTAAAAATATAATTTCCTAAAGGTATTGCAGCACATTATCTGCTATGAAATTCTGGGACCAGGAAATACATTGTCCAATTTCAATGTCTCTCTAAGTTATAAGTACAGAAAGATCAGTATTATTAAATTGTGCATACAAGTCTCTATCATGCACTGAGGTATTTTTCAACAGTATTTCTCCCTTCTGGACAGTAGTCAAATTCCTATGAAGGATTATGAAGTAATGTTTTAGTTCTGCGATATTACAGTGTAATTTCATCCCCAAATGGTGGCAACTAGAAAGGCTTTGCTTTGGCAAACAGCATCCAGGAAGTAGCTCTTACACTTCTACTTTTTGCTAGAAAGTTTCCATGTTGGCATCAAAGAACTTAATCTATAATGTGTATCTTAAATAATTGTAATAATGACTCAAGTGAGCAAGGCTATCATTAAATCTGACAATGAATTTAGTATGATTTTGTTGTGACTTTGGAGGCATCTTGTTGGAGAGGAGAGCCTTAAAGTGGTATCTTGTGCTACTATATCAAATCTGATTTTGTAAAGTACAAAGAATAAATATACTTGGATCTTAAATTCTCTACATATTCTGATGAACAATGGAAAAAAATTAATGTCAAATGCTATAGAATATTGTTTATTAAAGGCAACCTATTCACTTTTCATAACTTCATCAAAGATACACTCTCTAGGCTTCACTATTATCAATAGGCTGTGAATCTAGGTGCTATTATTAACCTCATTTTACAAATGAAAAAAAGCTGAAGCTTAGAAAGAGATCAAGGGGCTTTCCCAGCATCAAAGAGCTAGGGAGTAATTAAGATTGAATTTTAACTCAAGCCTCTTTGACTCTAAGCTCATAACTATATTTCTCTTATACCAACTTGTTTGCCCAAATCTAAGAGCTCATTTGATACATCTTCCCCTTCTTTGATATTTCACATTTAGAAAATAGACCCTAGAAAATGGAATGACTTCTATAGAAGGAAAAAATAAATATTTCAGAATCTGAATTGTGACTATGAAGTAACAAGGTAACACACAACTTGGATAATCAATCCCTTACTCTTTAGCAGCAGTTCTTAAACTCTCAATTTGTAGCAATGAGAATACATAATGCATATCAGGAATTACATTCCGAATCATAACTGTAGCAAAATTACAGTTTTGAAGTAGTCACCAAAATAATTTTTTGGTTTGGGTTCACTGCAATATGAGGAACTGTATTGCAAGGTCATGGCATTAGAAAGGTTGAGAACCACTGCTCTATAGACACATCTGTTTATCATTCAAGTAAAAATAATTATTAGCTTCCCACTTGACATATATTTCTAGTTTGTAAAATTGCATGCTGTACTGGTGTTCATTAATTCAAGAACAAAGGGTAACAAAAATTGTATAACTCAAAATCTCTATTAACTTTGTCAATATGACTATTTGACAAAACATGCTGGGAAAATTGGAAAGCGATATTGGAGAGATTAGATTTAAATCAATATCTCACACCCTAAACCATGATAAATTCAGAATGAGTGAATGATTTAAATATAAAGAAGGAAATTATAAGTAAATTAGGTGAACATAGAATAATATACCTGTCAGATCTATGGGAAAGAAAAAAATTTAAGACCACACAAAAGTTAGAGAACATTACAAAATGTAAAATGAATAATTTTAATTACATTTAATTAAAAAAAAGTTTTTGTACAAACTAAACAAATGTACCAAAATTAGAAGGGAAGAAAAAAATTGGGGAAAAAATCTTTGTAACAAAAATCTCTAACAAAGATCTAATTACTCAAATTTATAAGGAGCTAAATCAATTATACAAAAAACCAAGCCATTCTCCAATTGATAAATAGGCAATGGATATGAATAGGCAGTTTTCAGATAAAGAAATAAACGCTATCAATAAACACATGAAAAAAATGTTCTAAATCTCTTATAATTAGAGAAATGCAAATCAAAACAACTCTGAGGTACTACCTCACACCTAGCAGATTGGCTAGCAAGATAGCAAAGGAAAGTAATAAATGTTGGAGGGGATGTGGCAAAATTGGAACATTAATGCAGTGCTGGTGGAGTTGTGAATTGATCCAACCAGTTTTTAAGTCAATTTGGAACTATACCCAAAGGATTTTAAAAGATTGCCTGCCCTTTGATCCAGCCATAGCACTGCTGGGGTTATACCCCAAAGAGATAATGAGAAGAAAAAAAAAACTAGTACAAAATTATTTATAGACCCACTCTTTGTGGTGGCAATAAACTAGAAAATGAGGGGATGCCCTTCAATTGAGGAATGGCTGAACAAATTGTAGAATCTGCTGCTGATGGAATATTATTTTGCTCAAAGGAATAATTAACTGGACAAATTCCATGTGAACTGGAACAATCTCCAGGAATTGATGCAGAGTGAAAGGACGAGAACCAGGAGGGGGCTATTGTACACAGAGACAGATACACTGTGGCACAATCAAATGTAATGGACATTTCTACTAGTAGCAATGCAATGATCCAGGACAATTCTGAGAGACTTATGAGAAAGAATGCTATCCATATCCATAGGATGAACTGTGGGAGTAGAAACAAAAGTAAAAACAAAACAAAACAACAAAACCCTCCTTAATCACATGGTTTGATGGGGATATGATTGGGGATGTAGATTCTAAATGATCACTCTATTACAAATATTAATAATATGGAAACAGGTCTTGATCTGTAAAACCCAGTGGAACCTACACATTGGCTACACATCATGTAAAACCCAGTGGAACTGCTCATTGGCTACACAAAGAGGTTGGGAGGAGAAGGAAAGAACATCAATCACATAACCATGGAAAATATTCTAAATTAATTAAATGAATAAACTTAATTTAAAAAATGTTTATCAATATAGAGGAATCATCTGTCTGAAAATATCAAATAAAGAAAAAGAACAAAAAACATACTATGTGACATTAGCTATGCCTATTATCTCTGAATTAGGATAAATATTCTACCTTTCTGTGGGCATCCTTTTATGTCTCTAAAGTTACTAATGAATTATATGTATAAGAAATTTTTTTAAAATGCACATATCTAAATGTCTTTATTGTTAAATATATGACCAAAGAATAAATATACGACATAAATGTTAATGACAAATATTAGATCCTAGTGAGTGGCTTTCTTATGTGATTTCATGATGAATTTTTAAGTCTACATGCATTTTACATACAATACCAGAGAATAAAATGAAACCGATGGTCAATAAATATACCATGACTCTGGATATCTAAGATTTACTATGTTAGACAAGGCTGACCTTATGGATATACTGGTGACCCTGATTAGTCTCCAAAGTAATTTGATAGTGATATTTCAAATGCTTCCTATGTTTGGCCACTGTGTGATCATGATTTACATCTGAAAAAAATTGTACTATTTCCAAATTTATAATAAACTGGGAGACCATTGAAAATTATTTAGTTTCCATTTAAATGTTGGTATTTGCTACCAGAGGAAGGTATTCAAGTTATTCAAGTTATTCAAGAATATATGCCCAAATTTCTTTAAAACTCAAAATATCAAGGATACTCAAGTCAAATAGCTGATTAACTCAGTAAGAAAATGATAAAATTCTACAAGCAGCTAATTACCTGGAGTCTAGCACAAACACCCACAAAAAATTATGACAATAATCCATATTCATACAGTCTGTAATACTTTCTTTACCTCAGTTCTGACAGTCACTCTGCCATCCATACCTCTTGTCAAAATTTCTCTACCATATCCCATCCAAAAAGAAGTGTCAAGAGTGTGTGACCTGGATAGCTTCCACTGTGATGGCAAGGACCCAAGGATTACCTTGAAATCACATATTCACTAAACTAATTTGCTTTCTGTTTCAGAGATAATTCATTTTCTGTTCTTATATGTCCTTAATATCCCTAGGAATATATGTTTTATCTCTTATCTTTGGAAACACTTCAGTTACATGGAACAGGAATAAAATGTGAAATGGATTTCTTGGTATAAAAGTTGCTTTTTATAATAAGGATTAATTATGAATAAATATAGTCATATTTTCTAGAAGTTACTGAATGACCTATGCCTGGGAATTATGTATGACTGATCTGTAATGTAATCAAATTCATTTCAAGTATATTTTCATGAAAGAAATTACATTTTCTTTATATTTGTGTGTTTTCTATTACAGCTAAAACTCAAGTTATGGGAGAAATCAAGATTGCCCTGAAAAAGGAAATGAAAACAGATGGAGAGCAGCTAATAGTTGAGATCCTCCAGTGCAGAAATATAACTTACAAATTTAAATCTCCTGATCATTTACCAGGTATCTATTTTATAATGAAAAAGGTTAATATATATTTCACAAAGGACATTTAAGGGTAATAATGTGACAGTAACCATCCAAAAATCAAACAATAAAAATATTGGCCTAATTAAATGGAAAATATAGCTATTATTTGACATTGATATTTAGAGGCACATAGAAAAATACCTACTAAAATTGAAAATGTATTTTATGAGAAATGTGGAATAACTCTAACACTTAAGTTTTCTAATAGTAAATTATAAGATTATAGGTTTCATGCAAAATTCAAGCAAGATATAATTAAAAATTTTAATTCCACAATAAGATGGTAGAAAATTTACTTACTTGCCCAAGCATTATTTTTTGGCATTTTTTTATATATTCATAGGTAAAGACAGACAGAAAGAAAAGAGGTAGATAACATAATAGGAAAAAAAATTTGAACAAGGAGTCAGGGGAAATTGGCGTTTTTAATATTGCCTCTGATGTTGACTAGTTGTGTGACCATGAGTAAGTCATTTTCATTTGACTTCTCAAAATCTCTGTTTTTTGTCTGTAAAATGGGGATAGTGATAGTATTATTTATCTTGCAAGGGTTACTGTGTAGTTGATATGAGAAAATGTACTTTTGCACACTGTACAATATTGTTTTTAAATAATAAATATTTCTTTGTACTATTGGTCAAATATAAAGGTGATGATCTTATAACAAAACAATTTTTATTGGCAGATTTATATGTGAAGCTGTATGTAGTCAACATTTCTACCCAAAAAAGAGTTATCAAGAAAAAGACAAGAGTGTGTAGGCATGATCGGGAACCTTCTTTCAATGAAACATTTAGATTTAGCCTGAGTCCTGCTGGGCATTCTCTTCAGGTAACTCTCTACCATCTCTTTTGTTGTATGCCATTTAAAATAAATTCACCTTTTAATTTTTTATACTTGTTATTATAATTTAAAAATATCTATTGTGTTCTGACAGCCATATTTAAGTAAAGCTTCTTCAAAAAGATAGTCAATCTCAGCAGTCATGTGTACTAAATATTTTACATCTGACTCTGAAAAAAATTATGAAGAAAAATTTTTTAAGTTTAATATACATTAATACTTTCTCTAACATTTACTTAATTCTGACAATCCTCTAAAAGTAATTTAAACCTTGATTTGTAGCATTTACTGATTTCCAAGTTGTAATGTGCATGCTGGAAATTTAACAATCTCCTCTCAAGAGCCACTATAAATTCCAGCATATTCCTGGCCTAATCCCTGTGCAAATGGGCCATAACTTCAGAAACATCATATAGTAAATTAGAGAGTAGGCTGGATGTAGAATCAGAGACCCTCAATTTCAATCATGGCTTTGCCATGTATTGCTTGTGAGAACTTTGGTAAGTTATTTATCCTTTTTCTGGGATTTTATTTATCTTTATGTTACCTAGCTTTTATGTATGCCTAATTTGCTTAACCTGGAGCCCCAACCAAGGGTAGTGTAGACTCCTTTGATTGGCTGCCTGTTGATTTAAAACTGGTGAGACTGACATCCTTTAGTAGTGTTACGTGCTGTGACACCCCATGTGGATGCCATGAACTGAAACTGTGTTAACAAGCTCTGTCTCAGGATTCCATGCTGTGGTGGTTGATAACAGTGGCATCCACAGTGGGAATGATAGCTAGGAGCACAGTGGAAACAATCATCTCACCAGTTTTAGAGATGCTGATAATCAAAGGAGGCTTAACCACTCAAATAGCTGAGTAGGCAAAGGGTTCTATATTAGCCTAACTATTCGTGCTCAAAAGCTAACATATATATATATATATGTAACATATATAATGTACTAGAAGACCTATAGGGTTTTTTTCCTAGCCTTAATTTAAAACCCAGTGATTCAATATTTTTAAAATTAATATTTATTCTATATATGTATGTACACATATACATAAAAATTATAATATTTCTGAGTCAAAAGAGACCCCAGAAATTATCTAGTCTAACCCGTATGTTAAAATTACTCCTATGATAGATGACTCCAATGATGGAATGTAAACTTCTTGAGACTAGAAGTTCTTTTCTTTTCTTTCTTTTCTTTTTTCTTCCTTTCCTTTCCTTCCTTCCTTCTTTCCCTTCCTTCCTTCCTTCCTTCCTTCCTTCCTTCCTTCCTTCCTTCCTTCCTTCACTTTTTTCTCTTCCTTCCTTCCTTCCTTCCTTCCTTTCTTCTTCCATATTTCCTTCCTTCCTTCCTTCACTTTTTTCTCTTCCTTTCTTCCTTTCTTCCTTCCTTCCTTCCTTCCTTCCTTCCTTCCTTCCTTCCCCTTCCTTCCCTTCCTTCCTTCCTTCCTTCCTTCCTTCCTTCCTTCCTTCTTCTTCTTCCTTCCTTCCTTCTTTCCTTTCTTTCTTTCTTTCTTTCTTTCTTTCTTTCTTTCTTTCTTTCTTTCTTTCTTTCTTTCTTTCTTTCTTTCTTTCTTTCTTTCTTTCTTTCTTTCTTTCTTTCTTCTTTCTTTCTTTCTTTCTTCTCTTTCTCTTTCTTTCTCTCTTCTCTCTTCTCTCTCTCTTTCTCTCTTTCTCTCTTCTCTTCTCTCTTTCTCTCTTTCTCCTCTTTCTCCTCTTTCTCTCTCTTCTCTCTTTCTCTCTTTCCTCTCTTTCTCTCTTTCTCTCTTTCTCTCTTTCTCTCTTTCTCTCTCTCTCTCTTTCTCTCTTTCTTTCTCCCTTTCTCTCTTTCTTTCTCTCTTTTTCTCTTTCTTTCTCTCTTTCTCATATTCATAGTTCTTGTTGAGTCGTTTTTAATGCAGGAAAGCAAATAAGGGGAACTAAGTCTCTAAGTCATTTAGAAATAGGTTCATTGGGAGATGACTAGTCTCAAAATAAAGGTGGCCTTCTGATCAAGACCAAAAGACTATAAGACTTATGAGAGGACTTCTTTGATAACCCAAGAAGAATATCACAAATTATGAAATAATCCAAGAGAGTTATAAAAATAGAGAGATGTGCATTGGTTGAAGTCATCAGGAAATACTATCTCATTGGTAGAAGTTACTTGGTAGACAAGGGGGAGCAGAGGAACCTGAACCCTACTTTCTAAGTCTGGTGATGTCAAGGATGATGTATACTAAGGTGACCAGGTAATGAGAAGGTGCCAGGCCCCCAAGTGGGGCAAAAAGGTAAACAGAGTTGAAGGAGTGTCACCAAGCTTCTAACCAAGGTAAAAGCCTCTAGGTTAATGAAGACCCAGTCACAAATTCAAGATAATAATTGCTTAAGGTGTATGATGTAGCAAGTTAAAGGCTAAGGCCTAGGCTAACAATGATTAACCATATTCAAGTAGTTATTTACTTAATTCAAATCCTTAAAACTTATACTAAAATAATGACAACAGTTCTACTAAAATCATCACTTGTGCTAACATTAGTTACCTATCTTAGAATTACAACTTATAATTAACTTGATACTACTGCTAACATTAAAATTTAATACTTATATAAGGGCTAGGGGATTTTTCACTCCCTACTTCCTTTACTTTTTCACATTCATTTCCCATAGAGAGGAAAATGTTTTTAAATTACTTGGCTATCATAAGAGCTTAATAACTATTTTGTTAAATCAATGTGAATGCTAGAGAATAAGATAAATAAAATTTTGACTGTTTTTGTCTTCTAGATTTTGCTTGTCTCCAATGGAGGTAAATTTATGAAAAAGACATTGATTGGTGAGCTTATATCTGGCTTGACAAAGTGGATTTAAGGAAAAGAATAGTGAACTGGCACAAACTCTTGGTCAGTCCTACACAAACACATTGAAAAGCTGTGTCTGCTTAGGCTATAGAATCTTACAGGCCATTATCTTCTATAAGAGCATCAAATCGATTTCATAGATTGATACTATTGTGTTTAACTAGGCTTTCAAGGGAAAAAATAAAAAGACAAGAGGGAAGATTAAATGATGGGTTTGCAACCTTGTAAACTTGCTGTTGATCAAGTCAGCAATGAGCTTTGAGCTCCCAAAGAAAAAGATGTGTGATTTAAGAGGGCTTGTTGATGCTGGACTTCTCATGGTCACCATGGGGAACTCTGAAAAGAAGTTGAGTGCTTAAGGCAGAAGTGCTTACTTGGCACTCCGATGAAGCTAGAAGTGGTGGTTCAAAGATCAATATGGTTTGCAATGTAAAACAATGATGATTTTTTAATGCAAAAGCATCTAGGGTGAATGCAAAGGACTGACTATAAATCTCACTTTCTAAAAGTGTACAACTAGTCCCTCTTCACCTTCAGTTCTCTGATTATTTACTAGGATAAAAGTATACTACAGGAGTAATTCCTCCTGTTTTGTTTGCAGTTTTGGCAGAGGCTTGAATTTCATTTTTTTGGATGAAAACCAAATGCCTTGGACCATGAGCTCAAAGGGATTTCATGGTGTATAGCACCATCATCGAAACCTATTAAATGAAAGCACATTTTTGGTATAGGTTGTCATGATCTATACTGAAGATAACCCAGGATAGAACTTGAGTGGAATATTGAAAAGGAATATACCATTTATTGTATGAATAAAGCTGCTGTCCTGGAAGACTAGACATGGATGACTTGGCAGGGAAGAATTTTGCCTCAAAAATAATAGTCCCAGGGATCTATCAAAAATGCAAAAAGATTCTTTATTTTCCCATAATTTAGCCTTTGAGGAAGACTATCTGAATCATATCGGCTATATGTACCAAAGGACCTAGATTTAACTTGTATGAGCTAGGAAGCATGAAAGCCTATTCTGTGTGGAACTTCAAATAAACTCATTATCCTATGTATTTAATTTCTTTGGAGTGACATATTAGGAGACAAAAATATTTTCCCTCAAATAAATTTTATAATAGTCTCTTAGTTGTGGATAATTAGACTGGGATGAGTTCTTACTCTTATGCAATTAAATCTTTTTAAAAATAAATGTATATATAGCATGAAAATCCTTACACCCAAGGCCCATCTTTCTATTGTTCTTCTGCTTCATTAATCCCTACCTGCATACTTCATCTTGGTCAAATTCATAACTGGGGTCCTTGGAAATTGCATACTATAACTATTCCAAACACCAAATTAAAAAAATCTATTTGATTAAGAATTTTGACACCATAAGATAATTAATTTTTTAAAATATTGAACAAATGGTTGAAACCCAAGATATTTAAATGGGATTATCTTCATCATGTACCAAAAGTTATTAATGAGAAACTCACAAGGGTAATAGTACAACTGAGTAGTAATGGCCTAGAAGTATATTTCAGGAAACCAAGGTTTTTGTCTGGTCTCTGACAATGACTCCCTATCTAATCTTCACTCAATCATTAAATTTCTCTTTGTGAGCATGTCATCTGTAAAATGGGTATGATAATAACTTCTCTACTTAACTCAGAGGGTTGTAGTTGGGATAAAAATAGGTCACATACTTGAAAGCACTTTACACAGTGTAAAGCAGTATAAAAATGAAAGGAGTAAGGGTTAAGTATGTTCAGTCTCTCAATCGAAGAGAGGAAAATAAATTTCTTATTCCCCTATATAACATCTTCACATTGGCACAAAAAAAATCAGTTCCAAATATAATTTTTCACATAGTACGGAAAAACTTCTCCAACAGTATTTAATTTTCTTTTACCCTTTTTTTTTAAAGGCTAAGTGAAGAGAAAATATACACAAATAGACAGGGTATGCAAAGTTGAAGCCAAATTAACAAATTCATTGTTAAATCTCTTATTCCACTTTCATTTTCCCCCAAAAGGAAAATTTAAGGGTTAAGCAACTCAGTCTAAATTTGTTGATTTAAAATTGTGGGTAAAATCTAGACTAAATATTCCACCAGGTAGAAGAGATAGTACAGTTCTCACAGTGGAAGCTTTAACTTTGAATATTCTGGCTTTTTCATCTGATTAGGCATTTCAAATGTATCTTTCTCTGTAGTTAGTGTTAACTAGAGGTCTTGTTCCTGCCTGGACTATTAAAATAACTAGAAACCATTAGCTGGCAACAGACCTTATTTGCATAGATATAAAAATGATTTGATGTCCAGCTGTCCTCCAGCCCCACTTAGTAAATTGTCATAGCTTCTGTACTCCAAACAACCCCTCCATCCCAGCCCCCAGCAAAAAAAAAAATCCTACCTTTCATAATCATTGAAATAGGGATAAGATGAGGGCATTTGGAAGATCAAACAAATGACAATTTTGATTTTGCAAGAATTTTATTTTTTGGAGACAGCAAAGTCCTGTTGATGGTTGCAATGGAAAATTTGGGAGAAATGAACGTGATATAGGAGACCATAATCAACACTCTTCATTTGGGAAAAGTGGTCCAATAAGCCTTTAATTTGACAAAATGTCACTTGCCCTTAAAGTTAAAGTGTTTAATGGGACCTGGGTTAACTTTGGCACTCTCCTATAACCCCTGGTATAATCCATTCATCTTTAATACTTGGTTCCCATGAATATGAGATGACCAGTCACTCACCTTCAAAATGCAATTTCCTTAAGGCCAATAAAATAGTAGATATAGCCAAACAAAGGATTGTCCCTTAATCCTGATCTGATTAAACATATTAAAATTATTTTCATTTTTGGTGGCTCCCAAATTCCTGGAGACTATTAACAATTAGGTCATTTACTACATTCAATGGCAGGACTCATTTTATATGGGTCGATGCCAGCGTCCATTCAGAGGGTATATGATGCTTCCCAAGAGTGCCAAAGTAGCATCTGACCAAAATCCTTAGGTTGTTCTGGAATTATTCTATGCAACATTGATTTATATGTGAATGCATTTCTTCTGAATGATGATAACAACTCTTCATAAAACAGAAAAATTTCATTTTAAAATTTAAAGCAGGGCTCTTGGTACTTTTACTTTTTTGTATATATCACAGCATGGTTTTCCAATTTTACTTCCTTATTCCTTCACTGGCTTCTTGGTGGCTATAGAGCTTGTGATCTCTGATTAACTGATTTTTTATTAGCCTAATTAACATACTTCTACAACATTTATCTAAATATGTACATCTTTCAAGTTCTCAAATGAACTTTGATTTTTCCCACAAATACATGGAGTCATCAAATATTGAGATAGTTCCTTGTTTTAAGACCTGGTGCAATGAAAACATGCTGAAATCTGAGCAAAAGCACAGTGTGAGTGTTTACAAAAGAAAAGGCTTCATAATATAGTCTTTACAAATATGGATGGAGAGAGAAGCAGGACATTACTATAAATATACTGGTTATTTACCATTTCAGTTCAAAGAGGCCGGATCCAGGAGCAGAATAAAGGGATATAGGGTCTGATTCTTAATATTATCCATATTTTACATTGAACTAACTTATTAATCAAATCCATATTTCAAGACATAATTGGAGTAAGTTTTGTAGATCACATATACACATATTGAAATGGTCATTTTGTGGGAATATTGTAGCTGGTAACCAGCTGATATGGATTCTTACTATAGGAGTGATGGTGGTAGTGGGAGTGGTGGCAGTAGTTGGAAATACAAGTAAGCATCTATACTATAAAAAAGCTATTGTGCCCAATTTAATAGAAATTATTTGATCAATGTTTAGTTTCATGAAGATATCATAAAGATGTTTATAGTATTTTTTTATTATTTAAATCATACTTAATATTTTGAAGGACTTATTTTCATTGCTACCTTGTCTATTATCCCAAATTCTGTCTACTATACCTATACATGTACATACATCTATGTCTGACAGAAATGAATTGAATTGATATGACTGAAATCAGAATTGAGGAGAGTACACTCCATGAATATAAATCATATGATCCAGTTGTTTCTTTCAAATTATTAATTGCCTTTGCTGAAAGACTAGAGTGAATGAGTAAAATGGATAATGTTCGAGTTAGAAAATACATTTTAATGTTTTCTGTATATTCCATTTTATTTATTTAAAAATATTTCCTGGGGAACTCGAAATCATTTTAAAAATCCTTAAATAATAATAATAATAATAATAGGTGGTTTGAGAGAGCAGTTTCTTAATTTGTTACACTGTATATAACTATACATTTTGTAAAACAGATCAGTTTGGATTATTAATTTCATCCAGCATTCAGCATGTGAAAATGAGTATTATTTGACTGTGTCTGTATATTTGTTCAGTGATGTGCTCAGGTGCTACCATGACAAATAGCGTGTGTGCTAATATCTTATCAAACAAGAATTTAAAAAAGCATACAGCATTACAGCTGTCCATACATTTTTAAAAATTAAAATAAAATATCCTTTAAAAATGTCATGTTTCTAAATTGAATGTTGCATGTAATGGTGGTGATTTGATAATCTTTTCTTTTTTTAAATTTTCTTGAGATCTCTCTGGAAGACAACAAAAACAAGATCAAAAAGCCTTGTTCTAAAAGTTGTATAAATTGAAATAAAAATGTATGAGAATTGTACACATACAATGCTTGTAAATGTCTCAGTTTTCGCTCTATGTAAAAATTCATGTCATGGTTTTGTGGTTGTATACAGGATGTATCTTGAGAATTTATGCAAGTTGTGTTATATAAAGGCTGTTCCCCCAGTCTAACAAATAAATACTGAAAACATCAACTTTGTTGTTACTCATCATTGCATTTAAATGAAAATCTTACTTAAAAGTGTTATGATGGAGCCTAAGGCTCTGTGTAGTTTAGGTACAAATCCTATCTTTAATGCATAAATCAATGTGGTCTTATATTCTTATTTACCTTTTCCCACATTTCTTCAATGAACTCATTCCATAGTAGCTTCTTTGGCGAAAGTCCTAGATTAAAAAAATCTTTTTTAATTTTTTGAATTTGTTAACATTAGCATTTCCACATTTAAAGAAAACAAAAAAGAGAACCACATTTGAAATTGTGAATCTCCATTACATGTAACTTTCAAGGCATACATTTCAAATTTAGCATGGTAGTTCTAACATAGTTTTTCTTGTTTGGACCACATTCTTCATATTCTTTTTCTCTCATTTTATTTTAAAATTATTCATCAATGCCCTCTCTTTTAAGAGCTGGGCTTAGAGACTGAAAATATCTCACCTTAGAAATTCAAATGGAGAATTCACTTTACTATTTCATGGATTAAAACCTCACACATACAGTCTTTCTCTCTGTCTCTATATATCCTCAAGATGAAATCTAAATCTAAATCTAAATCTAAAAATTAAGATAAAAATAAAACTAGACTTGTAATTATTCTTGTCCTTAGATAACTACATACACACATACACATATTATACACATACATACGTGTATATATATATATATACACACATACATGTGTGGGTATCAGTTTTGCTACAGACCTGTAAAAATTTGTGAGTGAGGAGAACTCACCCTCCCCTGCAATGCATATTCTTGTAGGGTTGTATAAACCATTGAGAAGTAAAGTGATTTTAAGGGAGTCACAGAAAGTTCCAGAATCAAGATTTGAACTCACATTTTGATGGATTATAGTCTAATACTCTATTCATTATGCAATCTAGCATTCATTGGTTTTGTTCTCTTTTCCTTTTATTCCCAAATTATTGTAATTTAAAAGTTGGTTATGTTTACAAAATACATTGGAGAGACCAGTCTTCCAAGGATCTCAGGGGAAATGTATAATTGAAAATCTGTTACCCTAAAAAAAAGAATTATATTTCCCAGGAGCCCACTGACTTCCTGTCCTTACATACTTCCTGTAGCCAGGGGATATTAGACGGGAGGGTTCTGCCCTCTTTGGTGTCTTGGCTCTGTGGTGGTGAGTGGGATTTTCAACAGGTTGATTAGTCATGGGCACATGGTCTTTATTTTGTATCCCTCTTATTCCTTTATTTCTAATGATCATTAATAAATCCCTAAAAAATAACATTTTTATTATTTGAGATTTAATTTTAACTTTTATAGTCATATTGCCTCTCTCACTGTCTTATTAGATGATTTGAGATCCTCTAAGCTTTGCCAAGTGTTTTGTATACATTATCACCTCAGTTTCTCACAGGGGTTTTATCAAATCTAAATAAATTAGCATTTATTTTATGATTGCATCAGTTCCTTTTTTGTGTGTAAATCCTATGAGATCAGGAACTATATATTTGTATCACCTTGTCCCTAGCCTATTTTTTTCTGACTTAAAAGGGTAATATATATATATATATATATGTATATACATATATATAAAATGAAATTTAAGATGTTCAATAAGAACCAGTAAATGTGAATATCACCTATTAATATTCAGTATCATAATTTGAACTTATCCCCCATCTTGGGTTATGTGTGTGTAGTTGCATATGTAAATGTGTAGGTGTATATATGTGTTTCTCTATAAAATATATGAATATCTGTATATTTACATATATTACATATATATTTCAGTTATTTTTCAATTGTGTCCAACTGTTTGTGATCCCTTATGAGGTGTTATTGGCAAAGATACTAGAGTGTTTGCCATTTCCTTCTCTAGTTTATTTTACAGTTGAAGAAACTGAGTCAAACAGGATTAAGTGACTTCCCCAGGGCCAAACAATCAATACATGTCTGAGGCTATATTTGGACTCATGAAGATGAGTCATCCTAACTACAGTTCTGGCACTGTATCAAATGTACCACAGAGCATTCTAGGTAGATAGATAGATACATGCATACATAGATTTATACATAGGTACATATATACCTACTTATACACACACACATATAAAGAGAGAGATACGTAGATAAATACTTTGATTCATAGATACCTACACTTGTATACATCAATACTTAAATATCCATACACATATCCATCTATATATTGAGAGAGATACTTATGTATATATGTCTGGTAACTGGAAACAGGCTAACAAAGAATTACCAACTAAATCAATGAATTTCTAACTAGAAAAAAGTGTTGTGAGAAAATACATATTCAAAGCTGCTTAAAAGAGCTATTTTGAGTAGTTTACATAATTTAATTGACATCCATATTATTTATTCCTTCCTTCATTCATTGAATTGGTTTCCTGAATGGTTATTACAGTGGAGGCCCTGTTTAACCAACAAAAGTAAATAAGGCAATGTCTATAGCCTCCAGGAGTTTATAAAATAAAGAAGGTACAAAGATCTATGCAATATGAAATAATGAGAAAAGAGAAACAATAGTTGTACAGAGTGCAACTGGAATTCAGAAGAGAAAATTCTCTTTCAGCTGGGGTGATCAGAGAGGATGGCCTGAAAGAAGTGATTTGACTTAGATCTTGAAGGACAAGAAAGATTTTGAAAGGAAACCTTAATTTGTTTCTTAGGGACAACTAAGTAATAGTTGAACTTGTGGTAGACCCCTTGTTCTGCTCAGTCCTATTCAAAACATGTTTGCTGCTTAACATATATACATATAGTGATCCCTCACCTATCATGGGAGTAATGTTCCAGAGACCCCCACAATAGGTGAAAATCTCCCAAGTAGCAGCATTATTTTAATTTAATTTTATTATATATATATATATATATATATATATATATATATTTAAGGCTTTATAAAACCTTCCCACTCTCCTATAAACCTTTTCAACATTCTTATTAACCTTTCCCACACCCTTATAAATACTTCATATGCACTTAAACACATTATGAACATATGGGCACAGTGCAGGAGAGTAAATAGATCAATGCTACAGTCACTGACCCGATCAATGCCCAGGATACAGAACAAAGCACTGTGGCAGCCAATAGTGAGTGTGCTCTGTACAACTTCACATTGCCAAATTCTCACAAGTGGTAGGGGCATACTGCATTTCCATTGTGTACAGTATGGTATTCATTTGTACAATCCTTTGATATAGCTAAACTCTGTGATATGGAATTTTATATATATATATATATATATATATATGTATATATATGTGTGTGTGTGTGTGTGTGTGTGTGTATTAAAAACCACAATACAGTGAAGCAATGATAAGACAACTGTGATATACTGAGGGATGACTATATATGCATGTCATATATATATATATATATATATATAGATAGAGAGAGAGAGAGAGAGAGAGAGAGAGAGACTCTTTTGACATCTATACCTATCACTGAATGATGTCTTTTGATCTTTTGATTCTTGCATAAACTGGATTTTTTTCATAAAAGTTTATTATAAATTGGATTTAAATGAGGCAGAGTTTTAAAAAGTCAGTGGCTTCACTCTCTCCTATAGTCATTAAAGTTCAGTGGCAAGAAAAGTCAAGATAAATGTTGAAGGCTTGGGATACAGTGGATGACATTGGCTTCTTCAATCACTAGCCCAACTCTAAGCTCTCCACAGTGCCTGCTTCATGGCCACTGGACAAAATGTTCTCTTTCACCCCTTCTTCTGGTTTCATGTCTTCACAATCCTGGGGTAGGCACCTCTCCAACTTAGGGCCAGGTTTTGAACCTCTCAGTTACCTTCAGCCTGATTTAGTTCTGCTACCAAGATATTTTTATGATGTTGTGGCTATTGTGTATGCTACAGCTCCTTGGAGCCACAGATGAAAACAAAGGAGCTCAACAAATGCTTTTCCATTGCCATTCATTCATTCACTGATCTAATCATTCATTCTCAGCTTTTTTTCCTCATTTTAAGATGATGATAATTATATTGAATTTATTCTTCCCAACCACATATTAAGGTAGGTAGGATATCAAGCATATCACTCTTTTACTGATGCGAAGCAGAGGTCAAGAGATTTCTTCATAACAAAAACCAGTGCTATTTTTCAATCAGAATTCAAATCCAGGTTTGTAACTCTCCTAGCCCACTACCTTTTCTACCATCCCATTCTTCATGCTAAGTGAATGAATACTTGGATAAAAAAATAATAGCTAGGGCTTTTATAAAATTGGAAATTCAAATAAATGTGATTTATAAATACAACTTTTTAAATACCTGCTTTCTTTAATCATGATTGATTCTGAAGAGTGTTTGTGATTTAGAAGGAAAATTAATGGAAGAATAACATATCTAAGTGTAATAGCTACAGAGAGAAATGGAAGAGTTTCACAAGATCTAACAATTTAGAGGAAGAGAAAGCTAATGTTATCACTCCTATTAAAGTAGGAAGAGAACATTAATGAGGCAGTGCTGGGAAGATGATATGGACTCTTAGTCTGAAAAGGAAATGGCAACCAGAATGGATTTTTTGGCACTCAAATATCCAGAGCCATTTTAAAGTAATATAAGTAAATCCTGTTGTTGCAAATCAGGTGGAGGGTGGGAAATAGTCATGAAAATCTCTCTCCCAGAAAGGTAATTAGCAGGTAGAGAAAAATATCAAAAGGTGAAACAGGTTAATTGGTTTTCAAATAAAGTCTTTATTACTACATCTGTGAGCTAATAGTTTTGATGAATAAATAATTTGGTATTTAGCAGTTTTCAAAATCCTACCTCTATTCTGAATTTACTTATTTTAGCAATAGTAAAGCAAATCTTTTTCCCCATTAGCAACTTTAAAAAAATCAATAGTAAGGAAACCACAGGGGCTCATGGAACAGATCCAACAGGCAATAAATACTACATCCCATCCTCTTCCCTGTGCCACAGTTCTGAAACCTTCTTAGAGCATGTTTGTAATTGCCATCTGTTTCACTAGTCAGGTAGAGGGAGAAAGTCAACTCGGGACAATTAGAGAATAAGACAGTCACTCTACCACTAAAAAGGCAGAGCTCAGAGAAATAAAGGTAGTCCCCACAAATATAGGTAAGCAAGGAGACTAGGAAGAATTTAAACTCAGGGACAATTAACCAGACAAGGGGTCCATGTATACAAAGAGGGAATCTTACAGACCCTCCTGGCTTTCATGAATGACTAACAATTTGGACAAATTACTGTCATCTCCTTGCAACAAGTATTCAGACCACTGATGTTCAAACAGGGCCCTGGATAGATTTATGCAATGAATCTCTTCTAAGCCTACTGAGACCTCCAGAAATGGTAGCACAATTAGAGATCCAGAAATTCTCCCATCTCCCCAAAACAGCATACATAATGCTATACTTTAACAACCAAGAAATGCTGCTGGACATCTGTCTGATCTTGTCGAAGAATAAGGAGAAGGGACAGTCAATCTCATCCTCAGTGAGTATGAACTCCATAGAACTTCAGAGAAATCTGGGAAGAACAATGAGCTTCTAATGGTTTTTGGAAGACTAACTAATTTGGTTCCACATCCCTCTCCTCCTTGTGAGCAACAATGCTCCTTTCATTAGTCCAATAATTTAGTCTGTGTGGATTTAGATAATTATTCTCATATATCAACTTCTGTCCAAAGGGAGAACTCTACCATCTTCCCTTCTCTAGTACATGGCTTGACGGTATATCATTAGCGGAAGTACCCACAGAAGTGAAATGAATGAAATCAATATTTCTATATATGTATATGCATATAGATGTGTGTATGTGCATGTATACCTATATATAATATTGAAAAATTTGAATGAAATATTTAAATTAAATGAAGCACTTAAAATATATAAACACACTCTCTCACATACACACACACATATATATAGTAGGACCATGTTTTACTAGAATAATACTTTCTAAGATGCTTCACATAAGTTTAAAATAGACTAGAAAAAGAGCAAATTAAAAATCCCCAATTAAAGACAAAGTTGGAAATCCTAAAGATTAAATGAAAAATTAATATAATTAAAAGAGAAACATTGAACAAATAAGAGCATAAATTGTTTTTTATGAGAAAAACAAATAAGATATTTGAGCATTGGATAATTTGATTAAAACAAAGAAAGAAGAAAATCACATAATCAGTATCAAAAATGAAAAGAGTGAATTCACTACCAATGAAAAGGAAATTAAAAGCAATCACTAGGATCTATTTTACTCAATTATATGCCAAGAAATCTGACAATCTAAATGCAATGGATGAATATTTACAAAAATATAAATTGCCTAGATTAACAAAAAAGGAAATAGGATACCTAAATAATCCCATATCAGAAAAAGAAATTGGACAAATCATCAATGGAAACTGTAAGAAAAAATCCCGAGGGCCAGATCAATTCACAAGTGAATTCTATCGAATATTTAAAGAACAATTAATTCCAAAACTATATAAGCTGTTTGGGAAAATAGGCAGAGAAGGAATCTTACCAAATTATTTTATAGCACAAATACTGTTACCTAAGCCAGGAAGAGCAAAACAGGGAAAGGAGATTATATTTAAATTTCATTAATGAAAATAGATGCAAAAAATTTAAATAAGATACTAGCAAGGAGATTATGGCAATATATCACAAGGATCAATCACTATGACCAGGTGGGATTTAGAACAGAAATGTAAGGCTGGTTTAATATTAGGAAAACTGTAAACATAACTGAGCAAAGTTTTGGTGACGCTTGCTTAGTTATGGTTACAACTAAGAAAAATATCTTAAATATCAACATTTTGTGAAACACAATATGTGGAAAATGCATTTTTTTGCATGATGCCATTTGATTTTTAAAAGGCAAAAAAAGAATACTTCAAATGAGTTGTGAATTCTATCTCAACAATTAGCAGAAAGGTTTTCCAAGTTAAAAGGAACTTTAAAGATGAAGTCAAGCAGAGCTCATTACTTACACATGAAGAACTAGTTCCAGGAAACTTAAAATAAACTCCCCCCAAAGTATAACTTAGTGGGGGAACTCAGTCTTTTATTCAGACTTCTGAGTTTCACTATTCTTTGTTCTACATAAAGATGACTTTTACTGGGGATTGACTTCCCACTGACTTACTTTTTTGAGGAATGGATGAATATGTGCATGATAATAGGCTGGTGGTACTTGAACTTCTTCCTCCTATACTTTGGAAGACCATCTTATATAATTAACTGAGACTCAGAGATGTTAAATGGCTCTTACTTGATCACATCTGGCATCAAAGGCAGGATTTGAACCCCAACTTCAACACTGTATCTACCACCTTATTTTAGGATGTGAAGTACAAATTAACCTCACTTGTTTGACTTACTACCTGAAATTAGTCTTTTCTAACAGAGCAGGTAATCAAGATGGAACATGAACAAGAAATCAACAACAATTTATCTGAAGGAGAACTTATCCATCATTCTAAATTGTTACTTATCATATTTTATGTTTTTTCTTGTGTAAGTCACCACTGAAAATATCTTCTTACTTTGTTTTTATCTTTTTTTTTCTTTTTCAAAATCATTTGCTTTGTATATCACCATCATTTCCCAGCAGAGGTAAAGGGTATGTGAAGAGAGAACAATGTTAAGGATCCTGGAGAATAACAACACAGCTAAATGCAAAAACCAAAAGAATAGATTTGCTTAATGTTTGTTTAATGTTGACCCTGTAGGATCCAACAGAATGGAGATTGATTTTTTTTGGTTGCTGTCTAAAAATGAAATAAATGAATTAGAATACCTCAAAAAGTCATTAGCAAAGTGGGGAGAAATCTACGTACATGGCTTTGCTATATATTGTTTTCAGAATATTCTTTTGAAGTTATTTGATTCTACTCTGAATGTTTTAGCCTATTTACACCTTTGGATGAGTTTCTAGAATAGATGACTGTGAAAAGTCTCAGCAGCTGAAATGACCTACCATTAAGGCTGCTGCTAATTACATGTGGACATATTCCCACTTCTGAATTTAAGTAGATTCCTGTTTATGTATGCGTCCTTGATATACTAAAAATTTCATGAGGTACTATTACAATGTGTGTCTGCATTTAAACATGAGATTTTCAAGTAATGTCAAGGAACTACTGACATGAGCTAGGTACTTGAAAATGCAAGACTGATAACAATGAATACAAATCAGGATATTACAGAATTTCCTCAAATTTTCATAAAAACCGCAGAAAACTAAGACACTTAACATAATTCCATCATTCATGGTCTCTCTTTGCATCTTCTATGTCTTCTTTACTGTCACTAGCTTAGAGTTGGTACTGTCTCATTGGGGTAAAAAAGATGGGTCATATTCTTTGTAACCAAAATCCTCAATATCAAGGCTTGAATTGTCCTATTTAACACAGAGAAGTCTAAGTATTGCTGGTAGGATTATAACATGATGATGAAACCAATGGGAAATATACTTTGGTGTTAGTGTTTAAAAAAGACAACTTAATGAAAAAAATTGTCAATTCATTCGGCAATTATTGACTGACTATAAGAATTTTTTTCTTGTAATTTCATTAATAAGGAACAGGTGAGGGGTTGAACCATTCTACCTCACCCACCAATTAATCTAGTTTTTATAAATTTTGAATTTACAAATGAGGAAACTAAGGCAAACAGTGTTAATAGACTAGCCCAGGGTCACATAGGAGTAAGTGTCCAAGATAATATTTGAGCTCAGGAAGAGGAGAGTCTTCTTGACTCCAGACCTGACACTCTAACCTCTGTGCCAACAGAGGTAGGGTTTGAACCAGTTTTTTCTAACTCCAAAACTAAGAGTGCCATTTTCAATAAAGGTAACTGGAGGTAACTTTGGAAATATTAAAAGCTAACTGTAAACTTTTTGCTGTTGTTGCTAACTAATTCCAGTGGAGAAAAGAATTAGAATCATAGGATTCAGCTTCCTTCTTATAAAATCAGAGTTGATTAACTAATCTCAATGTCTCATTCCCATTCTTTGTCTCTGGTCCTAAGATAAAAAGCAGAGATCTATTCAATCAAGAAAAGAAAAGAAATTTCATGCAACAGTCTGAATGGCAAAAGAGAAACTCATATAGATTTCTTCTATTATTCTTATCATTATAGCATTAGTTATATTACATGTATATAATATATATATATTTATAGTATTAGTTATCCTTACTCAGTCCTTTTTGAGAGAATATTACAACTAAAGGTAAGATAGTTTTAGCTTAGCAGCAAAGGAAAATATGTAAAAGTGCAACGTGACACTTCTTAAAGTCTAAGGTCATTCACTACCTTGAGAGTGGAAGATACAGGAACATTTTTTTGTACCAAGTAGGTACTTTTGTCTGAGTTCACATCTTGCTACAACTTTTGAAATTAGAAGAGGACACTGGGAAAGAGATAGGGTGAAGAACCACCTTGGTTGACTATCTGGGGTGAGGAGAAAAAGGGGAGGCACAGGCTCCATGCCAGAAGTTGGAATAAAGGCCAGGATTGCTTCAGTTGCCTCTGTGACTGTCCAGGCAGAAAATTGAATAAATGTCCAGAACCATCATTTTGCAAGTAGATGACTGAGAAGATTGAGGCATGGTGATGATGACAGCAGTTGGACATGGAAAGGTATAGAGAGAAACACACAAACCAAGTTTCTTAGTTTCTTCCTCCTCTGGACCTGGTCACTCACTACAGGTCCCTAGGTAAACTGCTCAACTGACTTCCTGGTTCACCTTTCCTCTGAAGAGGAAGAAAGTTAAGAAGGATAAGCCTATTCTGTTTCTCACCACCAATAAAGAAATGACTAACATTCTAAACGGTTTCCCACTTATTTGCCAACTTTTTTATTATTTGGGAATTAATTCCTATTTATATCTAATAAAACTAGTGGATACTTATTCAAATTTGCCTATTTGTTCATTTTCTGGAGTGAGTAATGACTGCTACTGTGTAAGATTTGTAAAAAGACGTAGCTTTGTCTTTAAAGAGATGAGACATTTTTTTTCTTCAGCAGAAGCTAGAAACAGGAGAGGCAAGAATCCACTGGAGAAATACAACATGCAAATCATCATTACCCCCATAGAACCAGTAGCTTATACTTAAATGAATAGCATGTTATACATAAAACTTGTTATTATTCTACCCAGTTTTGTCACCATATTTGCATACGATGATACAATAATTTTATATATTGGCTCTTAGCCAAGCTGCTTTGACATGTGGGGTCCAACCCTTGACATTCAGGAGCTTCTTTTGCTTTCCCTTCCTTACCTTTTCTACTTTCTTCACACATAACACCTCATTTATAGGTGTGGAGAGTGACAGAGCTGTCTTACACAAGGGAACTCATGTTTCTAGCTTTTTGATAAGTGTTATCTCTACATGTTTGTTGCTTCTACTAGATGTTAGACACAATTAGGCAAATATGAAAAACTCCCTTCCATCAGACACATTCTGTTACAGAGCTAGCAAGTACCTTAAGTGAAATAACATGTTTATTTGAGTCAGAAGAGAACGATGAATAAGGCTGAAAAATAAAGCAGTAGAATCATTCTCAGACACCCCTAAGCACAGATGGGTACAACCTCCTACTTACATGCCTGATGGAAAAAGGCTTAGGTTTTAGTGATTTCTGCCTTGGTCTCAGGAGGCGACATAAAAACTCCCTCAGAGTAGGACTTGCTCAGTCACAGGAAGGGTGCTGCTTGTGGCTTCCGTGTCCAGTTGGACCCTGGGCTTTGCTCTTCAGCTCATGACATCAAGCTGTTTGATTTCAGTTGCATGCTCCCATAGCTCCTAAGACCTCTCCTTGTTCTGTGGGTCTTACTAACAAGCAAAAACTGCTGGCACATGGGACATACAAACATATGGTGTTATTTTAGATGTCTCCTTCTCCTTCCGTGATGAAATGCCACCTCACCTTCAACCCCCTAGGAAAGTCTCATGGGATTTTAGGCCTGGGAGTTCCAGATTCCTCCACATATTGGTAAGCCTGAGGTTCTTGGGAAATGTAGTCCCTTCAATCATCATCCCCCTATTAGAGAAATAAGTAAAGCCAGAGTATAAATGAGTGAGTTTTTTAATAGATTCAAATGAAAATATTCTTCAATCAAATATTCTATTATGTGGCACATATATTATTAGGTGGGGCATTCACCAATATTTAGCCATTTCAGCCTCAGAGAGATAAATGACTCGTCATCTTTTCCTCCTAAGAGAGAGCAGAAGAATTAAGAGAAATTTAATGGGAAGACTGACATCAGAGAAAGGAGAAGTTAAAAGAATGGTTGTGGGAAGCCCTGAGGGTATATGACTGTTGGAATGGGGATGTGGTAGGGAAGAAGGACTGCCACTTGACCCTTACCGCACCTTACCTAGAACTGGGAATAAAAGCAACTGAGCTTCTAGTTCACCAAAATAACAAAGATTTCTGACTTAGTAGAAAGGATGTCAGACAAAGCTAAAACAGGAAACCATAATGCTGTGAATAGACTTGATGAACATCATACCATTTACCAAGGATAAAATCAAAAGGGATACATGACTCAGACATAAAGGCAAATATCATAAAAAATTAGAATAGGGAACATATTGCCTATCATATTTATCAATCAAATAAAAATTTATTAATAAACAAGAGATAGAAAGCAGTGAGAGATGTAAAATGGACAATTTTGAATATGTTAAATTTAAAAGATTTTCTACAAATAAAACTGATGTAGCCAAGATTAGAAGGAAAGCAGTAAATTTGGGGGAAATTGTAGACAATTTCTTAGATGGAGGTCTCATATCTAAAATATATAGAGAACTTTGTCAAAAGTTTAAGAACATGAGCCATTCCCCATTTGACAAATGGGCAAATATATGAACAGTTTTGATATAAAAAAATCAAAGCTATATATACATATATAGCTATATAAAAAGATCTAAATCATTATTGATTAGATAAATAAAATCAAAATAATTCTGAGATATCTCAAACCTTCCTGATTGGATAAAATGATAAAAAGTTTGGAGGGGTTTGGGAAAAATTGGGACATTAATACACTGTTGATGAAACTGTAAACTGATCCAATCATTTGTTGGATTCCAACAATCTGGAATTACGCTCAAACAGTTAAAACATTGTTTATACATTCTGGTCCATTAATACCATTATTAGATTTATTTCCCAAGTTGATCAGGGAAAAAAAGAAAATAACTTCCTTTTGTTAAAATATGTATAGCTATTTGTGGTTGCAAAGAACTGGAAATTGAAGGGATGTCTATCAGTTGAGGACTAGCTAAACAAGTTGTGGCATATGTTTGAGATAGAATACTACTGTAATATAAGAAATTATAAGCAGGTTAATTAAAAATATGGAAAAAACTAATGAAATTATGAAGAGAGATATGAGAAAAATAAATAGAACATAATATATTACAATAGAAATGTTGTTTGAAGAATGACTTGTGTATGTCCACCACCAAAGAAAGAAGTTACAAATAGAAATGACGGAGGTGGATAGTAGACAGTGAGGGGCTGTAATGGAAATAGTACCTTGTTATATATTCTGAAATCTTGTATTTCTTACTAGTTAACTACTTTTGTATTACCTGATTGAGTTGACATTAAAAGTTATCTGTTCCCCAAGTTGAATGTGAGTGAATTGATCAAGGGGAGACCTTTTGGTCTCAAGTAGTGTAGGGGGGACAAGAGGGATAAGAGTGAATTGGGGAGAGCAACTTTAGCTAAGGAGGGAAGGCAGAAGGGGGAAAATCTTCAAACCCAGTCTCCTCTCTGTGAGCCAACCAGTTACATCTGCTGACTCCTCCGAACACCACTTTGAGAAGAGGTTAATCCTCTCTTTCCCCCTCTCCATACTGAAAGGCCAAGCTTCCCTCAGGGTACAAAACTTCTCTCTTTTATCTTTTTTAAGACAATATATATCCATATCCATATTCATATTTTTGGGAATCTATGGATTTCAATTTAAAAAACACCAGGGAATGAGCTAAGCAGCACCCATCTAATGGGGAAGAGGTTTGGTAAGGAGCAACTCTCTCAAAGCCCCTGTGAGAAGTTTATTCTAGCTCAAATTTCCCTTTTTATTATTCTTCTTTATATCAGGTTGAAATAAACTCTTCTCTGATGAGGATTCTTTTACATTTTATTAAAGAGCTGTGTATACTTTTTTCTTCCCCTTTCTCTTTTTATATGGCCAGTCAAAATAGATATTCCATAAGAGTTGCTATAAAATTGTCCTCATTTTGGGGAAATGGGTGTGTAATTTATTTTACTGAGAACATTAATGTCATCAAATATTCCTTCCAAAGTATCCATGTACCTGTCCTTTATTCTTTTTCTCCTCTATCACTCAAATTGCTTCAACTCACACCTTCCTTACTTCTCACAAACATGTACAAATCTTACTATATTAAAAACATTTTTCACTGAGTCAGTTGCTACTTCTAGCTAACCTACTATTGTTTTTTTTTCTTCTCTTATAGCCCAATTTGTAGTTTTTACATTTCAGCTTCCATGTAACTCAGGGCTTAAGCACATCTATTTAAGACTCTGCTCATTATAGTATGAGATTTCCATGATGCCTCTACTACAGGCCTACATAAGACCTACAATTGGTGAGAACTTGGGAGAGAAGAGAGATAGTAATTCTGATTTTCAGTATCAAGAGAAGGAAAAAAAAATTTCCAACTTATTTTTATGGAGAGGTCCATGAAGAAAAAAGAGGATCTTTCAAAAGAAATGAACATGTAGAATAACTGATACACTGATCATGTCCCTCTTCTCATATAGTTTCCCATACTAGGTATTCTACAGAATTTGCCCTGAAGTAAAGTAAGGGACTATTATAGTTGAACTAAGATATTTCTCTCACAGTGGGAAAGTTCATTCATTCAATGTATTATCTAATTTATTCTAATCTCTCTATATACATATTTTTCTAGTTTCTATATGCTATGAATTTGGATAAATTAGTTTATTTACTATTCACTATGTGTGATGGTTGTAAGGTAACTGGATTTAGTGAGAAGAGTCAAGCCTATGGATATATATGAAATAGGCAATTATTTCCTCCTTAAAAACCATAATAAATGGTAATAAAGCTTGAATCAAAAAAAATTCTTCCTAGACTAACCAAAGCTAGGAGTGAAGTAGTTATAATTTTAGCACCCCCTATTATTAGAGCAGAGTGACTAGCCTTGTAACCCCAATCTCTTATTCTCCGCTTGACATGAATCAAAATCTCCCATGGAGAAATATTTGTAGAAGAGATTAGGGATCTTCCTGCCTACTGTAAAGCTATATCTAAACAAACCCTTAATCCACAGGGCAACACACATGACTTATCTTATTTTATATTGTCCATTGCCCTCTTAAACACATGGAAACTAGCTTTACTCTATTAAAACTACCTGTTTTCTCTAGGGTTACTTACTGAATTTCCATGCAAAAAATGTCATGTCTTTTCTCTAGTTCATTTTAAAAAAAAAATATTGCAGCATGTGGAAAATGATTTATCATATGGTTCAGAAAACTACTTAAGTATCATAATGCTTAAAATGAAATGACTAGGTTTTTTGTGAACCCAGAATACTGTCTTGAGTTCAGTAACTCTCTAAGGAATGCCTGAAATGCTTACATGGAATTTGGGGTTTCCTTGGTTCTTGGATCACCCCAAATATTTATTTTCAGTTGTCACACATAGGCAGATCTTGTTTTGGTTCCATATTAGGTTCTGTTTTGGATTCCCATTGCATTGTTTCTTCAATTTAAAATTTATCCAATGTTTACATTTACTGATACTAACTTTTACAAGCTGCCAACTCAGTATGATTTCTCAAATGCTTACTTGTTATTGAGTATGAGTACCCTTGTCAAAATCCTATATAAAATAAACCTTCCAGAGCCTGGACAAGAAGGAGTCATTCCTCCTTTCCATTTTGCTCTCCTCCACTAAACAACTCAATATATTTCTTTCTCCACTCTGTGAAAGAGAATTATTTACTCTGTTATCTATATTGTGTTAACACTAACTTAAGTAACCCTACTTAATACCTCACTAGACTGAAGACAGGATTAACTCTCTTTTGTCTACTTTTAAATTGAATCAATGAAAGATTGAACACCCTACTTAGTACTAGGTGAGAAGCTAGTAAGGTACTTAGAAAATTGACACCCTTAGTTGTGAATCGTTTTTTATGAAAACTTAACCTTCAGAAGCTGAGAGTCCCACAGACACTGTCCCATGGGCAGTGCTAGACAATTTGGAAACTGTGATTGGCCCCTATGAAGAAGGGAAGGGACAAGAACTCACCATAATAGCAAGCCCTGAACTCCTTCAGAGCAGATTGTCTTTGAGAAAATAGTCTGAAGAGATTGTCTTCTGGAGATAGTCTTCTGCCTGGGGAGAATCTTTGAGGGAGATTCACTGGAGACTGGGACTGGGATCATGGGCTTGAAACTTATTGGAGCTCAGCTTTAACTTAGACTTTGACTCCTGGACTACTTCTTTGGGTGAGTGAAAGGCTTACTACTTTCCTAGTTTCCTAAGAGACTAGCTTCCATCTTGGAGGAGGCCATGTGGTTACTCACTGCCAGCCTTCCTGGTTGAGAGCTAATTAATCTATGCTTGGATTAAGCAGACCTGGAGTAAAGATTTAGGTTGATAGGATAAATAAGCTCTCTAACCTCTTCATATTTCTATACTTTATTGTTTTCTCTCCATTTTGTAAATATTTGTAAATAAAGCTCTGACTTGAGATATAATAAATATTGGTGACCACATAATTGCATAAAATTATTGTCCAACCATTAAATTTAACCCTTACAACCACAACCCCAATATTCATTAGGGAAGCCATTCACCTTCAGCTACTGATCTCAAAATAGTTGAGATTTCCACTCTAAAAGTATTCAAGGTATGGGAAGCTATACCCAAACTTGTTAATGATGATAGAAATATGACTGGACCCTCTAGGGTCAAATATATAAAGATTATGATCATTTTCGGGCCTTTTGTACTCCCGCATTTAGCCATTTTGTACTGTAAAATACTCTACTTTCAGAGTGGTGGATAACATAGATGTTACAGGTGAGGTACTGGCAAATTAAAAAAAGATGCAAGTGGTAGAGAAATAGATAAAGATGGGACTCCTAAACCCAGTATGGCAGTTGGAGATCAAGGTTCACAATTCCCTGGCCCCTTATCTCTACTTAAGGGTTCCTCTCCAAAATCTGTGTCAAATATAGGACACTACCACAGGATCCACTAGCCTTTTTTCATATCCCTTTTTACCTCTACCCAGAAAGCCAGGAAAAAGTCATTGCTGCCTTCTTGAAAAAGGGTGCTAGGGTGAGAGTGGTGCCCAGGGGGCCTTTTCTAATTGGACAATCTGCACCAACTCTAGGCCAGCATGTAATGCAGCTAAGTGGAACAATGGATAAATTGCTAAGTCTGGAGTCAAGACAGATCTATTTTCAAATCTAGATTCAGATATTTACTATCTGAGTGACTCAGGGAAAGTCATTTAACCCTGTTCATCTCAGTTTTCTCATATGTAAAATGATATGGAGACAGAAATGGAAAACTGTACTTTTTTGCCAAGAAAAGCCCAAATGGGGACATGGAGTCATGACTGAAAAAAACTGAACAAAAATAAATGCCTGTTGATGGATTCATTGATTATCAGAAGAATAGGAGACTAGGCAAACTTGAAAATTGTACATTATGATTTATAATAAATCAATTGGAAATTAAAAGAAGGAAAAAGTTTGGAATAGTCAATTTGGGGAATGAGCTGCATCAAAGGATCTTAGAATTTTTCTTTCTATTTTTTCTTTTTTTTATATTTTACAGATGAAGAAATGAAGTCCAGAGGAAATGATCTACCCAAGTAGAACTGAGATTCAAACACACATACTAGTTGTAGCAAAAATTCATGATAATCAACTGGGAATTATTTAACTATTATTATCAGGATTCAAGGCAACTCCAAAGGACTCATGATGGAAAGGCTATCTACTTACATAGAGGAAACTAATGGAGTTCAAATATAGATTGAATCATACCATTTTTCACTTTATTTTCTTTGTGAATTTTTCTTTAGTATAAACAATGTGTCTTCTTTCACAAATGGAAATATGTATTGCATATTAACACAGATATAGTTTCTATCACATTACCTGCCATATTGGGAAGGGGCAAATAAGGGGACAAAAAGAAAGAACATGAATGTTCAAATACCAGAAAACAATTATTAAAATTATATCAATACAGAATCTGGAAAAATATAAAATAAATGGCTTCCTTTTCCCACTCCTAGCTACTGGGACAACAGCAAAAACTCATCCACAATGATTCCAAATCCAGCATACATTCCTTCTTGCCACACCAAATTTCCTGAAGTCAGTTAAGACAGAATATATTTGAACAGCAATGAGGACCAACAAAATAGCAAGGCAGTACATGTGGGTGTGTTCATGTGTTTATATTTTGTGTAGAAGAAGAAGGCTATGTGTATGCAATGTTACATACACTCCAAGACTCAAAGTTCTTTGATTTGTGCATCTCTTTATTGAAGGGGAGAACTCTTTTGGCAAGAGGACCTATCAGAGTATCCTGAGTCTAGCTACAAGTGATCTCAAAATCCATCTAATCCAACACTTTTATTTTATAAATGAGAAAACCGAGACTCAGGAGATTAAAAGACTTGTCCATGTTACACAAGTAACCCCAGAGACAGTGTTCTTCCATTCTCTTCAAAAAAAATGACTGAGGTGTAAAAATAAATACATGAATAAAAGTATTTTTAAAATGAACATAAAAAGAAAGTTTATTGACATTCTTCATAATGAAAGGAATGGCTATAGTCCCTAATTTCAGAGAATTACAAATTAATGTATCTACAAGGTACTTTACTTCTAGTTGAGAGACAAAACTTTTAGTGAAGTGTTCCAAATCCTAGCACAGGATGCTCAGGATGATTACAGGTGTATAAGCTAATAGAGTGTTAATTGGATACTAGTGGGTGAGAATTAAATAGGAAATATCAAAGTGAGTTTTGCAACGTGAGATAAAAAATGAAAAAATAATGAGGGCTCATTTGCAATCACTTAAAGTCCATATCTTTGCTACTAAATTTCCCCCCTAATTTCAACTGATCTGTATTTGATGATGAGATTGGTTTAAGAAAGTCTGTTTGAATTAATGTTTGTAAAAGAAAGAAATTATCTAGAGCATTCCTGTGAAAAACAATTTAAGAGGAATAAAAGGATAGAACAGCATGTGATTTTCTCTTCATATCTTTTTTTTTTGCATTTTAAATGTCAAGTAACTTCAAATTTAGACTCACCTTTAATACCTAAAGTGGTATGGAAATGACCTTGGGTTCTTAAAAAAGTGTCAGTGGAGGGTTAACTCTCACAGTGCAAGCAGGGAGGAGAGTCCAGGGTTGGAGTGAATGCCAGCTAATCAAGGGATTTCTTAGACAACTTCTAGAAGTTCATCAGTAGAAATCTGGCCACGGAGTAATTTATATATAATTATAATATGTAAATACATAAAATATATGTTAATATTTTATGTATGTATGTATATATATATATATATATATATATATATTGGTCACAGCTGCCTGCTAAAGAGTTTCAGGAAGATCAAGGTACATAATGGTTCTAATGTGTCTACCACACACCAATGGAATCACAGATCCTTCAAACAATGAAGACATGAATAAAAATCAAACAGTTTCATTAATTTATTGCTACCATTTGGAAATTGGCAAAAGGATAAGGGGCCATGTCCCACTGCAGTGGGTAGAACACATACCCAGCTCCATAAAAAGTGCAACAGTTTAATCCCTATCACAGATAGAATTCTTAGAATGAAGATACATAAATAATAGTGAGAAAAGCAACTAGGCAGTGACCATGGGTTTAAATCTTACCTGTTACTTCCTATATTGCTTTGGGCAAGTCACTTAAGTTCTCTGGGACTCAATTTCTTCCCTTGTAAGTTAAGAAAAGGTTGAAATAGATAGGTTTGGAAGGCATCTCTCAATATAAATCTATTTCACCTAAGACCTAAGAAAGAGAAAGAGATTATGTTATATATATCTACAGATATATATAACATATATATGGGGGCATATATATATGGGCTGCAGCTGGGTGGCTCAATGTATTGGGAGTCAGGCCCAGAGATAGGAGGTCCTGGGTTCAAATCTGGTCTCAGACCCTTCCTAGCTGTGTGACCTTGGGCAAGTCACTTGACTCCCATTGCCTAGCCTAGAACCAATACATAGTATTGATTCCAAGATGGAAGGTAAGTGTTAAAAAAAATAATATATATATATATGTATATATATATGTGTGTGTGTGTGTGTGTCTGTCTGTCTGTCTGTCTGTATAGTATGAGTATATACATACACACAAACATATATGCATGTGTGTATGTACACATTGATATGTGTCTCTATATATATATAGTAGTCTCTCGGTAACTGAGGATGACGATTGTCTTTGTGTATTTTCATCTATGATAGATGAGTGTGCACAAAGACACTTGTGCGTGAAGGAGATTTAAGTGGAAAAGTCACTGCACAGAGACAGTCCCACTCTCTCGGCGTTGGAAGCCTGGGTCCATTGGCATGAAAAGTCGTTACACCTGGAGACTTCCTCAGCTGCGTTGGATATCCGTGTTGTCTTTTGTGCTCCAACACGTCCTAAGCACTCCACAGTGCTTTGCTGCATCACCATTTCAGCCATTGAACCTCCTTATTGGTTTTTTCCGTCTGTTTGGCCGAAGCCGTCTTCACATGCTGGGTGAGCAAAGCCCTGGTTCACCAGGGGTCGACGACCCGATGGCTACCCTCACAAGGTTTAGCCAGCCTGTCAAAGCCATTGCCCGGGATGTGGCCGCTGCCACATGCTAGCAGCTACTGGGAGCCACAAGTGAGAGCTGGGTGTATATATATATACCTAAAAGATTGCCTGAGTTGACATGAGAGATAGGGAGAGGAAAGTTGTGGATTAACTCAGAAGGTCTGATGTGGCAGGAAGAATGACCAGCCAAGATGGATTTAGAAGGCTTCTCATATATATATATATATATATATATATATATATATATATATATATATATATATATATATATATATATATATATATATATATATATATATATATATATATATATATATATATATATACACACACACCTTTAGATCCTATTATCAACTCTTTATGTCCCATCTTCCCACTTCTTAGGGGTTCAGTGTTCTGCCCTACTCTCTGGCTGTTCAACCCCCAAACCCCTCCAAACTTTGTCACATCAAAAAGCTAACACTCCCAAAGGCTCGTGTACTCTTAAAAAGAAAAGAGGTCCACAAATTGGCAACCACTCCCAAAAAGGGAGTCCCGTGTTGAGATTTTTCTTTTGGACAATTCATTTTTAAAAAATGGCTACAAGGCACTGGTACAGGTATTGAGAAATGTTTGTTTTTTGATGAGTTGGATGTGGGATTTAATTTGTATGGAAAGCTCATAATTCATAAATTCCCTCAGTTCATATTTTAAACATTTTTTGGTAACATAGTCATATAGAACTGTCTAAAGCTCTGAATTGTGATTTACTCAGTTTGAAGAACTTGTATTTGTTAGAGATAGTATCTGAACCCAAGTCTTCCAGACTCCAAGACCAATCTGTACAATATGAGCTGCTTCATTTCAGGGACTGAGGATATGGAGGGGGGTGGGGGAATCATTTCACTTCATCATTTGTCAATATTCTAGGGTAAAGTAATTTTTCATTAATTTTCTCACTTTTTAAAGAATGTTGACAAAATTTAACTTCAGTAGAAAACATTTTAAAGGAAAAAATAATCCACTATATCCTTTGGCAGATCATTTTCCCAATCAGCCTATTTCTTCATCTGTAAGATGAGCTGATTGGACTTGCTGATCTCTGATTTTCCCTCCCAATATGCCATGCTTTCGCTATGCCTTTGCATTACTTCGATTTTGCCACAAGATGGAGACATAATCCTGTAAAAAGTAGAATTGTTTCAAACTTTTGAGGGAGAAAAAATCACAAAGGTTTGACTATTTTCAGCAGCATTATTCGAGTTCTCTCGTTGCCTTGCATGACTTGAGTATCTCGAATGAGATCATACTTGCAGAGTACTTTGTGAATTTTAAGCTATATAAATACGAGCATAAAAAAGTTAAATAGATTGCCTTAGACCTTAGTTAAGTAGGTTTCTGTAACTAGAGGTCTTCAGGTAGAGCTGTTAGGTTTGTATGGGGGGAGTGGGAGGTCTGGTTTATTTAGGGATTGCATTATATGGCCTCAGATATCCGTTCAAATGGAAAATTGTGTGAATCTGTGAATTAAAAAGGTACATATGCAGATAATTAAATACTATTATGCTGAATTTTAAAAAGTTAAAGAAGCAATTGTTAGACTTTTATTAGGAAGTATACTATATCTTCAAGATATATGTTCTGTGACAGAACACTGAGGGGTTGGGTTTTCTAAGGGGCCTTACAGATCTGAATCTATTATCCTGCAACTTTATGTGCTAATTCGATTACTTTTGAAAACAATTCTAGCATATGTAAGACCTGTTCTCTCCCCTCCTTCAATCCTTGTTCCTCCCCAATATGGCAATATGATACAGGTTCCCACATTATCATACAATATATGCAATATATTTCATTATTCAGCATGTTGTGAAAGAGTAGACATATAGATTACACTAGAGAAAAATTCATTGAGGAAATAAAGTGAGGAATGATATGCTTCAATGTCCATTCAAATTTCATCAGTTCTTTCTATGATGGTGAATAGACTTTTTCAGTCTGAAGCAACTTGAAGTTGTGCTGGATCCTTGCAATGCAGATGATAGCTAAATCATTCACAGTTGGTCATCACACAATATTACTGTTACTGTGTACAATGTTCTCCTGGTTCTGCTCACTTCACTTTGCAGGTTTTCAAAGTTTATTTGTGTGTGTGTGTATGTGATCATCTTACTCATCAGTTTTTATGGTATAATAGTATTCCATTAAAATCACATGCCATCATTTATTAGACCATTCCTCTTTTCAGAGACATCCCTTTTGTTTCCAATTCTTTGCCACCATAAAAAGCTATTGACATTTTTGTACAGGTACGTCCTTTCCCCTAACTTTGATCTCCTTGGGACTCAAACATAATAGTGGTATAGAGAGATCAAAAGTAATATATACAGAATTCTTTTTTAAAAATTTCTGTTGAATTATACCCAGAAACTATTTTTAATAATTGTTTTCTGAGATTTTGCAATTCAGACACTCTCCATCCCACCTCTTTTCACTCCTCTAGGAGGTAATACTCTGATACCAGTACTCTTATGCAATACATATTTCTGTATTCTGCATTTTGCGACAGAAGACACATATCACATATAGAATAAAAAATCAGTAAGGAAAAAAATAAAATGGAATACTTCACAGTATTCTAATTGCTAGTGAGCAAGGTAATACCATTAGGATTCTGCTTTTTGTTTATTCTTATTATTGTAATTTGAATTGCTGTCCACAGTGAATTGCTGACCCAGTCAGAATTTTCATTAGTCTCCAGAGGGCATCATCAAAGTCTCTTGGAAGTTTCAACTAAATGTGTTCAAAGAAGTTACCTAGAACTGTGCCACACATATAGTAATAAAAACTATCTATTTACTGAAATACTAGATAAAAACTCCAAATAGCTTAACTACACCTAGTTATCAAGACAAATTCCTTTTCTTAATTACATTTTTAAATTTATATTTTATTGTAATTTTTTTTATTTTTTCTAGATTTCATGTCAATACAATTTTTAAACATTCATTTTCTGAAAAATGTTTGTACAAAAATATTTATAGGCATGTTTTTTGTGGTAGCAAAAAAATTGGAAAATGGTGGGGGTGTCCCTCAATTGGGGAATGACTGAACAAATTGTAGTATATGATGGGGATGGAATCTGTGCAATAATGGAAGATAGACTGCTTGATTTCCATATGGAAAGACCTCCATGAACTGATGTGGATTGAAATGAAAATAACCAGGAGAACATTGTACACAGAGACTGAAACCTTGTCAGATGATCATATGTAATTGACTTTGCTACTGAGAGCAATAAAATGATCCAGGACAATCCCAAGAGACTTATGAGAAAGAATTCTATCCACATTAAGACAAAGAATTATGGGAGTAGAAACACAGAAGGAAAACATTTGATTTTTCACTTGTTTATATAGCTATTGTATATGGGGTTTTGGTTTTTAAAAGATTATTACAAAAATGAATAATATGGAAAGAAGTATTGAGTGATAATACACGTATAACTCAGTGGAATTGCTTGTTAGCTCTGGGAGGATAGAGGGGGGAAAGAGAGGAAAAGAACATGAACCGTGGAACTATGGAAAAATACTTAAATTAAAAAAAATGGAAAATATTCATTTTCTAAATTTAGAAATCTGTGTTTTCTCTCCTTTGACCCTTCCCAAAATATAGGTTGTACACATATTATCATATAATACACATTTTCAAATTCATCATGTTGTGAAAGAGGACATATACTGCTTATACTAAAAAAATCATTAAGAAAATAAGGTAAATGGGGTTTGTTTCAATTTGCATTCAGACACCAACTGTTCCTTCTATGGTGGTGGATTATTGTGCTATTATTATTTTTTTTTGTCATGAGTCTCTTGGGGTTGTCCCAGATCATTGCCTTGTTGATAATATTTGTCATTCACAGTTAAAAATCTTACATTATTGTTGTTACTGTGTATAATATTCTTTGGTTTCTTCTCACTTCATTTTGTATCACCTCATATAAGTCTTTCTAGGTTGTTTTTTATTTTGTAGGAGAGATCATCTTTGTTATTTTTTATTGCATAATGGTATCCCATTACAAGAATATACCACATATTTTTCAACCATTCCTCAACTGATGGACATCTCTTAAATTTCCAGTTCTTGCAACCACAAAAAGGACTATTTTATGCTTTTTTTTTGTATACCTAGGTAGGTAGGTCCTTTTCCTTTACTTTAACCTCTTGGGATATAGATCTAGTAGTGATATTTCTAAGTCATAGTGTGTGTAGAGTTTATGACCATTTGGGCCTGGTTCCAAATTGGTCTCCAGAATGTTTATATCAGTTTGCCACAATACCATCAGTGTATTATATTAGTATCTTGATTTTTCCCCATCTCTATACACATTTATAATTTTTCTTTTTCATTGTGTTAGCCAGTCTGATGGATATGAAGTGATACCTCAGAGTATGAATTTGTATTTCTCTAATTAGTAATTCAGAGCATTTTTATATGACAAAATAGTTTTTATTTTTTATTTGATAATTGCCTGTTATTATCCTTTGACCATTTTTCAATTGGGAAACACATAAATTTGAATCTGTACCCTCTATATTTGAGAAATGAAACCTTTGCTGGACATAATCACTATTTAGAGTTTTCCCCATTTAGTTATTTACCTTCTAACCTTGAGTGCATTGCTTTTGTTTACACAGAATTAAAAAAAATAATGTAGTCAAAGTTAAATATTTTACATCTCATAATGTTCTCTTTGTCTTGTTTTGATCTAAATTATTCTATCCATAAGTCTGAGAGGTAAAGTGTTTTGTGCTCGCCTAATTTGTTTATGGCAGCACTATTTCTAAATTACGTATCCATTTTTACTTTATTTTAATATAGGGCATGAGGTGTTGATCTATGCTTATTTTCTGACATACTGTTTTCTTATTTTCTCTGCAGTTTTTGTCAAATATTGAGCTCTCCTCCTGAAAGCTTGGATCTTTGGGTTTGTCAAGTAATAGGTTACCTATGATCATTTACCATTGTGTGTTGAATACTTTATCCATTACATTAGTCTGTCATGCTATTTCTTAGATAGTACCAGCTTGTTTTGATATTTTTCCTTAATATGATAGTGTGAGATAAAGTATAGCTCAAGATCTATTTCTTAAAATCAGAAGCTACCATGTTTTCTCTCTCTTCCCTTCCATGAAGATACTCCTAAAAACATATATTTTGAGAAAGAAATCCTGTGTTTGAGTCATGTTTCTACCATAATCACCTTGAGAAAATTACATAAACACTCTAGTCTTCAGTTTCTTCATTTGTATGATGAGAACAGTATTCCTTCAACTACCTACAATATGGGATTGATGTAAGGAGAAAATTAGAAACTATAGAGCATGATGTTTTTAAGATTGGCATAACTTTGGAATTAGTAAGAATTTCTGAAATAAAATGTATAATTCATTTTAGAAATGAGGAAATGGAGATTTAGATTGATTAAATACCATACCAAAGGTCATATGTTCAGAGGATGAAGTCTAGATGATCATATAAATAACTCTCAAGGATGCAGTTGTAAGAAGCAAAAACATGTGTGATCTAAGAAAGGCTAAAAGGAGAGAAAGAAAAAAGTAAGTAGAGGGAAAATAAGATGGATAGAAACACACACTTAGTAATCATAACTGTGAATATGAACAGCATGAACTCAAAAGTGGAAAAGGATAACAGAGTGAATTAAAAGCAAGAATGTCACAATATGTTGTCTACAAGAAACATATTCAAAACACAGAAAGACGCAGAGTAAAGGACTGGAGCAGAATCTATTATGCTTAAGCTAAAGTTTAAAAAACAAGGGTAGCAATTATGATCTTCAACAATGCAAAATTGAAAATAGATCTACTTAAAAAAAGATAATGTAAGTAACATAGTTATTACTGGACACTTTTGCATTTCACATGGGCACAAATGATACTGCTGGAATGAATCTTCAAATCATGTCCTCTGTAAAAGGGAGATTTTAGAAAGGAAACAAGAGTGCAAGTGGAGTGACATAGAATGCAGTTGAATCAGGAGATCCAAGAGCACACCCTTGTAGAATCTTGAGAGGAAGGGAATCCTGGGAAACCAACAGTCAGTCAGGGAGTTGGATACTTGCTCTGGTGAGAGAAAAATTCTCTAGGACCCAGGTCCAATCTTCTGTGAATAGAAAATTGTTCCAGAAAGATATTTTACAAGATCCCGAAGACCATTGAAGATCCTGACTCTGCTGTTATCCTGAGAAGACCAAATTTCAAAGGGGGTTGACTTAACTGCTCAGTTTGCCTTACTAGGGGCATTAGCTTCACCTGGGGTAGACTTAATCACTCCTGATACCTGACTTCTATCTATAATTTAGAGACTTATTCCTCTGCGGGTTTTAGCCTAGAGATAGATTAGAATTGAAGGAGATCACTTAAGCAGAGAGTGTATTCAGTGTAGTCTTGGCCCTGGCTGAGGACAGAAGAGACTTTAAAGCAAAATCAGACTGATGGGTATAAATTAGATTTATTAGCCATAGGGAAACCTTTCAAACCATGTTCCTAACCCCATCTCCAATTTACAACTTTACAATAAACCTTGTTACTTTAGAAAGCAGTCAGATTGGATGCATACTGACCCTAGGCAGAGAGTAGCCATTTTTGCTCTCTACCACTAAAGAGAATGTTTGCCCAACTGGGTCAAGCAAAATTCCCAGTCACTCATCTTAAATCACTCTTACACCTCAAGATATGAAATTTGTAGATGTTCTCCAAGGCATTGTTCTGGATATTTTTCTTTTCTGTCTCCACATTTTCCTTGTTAACATCATTCATTTCTCTTGATTCCATTATTATATCTTTGCAGGTGACTATTAGATTAATATATCCAACCCTAATTTCTCTCCTAAACTCCAGTCATACATTATCAAATGCCTATTGTATATTTCTAAATATATGTCCCAAAGGAACTCAGTGCATCCAAACTAGAACTCTTTCTCTTTCCCATCCCTAAAAATATATATTCTAAGCTCCCCCTCTAAATTCTACTCAGTTGGATTCCCAAATTTGGCATCTTCTTTAACTCTTCTCTTTCCCTTATCTGTAATATCAAATAAACTCCCCAACTTGTAGGATCTATTTCCACAATCTTTCTCGTATTTGTCCCTTCCTCTCCATTAACACAGCCACCACTCTAGATCAGACTTTTATTACCTCCAGTTGACTATTGCAGTAACCTTCTATCCAAAGGCTTGGCTTTTAATCTCCTTTCTTTCCAATTCGTCTTCTATACAGCTGCCAAAATAATCCTTCTAATTGATAAATATGATTGTGGCATTCTCTTACCTAAAAACTATCAGTAACTCCCTACTTTCTTTAGCATAATTCCTGATTTTAGCAATGAAAGCCCTTCACAGTCTGGATTTAGCTTACATTTCTGGTTTTATTATTCACTCACAGTTATATACTTGATATTCTAACCAAACTGGCCTACTTGTTCTTTGTAGAATTTGGCATTCAAACCCCCACTTGCAAAATTTTGCATAATCTATCTTCTTCAAGCCTAGAATCCATTTTCCCCCAGGATCCTAAAACCCTTAACTTCCTTTAAGCCTCAGTGTATGTGCAACACTTTGGGGAAATCTTTAATGCTCTCTCAATTTAATAGTACCTTCCCCTCCTCAAATGATCATGCATGTATTAATCACTTTTAAATATTGCATATCCTCCAGTAGAATACAAGCTCCTTGAGATCAGGGAATCATTTTTATTTTGTCTTTGTATTCCTAACATTTAGCATAATACTTTGCACATTGTAAGTGTTTAATAAATACTTTTAGAATTTATTGGACTAAAAGGTATCACATGATCCAGAGAGGCATGCTACCTGCTCACACCTAAACTAGTCATCTGGGGTCTCTCCACACTCATCCTCAACACACACCTGATAGTATCTCCCTTAATTCCTCACCCAGATGCAGATCTCTAATTACAGTTCTATCTTCAAGTTGTTGAAAGGCTGTCATGAAAATATAAGGACCTTCTGCTTATTCTTAGACAGCAAAACCAAAAACAATGAAGTTCCAAAGGAGAGGGGCAATTGAATAGAGAAAGGTTTAAATAATGTCAGAAAGAATTTCTTAACAATTAGAGTGTATAGTGTAGTGATGGTGAACCTTTTAGAGATTGAATGCTCAAATTACAACCCTCATGGTACTTGAGACCTGAACCTTACCCCAAACTGGAGGGGGATGAAACACTCCCATTGGGCTGTTGGGCAGAGGGGCAGATGATGTGAGAAATGTCCTCAGGTACATGTGGAGAGGGAGAAGGGAGAAGCCCCCTTTTGCACACTGTAGCACACATGCCAAATGTTTATCAATATGGGTATAGGGTTTCCTTTGAGAACTAGTGGGCCCTTCTTTACTAAAAGATTTCATTAGGTATGCTGTAATTAATTACTGTTCTTGTTCTAAACTAATGTATGAAATTAATTGACTTCTGAAGTCCATTCCACCTCTAAAACTGACTCTCAGGCCAGAGTAGATGTTAATATAAAATGATCTCTTCTCAACAAAGGAAACACGTCCTGTTATCAGTATGTCTATTGAATGAACATTTATGTTCGTGAATGAACACATCTGAAAATAAACCTTGCCATGGACATTAAGGACACCCATTTGAAATTGACTTTTTAGTATACATGTAAAATTTCCACATATTTTGGTAGCAACAGGAGAAGAAAGAGTACATAGAGGTAGAAAATTATGTTAGGAATTCTAGGTGAATCTGGAAAGAAAGGTAAATTCCAAGGGAAAAAGAGAGGAATAATACATTTTAAAAAGTGGGACTTAAAACGTGTGGCAGAATCATAGTTTTAAATACATGGATGTATTCAAAGGATGGTTAAATCAGTATAGAGAGGAAAAGAGAGGAGATCCTCCACCTTCTCAAAGCAAGATTCAGGGGAGACAGCTGATGTTTAGGGTTGGCTCAGAGAGAGGAAAGGGGTTTTTTTAAAAGATTTTCCTCTTTCTGCCTTCTCTCCTAAGCTAAGGCTGCTCTCCCAGATTTACTCTTGTTCCTCTTGTCCCCCCTCCACTACTTAACACCAAAGGGTCTCCCCTTGATCTGTTCACTCACACTTGTTCCCTGGCGCTCCACCCACATCAAGGTGATCAGTTACACACACACTTTATTCTGGCACTTTTCTTATGTGTCAGCCTCTGTCACATGGATATATTTATGTTCTCAGTCCCAAGTAAGTACTGATACCATCAAAGAATAGAAAAGAAGTCATCTCAATTCTTCAAATGTTCTGAGAAAAAAATTTGTTTTTCTTTTCAGAGGAACCTCTAAACTCACTCTTTTGCCCATGAAGTCCAGTGAGGTAAAAATCTACCCAGTGAACTGTTAACCAGTTGAAGTGAGTGAAAAATTCTACAAAATTTCTTATTTATGCCATTCTCTATGGATGTCATTTTTTGCCTCTACAAATGTAATAATTTAAATAACTATGAGATTTGATTCATTTAGCAGCTAAACATGGATTATCTTTTTGAAAGTCTTGTCTTGTTATACCGGTTTAGACCACTGGATGTCATAAAAAAACTGACAGTCCTAAATCAGTTTTCTATTCAAAAAAATATTAAATTGGTCACTAAGTCAGTAACATTAATTGAACTTGCATGCCCCAGAAGACTTTGTGAAGTAAAACTATGGCTACATTTCCTTAACTGCCTTGAGATGTAGCTGTAGAACACACTGCTTGGCACATAAGAAGGAAAAACACTGATCTGCCTCCCAAGGAAATGAGAAAGAAAGAACTTTCCATTTCTCTATGATCCCAGAAAGGAACTACAGGAAATTAGATGTTAATATGCATATTCAATTCCATTTGATTCCAAAACTAATAACAGAATGTCAGGTATAAACTACCATGCTACTTACTAAGTGAAATAGATGATTTTAAGAGTGGAAATTAGCTACAAATAAAACAAATATCAATCTATTTTCTAAATCTTTGTAAGCTCTAAGTCTTAAAGAATCATGAGTTTACAATGGTATACAATGTAATTTTTTTATATTTCTTGGATATTTCAAGCTTGAGAGTTAGTATTTGATAAACTTAACTAGATGATTACAATCTAATTTAGTTAACTACATAATGGAACAGATGAAGACATTAATCAATTAACAAATATTAATTGGGAACATATAGTTTGTTGCAGGCTATGGCAACCTCTGAATTTTTATTATAAATAAATTATTTTATGATACTTCTTTGGCATGCAACATGGCAGATGTGTTCGGTTAAGTTTTGTCATTTTTCATAGTATTAAGTGAATTAAAAATTCATGGTCATTCCTAAACTTCTGATGATTGTGAAATATGTCGTTCCTAGAAGCATTACATAGAGAATATAGCACATTCATTTACAAATGTGCTTTTATATGTGCTCTTAAATCTTTTTTGTATCTATATATTAACCATCTGTTAGACTGTAAGTGCCTCACGAATCAGAGCAATCATCTATTTTTCATATGTTTCTGTATGCTGTAGTGGAGGGTACTCAGAAGTTATTGATCACTTGGTTGAAAGTTCCTTGCAGTAAAATAATTTAAAATTTTCACTGTGCTGAGAAAAACCTATGATAGAATGGCTTTAATACCAGAAATTTGTCCAATCTGCAATAAAACAACTGAGGCAGAGCTCCAAGCCCAATCATTCTTTATTAGAGGGACTTGGCCCCCTCCAACAAATAGGATCCCAGATCTTCCTCATGGCCTGAGGCTCCTACTTTCTTCAGAATACAGCTTTTATTCCCTTCAGTGTACAGCCCCTTTCTTTCAGGCCTGGTCAGTCGAGGCATCAGTAATTTCACTGATGGACTTCCAACACTTTGCATGCCCCTTGGTCATGTTGCTATCAAATAGTAAATGGAAATATAGCAATTAGCTCACTCACCCAATCTATGTGGTATTCACTTCATCATCAGGTCTGATTTAGCAGCCCCACTTTAGTTTCTTGTTTAGGTAGTACAGCTTGCTTAGTAGGAGTCATGAGGGAAGCAATACTGCATGGAAGGCCTTTTCTCCATATGAAATATAACATGGGACTTTCCCCTGAGACTTGTGACTTCTGGATGGAGGCCCCCTTCAAGCTATACTGTCAAGTTCATTTAACAGAATTTTATGAGAGGAAAGACTTATTTTCAGAAATTATTCTATTTTGATCTATAACGAATCGCTTCTGATTACTGTTTGTTAATAATAAGTCACTAATCATTATCATTATGGAATCACATTAAATTAGATAATATCAAAAAGATAAAATTATTGAGTTACGATGGGCAAAGGTTCCCCAAAATAGGATAAGGAGCCAAATTATTCTCATAATCCTCTCTTCAATTCAAGAAGGAACTAGTGTTCTCTGAATCATAACAATCTAGATACTTAAAGCGTAGTGCTCTCTGACTAGCACAAAAACCAGAGCAAGCATTCCCCTACTCAGTGATAAGGATGAAAATTTGACAAGACAGGAAAGGGCAGACTAAATATACTGATAGTGTTTCAAAGATCTCGTTTCTAAGGGGAAAGCTCAGCGGTGATGAATTACAAAGGCAAAATATTAGGCATCTGACCTAGGGCCTCAGTACATATATTCTAACATGTTCAATCAAAGTGCAAACTGAGGGATTCCTTGTTTCTTAGAGTAGGTTGAGAAGCTAAGGTGTCTAGGGCAGTAGAAGAGATTCATGTTGTTGGTGCCTTCTAGGTATGGCATTGACAAAATGTCACTGGAGCAGTTTCCTCTAGCAAGTAAAGCAAAATAAGAAATGAAGGGGATGGGTAATTCAACCCATACTGTTCAGTCCATCATGTTCTAGGAGTGAGAGCTTCATGCAAGTATCTGATTTGAAAGCATCTTCTTTCTATTGCTGTCATCTTGTCCATTTGGAAATCTTCAGAGGCCTTTCTGGGATATGCCAGCATTTAAAATCTGTTTTCGAAGGTCAGGTGGATATCTGCTAAAATTTCTTAGAATATAAATCTTAAAGCAATTTAGTACAGGCACTCTAATTTGCTTTTCTAGTGACTAGCTTAGGTCTTACAATCTAGTAGCTCGTATGTGTTCCAGTCTTAGACTATGGGGGTCAAAATATATCACTGATCAACTTTTATGATCACAAAAAGTTGCTACAAAAGGACAATTAGGAACATGACTATAGGAGAAAGGACTAGAAGGGGGAAGATAATCATTTATTCAACTCCAGGCAAGAATTAGAAAGAGAGCCAAATAGAGTCACAACAATTTCATAGCATGGTTTGGAAACAGCTAGATAGTAATATTTTCCATTCAAAAGGAAATATAATTCTAGGGAAATGAAGGCAGGGGAAACCCACTTCTGCTCATGCAAGGAATTGCTCCCTCATCTTCTCCATTAAGACAAACCTTCACTTGCAGTTCACAGGTGGCATCTCCATGCTGGCACTAGGAATCCTTGCCTTAATATCAGGCACTGATGATCATACCTGGAATTTGACTCAGAATAAAATTATGATTTCATAAAGTTTAACCATAAGTAACAAATTCAAATAATTATAGGTTTGAGTCAACTCTGTTACCAGGGCTGACAAATATTATAGCCTGACCCCTTAGATTAGTATTTAAAGATGAATGTAAAATTGTTCAAACCAAGAAGGTGGATTTAATTCAAGCCCCAAATTAAAATTTGATTCCAATTCAGAATTTCAAAATTTCTTTTTTTTTCAATCAATTCTTCTTTCTCCATTTCAGGGAGTAGAGATCGATAATATCAAATTATCAGGTAAAACCATAAGAGAGTACATATTTTACTTCCGTTGTACAAATGTATGGTCCATAGTAAAATATCAATACGGAACATATTCCATAATCAGGAATTCATCACAAACATGACAGAATAAATTGCCTTGGCTAGTGCACTTTGCCCTAAAAGTAAGAAATAGGGACACGATTTTCATAGAATCAATACTGGGATGTTAGTCCTAAAGCTAAGGAGACAGAACAACTCAACAAATATATGACAGGACAAAGCATCATTAGCTTTGTTTGACATAATATCAACAGTCAATAACAATTTCCAAGTTACATGGGGGATTCCTCTCCTTGATTTGCTTCTGGGTTGCAAGAGATTAAAATGTAAAATATTGAATTTTTAAAAGATAATTTAGAATATTCCCTCACTGAAGCAGGAGTATATTATCATACAACATCCAGTCAAAAATCACTATGTGGAGCTCATCTTTTATGTTTCTTACAAAATAATCATATACTTGTCCTTATTAATGGAATTTACTTAGTGAGAAAGAAAGAAAGGGGCATGACACCATCAATAGTATTCTTCAGTGGAGCTCAAGTCAAAGTGTGAAGATTAAATGCAACACTCCCCTGATTATAACAATGAAAATACTTAACTCTCCCCTGATTGTGAAGATTAAATTGTAAACCCTTTCTATTTTTAGAACATGGTACTTAAAAGTTAAGTATGAAGATCTGCTCATTTAGACCTAATGACCAAAAGTGCAAATATCTCACTTAATCATGAAGTGGGAGGTCTGTGATCTACCTGTGTGATAGTGGATGATGAATCAAAATTGACTGACTGCCTTCTGGGCAGTCCTAAAACAAAGCATCAACTGTGATTGGTAGGTATAAAATTAGGGGAAGACACGGGAAATGATGCAAAAGAAGCATCTTGAAAAGGATCTATTACTTCCTGTGAGAATTCAATTCTTCATGCTTTCGAGTTGAGGTTGGTGAAGAGGGGAAGAAGTATGTGGTGACTGGCCTGACATATGGTGAGTGAAAAAGCTGACTCTTAACTGCATGTTTTTTTCTAAAGAGTCTGGCCTCAGGAAAGACCTATTGCCCTTGAGAAACTTCCTGAGTCCTTAGCTTTGCTGAGGCTGGATGAAACCAATTCTCCCTGCCTGAAGGGACTGGGAGTAAATTACTAAATGCTCAGGCTAGATATCTTACCTTATCTTTTCTCTGATTTCTTACTTTACTCTTTCTACATTTTGTAAATAAATTGTAAAAAAATCTCTTTGGAATTAATTAAATTCCTGGTGACCACACTCTTTAAATATAAAATCCAACCCTTAAAAAAAAAAAAAACACCTTTTCCTCCTTAAACAGGTATGGGTCAGAGTCAGTAGTTAATCATATTGAAGGGCTCATTATGAACTACAAAGTTTCAAAGCCTGGTCTAGATGCACTTATGTGGGAAAAAGTCTTTGTTTACCAGGTTAAGGGAACTAAGTCAAGAGAATCTTAGCTTTGCCTTCTTAACATCTCTCTTGACAGTCCCAGAGATAAGCACCCACCTATAGAAGTCTTCCAACTGCATGTGGCCTTCCCCTTGAATGTTAGACAAATGGCCTCCTGAGATCAAATATTCATACATAGCATCAAAACTTTAAATTGTAGTAGACTAAAGTCTTCAAAGACTTTTCCTAAAACAGTAAAAATCCACTTAAATATAAAATCATTTCATAGAGAGAAATGTAAAAAATATCAAATTTATCTGGTAGAAACAAACTCCACTAGTAATTACAAAAGCATATATATTTCCTATGAACTGATAGACTGGTGGCCTTATGAGAGGTAAAAACAAACACACACACACACACACATAACCACACACACACACAACCACACACACAGCTTAGATGATTTTCTTTGTCTGGGAGAGACTGTAGTTCATTAAATTGAAGTGCTGGAGTTTAAGATTTCACAGAACCCTGCTAAATCTGGAAGTCCCAAGGAACCTCATAAACCTTCCAAGAGACTTTTGTTGTTTCCCTACACAGTAAATTATTATGATAATATTAATATTATTCTGTTTTAAAGGAAAATCTAGTTCATTAAATACTTAACAAACAGCAATCCTTTTTATCATAAAAGGTTAATCTATAATCTGCTTAGCAGCATGGTAAAAAGGGGAAGTTACTATAGCAGTCCTCAAATATTAAATTTTCTAGAAAGTTTAGAACATAATTCAGTCTTATATATTTAATATAGAATAAGTGCTTTATTCATCATTCAAAATTAAATAAAAATAAGGTTAAAGTTTAACATATATAGTACATAATATACATACATATTGTATCTATCATATTCTACATTTTTATGAATATTTTATCTGATTATTAATGCTCAATTTAAAAAATTTCAGAGCCCTAGGTAATGGAGTCAATAACAATTAAAAAATTGTTTTTTCCATCACACTCTTCTAACTGTCACCAACTGCCAAGCGGCATAGCAGGGGGTCACCAACTGACAACCTGCACAGCAAGGGGTTTCTTACACAGAAATCCTATTTCTCCCTTTCCTCTGAAAAATAAAAAAGGAGAAATTAATAAAAACTCTCTTAAAACAGGCATTGTGATAAGCACTTTACAATTATATAGTCATCTCAATAACCCTGGGAGGTAGGAACTAGTATCATTGTTTCCTATAAAAAGTAATTTGAATAAAGTTCTGTTGTATCAGTTTCCCTAATCAGGAAAAATATATCATTGTAAATGAGATTACCTTATAGATTTTAGTCTTAAAGTTTCAACCAACTCAATTATTGATTTATGAATTGCAATGATAATATTTAAACCTAAATTTTCTAAAAGTATACTGTTCTTTTAGTTCACATTGGAAAAAAAAAATCACAGTAGTAGTCTTAGATCTTCACAACTATTTATTTATGAGCATTTTTAAAAATCACCCAAAAAGTCAAATTACTTCCCTTTATTTCTCCTTCTTAAAATAACCAGTATGCTTCAAGAGTTCAGATAAAGTGCACATCTCTCTCTACACTGAAGCTTTGCATATGTATCCCATGCAGGGAAAGCCACTAAGGCTTTTAGAATAGCTATTTAAAGAAACACTATCCTTTCCAACAATCAAATAGGGAATAATATAAAAATCAAAAGTATCAATAAAATTTTATACAATTTATTTTGTCATCTTATATTTGTTTAGAGAGGAAAACACCTAACAATTGTCAAAGAGCCATTTATCTAAAAACTCCTGGAATTCTGCGATAACATTGTTGCAATTTAGATGCAGGACTCTTCCTCTCCTCATCACCTACCAATACATACTACCTCAAAAGGCCAAAAAATACCCCAAATTCAGATGAATAAATGGTCTCCACAGTAGATCTCAACACTGAAGGTATGTAGGATTTGGGCATTTCCACACTATGGGGGGGGGTGAAATAGCTCCCACCAAAATGTAAACAACCCTTCCCCACCCTACCTATGGAGCCAGGGTCAGAGCCAGTGTGATAGAATCAGTGGGCAAGGAAGGGGCACTTGTAGATATTTGGCAGCTGACTAAGACCACCAGAAACTAACCCCTGAGAGCAGCTAGACCTGAGACCCCAGCAGGCCAAAGAGCACAGACCTTGGGCTCAGAGATAGCACAAAGACAGGTGATGCTGTAAAATGGAGATTTGAACCCAAACTTCAATTCCCAGAAGTCTTTGGTAGTTCCCAGAATTCCCTATAATATCACCCTGAGTCCTCACCTGAGTGTGAGTACACAATTTGTATTTAAACTGATTCTTCACCTACTTTGCCCCTCTCCCTGCTTCTGCTTCTAAGCACACACATCTCTCAAGAGGTAGTAAGTGAAATTGAAGGGGATTTTCAGCCCTCCAAGACACGTGCTTTTCTTATGTTGTATTTTCTCCATACACAGAGAGCCTGCCCTCCTCACTCAGACTCCTGACTGGAAAAGGAAGGAAAAACCAGCTTAGCAAAGGCAACCAATGCCCAGAAAATACAATTTCTAACCACCAAGAAGAACAAGAAAAATGCTTTGACCCTGGATAAATTCTATGGAGAAAAAATTCAGACTACAGAGGAAATAGCAGAGGAAAATGATCAATTAAATGCATCTAAACCTTCCAAAAAAATGGAAATTCGCCATAAACTCTTGAAGAATTTAAATCTGGGATTTTGAGAAAAATGGACTTTTCGCAAGGAAAAATTGGAAATAGTTAAAAAAGAAAATAACAGTCAGATAAGAACTCCCAATTGGAGAAAGAATCCCAGAAATCAAATGAAATGATGAATAAATTGAAGAAAACAATTAAATAGCTGGAAGCCATGAAAAGCAGGATAGACCAAGCCAGAAAAAAAATAAAAAAAATATAGCAGAAAACCAAAATTTTATAATGGAAAACCAGTCTTTAAAGACCAGAATGGGGCAGTTGGAAGCCAAAGATCTCACAAAACAGCAAGAATTGATAAAGCAAAGTCAAAAGACTGACAAAATAGAAGGAAAAATGGAATATCTCATTGAGAAGATGACTGATCATGAAAACTGATCTAGACGAGACAATTTGAGAATCATTGGTCTAACTCAAAACCCAAAAATAAACAGAAATCTTGACATCATACTACAAGAAATGATCCAAGCAAACTGCCCTGATATTCTTGAACAAGAGGGCAAAATAGACATTAAAAGAGTTTTTAGAACACCCTCTGCAGTAAATCCTCAAAAGACAACCCCAAGGAATGTAATTGCCAAATTCAAGAGCTTCCAGGCTAATGAGAAAATTTTACAAGAAGCCAGAAAGAGACAATTCAGATATCAAAGAACATCAATCAGAATTACACAAGATCGGGAAGCTTCCACATGAAAGGACAGCTTCCACATGAAAGGCTTGGAATATGATATTCAGTAAGGCAAGAGAATTGGGTTTTCAACCAAGGATCGCATCCCCATCAAAACTGATTATATGCTTCCAGGGAAAAGTATGGGCATTCAACAAAATAGAAGATTTCCAAGTATTTGTAAAGAAAATTCCAGAACTAAGTGGAAAATTTGATATCCAAACACAAAAATCAAGAGAAACATGAAAAAGTAAATAACAAAGAGAGGGGAAAGAAAAAAAAATATTTTTATTTAAATTTTCTCCTTTAAGGGCTTCAGTAAGATCAAATTGTTTATATTAATATATGGGGAAATGTTATTTGTAACTCTCAAAATTATATTCACTATTATATAATATTTAGAAAAATCATTAATAGGTCGAAATTGGGGTAATAAGTGGTCTAAGATGATATGTTAAAAAAAAGAAGAAGAAAAAGGAGGGAAGGGAATAGAAGATGGCACCAAGAGAAAATTGAAAGAATAAAATAAATAGGACAATCTATACAACACAAAGAGGCACATGGAGAGGGGAGGGGAAAAATGTTATTATAAGAAGGAGAGGAAGGGAGTGCTATCTGCACAGATACAGCCGGTTCAAGTAAGCCTACATTGGAAGAAGATGTGGCCCAAAGAGACTCTGGTATATCTGCAGGTATTACAAAGGTGGGATGCTCTTTCCCCTCCTAACTCTCTGAGAGAAGTACAGGGAGTAATTTTAAAGATTCCTCGGGTACTTCCAATGATAAGGAACCATCTGGGCAGCAAGTTATTGTAGCTCTGAGTTTGCATAGAAGGTCCCTCCCCATCAAATTTAAACATCAAGTCAGGCATCAAAAGGAAAGAATGTTGTACTTCTAGGGGTCCTACAAACACCATTCTATGAGAAAGCTTTTTAACTCTTTGGGATATCCCTGACACTCCCATTACATTCTCTGAGCCAATGGAATAGCAATGTAAATCAGGTGTACTCTTTAATACAGACCTGGAAGCTCCAGTGTCCAAAAGGCAGTCATAATAGGTATTACCCACCTTTAAGGTAACATGGGGCTCATCAGTATAGGGGCGACAGTGGATAAGGACAATGGGTAGTAGGACATCAGGGTCCAGAAAATCAAAGGTTGTTTCCTCTGATTGCTGTGCCCCAGTGCCCCCTGGAAACCTTCATAGTATTTGGGAAATTCCTTGGGCAGTCCGCTGAGGGGCACCCCCTTGAGGGGCATCAGCACCTCGAGTATTTTTTGGACGAGCATCACTTAGGTTATATTGTTGTGGAGTCATTTGGTTTGAGTTATCATCTTCCCAATATCTATTCCTATACTTATCATTCCTAAAGTTGTGGTTTCCATTATGATTATTATAGTTATTTCTTTAATTATAATTTCTGTAGTTGTTATTAAACTGCATATTCCTTCTGATTGCCTTGAATAAAGTTCTACACTCTATCATTCTGTGCCCCTTCTTCTCACAGAATTGGCAGGTACTCGATCGATAATTAGATTCTTAGATATGGACAATTGCCATTGGTTGAATACCATGCCCTTTTTCCAGTTTAACAATCCTATCTGTTAAATATGTAAATCATTTCTCAATTTTGTCCATGAAATCATTAGTCTCTTCCTCCTTTTCTTTGTTTCCCTTTGAAACATATGGACCTGTTTTTTTGCAATTCTTCAAGGTCCATCTATGGCCAGCTTGGGCAATGTGTTCTAAAATAATATCGAATTTCTTTGCAAGAGTTATTGACAAAGTGCCATCTAATTTGCCTTTTGCAATTTTCTTTAGAAATGTCAAAATCCAGGTATCAACCCCCAAACTCAATTATTCTGTCCATGAATCTGGAGGATGTCTCTGCCTCATTTTGCTTAATTCTTTCAAATTCTGTCCACTTATCTGTACTGTCTGCACACTCTCTCATGGGTGTTAAGATGGCCTCCCTACAATGGTATAGTTGTAAATAATCCTCAGAGTTGTTATAGTCCCAATTGGGATCCTGAGATGGCCAGTGTGGTGCATTGCACCCCTGGGGTTTTACTGACATGAGCAATTATTTTATTTTTCTCACGTTCAGTTAAAAAAGCCTATAGCAAGTTTTCAACATCTTTGTAAGACAGATTATACTGAAAAAATATGTCTGTCTTCTTTTTCTTTACCAGAAAGGGATCTTGTTCATATGTGGGAACATTTCATGCGAATTCATTTATTTCTTGGGGAGTAAACAGTATGTTGGGCCTTAGAGTTACCACATCCCCATTGTATCCTATTTCAGATACTTCTCTTTGAGGAAAAATGCCTCTAGTTGAATTTGGTACCTGTGGGTCAGTTTGACTAGAATGAGTTTCTTTAGAAGGATGAGATTTCCTTGGGGCTGGAATTGGTTTTTGGGTTTTGGGGTTTTTGAGAAGGAACAGGAGAGATTGGGATTTCAGAAGTTTGAATTTCATTAGACAGGTCATGGGGATTAAGTTCAGCCAAGATTTGCACACCATGAGAAAACCAGTCTGTTAGCTGAGCTATAGGAGATGTGGTTTCCATCTCCATTTTGGGGGAAAGAATTTCCTCATATAGAGGTTCAGAAACAGGTTTGTCAGGCTCAGACATGTTTTTCCCTGGGGTCAATATTTGCCAATTGATGCTATAAGAAGCATTTTAAATTATCTAATTGGTTTTGCACTTTTTCCTTCATTTTAGCTTCAAATTTTTTCAAGTTAGCATTTTTCATCACAGTATGTCATAATATTTAGGAGTATAAAAGTGAAATTACCTAATAACATAAAAATTGGCAGTATTCTGGAATCTTTAATGTCCCTAGTTCTTCAACCATCATACAAATGTCATAGAATGAGGTATTCATATATATATATATATATATATATATATTATAATTATTTAAAATTTTGGTTTTAGTCAGTAGATGTCACTACTGGCTAGGGGTTAAAATCAGGGAGTGAAAACAAAAGACTTGGGTGTAGTGGCCTCTTTTTTTAAGAGCATTTCAATCCAATCAAGCCCCATAGGCCAAAAGGAGACAGAAAACAAAGCCTTTTGCCTGAGTCTAAGACTAAGTTTTTGTTTGATTTGGGAGGGGTCATAAGCCTCCTCTACTTTACCTTCAGGGTAAAACAGTTTCTCTCTTTGAGTAAAGCCTCCACTTTTTCTAGTGTGTCTCACAATTTTGATTTTGTTTTTTTTACCCCTCACTTAATTTTAAAACTAGAGACACTGTGGGGATCAGGACAAGGTGAAAACTTCCTCCAGGTTTCTCTTACTGCTAATTAAGAGTAATCTAGGCAGTATTGTCAGTGAGGGTTGCCTAATTGGGTTGTTTGTTTCCTAAAGGAAAGGGGATTCATACAAAAACAGCTTCCCCAGTCCTGATGCTTTTAGGTTATTTTTTTTAAATGGTTGTGTTCAATTCAAATTAAGGAGAAAAGAGAAAAAATGTTATATACTCATCTGATCTTGGAGCTGTGTTTCAAAATGCTGAGTTAGATGTTTAAAAGACTAACTTGAGGAAGTAATAAAGAGAGAAAGGAAAGAGGCTTCATAGAAATTTGAGGGTCCTAGTCACACCCTTTATAGATTAGTCAGACTGTAAGGGGAAATTTAGGGTTGTGACTTAATCTAAATTCAATTGGTCACCAGGGAAAATCCCAAATAAAATATTCAAGTCAGTTTGGAAATTTTATGGTGGTTTAATTAATGTAGAGGGAAGGAATTAAGAAGAGAGAGAGAAAGGGTATAGGATTTCTCCCACCTAGCCTGAGCCAGGGGGAGTTCAAAGACCTCTGCCACAAGGTCTCTTCAGAAGATTAGAGGCTTCCTAAGAGGATAGTTTTTGGAAGGTAAAGGAGAAAAGAATAAGCCTAAACTCCGAGAGAGCTCAGAGAAGATGCCTCACCTGAACTTGGCTACTAAGCTACCCCCAGTATTTTATCAAGGACACTCACTGCCTAATCCAGACAATAGCTGCCACCACGCCAAGATGCCAAGATGCTCAGCTCACTGCCGCCAGCCACCTATCCATGAAAAGAGACAGGAGAGAGGAAGTGATGCCAAATATATAGACCATTTTTACATCACTTCCCTGCATCTCACATGTCCAATGGTAGCTTAAGCTTCACTTAGGACAGCCCAGGGGTCTGTCAGTTGTTTCTGATTTGTCATTTGCTAGCACATATCTGTCATAGGCCATCCTTCTCAATACTTAATTTTTAAGTAGGGGTGTAGACATTCCTGTTTTGTTAGACTAAGCAGGGAGGAATAAATCTAAAATTCACATGTTGGAGGGGATATGGAAAAAAAGGGACACATAGATTGTTGATGCAACTGTGAATTGATTCAACCATTTTGGCAAACAGTCTGGAATTATACCCAAAAAGTGATAATCCTTGCAAAATTTTTGACTGAGCAGTCCCAATATTAGGTTTATATCCTAAGATTATCAAAGAAAAAAGGAAAAGAAACTATATATTCTAAAACAAATATAGAAGTTCTTTATGTGAAGCAAAAAACCTGGAAATTGATGTCCATCAATTGGGGAATGGTTGAAAAAGTTGTGTTATATCAATGTAATGGAATTCTACTGTGCCAGTTAAAAATGGTAAACAAGATTAACACAAAACACCTAGAGAGACACATGATGTGATGCAAAGTGGAATGAGCAGAAAAAGGAGAACATATACATAGTAAAAACAATAATGTATGATGATCAATTGTGATTTACTCAACTGTTGTCAAGGCAAGGATCCAGGACAACTCCAAAAGATTCATGACAAAAACAGGATATCCATTGCCATAGAAGTAACAGAGTCTGAATGTAGATTGAAGCATAGCATTCTTCATTTTAATTCCTCCATGAATTTTTCTCTTGTATAAACAACATGTGTGTAGTTTCACATGATGAAAAGGGAATCATTTATATGATTACATATACACACTCTCTATCATATTACTTGCCTACTTGGGGAGATAGGGAATAACAGTGAATGAGAAAAAATGAAATAAAATTGAAAGTATTTAATGGTTTTCTAAAATATCTGCAGACAAAAATACCTTAAATGTGTATAATATTTCATTTGTAGTAGGATATATCCCAGAGTTTTGAGGGAGATATTTTGTTGATGATATTCTATATCACTTTTTTCATTATATCATTGTTATAATTTCAGTAAAAGTCTTTGATTTGAGCTAAAAGGAAGAATATCTTGTGTTAGACTAAATGTATTTCCTCTTTTGACAAGATTTGGAGATTAAAACATAAGGAGAATTCTGTGGGCAGAGTATACCTGAATTTCATCATGGCATTTGTCAAATTTCTCATGCTATTTTCATGGACAAGGTGGAGAAATGTGAGCTATCTGATACGGCAAGTCAGGTAGATTCAGAATTGAATGAATGAGTTGACCTAACAGTTGTCACTGCTATGTCAAATTGAAAGGATGGATCTTGTGGTTGTATCTATCTTTTGACCTGAGCTCTTCAACTCTATCACTAACTTGGATGAAGGTTTAGATAGCACATACTAAATTTTCAGATAACATAAAGCTTGGAGGCATTATTAATATGAATGACATTCAGAATACCAAAATATCTCTCCAGTATAGACTGATGGTCAAACATGAAATTTAATAGGAATAATTGTGAAATTGTACAGTTGGATTTATGGATTTATCTGCACAAGGACATGTTAGGGAGAGAGATTTATATTAAAGGGTTAATTTGGAAAATATATGAGATTCTTAAGAGCCTACAACTTCTATACAGGTCAGCTTGAAACAAGGCAAACAGAAAAAAACAAACAAATATAATTTAAGACTGCATTAAGAAAAGGTTAGTGATTGAAGCATAGGAATTAATTTTACAACTGAATTCTGCCCTTATCAGAATGTACTTCTTGCATTGTGTCTAAAATTGAGCATTATATTTTAGGTGGGATGTTGGCACAATAGAACCTATCTGAAGAGTGTATACAGGTTGCTGAGAGTATTGGACACCATTAAATTCCAGAAACAATTGAAAGAACTAGAGATGTATAGCCCTAAGAAGATAAGATTTTACCAGGAACTAATAGCTGTCATTACGTATTTTAAAGGATGTTATATATAAAAGTACATTCTTGCTCAATCCAGAGAGAAGAACTGAGAAGAAATTACAAAGGCAGATTTAGGTTTCAAATGAGGATTAATTATTTTCATTAAAAGTGTGTATTCTCTCTTTCTTTTTCCTCACTCTATCCCCAATAAGAGGTGTGTGTATGGGAAATTCAACTAGAGGAGTATAAAACAAGGATTGAGTTCTTTGTGAAACAGTGATTTTTTTCAATTAAGGTTAGATAGTTAATATTTATTAAGTAACTGATATATATATACACACACACACACAGGTCCTTGAATCAGGGCCCAATCAAAATGATCTAAACAATGATGCATTTACCCAGTCAGTAGCCAGGACTACAGAAAGGTACCACACTATGAGAGGCAGAAAAGGGGACCAGATTATAGGAGCCAAGGTTTTGGGGATACTCATCTGTATTTTCAGAGTGAGTGTGGACACAAGGAAAGCCTATGTCTTAACAACATGTTAAACACTGTAACCTCGAGTCTTCACACTTGGTTCAAGACCTTTGTATTGGCCTAGAAGTGCATCAATCCATCCTGGATTGGCTTTTCTTTGGCTCTGTGCAATGGCTCTTTAGTGTATATATTGTCCTGGAATCAGACAGAATCATTAAGCAAAGCCCCATAATTTATTTAAATAATTAGTGGCATCGTTTTTATAGTCTCTATCTTTTTGGGTATGCATTAGCAAATGTATCTTAAACTTGTAGTACTGAAAAATCAAAAGGTTAAAGAAAATCTTAATGCTGGTGACATGTGCTTCAAATATAAAAAGGAGAGAAAAAATAATAAAAAATACAAATAGTATATTGCACATGCAAGAAAATATAATAAAAGAACTTAAAAATAAAAAATATAGCTTATAATCATTGACACTCTGTGTCAGCTAAGAAAATATAAAATGCAAGGCTTTCTCACCAAAAATGAGATCCATTTCCTCTTTGTATCTGGCCATGATCACTGTGAGTAGAAGGCAAATGAATTGAACAATAGTACAAATATGTAGTTTCAATATCCCCAAAATTCTCAATAGCCCAATTAATTACAATAGCAAGCAAACACACTTTCATATTTCACATAAGTTGTTGTATGACATTTTTAAAAGCCTATGAATTGATGGATATTTGTCACAAGCTTTTACAATCATAGCAAATCTTTCAACCTTGGTATTTAAACATATTTTTTTTAAACAAAGTAAAACTCATTTTGGGTTTAGAACATAATCAAGAAATCTATATATCATTCTGGTGCAAGTAAAGTAATGAGCTGAAGAGTATAAATAAAGGGGTGCTCCTTTTTCTTGGAGGCTTTTTAGGGGTACAAATGCCCTGAGATTAACTGCCCAACTTCCATTCACATGTGGGAAGGTTGGGGTTTATAAAATACATTTCACTTCAGCTACTAGAATGGGCCTTACCTCGTGGTAGGGGCAGGCAAAAATAACCAGAGATTGTTAAAAAAAATTCCAAAAATCTTATTTAAAAAACCCTTAAAATCATTTGAGGTATTTAGCACATTAAATTTTTCCAAGGTTGTTATACAATTATAACGAGTCCTGAAGTCCATCTCTGTGATAATTTACAAAGACAAAATAGAAATGTTTTTTTTTTCATATGGGCTTAATTACAATAATATTTGTTCAGCACAGTTATAGGGGAAAAACAAGAGAATTTCAAAACTCAGTACATTCAAAATAAATTTAATCAACCTTCAGTGTAAGAGAATATTCAATCCAGTAATATATGAATTTAAAATCACAAAGTTAAACCATAACAAAAAATGCAATAGAAATACAGAGAGTTTTATAAACCATTGGAGTCTGAAATGCCTTAAAATATAGCCTTTAGTCTCTTCAAAGTTCCTTGGGGGTTTATCCATTTAAATGTCTATTGTCAGAAGGCAGAGTGGCAAGGGCTAAGCAATGGGGTCTAAGGGGTCTGCTCAGGGCCCCACAGCTGGGAAGTATCTGAGGCCAGATTTTTACCCAGGACCCCATGTCCTCAGGTCTGGCTCCCAGTTCATTGAGCCACCCATTTGCCCCTTCAAAGTTAAAGTTGAATCTTTGGGCTGAATCTTTCTTCTGGCATGCAGGTGAAATCAATGAAATTACCATAACAGTCAAAAGGTATCCTTTTAAATAGCCCATTGCTTAAAAGTCTGTTTGAAAAGTCTGTTTCTTCTCTTTCCCCTGCTATGAAACCCCTGTGGTCAATATCCCCATCCACATGGAGGCTTAGCCTAAGGGAAAATTACCAGTTCTCCTTTCCCTCTCCTCTCCCCTCCACCCACTTGGCCAATACTGTTACCAGCTGGTCGCAATGAGTCCTGAGGATCTGCTCCAAGGATCTGGGTGATGAGCCAGCTAGGGTCACGCTCTGGGGTCTGGGGCTGGGGTTATGAGCCATCTGGTTCAGAGTCTAGATGGGTGAGAGACAGACTGCCGGGGTGGGTAGGGCTAGGAGCCGGAGCACAGACAAGCAGGGCCAGGAGCTCAGGCACCAGGTGAGAGGCCAGGAGCAGAAGCAGGAGTCAGAGAGGGCCGCAGGCAGGAGCTGATCAAGATGGTTTTCTAAAGAGCATCTTGGAGAAATGTGGCTTTAAAAAATCATTATCTAGGCTAAAAAAATTTGAGAAGTTCTTATCCAATCTAGTGGTCGCCATCTGTAAAGATTAAAATTTAGGGGAGACTGAGGTAGGTAGAAATTAGTTTCTCTCTGCAAGGAGTATTATATTTTTAGAGGTTTATTAAAGGTTAAAGATTAAAGAAAATACAGAATAAGAAAAAACACATGCCATAACCTCACATCATGGAAGAGATGCGTCTGCTCCAAAACGGAAGTCCAAAAAGTGCCCCAAAAACCTTTGTAATCAGCTTAAATACCTTCTTGATATTCCCCACCTCAGAATTCCTTGGGATTACAAAGCATTTTGGGGAAGTGGAGCAAGGGCTTGTGGGGATTGAAGTCCAGAGTTCAAATCTCAATTTTACAATATATATAATATATATATATATATATATATATATATATATATATAACTAAACACATTACTAAATATTGGGGATACAAAGACAAATCAGTCCACCAATTTCCATAATTAAGTTATCATAGTCTCTATATATGTAAAAATTCTTAAAGGAATAGAGACATTAAAGCTCTATTTCTTTTTTCTAATGAGTGGCAACTTACCAAGAAGAAAGAGCACATAATATAGAATCTCAAAACCTTTTTCATTTCTGACTCCAGTACTTACATGTTGTGTAATCCTGAACAAATTGTAACCTCATTCACCATCTTTGTTTCCTCATCTAGAAATCAATCTTCCTATAGCTATTTAAGTGCTAACTTCCTATATACTAAACACTCTGCACTAGAGATACAAAGTAAAAGCAAAAATACTTCTTGATCACAGGGAACTTACACTGAATTGAAGAAGTTTAAAATTCCACAGTATAAAATGAATATAGAGAAGATGACAGGTAACTATAGAAGAGATGACAACATTACCTGGACATATCATGAAAGTAGCATCTGATCTGAGTTTTAACTTCATTAACAACTTCAGTAGAATATTGGTCCTAGCCCCCTCATTACATGACCTGTAACATATTACTAAGCAAGACTAAGCATATAGAACCATAATGACAATAAGAATATTGCTACGTGGAGCCTCAAAGAATTAATGGCAGTGAAGGAAATCAAAGGGGATAGAATCAATGGACAAAACATTACAGACACAGGATTTTGAAGGAGAAAAACCAAGTTTTTCTTTACTTATGCTGTGAATCATTCAGACTTTTCAGTTCTATGGTAGAAGGTGGTGATATAGCACAGGACTTTTTTTATGAGGCTGAGGTATTCATATCATTTCTTGTGGATCTTAAACATCAGGGCCATTCTATACTTCTGCTGCTATAGATCCCAGGGAAAGATAGAATTCATCCAAGTTGTGGTTGCTTTCCTTCAGAAAAACTCGGAATTTTTCCTCATGGGGCAGTGATAGCATTCAATCAGAACAAAGGTTTAGGGGCTAAAGTGAAGAAGAACTTATCAAAGAGGGTAGTTTGCAGATTACCAGAAATGTAGGCAATATACGTGAGTAGAGAAAGCACTCAGCTAAACCTTCTAATATTTCTTTCCAAACAATTTTAAAATAATGCCTCAAATGGAATTCTTGAGTGGCAGATCCAGCAAAAGGTCAGAGTGAGACATTCTTCCTGCCTGAAATAACATATGAAGTCAGAAAATAAATCTGTAAAATGGCAGAGGAAACTGGCCCAAAGCTCACGTGGATGAAACACCAGTGGTGATGACAGAAGCAATAGCATCTTTAGGAACTCTCAAATCAGAAACAAAGTTAGGTAACATGTTAACTGGTCAGAAAGATTACAGGCACCCTTAGTGCTAGCATAGATAGATACAGGACCAGGTACTGTTTGGAAACTATGTTGCCTAGACCAAATTCTGAATCATAGTTCAAGGACTGAGAGGAGGACTTTTTAGTCAAGAGGAAGCAGAAGCCTTGGGGAAGTATAACTTCTAGTTCCTAGGCAGGAGGAACCCTGAAGAACAATGTCAGTGCAGTTTCAACTAGTTTAGAAAACAGAAACACGGAGACTTCCTGTCAAGATGGTGGCTTAGAAGCAGCGAAAGTTCAGACCTCGGGAACCCTTCCTTACCAATCACAAACTGAGTCCTCCTACGACACCGAAATTAAAGCTGAACAATAGGACAGACCCGGGGAACCCTCCTCCCGGTCCTGGATCAAAAGGTAAGGCCCCCCAAAAGCCAGAACCCTAGCTCACTTGGATCTAAGAGGTAGGCAGAAGGAAGGTCCCAGGACCCATCCCCCCCAACCCAGAGTGCTGAGCCCATGGCAGCAGCAGGAACCTCAGGGCCGGCAAAAGACCTCAGGGATGGCTATTTTGAAGGACTCATCTTGAAAGCAACCTGAACCAGTCTCCGGGTCACCCAACACAGACATCAGGGAAACATAGAGAGAAGGGGGAAGCCTGTAGCCCCGTGGCTGGGTTCTTCCATCTGAGTCTCAAGGGAGGTTTCAGCTTTAGGGCACCAGCTGAACCCAATCCCATCAGGAGCCCTCAGAGCTACTGAAAGGACAGAAACCTCAGGGCCAGCAAATAGGTTGCTCCGAAGAGCTTACCTTGAAAGTAACCTGGGCCAGTCTCCAGGTATTCAACACAGACGGTAGAGGAGGAGGGTTTTTTGTTTGTTTGTTTGTTTGGTTGGTTGGTTGGTTCAGGGATCATTCCAACCACACCAGCTGAACTTAATCCCATCAGGAGCCCTCAGAATCCAGGGAGGCCAGGACCCCTCCCCACTTAGAGAGCAGGGTCTTCTGAAAAAACAGAAACCTAGAGGCATAGTCAAGATAGCAGCCTAGAAGGAGCATAGACCTGGCAGCCTAGCCAGAGCTTTGGAGATCCTCCATATTTGCTCCAACTGTTGAGGAAGTTTAAAACTCAGAGTAAACCCAGCCCAACTAAGCTGAACTCAATCCAATCAAAAGTCTACAGAATGCAGGGAAACCCAGGCTCCCCACCCATCCTCAATGACTGCTGGACTTTAAGCCAATCAAAAGCCTCAAGAGGACAGAGAAGCTCAAACCCCCAACAACCCTCCCCAGAGATTACACCAAGAGATCTTCTGTTAAAGCTCCAAGAGGGGAGACCAATAGAAGTCCCCAAAAAACAAGAAAAAATGAGAGGAACAAGAGCATAGACAAATACGAGGAGTAAGGAAGGGGTGAATTTCAGCAAACAACAGAAAAAGAAGAAAGAAACTACAATAGACAATTACTACTCAGCAAATGGAACGGGGGGGGGGGGGGAAGAGATCAGCAAACAATAAACCAGAAATCCCAGCCAATTGGATACAGGCTGGGAGATAACTCAAAACACAACTAAGAGAGGCTAAAGACAATTGGGAAAAGAATTTAAAAATTAAGATAAGTCATCTGGAAACAGAGGCACTTGAACTAAAATGAGAAAATAGTGTCTTAAAAGCCAAATTCAACCAGCTGGAAAATGAGGCAAAGGAGATGAAAGATGAGGCAAAGGAGATGAAAGATGAGATAAAGAGGATGAAAGATGTTCTTCAAAGACAATCAGACCAGAAGGAAAAAGACGACCAAAAAGCCAGAGATGAAATCCAATCTTTAAGAACCAGAATAAAACAACTAGAATCAAGTGACCTCACAAGGCAGCAGGACACTATAAAACAAAACAAAAAGAATGAAAAAATTGAGGAAAATGTGAAGCATCTCATTCAAAAAGCAGACGATTTAGAAAATTGTTCAAGAAGAGACAATTTAAGAATAATTGGACTACCAGAAGACCGCGACAAAAGAAAAAGCCTGGACATAATACTAGAGGAATTTATCCAGGAAAACTGTCCCGAAATCCTAGAACAATTGGGGAAAGAGGAGATTGAAAGAATCCACAGATCACCCCCTGTATTTAACTGACAACACCAAGAAATGTTATAGCCAAATTCAAAAACAATCAGATGAAAAGAAAAGGTATTACAAGCTGCCAAGAAGAAGCCATTCAGATACCATAGAAACACAGTGAGGTTAACACAGGATCTGGCTGCATCCACACTGAAGGACCAAAAGCCATGGAATATGATATTCCGGAAAGCAGGGGAACTAGGTCTGCAACCAAGAATAAAATACCCATCAAAACTGACTATATTCTTACAGGGGAAAGTATGGTCATTCAACACAACAGAGGAGTTCCAAGCATTCATAAATAAAAGACCAGACCTGAACAGAATATTTGATGTCCAACCACAGAACTCAAGAGAATCATCAAAAGGTAATTAAAAAAGAGGGGGAAAAACAAGCAAGACAACAACAAAAAATTTTAAGAGACTCAATAAATTAAAATGATATGTACCCATATAAGAAAAGAGGTCATTGGTAACTCTTAAAAACTGTTGCTATCACCTGAGCAGCTAGAAGAATTAGATTCAGAGGGAACAGTGACAAACTGTATAGGATGAAAGGACAAGACATAAATAGGTATATAGATGTATGCATGCATAAATATATATACATGTGCATGTATATATATATATGTATATATATATATATATATATATATATATATATATACATGACTAGAGCTAAAAAAGAAAAGAGATTAGTACTAAAAGAAATGGGAAAAGAAACAAATGGGGGTAAATTTATATGTCACAAAGAAGCTCATGGTGGGAGAGGGGAGAACATCGATACACTGGAAGGGTAAAGAGGTTGGAGATAGGAAATACTCAACTCTTAAGTACTTTGAAACTGACCCAAAGAGGGAAGAACTATCCAATCCATTGGGGAAGAGAATAGATTTGCGCCCTATCAGGGAGTAGAAGGGTAAAAAACAGACTGGTGGGGAGGGAAGCAGTACAAGGGAGGGAGAGGGTGGGGGGGATTTTAAAAAGACTACAGGGGAAAATAAGGGAGGGAATAAGAAGGGAAGGAGGTAGAAAGGGAAGTAAAATAAGGAGGGGAGGGGGGACTGACTATAAACAAACATTGGTATAGAAGGAAATAGTTAAAGAAGAAAAGGCAGGACCAGGAGTAGAAATCAAAATGCTGGGAAATACACAGCTAGTAATCATAACTCTGAATGTGATTGGAATGAACTCACCCATAAAATGCAAGCAAATAGCAGAGTGGATTAGAATCCAAAACCCTACCATATGCTGTCTGCAAGAAACACACATGAGGAAGGTAGATACACATAGGGTGAAAGTAAGAGGATGGAGCCAAATCTATTGGGCATCAAATGATAAAAAAGAAGGCAGGAGTAGCAATCATGATATCAGACAAAGCCAAAGTAAAAATAAATCTAGTTAAAAGAGATAGGGAAGGTAATTACATACTGATAAAACCCAGTATAGACAATGAGGGAATATCTGTACTCAATATGTATGCACCAAATGGCAGAGCATCAAAATTTTTAAAAGAGAAACTAGATGAGCTCAAGGATAAAATAAATAGAAAAAAACTATACTAGTGGGAGATCTGAACCTTCCCCTATCTGAACTAGATAAATCAAATAAAAAAATAAATAAGAAAGAGGTGAGAGAAGCAAATGAAATCTTAGAAAAATTAGAGTTAATAAATATATGGAGAAAAATAAATAGGGACAAAAAGGAATACACCTTCTTTTCAGCTGTACACGGTACATTCACAAAAATTGACAATGTACTAGGGCACAAAATCATTGCAAACAAGTGCAAAAGGGCAGAAATAATAAATGCAACCTTCTCAGACAACAATGCAATAAAAATAATAATTAGTAAGGGTACATGGAGAGATAAATCAAAAACTAATTGGAAATTAAACAATATGATTCTCCAAAACCAGCTAGTTAAAGAACAAATCATAGAAACAATAACTTCATTGAAGAAAATGACACTGGTGAGACATCCTTTCAAAACCTATGGGATGCAGCCAAAGCAGTTCTCAGGGGGAAATTTATATCCTTGAGTTCATATATAAACAAACTAAGAAGGGCAGAGGTCAATGAATTGGGCATGCAAATTAAAAAACTAGAAAGTGAACAAATTAAAAATCCTCAGATGAAGAATAAATTAGCGATCCTAAAAATCAAAGGAGAAATTAATAAAATTGAAAGTCAAAGAACTATTGATTTAATAAATAAGACTAGGAGCTGGTACTTTGAAAAAACAAATAAAATTGACAAAGTACTGCTCAGTTTAATTAAAAAAAGGAAAGAAGAAAGGCAAGTTGACAGTACCCAAGATGAAAAGGGAGACCTCACCTCTAATGAAGAGGAAATCAAGGCAATCATTAAAAAATACTATGCCCAATTATATGGCAAAAAATATGGCAATCTATGTGATATGGATGAATACTTACAAAAGTATAAATGGCCTAGACTAAAAGAAGAAGAAATAAATTACCTAAACAACCCCATATCAGAAAAAGAAATTGAACAAGGTATCAAAGAACTCCCTAAGAAAAAATCCCCAGGTCCAGACAGATTCACAAATGAATTCTATCAAACATTCAAAGAACAGCTAACTCCAATACTATACAAACTATTTGAAAGAATAAGCCAAGAAGGGGTTCTACCAAATTCTTTTTATGACACAAACATGGTACTGATCCCAAAGAGAGGCAGGTTAAAAACAGAAAAAGAAAACTATAGGCCAATGTCCCTAATGAATATAGATGCAAAAATTCTAAATAGCATACTAGCAAAAAGACTCCATCAAGTCATCACAAAGGTTATCCACCATGATCAGGTAGGATTCATACCAGGAGTGCAAGGATGGTTCAATATTAGGAAAACCATCCACATAATTGACCACATAAACAAGCAAACCAACAAAAATCACATGATTATCTCAATAGATGCAGGAAAAGCCTTTGACAAAATACAACACCCATTCCTATTGAAAACACTAGAAAGTATAGGAATAGAAGGGCCTTTCCTAAAAATAATAAACAGTATATACCTAAAACCATCAGCAAACATTATCTGCAATTGGGAAAAACTCAAAGCCTTCCCAATAAGATCAGGAGTCAAACAAGGATGCCCATTGTCACCATTATTATTTAATATTGTACTGGAAACACTAGCAGTAGGAATTAGAGTAGAAAAAGAAATTGAAGGTATTAAAATTGGCAATGAGGAAATCAAGCTGTCACTCTTTGCGGATGATATGATGATTTACTTAAAGAATCCTAGGGAATCAACCAAAAAGCTAATTGATATAATCAACAACTTTAGGAAAGTTGCAGGATACAAAATAAATCCACATAAGTCATCAGCATTTCTATATATCTCCAACCCAGTTCAGCAGCAAGAAAAAGAACGAGAAATTCCATTTAAAGTCACCCAAGACAATATAGAATACTTAGGAATCTATCTGCTGAGACAAAGACAGGAACTATATGAACACAACTACAAAACACTCTCCACACAATTAAAACTAGATCTAAACAATTGGAAAAACATTGATTGCTCATGGGTGGGACGAGCTAACATAATAAAAATGACCATCCTACCCAAACTTATCTATCTATTTAGTGCCATACCCATTGAACTACCAAAAAACTATTTTACTGAATTAGAGAAAACCATAACAAAGTTCATTTGGAAGAATAAAGGGTCAAGGATATCCAAGGAAATAATAAAAAAAATACAAAGGAAGGTTGCCTTGCAGTCCCAGATCTCAAACTATATTACAAAGCAGAGGTCATCAAAACAATTTGGTACTGGCTAAGCAACAGAAAGGAGGATCAGTGGAACAGACTTGGGGTAAATGACCTCAGTAAGACAGTCTTTGACAAACCCAAAGATGCCAGCTTTTGGGACAAAAATCCAGTTTTTGATAAAAACTGCTGGGAAAATTGGAAGACAGTGTGGGAGAGATTAGGTTTGGATCAACACCTCACATGCTACACCAAGATAAACTCAGAATTGGCGAATGACTTGAATATAAAGAAGGAAACTATAAGTAAATTAGGTGAACACAGAATAGTATACATGTCAGACCTCTGGGAAGTGAAATATTTTAAAACCAAGCAAGACTTAGAAAGAGTCACAAAATGCAAAATAAATAATTTTGACTACATCAAATTAAAAAGTTTTTGTACAAACAAAACCAATGTAACTAAAATCAGAAGGGAAGCAACAAATTGGGAAACAATCTTCATAACAAAAACCTCTGACAAAGGTCTAATTACTCAAATCTATAAAGAGCTAAACCAATTGTACAAAAAATCAAGCCATTCTCCAATTGAAAAATGGGCAAGGGACATAAATAGGCAATTTTCAGTTAAAGAAATCAAGACTATTAATAAGCAAATGAAAAAGTGTTCTAGATCACTTATAATCAGAGAGAAATGCAAATCAAAACAACGCTGAGGTATCACCTCGCACCTAGCAGATTGTTCAACATGACAGCAAAGGAAAGTAATGAATGCTGGAGGGGATGTGGCAAAGTAGGGACATTAATGCATTGCTGGTGGAGTGGTGAATTGATCCAACCATTCTGGAGGGCAATTTGGAACTATGCCCAAAGGGTGATAAAAGACTGTCTGCCCTTTGATCCAGCCATAGCACTGCTTGGACTGTATCCCAAAGAGATAATAAGGAAAAAGGCTTGTACAAGAATATTCATAGTTGCGCTCTTTGTGGTGGCCAAAAATTGGAAAATGAGGGGATTCTGTTCAATTGGAGAATGACTGAGCAAATTGTGGTATATGTTGGTGATGGAATACTATTGTGCTAAAAGGAATAATAAAGTGGAGGAATTCCATGGAGACTGGAACAATCTCCAGGAATTGATGCAGAGTGAGAGGAGCAGAACCAGGAGAACATTGTACACAGAGATTGACACATTGTGGTACAAGAGAAGGTAATGAACTTCTCCAGTAATGGCTTTATAATGTCCCTGAACAATCTGCAATGATCTACGAGAAAAAAACAAACAAACAAAAATTATCCTCAAGCAGAGGACAAACTGAGGGAGTAAAAACACCGAGGAAAAGCAACTGCTTGACTACAGAGGTTGAGGTGACATGATCGAGGAGATAGGCTAAATGAGCACCCTAATGTAAATACCAACAACAAGGAAATGGGTTCAGAGCAAGGACACATGTGATACCCAGAAGAATAGGGGTCGGCTAGGGAAGGGGTGGCAGGGGGTTGTGGGTGGGAGGAAAGGAAAATGATCTGTTTCCAATGAACAATGTATGAAAATGACCAAATAAAATGATGTTTTAAAAACTAAAAAAAAAAAAATACTGGAAGAAGAGTATGAAAGAAAGGAGAAAATTCTGTTAGAAAAAAAAAATCAAACTGACTTTCTTTTACTCTTTACTGGAAAAGTTCAATTCCTTGAATGAGTTCACTCATTCACTTTTTAATTCAATCATTCATATTGTAATTCATTCAAGAATATTTATTGAGTGACTAAAGTAATACAACCTTGTAGTCAGTCCTAGGATCCTAGAATTTGAGCTAGATGGAACCTTAGGGATGGACTATTGCAACTTTTCATTGGACAGATAAAGAAACTGAGGTAAAGAGTATTTAGATGACTTGACCAGTCACATATGTAGAAATACAGAGTTGCAATTCAAATCCAAGTGCTATGGCTCCAACTCTGTCACTCTTTCTACATATCCCCCATCAACTATGCATGAATTCAAAAGAAATAGAAAGTAGTTTTAGGATTTAAATAATTTATATGGTATCTGTGGAGAATAAGTATATACATATGTGTGTTCAAATCAATGTTCAACAGTAGACTGATATTAAATATTTACTGTTAGTTAATGTCCAAAGTTCAAATCATCTAAAGAAAATATCCATTTAACATATCATTGTATTTTAATTTCATAATTGCTTCTCTTCTAATTAATTTCTCAAATTAAGCTGTCCACACACCTGAAATAAAGCTTTCCTTGGTTATTTTAAACATCAAAAAAAAAGGAAAAGAAAAAGAAAACAGAAACACACACATAATAATATCTGATGCTTAAGAGAGCACCCAGCTCTAATCCACTCCCATGCTGATAGTATAACCCAACATTAATGTAAAGTTCAAAATTAAGAAATAGGGTAGAAAAATGATCCAACAAAACAAAACAAACAAACAAAAAAAACACGACCAATAAATTCTACTATGGTGATGGCAAATATCAGGACATGGAAAAGGGGCAGCAAGGTGGCTCAGAGGACAGAGAGTCAGGTTTTGAGACAGGTAGTCCTGGGTCCAAATCTGGTTATATATACTTCCTAGTTGTGTGACCTTGGACAAATCACTTCATCCCAATTGCTTTTACCCTTAGTGCTCTTCTGCATTGAAACTGATACTTAGTATTGACTCTAAGACAGAAGGTAAGGGTTTAAATGATTCCCAAATACCTAAAGAAAATGATAGCTGATAGAGGAAAATTGGGGAAAGAAATGAAAGTAATTCTAAAAAAGAGTCACTAGTTTAGTAAAAGATGAAAACAGACACACATACAAATACTGAGGAACAAAACATTTTTAAAAATAGAATTAGCAAAATGGTAAAAAAAAAAGGTACAAAAATTCATTGAAGAACAGAATTACCTAAAAAAGCAAAATTGGAAAAATGGGGAAAAAGGTACAAAAGCTTAGTGAACAGGATTCCTTAAAAATTAAACTTGGGGAAGTGGAAGCTAATGACTCTATAAAACTTCAAGAAACAAACATCAAAGTCAAAAGAATGAAAACAATAAATTGTAAATTATCTCAGAAAAAAATCACCTGGGGGGGGGGAGATTGAGGAGATATTTTTAAAAACCTTTACCTTCCATCTTAGAATCAATACTGTGTAAGTATTCTTCTAAGGCAGAAGAGAGGTAAGCACTAGGCAATGGGGGTTAAGTGACTTGCCCAGGATCACACAGCTAGATAGTGTCTGATTCCAGATTTGAACCAAGGACCTTCCCTCTCTGAGCCTGGCTCTCAATCCACTGAGCCACCTAACTGCTCCTAGGAGAATTAATTTTAAAATTATTTTATTACCTAAAAGTTAAGATCAAAGAAAGAGCCTGGGCATCATATTTTAGAAAATTATCAAGAAAATCTGTTCTAGGGGGGCAACTGGGTAGATCAGCAGATTGAGAGCCAGGCCTAGAGATGGGAGGTCCTAGGTTCAAATCTGGCCTCAGACACTTCCCATCTGTGTGACCCTGGGCAAGTCACTTAACCCCCATTCCTTAGCCCTTACCACTCTTCTGCCTTGGAACCAATATGCAGTATTGATTCCAACACAGAAGGTAAGAGTTTAAAAAAAAGAAAAGAAAATCTGTTCTGATATCCTAAAGCTAAAGGGAAAAATCACTTTAAAAGACTGATATATATTAATTTAAGGTCGCCAAGGAATCAGCTATGTAATTCCTAAATGAAAACTTAAGTCAGCAGTCAATCTTTTATGGAATTTAATTACAATAGGAGGAAGTAATTAGAGAGAGAGAGAGAGAGAAAGGGGAGAGAAGGAAATAGGGCTTAAATACCCCTTCTGTTTAGGCTGAGCCAAAAGGCCCAAGCCCTTAGATAGCTGGGGCAAAGAAAAGAGATCAGTCCCTATTACTCACGTGACCAAAAATGGAGAAACAGTCTCAGAGGCCCCCACTTTCAGCTTCCTTCAGAGCAAGCTTCTCAGAGCACACACCAACCACACCGACCAACTTCTCAACCACCACACCGAGTCTTCAGACTCCCCTATCTTTAAGGAAACCATCCAAGTTGCCTCCCCTCAGTCCTCACATCTACCAATCACCTGTCCATCAATTTCCCTGTGCCAATGGAGGCTCTAGCTTAAACCCAGGACCGCCCAGAGGTCTCTGGCTTTTGCACATGTCTGTTGAAGGTCATATTTTCAAATAATTAAATCTTTGATCCTTTGCTACAGCCCTTTCTAAATCCTGTTAACCTGAGTAGGGTAGAGATTGGAATAATTAAATTTTGATCTAGGCTGCAGCCCTTACTCAATCCTCTTAGGACTGAATAGGGTGGAGATTGATTCCAAGTGTCTCCATTGTATCAATTCTAAAATCAATCATGACTCAAAGAAATTCCTGTTCTATGCTTAAGCATAGGTCAAAGTCCTTCCCATTGTTCAGCAAAAGGTTTCTGTCCTAAAGTAATCTGAAGAAGGGAGGAGAAGGAACCTCCCATGCCAATGGGGTTCACATTCCAATAGTCAAGACCCACTATCAATAGGAAATTTTTCAAGTATGAAATTTCCCAATGGTGAAATTTCCAACATTTATAGGTCTAAGAAATTTTGAGGTTTACAATCCCCCCTGATGATCATTGGGAGACTAGTCTCCCCATTGATCATTTAACATAATCATTTTGTAGTTCTAAATTCACTTCTAACTAAAGATATACACAATATTCAATTTTCTAAGAGAAATTAGAATAGTGAGAGAGGAAATAGAAAAGAAAAGAAAGCAAACCCAATGTTTGCTAGGCGCATTGACAGAAAGCCAAATTAGGGGCAGTCCCTTTTGGCATAAATGTGTACAGTTACAATAAATGTTCAATCAAAAGTTCAGTCCAATCAATCACATCCAAAGTTCATTCTTGATCTTCTTGATGAAGTGTAGGTTTTCAGCATCTTTCTGCAACAGTTCATTCTCTGGATATAAGTTTCAAGCTTCTTTCTTGAAGATCTTTCTCGAACAAAATCAAAATCTTTGAATTTTTTTTTTATAAAAGTAAAATCTTAAACAAAATTCTTGGATTTTTATAAAAATACAATCTCAAACAAATACAATATATATGTATATATATATATATATATATATATATATATATATTGATTACCTCCTGAAAGTGATCCCAAAATGAAATCTCCAAGGAATATAATAGCCAAATGCCAGAAGTCCCAGGTCAAAGAGAAAATTCTGCAAGGAGCCAAAAATAAATCATTCAAACACTAAGAAGCCACAGTCAAGATTCCACAAATTTTAGTGGCTACCACATTAAATTCAATTAAATTCAAGGAGTGGAGGGCTTAGTATATTATATTCTGGAAAGAATAGAGCTGAGATTATAATAAAAAATAACTTCCCCACCAAAACTGAGTAAAATATGCCAGTCAACTTGATAATTTAAGTGAAATTGATAGATATTCACTAAAATTTAAACTGGTCAGATTAACAGTTGAAGAAATAGAATACTTAAATAATTCTCCCTTAGAAAAAGAAATAGAAAAAGCCATCATTATTCTTCCAAGGAAAAAAATCCCCACACACAGATGGATTTACACATAAACTCTACTCAACATTTAAAGAAAAATTAACATCCATTCTATATAAGCTATTTAAAAAAATAAAGAGTTCTAGCTTGTACCTCTTATGACATAAATGTTTCTTTTAAAATTACCATATTCATCAGGTTGTGAAGAAAAAGCTCATGAAGGCAATAATGTGAAAAATGGAATGCTTTTGTCTTCATTCATACTCCATCAGTTCCTTCTATGGAGATGAATAGTATTTTTTATCATGAGTCTTTTGAAATTGTTTAGAACTTTGCATTTCTAATAATAGTTGTCATTCACAGTAATCATTATAGACTATTACTATTAGTGTGTATGATACTCTACTGGTTCTGTTCACTTCATTTTTCATTATGTCATATCTATTTCCAGGCTTATTTTTCTGTGATAATGTTGTTATTCGTTTCTTATGGTACAATATCATTTCATTAAAATCATATACCACAATTTTTTAGCTATTGCCTAATTGATGGGCATCTCTTCCTTTTCTAGCTATTTGTATAAAAAAAAAGAAAGAAACAGGCAAAGATCTGTACAAAAGCTAACTTGTTGTGAGAGCTTCAGTTCATAAAACTCAGGATTCACAGATAAACCCAGAATGGCTGACTACAAATTCATATGTCCTGAAAATTGTATAAGCATAGGAATTGATTCAATACTGTTTTACGACAGTATTTAGACTAGGAATTGTGAAGAAGAGCGACAGAAGGGGTTCTGAACTGAGTTGACAATAGGAGTTATGAACAGGACTTCTTAAAACAAACACCTCATCTTTTCACCTTTCTCTTTTTTGAGTGACTTGGTCATGAAATGGCAAGTTAGAGACCCAGTATTCTTATGTCACAACCTCCAGAGCATGTGACAAGGTAAAGGGAATAGTAACATACTTTCAGCTTGGCAGAAGATTTTAATATTATTCTTATTACTATTATATCTTATTTGTAATATACTATACTATATCTTTTTCTATCTACTCTCACAATTATCAAGTTATTTTAAAAGAATCCTTAGCAGTCATTAAAGGCTACTTAATTAAATTTCTTCTTACAATTGCCACAATTACAAAATAAAATGCTATAAATATTTTTGTATAAGTAGTCCTTTAGTTTTACCTTTGATCTCTTTGGCATGTAAACCTAGTAGTTATATTGCTAGGTCAAAGGTTATGCACAGTTTGATAGCCCTTTGAGCATTGTTCCAGATTGCCCTCCAAAATGTTCTATCCCCTGGAACATTTATTTTCTTTTTTGGTCATATTAGTCAGTCTACTAAGTGTGAGGTGATACCTCAAAGTTGTTTAATTTTTATTTCTCTAATTTATAATGAATGAGAATATTTTATGACTAAAGATAATTTTAATTTCTTCATTTCCATGTTCATATCCTTTGATCAGTTGTGAAATGCTTTCTAGTCTTATAAATTTCATTTTGTTCTCTATACACTTGAGAAATGAGGCCTTTGCCAGAGACATTTGGTATATTCCTCCCCCTCCCCCAATTTGTTGTCCTCCTTCTAATCTTGGTTTCATTAATTTTCTTTATACAAACCTTTTCTATTTTATATCTCATAATATTCTCTGTCTTATTTTGTCATAAATTCTACCCTTATCCAAAGGTCTGATGGATATGCTATTTTGTGTTTCTCTCATTTATGTTATCACCCTTTGTTTCATTTTTATGCATTATTTTTAAATAATGTATCCATTTTCACTTTATATTGATACATAGAGTGAAGTATTCTATGCCTACTTTCTGCGATATTGTTTGCCCAACAGTTTTTGTCACATGTTTGTTCTTAAGTCAAAAGCCTGGATCTTTGGTATTGATGGACACTTGGTTACTATGTCATTTACTACCATGTATTAGGTTCTTAGTTTATTCCACTGATCTGACATTTTATTTCTTAGCCAGTACCACATTGTTTGATGGTTGTAGCTTTATTATACATTTGACATCCAATATAGCTAAGTTACATTCCTTTGTATTGTTTCTCTTTTAGATAAATTTTATTTTTTTCTTGCTCCATGAAATAATTATTTAGAAGTCTGATTGGCACAGCACTTAATAAAGTAGAATTGTCATTATTATATTGGCTTGTCCTACTTATGAACTATTAATGTTTTTTTTTTCCAAATTGTAGCATATCATTATGATTGAATAGTATAATGCAATAAAAACGATAAGCCCTTTCTCCTTTTAATTGACACCCTGCCATCTATATCTTCAATCTACTTCAACCCACCCCCAAAAAACAAAGAAATAAAGTTTTTGTAACAGATTTCAGAAGTGTTGGCTTGAAAATACATCTCAAACTAGAAATGTGTATGGCACAATGTAAAGAATGTTGACCTTCAAACCAGGAGGATCTGGATTCATGTTTTATCTCTGAAACATAAAGAACATTCCCTCAGCAAATCACCTATGCTTTTAATGCCCCAGGAAATAAGACTTTCCAAGTTGCAGAAAAGATACTGACCTGCAATGGTACAAAAAGATTCTTCACTTGGGAGCTCCTTATACATTAAAATTAAAAGCTTAGTTGCTATCCTGTCCCTATAAACTAGAGCCAAAATGATATCTTGTTATTCAGAGATTCACATAGCAAGAACACCCTATGCTTATGATACAACATTTCACATATTAAAATAAAACTGAAAGATAGTGTAATTGCCTTAAACTTTATTACTTCATTCAATCACATTTATGAATGTCAACATTATTTATATCTGTAGTGTAAACTAGGTACTTAACAAAGTAAAATCACCCATTACATATTTAGTGGAACAATTTTATTGCTATAATAGTCAGATACTGTGATTTCAATAAGAAATCCAATAAATTTGAGTTATTTTCAGACAAAAGAACACAGCAGGCCAAGATATTGCTATATACTTTCAATTTTTATGAAACACAATATTTATATTAACATTTCCCTAAATTGTATGGTCATAGAAAGGGAAAGACCATCATGCAATCTGGCATAAACTTTTATTTTCTTCTAGAACTAATTCTAAAAATAGACTGCATAATGACTTGCCTCACTCAGACCCATTATTTCAATTGTTTAAAAAATCATTCAAGCAGCCTCAGGCAAAATACAGCCTACTGATGATCCTTATGAATTTCTTAAAACACATAAACATCACCCCTCACAGTTACCCAAAAGGAATTATTAAACATTCTGCATGTTGACAGAGCAGTTTACAAAAAGGATGCTATTATCCCCTAATTTTTTACTATAAAATATTATTAAAATAAATTAAAATTTTCTTAAGCTTTAAAGAAAATAGAAGCCTACTTAGAAGTAAAGCCTAACTGCATATGTAGTCATTTATAGTAGCAATTGTTTTTAGAATTTATATGTTTGGGTCTTTTTTTGCTCTTTTGAAGGAAGGAAGGAAGGAAGGGAGGGAGGGAAGGAGAGAAGATTTTTTTTAAAACATTATTTTATTTGGTCATTTACAAACATTACTCATTGGAGACAAAGATCATTTTCTTTTCCCCCCACCCCCCACCTATCCCATAGCCAACACGCGATTCCACTGGGTATCACATGTGTTCTTGATTCGAACCCATTTCCATGTTGTTGGTATTTGCATTAGAGTGTTCATTTAGAGTCTCTCCTCAGACATATCCCCTCAACCCCTGTAGTCAAGCAGTTACTTTTCCTTAGTGTTTTTATTCCCACAGTTTGTCCTCTGCTTGTGGATAGTGTTTTTTTCTCCTAGATTCCGGCAGATTGTTTAGGGACATTGCATTGACACTAATGGAGAAGTCCATTATGTTTGATTGTACCACAGTGTATCAGTCTCTGTGTACAATGTTTTCCTGGTTCTGCTCCTTTCACTCTGCATCACTTCCTGGAGGTTGTTCCAGTCTCCATGGAATTCCTCCACTTTATTATTCTTTTTAGCATAATAGTATTCCATTACCAACATATACCACAATTTGTTCAGCCATTCTCCAATTGAACGGCATCCCCTCATTTTCCAATTTTTGGCCACCACAAAGAGTGCAGCTATGAATATACTTATACGTCTTTTTCCTTATTATCTCTTTGGGGTACAAACTCAGCAGTGCTATGGCTGGATGAAAGGGCAGACAGTCTTTTATCGCCCTTTGGGCATAGTTCCAAATTGCCCTCCAGAATGGTTGGATCAATTCACCACTCCACCAGCAATGCATTAATGTCCCTACTTTGCCACATCCCCTCCAGCATTCATTACTTTCCTTTGCTGTCATGTTGAACAATCTGCTAGGTGCGAGGTGATACCTCAGTGTTGTTTTGATTTGCATCTCTCTGATTATAAGATATTTGTAATACTTGTTCATGTGCTTATTAATAGTTTTGATTTCATTATCTGAAAACTGCCTATTCATGTCCCTTGCCCATTTTTCAATTGGAGAATGGCTTGATTTTTCATACAATTGATTTAGTTCTTTGTAAATTTGAGTAATTAAACCTTTGTCAGAAGTTTATATGAAGATTGTTACCCAATTTGTTGCTTCTCTTCTGATTTTAGTTACATTGCTTTTGTTTATACAAAACCTTTTTACTTTGATGTAGTCAAAATTATTTATTTTGCATTTTGTGACTCTTTCTAAGTCTTGCTTGGTTTTAAAATATTTCACTTCCCAGAGGTCTGACATGTATAGTATTCTGTGTTCACCTAATTTACTTATAGTTTCCTTCTTTATGTTCGTTATTCACCAATTTTGAATTTATCTTGGTGTAGGATGTGAGGTGTTGATCTAAACCTAATCTCTCCCACACGGTCTTCCAATTTTCCTAGCAGTTTTTATCAAATAATGAATTTTTGTCCCAAAAGCTGGGATCTTTGGGTTTATCATATACTGTCTTGCTGAGGTCACTTGCCCCAAGTCTATTCCACTGATCCTCCTTTCTGTCTCTTAGCCAGTACCAAATTGTTTTGATAACCACTGCTTTGTAATATAGTTTGAGATCTGGGACTGCAAGGCCCCCTTCCATTTGTATTTTTTTTTCATTATTTCCCTGTATATCCTTGATCCTTTGTTCTTCCAAATGAACTTTGTTATGTTTTTTTCTAAATCAGTAAATAATTTTTTTGTAAGTTCAATGGATATGGCACTAAATAGATAAATAAGTTTGGGTAGGATTTTCATTTTTATTCTATTGGCTTGTCCTACCCATGAGCAGTTAATGTTTTTCCAATTGCTCAAGTCTAGTTTTAGTTGGGTGGAGAGTGTTTTGTAGTTGTGTTCATATAGTTCCTGTGTTTGTCTCAGCAGATAGATTCCTAAGTATTTTATTTTGTCTAAGGTGATTTTGAATGGGATTTCTCTTTCTAGTTCTTGCTGCTGAGCTTTGTTGGAAGTATATCGAAATGCTGATGACTTATTCAGGTTTATTTTGTATCCTGCAACTTGGCTAAGGTTGTTGATTATTTTGATTAGCTTTTTGATTGAATCTCTAGGATTCTTTAAGGAGACCACCCTGTCATCCTCAAAGAGTGATAACTTAGTCTCCTCCTTTCCTGTTTTGATGCCTTCAATTTCTTTTTCTTCTCTAATTGCTACTGCTAGTGTTTCTAGTACAATGTCAAATAATAAAGGTGATAATGGGCATCCTTGTTTCACTCCTGATCTTATTGGGAATGCATCTAGTTTATCCCCATTGCAGATGATATTAGCTGTTTAATATTTTTTAGAAATGACCCTTCTATTCCTATTCTTTCTAGTATTTTTAATAGGAATGGGTGTTGTATTTTATCAAAGGCTTTTTCTGCGTCTTTTGAAATAATCATGTGATTTTTGTCAGTTTGCTTGTTGATATGGTCAATTATGTGGATGGTTTTCCTAATATTGAACCAGCCCTGCATCCCTGGTACAAATCCTACCTGATCATGGTGAATGACCCTTCTGATCACTTGCTGGAGTCCTTTTGCTAGTATCCTATTTAAGATTTTTGCATCTGTATTCATTAGGAATATTGGACTATAATTTTCTTTCTCTGTTTTTGACCTGTCTGGTTTTGGAATCAGTAACATATTTGTGTCATTAAATGAATTTGGTAGAACTCCCTCTTTACTTATTATGTCAAATAGTTTGTATAGTATTGGGATTAGTTGTTCTTTGAATTTTGGATAGAATTCACTTATGAATCCATCATTCCATCATGAATCCATCATGAATCCAGCCCTGGGAATTTTTTCTTACAGAGTTCTTTGATGGCCTGTTGTATTTCATTTCTGATATGGGATTATTTAAGAATTCTATTTCTTCTTCTGTTAGTCTAGGCAGTTTATATTTTTGTAAGTATTTGTCCATATCGCCTAGATTGGTATATTTATTGCCATATAACTGGGCAAAGTAATTTTTAATGATTGCCTTAATTTCCTCTTCACTGGAGGTGATGACCCCTTTTCAGCTTTGAGGCTAAGTTGCTTTTCTTCTTTCCTTTTTTTAATTAGATTGACCACTACTTTGTCTATTTTGTTTCTTTTTTCAAAGTAGCAGCTTCTAGTCTTATTTATTAGTTAATAGTTCTATCACTTTCAATTTTATTAATTTCTACCTTAATTTTTATGATCTCTAGTTTGGTTTTCTTCTGTGGGGTTTTAATTTGTTCACTTTTGAGTTTTTTTATTTGCATTTCCAATTCATTGATCTCTGCTCTCCCTAGTTTGTTAATATATGCACTCAGGGATATGAATTTTTTTCTGATTACTGCTTTGGCTGCATCCCATAAGGTTGAATGGATGTCTCACCATTGTCATTTTCCTTGATGAAATTATTAATTGTTTCTATGATTTGTTCTCTAACCAAGTTGGGGGTATCATATTATTTAATTTCCAATTAATTTTTGAGTTGATTCTCCATATACCTTTACTGATCATTATTTTTATTGCCTTATAATCTGAAAAGGCTGCATTTATTATTTCTGCTTTTCTGCATTTGTATGCCATGTTTCTGTGACCTTGTATATGGTCAATTTTTGTGAATGTGCCATGTGGTGCTGAGAAGAAGGTGTATTCCTTTTTGTCCCTATTTATTTAAAGATTTAAATTTAAAGATCTAAATTTGATAATGGTTGGTTTAAGTCTCCCACTAGTATGGTTTTATTGTCTATTTCTTCCTTCAATTCTCCTAGTTTCTCCATTAGAAATTTGGGTGCTATATTATTTGGTGCATACATGTTGATTAGTGATATTTCCTCATTATCTAAAGTCCCTTTTAACAAAATATAAATACCTTCCCTATCCCTTTTGATCAGGTCTATTTTTGCTTTGGCTTTATCAGATATCATGATTACCACTCCTGCCTTCTTTCTATCAGTTGAGGCCCAGAAGGTCTTACTCCATCCTTTAATTCTGACCTTGTGGGTGTCAACCCACCTCATGTGTGTTTCATGAAGACAACATATGGTAAGGTTTTGGATTCTAATCCATTCTGCTATTCATCTACGTTTTATGGGTGAGTTCATCCCATTCACGTTCAAAGTTATGATTGTCATTTGTGGACTCCCTGGCATTTTGATAGCCTTCCCTAATTCTAAGCTTTTCTTCTTCGGCTCTACCTTTTAGTCCAGTGATTTACTTTGAATCAGTCCCCCTTGTCCCCTCCCTTGATGTTTCCCTTTTTAGTCCCTCCCTTTTTGTTCCCTCCAACTCCCCCCTCTACTTCCCTCCCTTTTTGTGTTCCCTTCACCCCCCCCCCCCTTAGTTATCCCTTCTCCCTTGCCCTGTTGGATAAGATAAAATTCAAGATCCCAATGGATCTTGATGTTCTTCCCTCTCAGAGTTGATTTCACTTTGAGTAAGGTTTAAGTAAAAATTTTCTTCCTCTCCTTCTTATAGGAGAATTCTTCCCCTTCCCTTCCCATTGGTATCTTTGTGTGAGAAAGATTATTCTATTTCGCTTTTTTTTTTCTATTTCTTAGACTATATCTTAGTACCATCCATGATGCCCTCCTCCCTTTTTCTTTCTATCCCCCCATTTCTCCATATCATCTTGATGCCCAAAACTTTCCCTATGAGTGATTCTTCTTACTACTCTAATGATGCATACAATTTTTGAGTTACACATTACATTTTCCCCACATATTAATATATAAATTGATATAAATGTAGTCCTTATAGAAGAGAGTTTGAATAAAAAAAAGATAACATTTTTCTCCTTTTCCCTTTCCTTTATATTTACCTTTTCATGTCTCTCTTGCTCTTTGTGTTTGGATATCAAACTTTCCACAGAGCTCTGGTCTTTTCTTTACAAATGCTTGGAAATCTTCTATCTTGTTGAATGCCCATACTTTCCCCAGGAAGCATATAGTCACTTTTGATGGATAGCTGATTCTTGGTTGAAGACCCAGCTCTCTTGCTTTTCTGAATATCATGTTCCATGCCTTATGGTCATTCAGAGTGGAAATTGCTAGGTCTTGTGTGACCCTGATTGGTGTTCCTTTATATCTAAATTGTCTTTTTCTGGCTTCTTGTAAGATTTTGTCTTTTGCTTGGAAGCTTTGGAATTTGGCTATTACATTTTTGGGAGTCGAATTTTGGGGAATTACTGTAGAGGGTGTTCTGTGAACTCTTTCAATGCTTATTTTGTCCCCCTTTTCTAGAATCTCTGGGCAGTTTTCTTTGATATCATGTATTATGATATCAAGATTACTGTTTATTTCTGACTTTTCTGGTAGACCAATGATTCTCAGATTATCTCTCCTTCCTCTGTTTTCTAGGTCTGTCACCTTGTCAGTGAGATATTTTATATTGTCTTCAAATTCTTTAGTCTTTAATTTTGCTTCATTAATTCTTACTCTTTTGCAAGATCATTGTCTTCCAGTTGCCTGATTCTGACCTTTAAAGACTGGTTTTCCTTTTCAGTTTGGTCTGACCTGTTTTTTGAGGCTTCGAGCTGTTTCTGCATTTGCATATTTTGGTCTCTCAGATCACTCAGTTCTTTTTGCATTTTTTCCTATTTTTCCTGCCAGAAGGCTTCCATCTTTTTGATAATTTCTGATTTAAATTCTTCAAGCTTTTGTGGAGAATTCCATTTCCCTTGGAAGGTTTTGCAGTATTTGTTTGTATTTCCTCTTCTATCTCCTCTGTATTTTGTATTTTTGCTCCATAAAATGTGTCCAAAGTCACTCCCTTCTTCTTTCTTTTCTTGGTGTTTGGAGGCTTTTGAACTTCTGTACTGTTTGCTATCTCTATCTGAGTCAGGATGACTAGTTCTTAGTGTATCTGTCTGATGATCCGAGGCTTTGGCCCCAGGCAAATTGTCCATTTTCCGAAGCTGCTTTGTCTTCCTGGGAAGCTCAGGGTCTGCCCTCCCCTGCCTGCCAGCGTTTTGTGTGTTACTGCTCTCAGTTCCCACCAGTTCCTTCTCTGCTGCCTTACTTCCATGCTCTGAGTATGGCACATCACTGTTCACAAGGTATCTCAGTGCCTTTGCCAGCCCTGAGGTTCCTGTCCTTTCAGAGGGCCCTGCACTCAAAGGGGGAAGGGGTCTTAGCCTCTTTGAGCTCTGAGGGCTCCTGATGGGATTAGGTTCAGCTGGGTTGGTCAGGATGTGCCCTGAAGAAAAAACCTCCTGTGAGACTCAGATGGAAGAGCCCAGCCAGGGGGCTACAGGTTCCCCCAGTCTCTCTCTGTTTCCCTGTTGTCTGTGTTGGACGGCCCCAAGACTGGCTCAATTTGCTTTCAAGATGTGCCCTTCAGAACAGCTGGCTCTAAGGCCCTTTTGCTGGTCCTGAGGTTCACTCTGCTGCTGCTGGCTCAGCTCTCTGGGTTGGGGGGGAGGGGTCCTGGGACCTTTCTTCTGCCTTCCCCTTCGACCTGAGTGATCTAGGATTCTGGCTTTTCGGGGGTGTACCTTTTGATCTGAGTCCAGAAGGAGGGTTCCCCAGCTCTGTCCTATTGTTAAGTTTGAATTTCATTCCCCTAGGAGCATTCAGTTTGTGATTGGTAAGGAAGGGTTTTCAGAGGTCTGAACTTTTGCTGCCTCTAAGCCACCATCTTGACCGGAAGTCCGAGGGAAGATTTTTAAGCACAAAAAAAGAACTAAAAATGAGCAAGGTGGGGTGAAGGCAATTTTTTTAAGTCCAGAGAAAGTCAGGAACAGACTAGTAGAGGTTTGTCTAGGCTATTCACAAATTTGGAGGCTATAAGAGAAATTCACCAATAGGAGGCAGGGGGCAGCATCCTCCTTGACCAGGGATATTTCAGAGTGAGCAGATCCGAGGTATAATAGGATGTCCCAGAGTGAGTGGTCCCCATGAGCTGAAAGCAATTCTAAAATTAGCCTATAATAGAGGCTAATTTTGAAGTTTTGAGAGAGTCAGAAACAGGACAGGGAAGGAAATAAAATGAAACAATTCCTGCAATCAAGTAGTTTTTATTCTCCTGAAGAGGGAGAGACATTTGAAGTCATAGTAATGGCAGTGTGAAATAATAGCTAATAGGATGATGAAGGGAGGAAAAAGAAAAAAAGAATTAGTAGACAAGCTACCATCACTACTCCTACAGCATATAAATAGTCTCATAGTGAAACAAAGTCTTTTTAAAAGTTCAAATTATTCCAGTAGTCTCTGTTAAATAAAATATATAAATGTCAACATGAGGAATTATCTAGCAAATTCACTTTTGCAGAATCTTCAACTTTGTAGAATCCAACAATGCTATATGAATGAGGAATTACTATACATTAAATTTTAAATGTTGATATATTATCCAAAGCAATGAAATTCTGACCACTCATATATTTCTTTTTTTTAATTTGACAGTCATAGAAAAGTTGCAAAATATATAAGTAGCACATGCCAAAGAAACAGAAAGTATCTGAGCTTAGTTATTGTTTGAATTGAATATTGAATCATAGAAAGCTGGATAGGACTGTCTATTAGAAGCATAATTAGTATGCAGATAATGGGGCTTTGCCCCAGGGTTCTAGTATAGGAGAAGTATTTGTTCTCTCCCAGCAATGACCAGGTCTTGTTTAGTTAGGGTATAATCACCTTCAGGCCACAATTCTTCCTTTATCTCTAAAACTCTTGAGCTGAATGAAATCCTCTCTCTTTATGATTGCTCTGGTGGTTATATTGTCCTCTGGTATTGTTATCGAGGCTCCTTCCTTATCTTCATATGCTGCCTCACCTCCATCCCCACCTCAGGACCACACAGCCCACCAGCTTTTATAGTTCAGCTGAAAAAAATCCAATTTCTGTTCTGCATTCCACCTTACTCTTCCTTCTGGACAGATAGAAAAACAAAAACTGTGGGAAAATGTAAATTTTCAAAATATTTGAGAGGATGTTGTCTGTTGATTTCAGTTTGAACTATTGAATTTAATTTGTTTCAACAAACCTTAACATACATATCTGAATAGCATTATCTTTAAAGAACTCATTTTGGTACATTTATTTCAGAGATAGCACCACTGAAAAACATGTCTGAAACTTACAATATTACTTCCAGAGATAGTTTATGAGTCACAGAAGAAAATCTATCTAATTATCATACACTCAAATTTCATTATTTTAAGCAAATACTCTATTATCTACCTGTATTATTTTGATCATTCAACTTGGCTCTGAATGAGGTCCAGTTGCCACTTCAAAAACAAAATAAACCCTAGAAAGAATTTACCATCAGTAGGAATGTTCAAAGGAATAAAGTGCCGGTTTTGAATGAGTTCCATAAATATTTTGGGCAATGGCAGCACCATTAGTCAAAATATGTATGGTTTGCCAAGATGGTTACTCTGAAGAGGATGTATCCATTCAGGTGAATATTCTTCCACATCAGTTAAAAATAAAACTCTTTATTTGAGGGACATTCTTTTTACTCCTATATTTTACTTTCTAATAGAATGTAAACTCCTCAAGGGCAAAGGCTTTTATTTTTTTTTCTTTGAATGATAGGATGTAGGACAGTTACTGGCACATAATACTTGCTCAAAAAATGCTTTTTGAATTACCTTATTCATTTATTTATTTATTCATTCATTTATTTATTTGTTCATTAATCAATTAATTAATTAATTTGTTAATTTATTTATTAAAAACTCTTACCTTCCATCTTGGAACCAATACTGTATATTGGTTCCAAGGCAGAAGAGTGATAAGGGCTAGGCAATGGGGGTTAAGTGACTTGCCCAGGGTCACACAGCTGGGAAGCATCTGAGGTCACCTTCTGTTGCTAAGTTTGACTCTCAATCCACTGAGCTACCTAGCTGCCCCCTTTAATTGCCTTATTTAAAGGAAGGGATCTTTCCAAGTTCTGAGTATTTTGGATTCTCTTCTAAATGAAAAATGAACATTTAATTTAATTTTCATCTTGACACCATCCCTCACCTTCAAATGAGTGGTTTATATAAATTAATAGGTAAAAATTGAGGGGGTGAGATTTTTTTAATTTTACATAAATTATTGGGCTTTTCCCCCTCTTATTCACATGTCTTTATATTGCCAATGAGTGACCTTCAAGGATTTGTTTGAGTGGGCATCAATTATGTTTCTTCTGTGTCCTATATGATTTCAACATTTTGTAACTAGCACACTATAGTGATATTGTTGTAGATGCTCTTTTAAATTTAAACAAAAATTGTGAAGCATCAATAAAATTTAATAAAGATGGTAGATGGTAGGATAGTGTGTGATTCTGCAAAAATTGTAATGTTTGTGTGGCAAAACTCAATAAAATATGTTGATTGCCCCAGTAAGTTATTCAGCATGTTTAAGATTAGAAGTAAGGTCTTTGGAGAAGCAAGGGAAATCAAAAACATTCAGCAACTTTCTGATTCATGTATATTTCTTTCTTGGGCTTTTCCTCAAGGGTTCATTACTTATGCATCTATATTTTATTCAAATCAGATAGATGTTTAAGAATTATTTGGGGAAAGGGAGGGGAAGAGAGAAAGGTACCATGAAGGATTTATAAAATTATCATATATATTAATCTTCTGTTGTAGAGACTACTGCCAAGTTTATGATGTTAGGTAATAATTATAGTTTTCCCATGGTGAATATAAAACCTTTTAGATGTGAATTATTATAAGAGTCTCAGATGTAAGATGCTTTGGAATAGTCTCATGTTACAATTCTGTTCTTGTGCTGGCATTTTGAATGAGACCCTGAAACCCTTGTTCACAAATCTGTGGCTTTTTTTTAAATCCCTAAAATAAAATTCAAAACATAAACCAAAAAAGAAAATAAAAGGAATTAAAGTCCATATCAATTATTTTCTTCACAAATAAATATATAAAATAAAATGCTTCCACAATGAGCAAGAAAAACTCAGGAGGTTCTAAGAATCTTGAGTAAGTATTAAAGCAATCCTCTTCAAGAGTCAGGGAAACAGTCTCCTGAAGAGCAATCCAGGATTCAAAGAATAAACATTTCTACTATCATGAAATGAATTAAATTATCTTTAACTATGTTTATTCTTCTTATTTCTTTATTTTTTCTGCCTCATTGAAAAAGTTATTCTTTTTTGAATTATATCATATAAGTGATTAAGAGATATTCTTTCTTTCATTGTTGATTTTATTGAAACAACTTTTTGCTTTTGTCTATTGAATACAATGTTAATTCTCAATTTCAAATAAATACTATTTACCATATTAAAGAAAGGTTTATTTTTTCCCAATGCTTTTTAGTCTTTTTAGCAGAAAGGGGTTTTGAATTGTCCTAAAAGTTCTTTGTAAGTATCATTAACTTATTGTGCATATATGTTAGTTTTATCAATATAATAGAATATGTTGATAATTTTCCTCATATTGAACCAATCCTGTTTCCTTTGTAGCCAATCGTTCAGTTAGTATTTATTAAGTACTTACTATTCCAGCGACTGTGTTAAGCACTAGAGATCTAAAGAAAAGCTAAAAACAATTAACTCTTTTAAGAGCTCACAGTCCAATGGGGAAGACAAGAAATTAAAAAATATTAAACATATATATGCATATATATAATGGATAAATAAGAAATAATTAATAGTAGATAGTATTTTTGTTCAGATTTAAAGGAAGCCAGGGGAAGCTAATAAACAGAGATGAAAAGAGAAAACATCTAAGGCATGGGGGACAGACAAAAGAAAAAGACCAAAGCCAGAGGAGTAGTATTTTGTTTATAGAATGATCATGAGGCCAGTGTAAAGAATCAAAAAATATATGATAGAGTTAAGTGAAAAACACTGGACAAGTTATGGAGGGGAGGAAAGGTTTTGAATGCTAAACAGGATTTTTTATTTTTTATTGTCAATAACAAGTGACTAGAATTTAGTAAATAAGGGAAGGACATATGAGGATCTGTATTTTAGGAAAATACTTTTGGTGGTAGAATGGTGAATGTCTGGTGTATGGAAAGATTTGTTTGGAGATCCAAAAGCAGTCTACAACAAGAGTTGAAGAAAGTGGTGACAAGAACCTGTACCAGAGCAGTAGTAGAGAAAAGTGAAGAAGAAATATTTCAGAGATGTTGCAAAGGTAACATTGATAGACCTTGACAACAGATTGGAAGTCAAGAACGGCATATACATTGTGAGCATGGGAAATGAGGAAGATGTTGGAATTTTGAATTCAATTGTATACATATATGTTAAGGACTTACTATTTGTCAGACTCTGCTAAACACCAGGGATGAAAATAAGAAAAAGAAAGACTTTCCTTGCACGCAAAAAGCTTATAATTTAACAGTATAAGACATACTAGAAAAGGGAGATGGAAAGAAAAGACAGAAAAGATGCCAGGGGTTATCTTGTTCCATGTAGTTCAGACCAAGCAGAGCTACACAGAGAAAGAGAAACTGAAAAGATCAAATTCTGTCTTCTCATAAAGGAAAATGTTAGGAAAAGTTTAGTTCTTTACTCTCCAACTCTCAAAAAGAGAGGACAAAACTCGGAGGGATTTGGAAAGATGCTGGGTAAATCCAAGGCTTAGTTAAACCACATGATGAGATCACTGATGATCAGCTTATCCAGGAGGGACAACTTATTAGTTAGAATTCAGACCAAGGAGGCAATAGCTAAATTTAGAAGGTGGATGAGTTAGGGAAAAAAGATAAGTTCATTTTGGACATATTCAGTTTAAGATATCTAACTGAATATTCAGTTCACGTTGTTTGAAAGGCACTTAAAAATGTCAGGATGGAAATCATTATAGAGGTTAGACCAGAATAGGTAAATTTGAGAATTATTAGTTCAGAGACAATAGAAAGTCAAAATGGGGGAGAAATCTATCTATCCATCCATTCATCCATCCATCCATCTATCCATCCATCCATCCATCTATCCATCTATCTATCTATCCATCTATCTATCTAAATCTATCTATCTATCTATCTGACTGTCTAGCTGGCTATCTAACTGTCTCCAGTGTTCCTTGTGGTAGCCTTACACCTACAACACAGTCTTTCAGCAGTAATAATTTGGAAACAAGACCACCAATCTGTATCCTCCAAGGAATCTAGTCAATTCCAGAATTTTCTGCAGAGAGGAATGTTTTCATTAATCCATGTAGTTTGTCCCAAAGTTAAAGGACTTCTTTACTGAAAATTACAAGTCTTAATGTTATTCTGAATGTAATTTGAATTACAAACTACCAAGGAATCATCCTCTTCCTGAAGGTATATATTACATGGGAAAAGGTATATGTTCTGAAAAAAACTATATCTCATATGTGTGTATATGTATATATATTTGTACATACATAAATATGTGTCTATATACACACACATACAATTTCCTGGAAAATATTTCTGATTAATACTTTACTTTATTATCCTATATCTTAAATATAGGCTTTTGTTCTGTTCTGTTTTGTTTTATAGAAATGATTCCTTGAAAAACAAAGTTTAAGTCATATGATCATTCTTTTTGGGCTTGCTAACAAAATTTATTTAGTAAATTAATAGTATAAGAGCTTGACTCAAGCTAGAAACTTATATTCCCAACAATTAACTAAAGATAGTTTTTTATACTGACATGGTTTTAAATATTTTATCATAGTGTTAAGAAATGTTTTAATATTATTTCCCTAATCCATGAAAACTGGTTTACTTCTTAATAACCCTAAGGAAAAGGGAATTTCTCTTATATATCAAATATTCTGTACTACAATAGGAAAATTCTCATGAAACACTTTGAAATCAGTATAAGAGAAAAATGAAGAAATCATTGTCTTAATCTCATTGCCAGTGCTGACTCTTAAAAAAATGACAAAAAAAACCTTTGAATTTTAAACCATGAATACAAATAGACCCTCCATAGAGATAAGACCATGTTAGAAAATAACGTGTATATCTTACACCCTTTGGGTTTGTGATATCTTTTCCACTCTTCTAATGAAAATACACCCTTGCCATATTCTGTGATCCTAGCTGCTGTAATTGTTAGCAATTTAGACTTTTTAGATTACAGTTAAAAAGCAAAAAGCAAAATGAGAGTACTATTAGGCTTTTTCATAGATCATTCATGTTATCTGTGCTAACAAAGCACTCTATACCCTTGATAGGGGTTAATATCCAATGGCAAATGAAAAGGTAAATTGCATAGATCTTACTTAAAAGGTTTCACATCTCAAAACTTTTTGCAAAAGAAAGAAAGGTTCAGGAAAAGTGAGTGTGAGCAGAGTTTCTTTATGAGAATGGCTGTCTCAGAAATACAAATTCACTTCACAACCACTAAGCTGCTCTATTTTCCCCTTGAGTCTAGCCTCCACTCAGTTTAGCTTATTGAAGCTATCCAAGGAAAACAATGTTTCCCACATATGGTATTTTCTAAGAGAAAAAAAAAATATATATATATATATACACATATGCATCATTTTTTCCCTTTGTTCCTTTTCTTTCTCCTTCTCCATCTATCAAAATAAAAATATCTGGAAAGGGATAGCCTAATTATTCAATTGCCAACCCCAACTCCCCCCCACCCCCAACATATTTCTACTTAAACTATGGGGAGCAGATAACACCTTCATATGGAGATCCATTTCAGAAACAACATGGACTAATAGGAAAAAGCTCTGGTACTGATAATTCTCATTTTGTGATCATGGGTAATTCCCATAGCTGTTGCTTTTCAGTTCTCTATCAAAAAGGACCAAAAGTATTTCATTTCCTTGTGGAGAGGAATGTATGAATAAAAAATCATTTTAAATGTGTATACTTTGTGCAGGGCATAATAATAGAAATGCCTTGAGGATACATAGGGAAAAAAAAAAAACAAACAAACAGGGAAATGCCTAAGGCTACAAATTGGTCAGTTAAGTGTTTACTGAGCAATCAATGCCTAAACAATCCTCAGCATTCCCACATTTATTTTTCTGGACTTAAAGCATTCATGTGATTTTATTAGCAATCTTATTTTCACTTTCTCACTAACAGCTATGTATATTCAGAGGTAATCACCAAAGAGAAAACAAATGTGACATGTTGGCCAAGTTTTTATAGTAAGTGGTAACCTACCTAGTGCTTCACTACTCTAATTCTCCCTACCATTTTTGTATCTATCTATCTATCTATCTATCTATCTATCTATCTATCTATCCATCTATTTATTTATGAAATTAAGTTCCCAAGTAATTTCCTCCTCCCTTTCATCCCCCCACCTTCCACACCCCATTAAAGAAGGCATCATTTGACAAAAGGATATGTCTAAATGTGAAACTATATCTTGCTTATTTTTATTGTTCATTTCTTTCTCTGGATGTGGATGTACACAAATCATTATTCAAAACACATTTCTATAGCTGTACATTATGTTCTCTTGGTTCTGCACATTTCACTCTTCATAAGTTCATGAACATTTTCCATGTTTGTTTGTTTTAATTAACTTTTTCATCTAAAAAGCTTCTTTTTCTTCTTACTCTTCTTTTTTTTAACCTCCTAAGTCATAGCAACTAAATGAGAAAATAAAGGTGTTAGATTATTTTTTTTTTGCCCTGAGATTGTGGCATTAACTAACCAACTGTGTTTTACACAGTATAGCACCTTCACATGGGCATTTGACACAATGGAAAGAAAGACGCAGGTTTTAAAGTGTTTTAGTTTTTAGAGTTTTATTTGCTATATTGTATAGTACTAAAGATTCTTATATTATGAAAAGTTGATATTGTTTGAAAATTTTTTAACTTGTTGGCCCAAAGGTTACATGATTGTGGGAATTAGTAGTGAGAAAAATGTTTTGCATGTTACCAGTTTTATTTTGTATATTTTATTTTGTAGCTTATTTCAGGGTTACTGTGATGGGGAAAGTATATATCATCAGAATTAATGAAAGATGATAAAGAATTAAATGCAGAAAAGTGTGTTTTCAGCAATCTATAATGAAGAAAATATAGTTTTTTGGTGGTTAAAGACATCTAACACCAGATTTTCAATAGGTTCAATGTATCAAAATTAGCATTTTTTGCTTTTGTGCTGTTTTCTAGGAGTGTTTTTTCCTCCACAAGTCAAGAATTAACTCTATTAGTAAGGTAATCATTTCAACCCCATTTCTCCCTTGATTATCTTAAAATATCTTAAATATTTCTTTTAACATAAGTAACTTAAGTATTCTAGTTATTAATCTCCCATGCAAAGAATGTAAACAGTTTAACTGTATTGTTTCCCTTGATTACCTCATATATATTGTCTTTAGGTATCTCTAGAATACTTTAAGTATCAATAGTTTCCCTTTTCTCTTGTAGGGATGTGATTAGTTTACTCACCCTGATTTCTTTTAGTTTTCATGTTTACTATTTTAGATTTCTTTTCAATGTTGAATTTGCTCATTGAATTTTCTTTTCAGCTCTGTTCATCTTATCAGGAATGCCTGAAATTATTCTATGTCATTAAATATCCATTTCTTCCCCCAGAATATTATACTCAATTTCTCTGGGTATGTGATTTTTGACTGTAGACCTAAATCCTCTGCTTTGTGGAACATCATATTCCATGTCTTCTGATCCTTTAATGTACAAGTTTCTAGGGATGGTTTAATCCTGATTGTGGTTCACTTTTGGAGTTATTTTCTTCTTCATTTGGTTTCTTCTTTTTGGTGAACAATTTTTCAGTAAGTTTTTGTTTTAAACTGTTGATTTTTTCCTCATTTTCAATTCTAATTTTTCTTCTAAGTCTCTTATTTGTTTTTATTTATCCTATTTGGAGTTCTTCCATGAGTTCATTGTAGGCTTGACATCCTTTCATATTTTCCTCTGAGGCTTCACATACTTTCATTTTTGTAATATTGCCTTCTTCTGAGCTTGCATTTTAGTCATCTCTGTTCCTGAAATATTTTTAGCATTGGCCTTTTTCTCTTACATTTGCTGATTTGGGGTTATTTTTTGCCTTGATTTTTTCTACATGTTGAAGCTTAGCTCTGTTTCTGGAATGGAGCGAAGATTGTCCTGTGTTTTGAATTGTACCTGGGACCCACTCAGTTGTCTCAATCTCAGATTGAACATCATAGGCATTTTGGTTGTCCTGTTGGATGGAAATTACAGCTGTTCAGTTCAGATGTTATTTGTGCTTGTTTTGGTTAGATTCTGCCTAATTCTACCAAGGCTGGACCTTGTTTGGTTTTGTTCCCCTCACTGCTACAAATGCTGTGTCATGCCTAGGTTCTGTAGTGGCTAGACTCTGTGGAGTGCTTCCCTCCTACTGCCGCCTTTTTGTAGTTGGTTGGTTTCTGCTCTTATCCTGCTGAATCTAGACCAAGCTGGCGATGTTCTTTCCCTCACCTCTTGCACTGTATCATATATGAATTCTGCTGAAGTTTGTTCAGTGCTCTCTCCTCATACCCCAGTGAGATGAGTCCTTTTTCTTTCTCTCCATATTTTTCTGGACCAGAGCACTGCTTCACCCCTTTTTCTGTTGGTTCTACTACATTGGGTTTTCTTTTGAGTCATTTTATTTCTTTTCTTGTCATTTGATTAGTGGTTGGCAGGCTCCAAGTGTTTCTTACTTGGAAATATATTAACTATGTGATGTGGGGCAAGTCACTAGACCCTTTTTGTCTCAGTTTCCCCATCTATAAAGTGATCTGGAGAAGGAAATGGCAAACCACTCAAAGTTTTTTGCCAAGAAAATCTGAAATGGGGTCACACAGTTGGAGACCACTGAAGTGACTGAACAACAAAAACAACAATTGTAAACTCTAGGTTTCTATAAAATAGTGGGGTTGCCTTGATATTTAAACCTCTAGCTCTAGGTTTAGGTGATGCTATGCTCTACCTATCAAAGCTATGTATGTATAGTCCCATAAACATATTAGATTTAGAATGAAGTTAAGTGAGCTTTTCAATGCTTGAGAGGGTTGTTAGTGGTTATTATTATTTGCAAAGGTATTTATTTTTGTACATTTGATTATTCTTTATGGGAGTATAATTCACAGTTGTAAAGTTTGTAAGTATGCTTCATCAAGTAACACAAAGCTATATTCTCATAATACTGTCTTTTGGATAGTTATCCTTTAATAACTTATTATTGATAACATTTTAAATAATCAAATATCCTGTGTGAAAAAAATACATTTTAAAAGACCACTGCATAGACTCCTAATGTTTTCTTCACTATACCTATAAATAATCCATCTAATGTTTAATCTCTTTAGCCAATGCCATTACTCACTGCATTTCTTACTTTATCTTATATAAGTACACTCTGACCAAAACAAAGTACCAAAGGGAAAGTGATGTTGCTGTGGATATAAATGTTCAATAAATCAGGAATTATGGGAAAAGCAATTTCTTTGTCTCATCTGCTTACTTTTAGTCCTTGTTCTAAATTGATTTGTGTAGAAAGAGAGAAAAAGAGGGCTTGGATATTGAGAATTCTTAACTAGATACCACATGGGGGCAAAGGATTATAATATCTATTTAAAGGGCATTTTGTCTGACTTTTCTTAGGTGAATAGAGATTCAGATACTCCATACAAACAAATGAAAAACTTGTTATCCCATCCTTATCAAAGCGGCTTTTTAGTCACCACATGCTAGCAGACCAGAAAAGAGTTAGCACCAGGTCACCATAAACATATAAAGTCTCCTGGAATGATGAATCAATGCTCATAAATAATTAGACACTAGAATTATATACTCCATTTAGGACATGAAATTCCAAGGGAATGAAAGAGTAGCCAAAAACTCAATTATGTTTCTTCACCCATTCAGTATTCTGCCCTGCTATTGTTAAAAATGACCATCTTAGATTTGAAAGATATATTTCACTCTTCCCTGCTTCCCTACTTGTTTTGGCAACTAATCAAATTGCAACTACAATTATTTCTTAAACAAAGTATCCTATTTTCTGGTAACATTTTTTTGTAGTTATTTATTTAGAATATTTTTCCATGGTTGCGTGATTCATGTTCTACCCTCTCTCCTCGCCACTCCCAAATCCGATAAGCAGTTTCACTGGGTTATACATGTATCATTCTTCAAAAAGCATTTCTGTATTATTTATATCTGCAGTCGAGCAATCCTTTAAAATTAAAACCCCAATCATATCTTTCACACTATGTGATCAATGGTATATATTTCTAATGCATTTCTGTTTCCACAGTTCTTTCTCTGGATATGGACAGAATTCCTTCTCCTAAATTCCACTGGATTGTTCTGGATCATTACATTGAAGTGGTATACTTCATAAAGTGAGTCCAGACACCCAGAAGTTCAATTAATGGAACCAATATTCATTTATTAATCTGTTGATTATTTTGTTGAGTAATTTTCTCTTGGATTCTAACTATTCTGAGCTGACTCACCTTCACAGGAAAGCTCATTTCTGAATTCTACTTTCCTAAGGAAAAACAGATTTTTTGAAAGATGGAGTCAAGATGGTGGCCTAGAAGGAGCAGAAGTTGAGACCTCTGAATACCCTTCCCTATTGAACACAAACTGAATGCTCCTAGGGGATTGAAAATCAAACCTAACAACAAGAAAGAGCCAAGGAACCCTCCTGCTAGACTCAATTCAAAAGGTATGCCCCACAAAAGTTGGAATCCAAGAACACTCGAGTTTAAGGGGAAGGGTAAAAGAAGTCCCCGGACTACTTCACCCACCCACCTAGAGCACTGAGCCTCCAGTGGCAGCGGGAACCACTGGGTGGGCAAAGGTGCTGGTCTGGAGGGTATACCTTGTGGGCAGGACTGTGCCAAGCTCAGAGCTTCCAACACGGATGGCGGGGAAGGAGCTAGAGAGGGAGCATAGAGCTGGCAGCCTGGCCAGAGCTGTGGAGATCCTCTATCTTTCTCCAGCCTTCCAAGAGGTTTTGGCCTCAGAGCACACCCAGTCAAGCCCAGAGTAACTTAATCCCATCAAAAGTCTTCAGAACTCAGGGAATCCCAGGCTCCTTACCCCTTCCTCACTGACTGCTAGACTTTAATTCAATCAAAAGCCTACAAAGGACAGGGAAGCTCAAACTCCAACAACCCTTCCCCACATACTGTGCCAAGAGATCTTCTGTCAAAGCTCCAAGATGGGAGACTGACAGAAGCCCCCAAAACCAAAAAAATGAGAAGAGCAAGAGCACAGACACATATGGGGAGCAAAGAAGGGGTAAATATGAGCAAACAACAGAAAAAGAAGAAAGAAATCACAAGAGACAGCTTCTATTCAGTAAACAGAACAGAAGGGGAGGAATTAGCAAATGATAAATCAAAAATTCCAGAGATTTGGATACAGGCTTTGGAAGAACTCAAAATGCAATTCAAAGCACAATTAAAGAGAGGATGAAGACAATTGGGAAAAGAACTTAAAAAACTAAAATAACTCAACTGGAAACAGAGGAACTTGAACTAAAATGAAAGTGTCTTGAAAGCCAAAATCAACCAGCTGGAAAATAAGGCAAAGGAGACGAAAAATGAGGCAAAGGAGATGAAAGACGAGGTAAAGAGGATGAAGATGACCTCCATAGAAAATCATACCAGAAAGAGAAGGATGACCAAAAAGCCAGGGATGAAATCCAGTCATTAAGAGCCAAAATACAACAACTAGAATTGTGACCTCACAAGGCAGCAGGACACTATAAAACAAAACCAAAAGAATGGAAAATTGAGGAAAATATGAAGCATCTCATTCACAAAAGAGATGATTTAGAAAATCCTTCGAGAAGAGACAATTTAAGAATCATTGGTCTACCAGAAGACCATGACAAAAGAAAAAGCCTGGACATAACACTACAGGAAATTATTCAGGAAAACTGTCCCGATATCCTAGAACGAGAAGGGAAAATGGAGATTGAAAGAATCCACAGATCACCTCCTGTACTTAATCCCCAACTGACAACGCCCAGGATGTTATAGCCAAATTCAAAAACTATCAGACCAAAGAAAAGATATTATAAGCTGCCAAGAAGAAACCATTCAGATACCATGGAAACACAGTGAGGATAACGCAGGATCTGGCTGCATCCACACTGAAGGACCGAAAGGCATGGAATATGATATTCCATAAAGCAAGGGATCTAGGTCTACAACCAAGAATCAACTACCCAGCAAAACTGACTATATTCTTACAGGGAAGAAAGTATGGTCATTCAACAAAATAGAGGAATTCCACGAATTTGCAAAGAAAAGACCAGACCTGAACAGAAAATGTGATGCCCAAGCACAGAACTTAAGAGAATCATCAAAAGTTAACTAAAAAAAGAGGGAAAAAAGAAAAACAAAACAACCAAACAACTCCCCCCCTTTTTTAAAAAGACTCAATAAGATAAAATATTATGTATCCCTATAAGAAAAGAGGTCATTGGTAACTCTTAAAAACTGTTGTTATCACCTGGGCAGCTAGAGGAATTACAGTTAGAGGGAACAGTGACAAATTGTATAGGATGAAAGGACAAGACATAAATAGATATATAGATATATGCATACATAAGTACATATACATGTGTGTGTGTGTATATATATACACATATATATATATACATATATACAACTAGAGCTAAAAAAGAGGTTAATACTAAAAGAAATGGGAAAAGAAATAAATGGGGGTAAATTTATATGTCACAAAGAAGCTCATGGTGAGAGGGGGGAGAACATCAATATACCAGAAGGGTAAAGAGGTTGGAGATAGGAAATACTCAACTCTTATGTGCTTTGAAATTGACCCAAAGAGGGAAGAAAAATCCAATCCATTGGGGCAGAGAATAGATCTGCACCCTATAGGGGAGTAGAAGGGTAACAAATGGATTGGTGGGGAGGTAACCAGTACCAGGGAGGGAGAGGGTGGGGGAGTAGTTTTAGAAAGACTACAGGGAAAATAAGGGGGTGAATAAGAAGGGAGGAGGGTAGAAAGGGAAGCAAAATAAGGGTGGGAACTAGGGAGACTGATTAAAAACAAACATTGTTGTAGAAGGAAATAGTGAAAGAAGAAAAGGCAGGACCAAGAGTAGGAATCAAAATGCTAGGAAATACAGAGCTAGTAATCATAACTCTGAATGTGAATGGAATGAACACACCCATAAAATGCAAGCGAATGGCAAAGTGGATTAAAATCCAAAACCTTACCATATGCTTTCTACAAGAAATACACATAAGGAAGGTAGATACACATAGGGTGAAAGTAAGAGGATGGAGCCAAATCCATTGGGCATCAACTGATAAAAAGAAGGCAGGAGTCACAATCATGATATCTGACAAAGCCAAAGTAAAAATAGATCTAGTTAAAAGAGATAGGGAAGGTAATTAGTAGTATTAGTAGTATCTCGGTAACTGAGGATGACGATTGTCTTTTTGTGTTTTTGTGCACAAAGACATTTGTGCATGAAGATTTAAGTGGAAAATTCAATGCACAGAAGCAGTCCCACTCTCTTGGCATTGGAAGCCTGGGTCCAGTGGCACCAAAAGTCTTTACACCTGGAGACTTCCTCAGCTGCATTGGATTGCCATGTTGTCTTTTGTGTTCCAACACTCCCTAAGCACTCAACAGTGCCTTGCTGCGTCGCCATCTCAGCCACTGAACCTTCTTATTGATTTCTTTCATCTGTTCAGCCAAAGCAAACTTCACATGCTGGGTGAGCAAAGCCCTAGTTCACCAGGGGTCCTCGATGACCCGATGGCTACCCTCACAAGTTTTAGCCAGCCTGTCGAAGCCCTTGCCCGGGGTGTGGTTGCTGCCACATGCTAGCAGCTACTAGGAGCCACAAGTGAGAGCTGGGTGTCAGGAGAGGGTCAGAGGCTGGAGAGCTGCCCTAGGAGGGCATGACAAGCCCTCCATACCAAAGATATTACTCCTCCCTGAGCACCCCATACACCCCAAGGGAAGGTAATTACATCCTGATAAAATGGAGTATAGACAATGAGGAAATATCAGTATTCAACATGTGTTCACCAAATGGCATAGCATCCAAATTTCTAAAGGAGAAACGAGTGGAGCTCAAGGATGAAGTAGATAGAAAAACTATACAAGTGGGAGACTTGAACGTTCTTCTATATGAACTAGATAAAAAATAAGTAAATAAATAAAATACAAAAGAGGTAAGAGAAATGAATGAAATCTTAGAAAAATTAGAGTTAGTAGACATGTGGAGAAAAATATATAGGAACAAAAATGAATATACCTTCTTTTCAGCAGCACATGGTACATTCACAAAAATTGACCATGTATTAGGGCATAAAAAACATTGCAAACAAGTTCAAAAGAGCATAAATAATAAATTCAACCTTCTCAGATCACAATGCAATGAAAATAATAATTATTAAGGGTACATGAAGAGGTAAATCAAAAATTAATTGGAAATTAAACAATATGATCCTCCAAAACCAGTTCGTTAAAGAATAAATCATAGAAACAATTAATAACTTAATTGAAGAAAATGACAATGTTGAGACATCCTTTCAAAACTTATGGGATGCAGTCAAAGCAGTACTCTGGGGAAATTTTATATCCTTGAGTTCATATATTAACAAATTAAGAAGGGCAGAGGTCAATGAATTGGGCATGCAAATTAAAAAAACTAAAAAGTGAACAAATTAAAAACCCTCAGGTAAAGACTAAATTAGAGATCCTAAAAATCAAAGGAGAAATTAATAAAATTGAAAGTCAAAGAACTCTTGATTTAATAAATAAGACTAGAAGCTGGTACTTAAAAAAAAACAAATACAATAGACAAAATACTAGTCAGTCTAATTAAAAAAAGGAAAGAAGAAAGCCAAATTGACAGTATCCAAGGTGAAAAGGGAGACCTCACCCCTAATGAAGAGGAAATTAAGGCAATCATTAAGAACTATTATGCCCAATTATATGGCAACAAATAAGGCAATCTAGGTGATATGGATGAATACTTATAAAAATATAAATTGCCTAGACTAACAGAGAAAGAAATAGATTACATAACCCCATATCAGAAAAAGAAATTGAACAAGGCATCAAAGAACTCCCTAAGAAAAAATCCCGTTCCAGATAGATTCACAAATGAATTCTATCAAATATTCAAAGAACAACTAATCCCAATATTATACAACTATTTGACATAATAAGCAAAAAAGAAATTCTACCAAATTCATTTTACGACACAAACATGGTACTGATCCCAAAGCCAGGCATTTCAAAAACAGAGAAAGAAAACTATAGACCAATCTCCTTAATGAATATAGGCACAAAAATCTTAAATAGGATACTAGAAAAAAGCCTCCAGCAAGTCATCACAAGGGCTATTCACTATGACCACTTATGATTCACTTCTGGGAAAATTGGAAGACAGTATGGGAGAGATTATGTTTGGATCAACATCTCACATTCTACACCAAGATAAAGTCAGAATGGGTGAATGACCTGAATATAAAGAAAGAAACTATAAGCAAATTAAGTGAACACAGAATATTATACTTGTAAGATCTTTGGGAAAGGAAAGACTTTAAAACCAAGCAAGAGCTAGAAAAAAATCACAAAATGTAAAATCAATAATTTTTATTACATCAAATTTAAAAATTTTTGTACAAAAAAAACTAATGCATCCAAAATTAGAAGGGAAGCAACAAATTGAGAAAATATCTTCATTACAAAAACCTCTGACAAATGTCTAATTACTCAAATTTATAAAGAGCTAAACCAGTTGTACAAAAAAATCATTCCATTCTCCAATTGATTAATGGACAAGAGACATGAATAGGCAATTTTCAGTTATAGAGATCAGAACTATAATAAGGACATGAAAAAGTGTTCTAAATCTCTTAAAATCATAGAAATGCAATTCAAAACCACTCTGAGGTATCACCTCACACCTAACAGATTGGCTAACATGACAGCAAAGGAAAGTAATGAATGTTGGAGGGGATGTGGCAAAGTTCAAACCTTAATGCGTTGGTCGTGTAGTTGTGAATTGTTCCAACCATTCTGGAGGGCAATTTGGAACTATACCCAAAGGGCAATAAAATATTGTCTGCCCTTTGATACAGCCATAGCACTGCTGGGTTTGTACCCCAAAGTGACAATAAGGAAAAACACTTGTACAAGAATATACACAGCTGAGCTCTTTGTGGTGGCAAAAAAAATTGGAAAATGAGGGGATGCCCTTCAATTGGAGAATGACTAAACAAATTGTGGTATATGTTGATGATGGAATACTATTGGATTCAAAGGAATAATAAAGTGGAGGAATTCAATGGGTACTGGAACAACCTCCAGGAATTGATGCAGAGTGAGAGGAGCAAAACCAGGAAAACATTGTACACAGAGACTGATACACTGTGGTACAATGGAATGTAATGGACTTCACCATTAGTTGCAATGCAATGACCCTGAACAACTCAGAGGAACCTACGAGAAAAACCACTATCCACATCCAGAGGAAACACTGTGGGAGTAAAAACACCAAAGAAAAACAACTGCTTGAATACATCAATCGAAGGGATATGGCTGGGGATGTAAATTCTAAATGAACATCCTAGTGCAAACAACAACATGGAAATAGGTTCTGATCAAGGACACAAGTAATACCCAATGAAATTTTGCATTGGCTGCAGGAAGGGTGGGTGGAGGGCAGGGTGGGAAATAATGTGATTTTTGTAACCAAGGATAATGTTCTAAATTGACTAAATAAACTAATTCAACTAGAAAAATAAATAAATCAATAAATAAATAAAAAGAAAAAAAGAAAAACAGATTTTTCTGGTCAATGACTTAGTTTACCTCACTTTAGCATTGCTGCTAGTAGAAAAGTCAGTTACATTTTATTGTGTCACAATGTATCAGTCTCTATATACAATGTTCTCTTGGTTCTAATCATTTCACTCTGCGAAGTCTTTCCAGTTCACATGGAATTCTCCCAGTTCTTCATTCCTTTCACCACAATAAAATTCCATCACCAATAGATACCACAATTTATTGAACCATTTCCTGGTCAATGGACACTCGCTCAATTTCCATTTTTTTCCTACCCCAAAGAGCATGGCTATTAATATTTTTACAAGTCTTTTTCCTTATTATCTTTTTCTGGGTTCAAACCCAGCAGTGGTATGGCTGGATCAAGAGGCAGGCATTCTTTTAAAGCCTTTTGAGCATACTTCCAAATTGCCCTCCAGAATGGTTGTACCAATTCATAATCTACCAGCAGTGTATTAGAGTACTACTTTTGCCACATACTCTCCAACATTTATCACTTTCCTTTGTTACCATATTGGACAATCTACTAGGTGTGAGGTGGTACCTCAGAGTTTTTAAATTTGCATTTTTCAAATCAGGAGATTAATCTAATCTAATCTCTAATTAGAACACTTTTTCATGTGCTTATTGATAATTTTCATTTCCTCACAAGAAAACTGCCTATTCATGTCCCTTGACATTTGTTGATTGGGGAATGGCTTGATGTTTTTGTAAATTTCATTTAGTTCCTTATATATTTGGGAAATTAAACCTTTGTCAGAAACTTTTGTCAGAAAACTTATTCTCCCAGTTTGTTGCTTTCCTTCTAATTTTGGTTGCATTAGTTTTGTTTGTACAATACCTTTTAAATGTGATATAATCAAAGTAAATTATTTTATATTTTGCAGTGTTCTCTATCTCTTGCTTGGTTTTAAATTCTTTCCCTTCCCACAGGTATGACAGGTTTACTATTCTATATTCACCTAATTTATTTATGATTTCATTCTTTATATTTAAGTCATTTTCCCATTTTGAATTCATCATGGTATAGGGTATAAGATGTTGATCTAAACCTAATTTTTTCCATACCGTTTTCCAATTTTCCCAGCAGTTTTTGTCAAATAGTGAGCTCTTGTCCCCAAAGCTAGGGTCTTTGAGTTTACAGAACATTAGCTTAATTAGGTCATTCTATCCTAGCTTATTACATTGATCCACCCTACTTTCTCTTAGCCAGTACCATATTGCTTTTATGACCACTGGTTTAAAGTACAGTTTAAGATCTGGTACAGCTAGGCCCTCATCCTTCACATTTTTTTCATTATTTCCCTTGATATTCTTGATCTTTTGTTCTTCCAGATGAACTTTGTTATAATTTTCTGGTGACAATTTTTGTGTCATAAGGTCAACAGTAGTACTTCCTGAGGACAATTCCCTTTGTGTATTGTCTCATCCTACTTTGCTTTAAGGTCCTTCAGTGTTGGGTCTCTATTATTTTGAAACTTGCGTTTTCCTCATTTCATGATATATATTAGATATAGAAGTACTTATTTAAAAATATTCATTCATTCATTTGTTCATTCATCAGAAACATGAAAGCCAGTGTGGGGGAACAGTAGAGATGCAGTACAAATCAGGGGCCAACTGTGATATCAGAAGAAACTTAGTTGTAGAATTTGTTGATAGAAGCCATCAGAAGTAAAAGGAGGAGAGAAAGTAGTCTAATAATATAACCAGGAGATATTTGACATATGGCACAGAGACAAAAGGTGCCCTTTCATAGATGTACTTTGGGCATTTTATTAAATATTTTTCTCTACATTAATTAGCTTTTTAGTTGACCAATAAAAATAAATACATCTATATGGACTAATGAGCTGTGGTATTGAATGGGTGTCATCCTACAGAATACCTTGAACTTAGGGGAGCTTTTCTAAGGAGCCTATATGTAAGGAAATTTTTCCCATATGTTATCCTTTTAAATAATGCAACATTTCTCTTCAAAATAAACCACTCCATCTCCAGGGACTAAATTCCAGTGAAATGAATCTCTCTTTTTCCTGCATATCAATAACTTCTTTCTAATAAATAAAGCATGCTTCAGCATACTAGTTTACACATTCTGTATTTAGAAAAAAATATCATTTTCCTTATTTCACCCTGGTTAGCCAGTTACTTTATTGCTCTTTTATCTGAGAGATCTAGTAGAGTTGATTATAAATCCAATGCATTATGACAAGTTGTATACTCCAGGATTTAATATCTTGAATGACTGAAAAGGGATGCCAACAAATTCAATTATGCTAAAACAATAGCAGGAAAAACCATTGTTGCTGCCTGTTATACTGTTTAATGCTATTCTACTGGACAGTAGTAGGGTCTGACAGACTGAATAATTCACTTCAAGGTCTCTAAGAAACATATTTTCTCAGAAGGTAATATATAAGCCAGAGAATTTATTTAGCAGCTTTTTTTCAGTGTCAATATAATGGAATTCCTAACAATGTCAGAAGTGCAAAGAGGCCAAGGAAGGTATTCAAAGACTGAGAATATAAAATTTTGTCATCTTTATCCTATTTTCTTAAGTTTTGCCTTTAAGATAATTTAAAATAGGTTATAAAGAAATGGCTGAGAAGTCTCTACTAGTAAGTTTCTCCTTTAAGTTCTTTTCAGAACTCTTTAAGGAGCAATTCCATTTTAAGCCCTTTTTGGTTGAATCTTCAAGTGTGAGCATTCTTTTAATGTCCAGTTGACTTCTAGTAGTAGACTTTCTAAAGATCATATAAAAAAAAAGGTAACCATATTTCAAGTTGCCTAAGGAAAAGCTTCTGTGAAGATATGAGTCTCTGTAATTTCCCTATTCCAAGGTACAACTGTACAGACTTAGGGGAATTTCCCCATGGATGATATCAAGGACCCTCTCTCTTAGATAAGCTGAGATTTTTTTTCTTCAGGTATTTTTCAATCATATCAAACATTTTGACCCTATTTGGTATTTTCTTAATTAAGATATTGTTGTGGTTTGCTAATCCTTTTCCAGATATTTTAACAGATGAGAAAACTAAAGGTAACAGGGCTAAGTAACTTGCCCAGGGACATGCAGCTCCTATTTTTCAAAGGCCAGATTTAAATCCAGGAAGATGAGTCTTCCTATCTTGGATATAGAACTTAGGTTCTTCCTTAACACAGGTGACAAATTACTTACAAGTTAGATGGAAACTGATCATATTCACATGATATATAATATTTAAAGAAACATGCACACACACACACACACACACACACACACACACACATACACACTTCTTGCCAAGTAGAACTCTTCTCTTATGGAAAGCAGAGTGACCTGCTATCCTTACTTCATGATTCTCCTCACAGAATGAGTAAAAATCTACCTCAGAAAAGGGTGGGTGAATAGATTTGAGAGATGTTCATTCTGCCCCCCTTTGAACGAAGCAAGTATAGGTCCTTGCTATAAGTGAGCTCCTCCCTACACATGGGACACACTTCCTCTTGCTTAAACTTCATTTTACTCTCTATGCTCCTCTTTAAGAACAATTTCTTGTAAGAAAGAGAGAAGGAAAATCAGACAACCCATTAACTATTCCCCAGTCAATGAACATCTTTGTTTCTAGAATTGTTATAAATAGTGGGTTTTGGTCCCCCAAACTGGGATCTTTGGGTTTATCATAGACAAAATTTCTTGAAAGCCAGAATAGGAAAGCTTGAAAACCAGACATAGAGAGTTGAAGATGAGCTACAGAGAAAAACAGACCAGAAGGAGAAAGACGACCAAAAGGCAGGGATGAAATTCAGTCTTTGAAAATTAGAATCAAACAACTAGAAGCAAATGACTTTACAAATGAAAAAAGGAGTTCTTTAATTTCTTTAATTTAATGGGAGACCTGGAGGTCCTCTTACCATAGATATGTGTAGGGATTAACCAGACCACAGTGACAGAAATGAGGAACCCGGGAGCCCCTTGATGAGTAAGCATAAGTTACTGAGAATTTCAGAAGTCAGTTGCTGACAGTTGGTGAGAAAGTTAGTTGCTGGGCATGGGTTGATCATTAGGAGCTGTTGCTGGTAGTGGGGGTTGGCATTTAGTTGCTGGCATATAAAGTATATGAAGCAGGACTGAGATTACTGAAAGGGTTTTTTGGCTTTAGCTGTTAGATGACTTTTTTCCTCTGGACCTTGAGGGAGCTGTCTCTGAGGCAAGGAGCAACTGGGAGTTAAACACTGGCAGTTGATGGACAAACCTTATTTAAGGAGGTCATGGGTGGTGGCTATTTACTTATTAGTGTGTGTGTATATGTGTATATATATATATATATATATATATATATATATATATATATATATATATATATTTAAAAGCTGCTAGAAGTTTTCTCTGGTTTAAAGGGATAATATTAATTTATAACTCTACTATATTTTCATTAAAATTTCAATTATAAAAAGCTGTTCTCTTATTTTGTCAAAACTACTATTTTAACCCTTACACAAAGCAACAACAGTCTATAAAACAAAATAAAAAGAATGAAAAAATTGAAGAAAATATGAAACACCTAGAAAAACCAAGATAAAACTACAGACCTGGAAAATAGATCCAGAAGAGATAATTTAAGAATTATTGGACTAACAGAAAATCATGATGAAAGAAAATTCCTGGACACCATTCTATAGGAAATTATCCAACAAAACTGCCTGACATTCTTGAAAAAGAGGGAATAGTAGGAATTGAAAGAGATTGAAAGATTCAAAAGATCACCTCCCTCATTTATTCCCCAGTTGACAATACCTAGGAATGTTATAGCCAAATTCAAGAACTATCAGACCAAGAAAAAGATGCTACAAACTGCTAAGAAGAAACAATTTAGATGCCATGGAATCACAGTTAGGATAACACAGGACCTGGCTGCATCCACACTGAAGGACCACAGGGAATGGAATATGATTCTAGAAAGAAAGGGAATTGAGTCTACAAGCAAGAATCAAACACCCAGAAAAACTGACTATATTCTTACATGGGAAATTATGGTCATTTAATAAAGTAGAAGACTTCCAAGTATTCATATAGAAAAGAGACCTGACTTAAAGAGAAAATTTGATGCCCAAACAGAGAACTCAAGAGAATCACCAAAAGGTAATTAAGAAAGGGAAAACAAACACCTTTTTAAAGAACCCAATAAGTTCAAATGATTTGTATTCCTATAAAAAAGATGATATTGATAAATATTAAAAATTGTTATTATCATCATAGTAGCTAGAAGAAATATTCTTAGAGGGAACACTGACAAACTGTATAGGATGAAATGTGAAAAATATGCATATGTATAAAAACTAAGGGTAAAAAAGAGGATAATATTAAGAGAAATGGGAAAAAATAAAATGTGGTTATTTTATATTTCATAAAGTGCATGGGGGAGGGGGAGAGAAGACCAATACAATGGAAAAGTGAAAGAGGTTTGAACAGTCTCCAAGAAAATTTTAATCATTATTGAGAGAAAGGTCAGAAATCTTCAAATGGTAGAAAAATGTCCAATTCCAAATTCAAACATCATTATCATCGTAGTCATTGTCATCATCATCATCATTAACATCATCAACAACATCACCATTAATAGCAACACCATCAACATCAACAACATCATCAATGTCATCAATATCATCATCAACATCAACATCAACATCTAACTATCTATTTATTTTTTCCTGGCCCAGGAAAGATTTTTGGTGGGTGGCCAAACCTAATATCATACTATACAGAGTACTGAGTGAGAGGCAAAAGACCTGAACTGTAGGCTTAAGTGCCACTATGTGTACTTTGGGGATAAAAAGAAAGCTGTCTTTTTCCAGGACTCAGTTTCCTCATCTATGTATGAGTGAAGCTCACTTGGACTCTGTGTTAAGTAAATCAATTAAATCAAAGAATATTCCAGGTCTAAACAAGAAAAAAAACAAACCTTTCTGTAGCATGGTAGCAAACTTCAGAAAATTAAAACTCTTAGTATAGCTTTACTCTGTAAGTCCCTCCCTGCATGACTAGGGCACTTTGTTCCTTCTCAGGTTGGAGATGTTAGCTGGGTCAGGACCTTTTCACTTCTACAACTAGGAGCTCCTTGCCAATGTAGTTTATGCTCAACATATTAAAATAAAACATTGCTTCAATGCAAAGAGCACTTAATTAAAATGGAATAAAATATTAAATAACAAGGAAAAAAATAAGTACCAATTTAGTATTGCTGTATAATTGCAAATGTTGGAGTATGATGCACTTAGAACAATTAAAACTGGAGATAACTCAAAGGGCAATGGAGAGATGATTGATACTAATAAGGAAGTCACAGCAAATTTCCAAAAATTACTGATATACAAGAAATGGAATCAAGAATTTATCATTCAGGAAATATCTGGTCAGAAAAAAAATAAATCTATCATGGGGCAAGAAGAAGGAAAATACTTGCTAAATGATGCACTGGTACTGCTGAAATGTCATTGTTCTTAGCTCATTTTAACACAAGAAAATTATTTGAATCTGAAACAAGTTTAATCCTTAAATCCTATAAAAAGTGCCTCCTGGTTATTAAGTTAAAACTTTGTCAATCTTTTCATCTTATCTCTCTTTTGATCCCTGTAGAACCTTAGGGTTGTAACTGTGACTAACACTAAGTACTTAGCACTGAATTATAAAGAAATGAAAGACATCTTGTTTCCCTCAAGCTGAATGTAAATTACATTCCTAATTGAAAGATTTGCTTTCAGTTTTCATTTCCCTTAGTATGTTCATGAGGGGATGACTATAGAAAGTCAATATTTAAAACTAGTAGATATTTAGGGACCAGAATTATATATATATTTTTCATAATACCTACACAGTTATGTTAGAAACTATAAGTATGATATTTTTGGAATTATTAATATTCTTTTTTCAACTTTTCTGTATCTTGATTTGGCTGTCACATATTAAAAATGTAGTGGTAGGCAGAGAAGATAGAAAGGTAGTCTTGGATTCTGGAGAAAAACTCAGTGTGAGTTTTCTCTGGAATATATTGGCTATGTGACTCTTATACACACAAGCCTCTTAGAAAAATAATTTACTGAGAAGATGAAAACAACATTGGAAGAAAGTTTCTTTTTTTGTGAAATTCCCTATAATAGTGAAAAGTAGGGTCCTTTCTCTATCCTTGTTTTAGAAGTAGAATTTCATTCTTTCATTCATTCATTTATCTATCCTTACCTATCTTTATCAATTATCAAGATTGTTTTTTTTCCCTATCATTAGCTCTTGCCCCCACTGGGGGGGGGGGAATTAAAGGAAAACAAATGTGTATAATCAAAATGAATATCTTATTAGTCAAATCAAAAATGTATCACATTTTGCATATGTATTTAGTAGTTCTTTTTCAAGAAGTGGAAGACATTCTTCATCATTGGTACTCTGAAATCTTGGTTGGCCTTTGAGTTGATTAGAGTTCTTTAGTCTAAAAATTCTCAATTTCTAAAATGTCAAGTCCAGTTAGGGTCCCCAAAAAGCAGCAAGGAAAATGACATAGACACACTTGGGGTTCAGGAGAGCTAGAGAGCTGATTGTTGATGAAGGCAAGATTTATTGATTATGGTTTCCATTTTATAGAGAGTGCAAAAACACGCTGAGAGCTTAAGTAAGTTTTCACATACCTAAGGAAAAGAGGTACAATGGACTTGGTTTACTTCATCAAATCTAGACAGTTTTCCATAGGCTAATAAATCAATATGTCAATATGTAACCATCTATTCCAGATTCCCAAAGAATGCATATATCAGTGATTTTGTAAGAACATTCAATTATGGTGGGAGAGTGTAAAGGAGGGGGTTTGAGGCCTCAGGTGAGGAGTGAGCTAAGAGTCTAACTTCTGCTCAGCTAGGGCCTCAATAATTCTGAGGGTCTGTGTTTCCCAGAGCTTTGCTCCATGGTTTTTTTTTTCAGGTTTTGCCATATAGAATAAAATAGTTTCATTATAGTATAAATTATTCTCTTGGTTCTGTTAACTTCATTCTACATCAGACAACACAAATCTTCCCAGGATTCTCTAAAAATACTTCTTTCATCATTTCTTACAGTACGAGAGTATTCCAGTACTTTTATATGCAATAATTTGTTCAGTCATTCTTCTTGGGGGGGAACTTCTTAATTTCCAGTTCTCCTGGACTACTATATATACATATATATGTGTATCTATACACATATCTACAAATTTATATTCATATATATGACATTTTTATCTTTACTTGATATCTTTAGAATAGGTATAATAGTCATATTGCTAGTCAAGGAGATTTAGTGTGGTAACTTTGGGGGTATAGGACCAAATTACTTTGCCTGAATTATTTCATATTCTCACCCATAATCCTAACAACATTCATCATTTTCTTTTTTTGTTAATTTTCTTAGTCTAATATATCTGCAAATTTTATAGACAAATGCTAATCTCCATATGAAATACATCAAGATATTTCAAAGGATTCGCATTTTTCAAACCTGATTGTCTTTTTAAAATATTTCCATATTGTTACATATAGAGTTGATATAAGAAACTTTTCATTAAGGAAGGTTTTGTTAAGAAAAACTTCTCCAAAGGGGTAGAACTTAGGAAATATAAAGTGCTGCAAATGGGAACTTTTCATGCTGAGAGTCACATTGCAGTAACACTCAGAGGAACAGTGTTTGTGAATTTGCTGAGAGTTTACCTCAAAGATATATTCTTTTTTATTGCTCCTTTATTTCCTAGGCAGCCTTCAAGCAACATATTTGCATGAGGAATTCACAGTGTACTGACTTTTTAATTAAAACTTCACAGTCTTTTTGAATTGGGAGTTATTTTAAAATATTTAAGCAATGTAGAACTTTAAAATAAAATTAATAATGAAGTAACTTGGGATTTGGCAATTGTGAATAATGGATGACTGGCAATAGGGTTCTTGTATTTTGCCAGGATGGTTCTGGGGCAGGACACATACCGTATTGATATTCCCATATGTGAAAAATTTCTGCTTTGCAGAATTCTTCAGAACCTATGTTCTATCATCATTAGCTTTGGGAATCAAGGGTTCAACTCCAATGTTGATGCAATTTTGGACAAGGACATTTGTGGGGAATTTACGGAATCTCAGTGGAAACAAACCATGATTCCTTCCTTCTGGGAAACTGAAATTTAACTGGGGAGAAAGGATACATAAAACAATATATAATCAAACAAAGCAATATAAATAAACCACATACTGTACAGAATATACTAGAAATGCTAAAGGATACCAGGAGACAAATAAATCAATGATAATGGAGCAATTCAATGAAAACTAAAAGGAGAGATGCTTCAGTTCAAACTTGAGGTAAGAGCAATAGGAAATAAAGTTTGCTAAAGGAAGGAAGATTTCAATAAATTTGGGAGGGAACAAAGTGATCAAAAATAATTGGAATAATAAATTTGATAATGAGTTGTGATGGGATGAAAATTGCATTTAAGAAAAATTTCTCTGGCCATGTGTATAGATTAGGTATTTGAAGGGAAAATCTCAAAATCTAGGAAAAAGCTAGTTAATAATTGTAGTACTTCAAATAGGAGAGCTAGTCTTGACCAAAGTGATATAATGGAAATAGAGATTAAGAAATAGTCATGAAGTCAAAGATATCACTATGATGTGTTGATAAATGGTGAGTCAAAGTTAAAATGAAGCCATTCAATATTGATGCTTGCAAGAATGGGAAAATAATTATTTTCAAAGGGGGGTAAATGATTAATATTATCTGGGATATGTTATTTGAAATGCTTGTGATATATCCAGTAAGTACTTATGGATGTGATGCTGGAATTCAGATGAAAGGGGAAAAAAGTTAGTTTAGAGGTTTACCATTGTGGCAAGAATTACAATCATTAGAATGGAAGGGTTCTTAGACTTCCAGTAATATGAAAAAAGAAGCTAAACATAAAATTACTTTTTAAATAATTCTGTCAAAAAACATTCAAAAGGGATTAAAAAATAAATTCTTCTTCTAGCTAAAATTTAATATACAAATAATAATACCTTTTTCTTACAATTAAAAAGGAAATGTACAAACTAGACATCCAATACAATGAATAACATATTATAAATTAAGAGGAACAAAACCATAACTCCATTTTCTGATATTTATTTTTCCAGATTACAAGTCAATATAATTTTTAATATTTGTTTTCTGATATTTTGAAATCTATGTTCTCTATTCCCCTCCCAATCTTTCCCCCTTCCCAAAAGGCAGAAAATGTAGCAAACATTGTGCATTTATTATTATGTAATGCATATTTCTATGATCATCATGTAAATTTCAAAAAGATACATATTGCCTATATTAGAGAAAAATTCTTGGAGTACAAAAAATGAAAACTGGGATGTTTCCATTTGCATTCAGACTCTGTTCATTTCATAGCAGTAGATATTCTTTTTTTGTCATGAGTCTCTTGGAATTGTCCTTGATCCTTGCCTTGTTGATAAACTTAAATCATTCACAGTTGATCATCATACATTATTGTTGTTGCTGTGCATTCTCTTTATTCTGATCACTTCAATTCATTTATCTTTCCAGATTTTATTGTGATCATATAGTTTGTCATTTCCTATAGCACAATAGAATCACATTATAAATATTTAACAAACTTTTTCATTCAATTCCTAATCAATATATATCCTTTCAATTTCTAGTGATTTGTCATGACAGAAAGAGCTGAGCTGTTATAAATATTTTTGTACAAGTGGACTTTTCTTTCCCTCTTTAATATTTTTGTGTCCATACCAAGTAATGAGGTTTCTGGATGAAAGTGTATCCAGTTTTCTGGCTTTCTGGTCTGGATTCCAGATTGCTCTCAAAATACTTGTATCAGTTCATACCTCGAACAGTATATTAGTACTCCAATTTTTCCACATCCCCTCTGACATTTAGCTTTTTTCATTTTTTGTCATATTAGCCATTCTGGTGTGTGTGAGGTAGTAACTTAGAGTTGTTTTATTTTGTATTTCTCTAGTTAATAATTATTTGGAGGATTTTCTCATAAGACTAAACATAGTTTTCATTTCTTCATTTGAGAATTGCCTTTTCATATCCTTTGACCAATTTCTTTTGGGGAATGCTTTATATTCTTATGAATTTGACTGAGTTCTCTACATATATGAGAAATGTAACCATTCTCACAAAGACTAGCTCTAAAGATTTTTTCTCCAATTTGTTTGACTTTTAATTTCAGTCATATTGATTTTGGTTGTGCAGAAACTAATTTATTTAGTCAATCTTATTTATTTTACATCTCATAATGTCCTCTATATTTCATTTTGACCTAGATTTTCCTCTTACTTATGGTTCTAATAAGCTATTTTGTGCTCTCCTTATTTTATATGATATTACCCTTTATTTTTAAATCATGTATTCATTTTTGTTTCAACCTTGGAATATGTGTAAAGTGTTGGTTTTTGCCTAATCTCTGCCATAATGTTTTCCAGTTTTCCCAGTACTTTTGTCAAATAGTGAGTTATACCAAAAGCCTGTATATTTGGGTTTTTCAAAAACTCAGTTACTATGGTCATGTCCCATTGTGAGTTGAATGCTTTATTAATTTCATTGGTCTTCTATTCTATTTCTTAGTGGGTGCCAGATTGTTTGGGTAGTTGCTGCATTTTGGATCTGGTACTACTAAGCCACCTTTCTTTAAAATTTTTCATTAATTCCATTAATGTTCTAGGTCTTTTGTTCTACCTTATTAATTTTATTATTACATATGCAGCTCTATGAAATGTTTTCTGGGTATCTTGGGATGGTACTGAATAAGTAAATTAACTTAGTAACAATTGTTATTTTTATTATATTAGATCTGACTACTACATTCTTGAAATGTGGTTTGTAGTTGTAATCAAAGTGTCCCTGGATTTGTCTTGGCAAGTAGATTCCTATGTATTTTATATTTTCTATTTCTTAATGAGATTCCCCTTTCTACCTTTTGCTATTAGGCTTTGTAGGTAGTATATTAAATAATTATTTTGAGGGATTTATTTTCTGTCCTGCAACTTTGCTAAAGCTATTAATTGTTAACAATAATTTTTGGTTTCATTTTCCAGGATTTTCTGCAAAGAATAATAGCTTCATTTCCTCATTATCTATGTTGATCCCATAAATTCTTTTTTCTCTTATTGCTTTAATATCATTTCTAATACAATATTGAGGACTAGTGATGATAATGGGCATCGCTTTGTAGCTGATCTTGATAAATCTTCTAACTTATTCCTATTATATATAACAATACCATAACATTTGAAGAAAAATATTGAAATAACATCACCACTGAAAGCAAAATTAAAATTTCTTAAGATATAACAGCATTCATTGTAGATATTTTGAAAGAACTGAATACATGAAAGTTTACAAAATATATATCAAAATAAAATAAAGAGCTAAATACAACTAAGTATTTTCAGAATAAGAGGAAGACAAATTTTGAGCTCAGAAATATTTGTAGAAATAGGTATTAATGTAAAATTATTTAATGAAAAGTAACATTTTATTGGTGGAAAGTAGAAAGGAAGAAGAATAGTAGAAGTAAAAAAATAAAAAATGATTTATTTGGAAAAATATTTGGAATTCATAGGGATGAAAGTGATAGATTTTGAAAATAAAGATGAAAAATAGTAAGAATTATTTTCCCCAAATCTATGAAGAATATATTTCAGATAATCCCAATCCCCATATTACCTGAAAACTAAAATGAAGCAAAAAGTGAACACAAACCCTGAAGTATCCAGAATTTCCAATATAGCAATCAACCAAAAACTCAATTTATTCAGATATATGATACCAAGTCTCATGATTATCTATGCACATGAGACTTTTTAAAACAATTAGAAAGTTGCAAGAAATATGATTGCTACATTTGAACATTCCTAATTCTGCAGGACAAATGATGAAATATTATATATTGCTGAGTGATGATGGATAGAGATAAAATAATTATATATATACATTATATATATATTATACAGGTATTGAGTGAATATGTTTTGCTTTACCATGCATATTTGTTATAAGATATTTTAATGTGGAGATACTGTAAGTGTAAAATGTTGCATACACTTTCATCTGGAGCCACTATATCATATATGGTATAAAATAATGCACCTAAATAAAATAATTTTAAAAAGAGCACTTGAGTGTAGGATGATAAATGAAGGTAGTCTGCTATAGAAGAAAGCAGAAAATTGATCATGTTTCAAGTAGTGTGAATCTTGGAATCTTCTAGTCATTTGCTCAAGCTCAAACTATAGAACAGGCAATTAAAACAGATTTCAGAACTAAAGTTTTATGGCAAAATCTGAATAATTCTTTGTAAATAAATTTTGCAAAGGAAGTTTCTCTTCGGGTAAAGGTGAAACCATATGACATCTGAGATCTCATACAACTTTAAGATTCTGGAATTATGCAATTTATTTTTTCCCTCTCTTAAATCTTCCATCTTAACATCTATATAATACTTAAGGTCTATTGATTAAATAAAAATTCTGGTTGGCATTGTACTTTAGTAAAATGAGATTGTTTTATTCTTTTCTTTTATTTTATTATTCTTTTTTTTCTTTTTTTTTTTTAATTTTAATATTATTTTATTTGGTCGTTTTCATACATTATTCACTGGAAACAAAGATCGTTTTCTTTTCCTCCCCTCCCCTCCCCCCCCCCCCCCCCCCGCCTTTCCCTCTCCCATAGCCGACGCATGATTCCACTGGTTATCACATGTGTTCTTGACTCGAACCCATTTCCCTGTTGTTGGAGTTTGCATTATAGTGTTCATTTAGAGTCTCTCCTCAGTCTTATCTCCTCCAACCCTGTAGTCAAGCAGTTGCTTTTCAGCGGTGTTTTTACTCCCACAGTTTATCCTCTGCTTGTGGGTAGTATTTTTTTTTTAGATCCCTGCAGATTGTTCAGGGATTGCATTGATACTAATGGAGAAGTCCATCACCTTCGATTGTACCACAATGTATCAGTCTCTGTGTACAATGTTTTCCTGGTTCTGCTCCTCTCACTCTGCATTACTTCCTGGAGGTTGTTCCAGTCTCCATGGAACTTCTCCACTTTATTATTCCTTTTAGCACAATAGTATTCCATCACCAACATATACCACAATTTGTTCAGCCATTCCCCAATTGAGGGGCATCCCCTCATTTTCCAATTTTTGGCCACCACAAAGAGCGCAGCTATGAATATTTTTGTACAAGTCTTTTTGTCCATTATCTCTTTGGGGTACAAGCCCAGCAGTGCTATGGCTGGATCAAAGGGCAGACAGTCTTTTATCGCCCTTTGGACATAGTTCCAAATTGCCCTCCAGAATGGTTGGATCAATTCACAACTCCACCAGCAATGAATTAATGTCCCCACTTTGCCACATCCCCTCCAGCATTCATTACTTTGCATAGCTGTCATGTTAGCCAATCTGCTAGGTGTGAGATGATACCTCAGAGTTGTTTTGATTTGCATCTCTCTGATTATAAGAGATGTAGAGCACTTTTTCATGTGCTTATTAATAGTTTTGATTTCTTTGGCTGAGAATTGCCTGTTCATGTCCCTTGCCCATTTGTCAATTGGAGAATGGCTTGATTTTTTGTACAATTGATTTAGTTCTTTATAAATTTTAGTAATTAAACCCTTGTCAGAGGTTTTTATGAAGATTGTTTCCCAATTTGTTGCTACCCTTCTGATTTTGGTTACATTGGTTTTGTTTGTACAAAAACTTTTTAATTTGATGTAATCCAGATTATTTATTTTGCATTTTGTAATTCTTTCTAATTCTTGCTTGGTTTTGAAGTATTTCCCTTCCCAAAGGTCTGACATGTATACTATTCTGTGTTCGCCTAATTTTCTTATAGTTTCCTTCTTTATGTTCAAGTCATTCATCCATTTTGAATTTATCTTGGTGTAGGGTGTGAGGTGTTGATCTAAGCCTAATCTTTCCGACACTGTCCTCCAATTTTCCCAACAGTTTTTATGAAATAGTGGATTTTTGTCCCAAAAGCTGGGATCTTTGGGTTTGTCATATACTGTCTTGCTGAGGTTGCTTGATCCTCCTTTCTGTCTCTTAGCCAGTACCAAATTGTTTTGATGACCGCTGCTTTATAATATAGTCTGAGATCTGGGACTGCAAGACCCCCTTCCTTTATATTTTTTTTTCATTAATTCCCTGGATATCCTTGATCTTTTGTTCTTCCAAATGAACTTTGTTATGTTTTTTTCTAAATCAGTAAAAAAAATTTTTGGAAGTTCCATGGGTATGGCACTAAATAGATAGATGAGTTTGGGTAGGATGGTCATTTTTATTATATTGGCTCATCCTACCCATGAGCAGTTAATGTTCTTCCAATTGTTCAAGTCTAGTTTTAGTTGTGTGGAAAGTGTTTTGTAGTTGTGTTTATATAGATCCTGTGTTTGTCTCGGGAGATAGATTCCTAAGTATTTTATTTTGTCTTGGGTAATTTTGAATGGGATTTCTCTTTCTAGTTCTTGCTGCTGAGCTGTGTTGGAATTATATAGAAATGCTGATGACTTATGTGGGTTTATTTTGTATCCTGCAACTTTGCTAAAGTTGTTGATTATTTCAATTAGCTTTTTGGTTGAGTCTCTAGGATTCTTTAAGTAGACCATCATGTCATCTGCAAAGAGTGATAATTTGGTCTCCTCCTTGCCTATTTTGATGCCTTCAATTTCTTTTTCTTCTCTAATTGGTACTGCTAGTGTTTCTAATACAATGTCAAATAATAGAGGTGATAATGGGCATCCTTGTTTCACTCCTGATCTTAATGGGAATGGATTTAGTTTATCCCCATTGCAGATGATATTAGCTGATGGTTTTAGATATATACTGTTTATTATTTTTAGGAATGACCCTTCTATTCCTATGCTTTCTAGTGTTTTTAGTAGGAATGGGTGTTTTATTTTATCAAAGGCTTTTTCTGCATCTATTGAGATAATCATGTGATTCTTGTTGGTTTGCTTGTTGATGTGGTCAATTATGTGGATGGTTTTCCTAATGTTGAACCAGCCCTGCATCCCTGGTATGAATCCTACTTGATCATGGCGGATGACCCTTCTAATCACTTGCTGGAGTCTTTTTGCTAGTATCCTATTTAAGATTTTTGCATCTATATTCATTAGGGAGATTGGCCTATAGTTTTCTTTCTCTGTTTTTGGCCTGCCTGGCTTTGGAATTAGTACCATGCTTGTGTCATAAAAGGAGTTTTGTAGGACTCCCTCTTTGCTTATTATGTCAAATAGTTTGTATAATATTGGGGTTAACTGTTCTCTGAATGTTTGATAGAATTCACTGGTGAATCCATCAGGCCCTGGGGATTTTTTCTTAGGCAGTTCTTTGATGGCTTGATGGATTTCAATTTCTGATATGGGATTATTTAAGAAAACTATTTCTTCTTCTGTTAGTCTAGGCAATTTATATTTTTGTAAATATTCATCCATATCACCTAGGTTGGTATATTTATTGCCATATAGTTGGGCAAAGTAGTTTTTAATGATTGCCTTAATTTCCTCTTCATTTGAGGTGAGATCCCCCTTTTCATCCTTGATGCTATTAATTTGCCTTTCTTCTTTCCTTTTTTTAATTAAATTAACCAGTACTTTGTCTATTTTGTCTGGTTTTTCAAAGTACCAGCTTCTAGTCTTGTTTATTAGCTCAATAGTTCTGTCACTTTCTATTTTATTAATTTCTCCCTTAATTTTTAGGATCTCTAGTATGGTTTTCTTCTGGGGGTTTTTAATTTGTTCATTCTCAAGTTTTTTTATTTGCATTTCCAATTCCTTGGTCTCTGTCCTCCCTAATTTGTTAATATATGCACTCAGGGATATGAATTTTCCTCTAAGTACTGCCTTGGCTGCATCCCATAAGGTTTGAAAGGATGTTTCGCTGTTGTCATTTTCTTCAACGAAATTGTTAATTGTTTCTATGATTTCTTCTCTAACTATCCGATTTTGGAGTATCATGTTATTTAATTTCCAATTAATTTTTGATTTGGGTCTCCATGTACCCTTGCCAATCAATATTTTAATTGCCTTGTGATCTGAAAAGGCTGCAGTTAATATTTCTGCTTTTCTGCATTTAAGTGCCATGTTTCTATGACCTAGTGTATGATCTATTTTTGTGAATGTGCCATGTGGTGCTGAAAAGAAGGTGTATTCTTTTTTGTCCCTATTTATTTTTCTCCATATGTCTATTAATTCTAATTTTTCTAAGATTTCATTCACCTCTTTTACCTCTTTCTTATTTATTTTTTGATTTGATTTATCTAAATTTGATAGTGGTTGGTTCAAGTCTCCCACTAATATGGTTTTACTGTCTAATTCCTCCTTCAATTCTCCTAGTTTCTCTATTAAAAATTTGGATGCTATACCATTTGGTGCATACATGTTGATTAGTGATATTTCCTCATTGTCTATACTTCCTTTTAGCAGAATATATTTACCTTCCCTGTCCCTTTTGATCAGGTCTATTTGTACTTTGGCTTTGTCAGATATCATGATTGCAACTCTTGCCTTCTTTCTATCGGTTGAGGCCCAAAAGGTCTTACTCCAACCTTTAATTCTAACCTTGTGAGTGTCAACCTGTCTCATATGTGTTTCTTGAAGACAACATATGGTAGGGTTTTGGGTTCTAATCCAATCTGCTATTTGTCTGCATTTTATGGGTGAGTTCATCCCATTCACGTTCAAAGTTATGATTGTTATTTGTGGATTCGCTGGCATTTTGATGTCTTCCCCTAGTTCTGACCTTTCTTCTTTAGCTTTCTCCTTTTGAACCAGTGATTTACTTTAGGTCAGTCCCCCTAGTCCCCTCCCTTGAGATGCTTCCCTTTCTAGCCCCTCCCTTTTTATGCTCCCTTCCCCTCCCCCCTCTCCTTCCCTCCCTTTTTGTACTCCCTCCCCCCTCCCCCTCCTTAATTTTCCTTTCTTTCTTGCCCTAATGGATAAGATAGAATTCAGGATCCCACTGGATCTAGATGTTCTTCCCTCTCAGATTTGATTTCACTGAGAGTAAGGTTTAAGTAATTCCACTTCACTCTCTCTTCCTCTCCTTCTCATATGAGAGTTCTTCCCCTCCCCTTCCCATGTGTATCTTTATATGGGAAAGTTTATTCTATTGATTCCCCCCCTATTTCTTGAAGTTAATCTTAGTATTATCACGGTTCCCCCCTCCCTTTTCCTTTTTTTGCCCCAACTTTCCCCAAATCTTCTTAATTCCCCAATCTTTCCCTATGCATGTTTCTTCTAACTACTCTTATGATGATACAATTTATGAGAGTTACACAAAACATTTTCCCCACATATTAATATATATAATTAGATGTAAATGTAGTCCTTATAGAAGAGAGTTTGACTTAAAGAGAAAGATAAGATTTATCTCCTTTTCCCTTTCTTTCATATTTACCTTTTCATGTTTCTCTTGCTTTCTGTGCTTGGATATCGAACTTTCCACAGAGCTCTGGTCTTTTCTTAGCAAATGCTTGGAAATCTTCTATTTTGTTGAATGCCCATACTTTCCCCTGGAAGTATATAGTCAGTTTTGCTGGGTAGTTGATTCTTGGTTGGAGACCCAGCTCTCTTGCCTTTCTAAATATCGTGTTCCATGCTTTGCGGTCTCTTAGTGTATTAGCCGCTAAGTTGTGTGTGATCCTTATGGGAGCCCCCTTATATCTGAAGCTCTTCTTCTTGGCTTCTTGTAGGATTTTCTCCTTTACTTGGAAGCTCTTGAATTTGGCAATTACATTCCTAGGCGTTGTCTTTTGGGGATTTAGTATAGAAGGTGTTCTATGAATCCTTTCTATTTCTATTTTGCCCCCTTGCTCCAGAACGTGGGGGCAATTTTCTTTTATAATCTCCTCTAGAATAATATCCAATTTGTTGTTTACCTCTGGTTTTTCTGGGAGACCGATGATACGGAGATTTTCTCGTCTTCCTCTGTTCTCCAGGTCCGTGACCTTCTCAGTGAGATATTTTATGTTTTCTTCCAATTCATTAATTATTTGGGTTTGCTTTATTGATTCTTGCTGTTTTATCATCTCACTTTCTTCGAGGTGCTTAATTCTGGTCATTAGGGACTGGATTTGCTTTTCAGCCTTGTCTGCCCTTCTATTGGATGCTTCGAGTTCTTTTTCCAATTGAGCAGTCTTATCTGTCAGACAGCTGATCTCTTTCTCCCATTTTTCTTTCCAGAAGGTTTCCATCTTTTGGATAAGTTCCAGTTTGAGATCTTCCAGAGCTTGTTGATAGTTTCCATTTTGGGAGGCGTGTTCTGAATTTTTTTGGATTTCCTCCTCATTCTCCTCTTTTCCTTGGGTACTTCCACCATAAAAGTTTTCAATAGTCACTTTTTTCCCTTTCTTCCTGGAGGCTTGATTTTGGGCCATGTGAGCCATCCCTTTGGTGGTTTTATTTCCCTTTCCTTTTTGGTCTGGGGTCTGGGTTATAAGAGCGGTTTTTCTGTGAATTTAGGTTGCTTCAGACTAGTTCTTCCCAGCCTCCGAGCCCAGGTATTCAGCTCCGCCCAGATAATCAGTGCGCGTTGTTCAGCGCAGCCCACCCCAAGTCCAGGTCCGCTGGATTCTCCAGTGAAAGCGCCCTGAGATGTTTTTTCCTGGCAGTCCCCAGATCCCAAGGACCCTGGAGTGCCCCCCCAGACAGAGACGCTCCCCACTCACTCGCTGTCCCGGTGAGCGCTCAGGTAGCTCACTCTGGTTTAGTGGGGGAGGTGGGGTGGTGGAAGGGTGGCTCAGTTCACTTTTCTGTGCAAGCTTTTCCTTCTTATTTTAGTGTGGAAATGTTCAAGCCCCACGTACCTTTGCCTCTGTGGGGTACTGGGGAGTCCTTCTGTTCCTCCAAAGGTGATTTTATGCTCCTTTGATGTAGTCTATTTCGTTCGGTGCTGGGGAGAGGAAGCGTGCCGCGTCTAGATTGCAGCCATGATTAGCCGGAAGTCGAGATTGTTTTATTCTAATATTAATAAGTAAATATGTGTATAAAATTCTAAAATCATCTTTAAGGCAAAGATGTTTATCTTTTTATGTAGGCATTTAACTCACTTTAAGACTTTTGAGGTATATTTAAAGACAAAACTTGTGGACAATAAGGATTATTTCAGTTCAATTTTCCTTGTGAAAACAATATTAATTTGCCTTAAATCAAGCTAGTAGTGAATTTAAGATTTTTTTACAAATTAAAAATAATTAACAGGCTATGAACTTTTTTTTGAACAACATTTCTAAAGGGAATCACAATTGTAGACATTCAAATTGTCTATTTCAAAGATGACCAATGATGTCTTGATTCTTTAGTGAATTTAATTTAAATGAGGGAGAATTGTACAAAGTTATCAGCCTCACTTTCTCATCCAAAGTCATCAAATTCCAGTGGCAAGGCATAAACCAAAAAGACTCATTAGTAATATCAATAGCACTTAAAAATAACAAATTTATCTTATATTCATGTATAATTTTATTATTTACAAAGTACTTTCTCAATATCAATTCTCTGATGTAGTTGATAGAAATATGTTGGGGTTTTTAAAACAGGAATACTAAGATAAAGTAACTTGCTCAAGGTCACAAAGCTAGGAAAGATAAAAGTCAGAAGTTTACTTGGGTCTTCAACTCTAAGTGTATGCTAAATTCTCATGAAATTTTAATATATCCAGGTCTCATTTTCTACCCTACTTTTTTTTCTCATTCAAATATCTTCTGGCTAGAACTTATAGTAAAAACGAATAAAAAACATCATTTTCAGACTCAGGGAATATTTTAATATCACAAATTTACTTCATTTTTCATTTGTTATGGTCCACAACTAGCTTCTATTTTATTAAGTTATAAAAATATTTATCAGCACCTTCTAAGAACCATACACCATTATGTATACAATAATGAAAGGCAGCATATTCCTTTCCTTCAAAGGGCTTATTTTCTAGGCTGACATATATACATATAGCATGGGTTTATAGCCAAGATTGGAGCATTTGGTCTGAGACTCCTAATTGGTGGAGAATAAGAATTTGCTGACATGATTCCTGAGTGATATTTAAAAGACAGATTTGGAGTAAGAGTTTCAGTTAAGAGATCCCTTACCCTCCTTAAAGAGGGGTAATACTGATGATGAAATGGGAAGTTTGTGATGTTTTTCTTTCAAATTTATCTATCATTGTCTCCCCTCAAATTATAAGTCTACAAATTAAGAAAACTTATAGAGAGATATGCATTATATATGGGTAGCACAAACCTAATACATATTAGTTTAATGAAAAAGAATATAATAGTGGCAAAGAAAAGACGCGGGGAAACCTATTTCATGACAATTTGAGGAGGGGAAAAAACACTTTTCATCTGGTGGATCACAAAAAGTTTTATGGAGAAAGTAACACCAGATATAGGTTTGAAGGAAGATAAGAAACTTATCAGGTAGAAAAACAAGCATTACAGAAAGAGTGTCTGAATGCATGGATATAGGAAAACTCTGAATCACATCAGAGAACAGCTGACAACTTATTTAGATTAGAGTAAATGAAGGGAACAATTTGTGGTCCAATGATATGAATAGTCAATTCTCAGATGAAGAAATTAAAACTATTTTTAATGATATGAAAAATACTCCAAATCAATTTTAATTAGAGTAATACAATTTGTAAAAATGCTGAAGTACCTCATCACCACTCATATCAGAATAATATAGTAAAAAGTAAAATTATAAATGTTTGAGGTGATGTGTGAAAATTTGGACACTAATACTCTGTTGGTAGATCTGTGAAGTGACACAACCATTCTAGAATGCCATTTGGTACTATGCCAAAAGGACCATCCAAATGTGTATGTTCCTTCATCCTTCAATTACACTAGTAGGTCTGTATCCGCAAAATATCAAAGATAGACCTATTTGTCCAAAAGTACTTATAGCAATATTCTTTCTGTGGTGGCAGAGAACTGGAAACTGAAGAGATATCCCTTAATTGGGGTATCACTGAACAAATTGATGTATATGATTATAACAGAATACTATTGTGTCCTGAGAAATGACAAATAGGATAATAAAAAAAATCTGGAAAGACTTATATGAAGTGTTGCAAAGTTGAGTGAGAACTACGAGAAGTTTGATTAAAGTAACAGCAATAATGTATGATGATCAACTGTGAATGAATTAATTATTATCAACAAGGCAGGGATCCAGGACAACTCCAAGAGACTCATTATCACACACACCCACAAAAATTTCCACCACCATCGAAGAAACAGATGGAGTACAAATGCAAATTAAAACATACCATTCTTTATTTTCTCGATTAATTTTCCTCTAATGTAAGCAATATGTGTCTTCTTTCACAACATGACAAACATGGAATATGTATTATATGATAATATATGTACAACCTAAAAAGTATTAACATATCTGGAAAATATCTTTTAAAAATGTAATATTAAAAATGATTAAAAGCGGATTGGAACCATAATGGAGAGTCTTAAATGTTATGTTCTCTCCTTTTTATTCCTTTCCTTCCATTGTTTTTTTTTAAAGGAGTGGCATATTCATTGCTGATGGAGTTGTAAACTGATCCAATCTTTCTGGAAGACATTTTTGGAATGATGTACAAAGGGTTATAAAAGAATGCATACGGTTTGATCCAGTAATGCCACTACCAGGTCTGTGTCCCAAAAGATAAAGAAAATGGAAAAGGACCTGTTTCTATAAAAATATTTACAGCTGCTTTTTTTGTGGTGACAAGCATAGTTGTGCCTACAGAATCTGTGCATATTAATCATAATGGAGAACATCCAGAGAAAGGGGAAGTTCTTGGTTCAAAATTGTCCTCAGAAGTTTCCTAGTTGTGTGACCCTGGGCAAGTTACTTTACTCCCAATTCCTATCTCTTACTGTTCTTTTGTCTTGGAACTCATAAACATCATTGATTCTGAGATGGAAGGCAAAGGTGTTTTTCATTTTTTAAACCCACCCAACATATACATTTTAGTTTTATGTTTTAGTTCTTTTTAGTATGAAAGTTATGAATCCTTTGAGGGAATGATAACTTTTAATAAATATGTGAATATACTGAGAAGCAAATTTTTTTCTGGAATTATAAAAAAGCTTAAATGTTGATGAAATGCTGAGATATGACCTTCTGCCTTGCCACCTGCTTACTTTAAAACTCATTTAAAATCCACAGGCTGTAATCAAGACTAGACTTGGAAAAAATATTTTTAAAGGTACACTTAATGTATAAATCTGTAGTCTTTTGATCTATCTTCAGCAAAGTATTATTTATTTAAATATATGTATTTATGAAAACATGAATATGTTTTTTCACAGAGTTGTATGTTTTTTGTCTTCTTTTGTTTTTAAGGTAAATAATTTTTTACAAAATGTATAAAGTTCTTGGTGCTCAAGTGGGAGAGCAGAAGAATTAGTAAAGGATATCCTGAAATACAATTGATACAAAAATAAACTTAATTTCTCTGGAATTCTTAAATTGCTAGCAAATAGTTTTTCTCATCATAAGCCATTGTGTTGATCTATTTCAAATATATGCAACAGAGAAAATACCTCATAAATAAGTGTCAAGTTCAGCAAACAAAGTAACCAAAGGACAGCATTAAAGATTCAAATATGGAGATAATGGCTGGTCACACATTTTTTTCCTCAATCACATTCATGTACATTTAATTAGAAGAACTATAATTTATTTTAAATGATAGGGGGAAGTATATGTGTATAAGGACCCAAAGTTCTGGAAACAGAGGTCCTTCAGTATTTGGATACCATTAAATAATCATGGATATGTAATAACCTTTAAAAAATGAAACTAGCTCCCTTTGAACAGACAATATACTAAAACACAATCATATTTTCATCTAATCTGAAATAAACTACCACAGTATCAATGGAAGGAATAGGGGGAGAAAACTTCCTTGGAATCAATTATGAAAGAATGAATCTCATTTTGATCTCTAGAATTACAGAACTTGGGTTCAAATTCTACTTTTTATACTCCTCATGTGACTTTTGGAAAGTCACAACCTCTCTGGGCCTTAGGGAAATCTGGGAAGTAAAAATGTTAGGTGACTTAACAGCTCCCTTGTAGGTCCAGATCATGATCCTATGCTTGCTGAAGTTTCCTTTGGGTTGTTGTAATTCCATTCTAATTCTCACTACCAACATTACTTGAAATTATCATCCTTATTTACCTAATCCAGACACTTGGCAATTCCCTCTCAGAATTCCAAAATGAAGCAATGAGTACTTACCTCATATCTAAGCATAATTCATTCAAAAAGACTTATTTTCCTGCCTATTTACCATATTTAATATGATGTTTAAAGAATGGAAGCACTATCCAATTTTTAAAACTAATCTTAGCCAACAATAAGGTGATTATCTTTCATGACAAAGAACAGTCATACCTATGTATCATCAGCAATGGCACTAGCATCTTCTTAGTAGCTTCCTGTGGAAAACTATACTTTCCTAAAAGCCCTGCTAGCAAAAATATCCATGTTTTAGATTGAGTTTTATGCTTATAAAGCATATGCTTTGTAACATGTAAAAAGCTATATAAATGTGAGCTGTATGAAATATCCATTGCTCCCTTCAGTGTATTTCCAAAAGATATTAACAACCTAAAAATCAACAGTCAAAGCAGATGCAGTCTTGATCCAGATGCTGGCATCGATCCTGTCGACCCTCACTTTCAGAAGGGGTATTTCAAAAATAAGCCAAGGCAGCTGCTTTCCTAGTGGTTTGTTTATGTATCTATTAATATTTATGTGCTTCCCTCAATTATATTAAATCACTGTGAAGGTCTACTTGAAGACTGAAAATCAGTATCAAAGACAGAATGAAAAAAATATCAAAAGGGAAAAAGGCAATATTGCCTTTTAATGACTCAGCATACTTAAAAAAATGTTTTTGTGAAGAAATAATGCTCAAAGTACATCTAATTCCACTGAAGAATCTATGTGAGACAAAGAAAAAGGGAGAAGAAATAGAATACCCATCATAGCAATTTAAATTTGGAAAGAATAAACACAATGTTCAAGTGTTATTTAAAGATTGTCTCCAGTTCTCAGTAGGATGCACTATATTAAATGTACCAAGAGAAAGTTAGAATTTTTTTGAAATCCAACCTAGAGAGCTAAATTCTGAGATCCTATGACATGTAAAAAGCTAGAATTCTCCTACTTAGTGACTAATCCCAAAATGTATTCTCTAGTATCTCTAATAGGTTGCTCACTAGATTTCAAGAGTAATTAATATTGTAAAAGGACCTCCTGATCTGAATAGAGCAATCTGAGGCTATGACTATATATAATAAGAGCACTAGATAAAACTGAAATAAGAAAATGGCTGATTGTTGTGTCACCCCAAAGAACCAGAATACTTGTCATGCTAGTCCTAAAGAGATCATCTTGTATAATACTGCAAATCAATCTGTCTTTTCTCTATTTTTGCTGTGGATCTAATCAACCCAAATTTACACTTTTACAGAAAGGATAAATTTGAACTATTTTTTTCCAGGAAAGACACCTCAAAACCTCCAAGAAAACCACTTAAATAACTACTTAACAATTACCTCAAGAAATTTGGAGGATTTTGAGTTTTAAGAAGTAATCTGAGCACATTGTTCTGAGGGACACAATGAATACAGTACCATAGAATCAAGAGAGAGCAGGATTCAAATGTGGCTTCTGTACTTTATTAGCTATGTAACTTTGAATGTCATTCAACCTTTCTGAGTCTTAGTTTACTCATATGTAAAATGGAAAAAAATAAAACCTATCATGTTTACCTCACAGTGGTAAGAACCAAATGATACCACTTCACTTTACATCTGCTAGCTTGCCTAGTTTCAACTCTATGTAAAAAAAGATGCCCCTCCCAGGTCCCCCTCAAATCTAATACCCTATGGCTAATTCAAACCTTGATTTACACCACATCCCTCCATCTCCTCTCCTCTCTAATTAGAAGATTTGATAGTAAAATACTAAATTCATCCTATTAATTTCCTTTATAAAGGGTGAAATTGGACTTTTAGTCCACTTCATTTTGTATTTGCTGCACTGTCTGGTTTCAATTTCAACAGAAGCTACCTCTAAGATATGTAGTCCCTGGGTCCCCACTCACACTTCAACCATCACTTTTTTATGCCTCATTTTCCATTACCTCTCCATTAGATTGTAAGCTCCCTCAGGGGAGGAATTGTCTTTTTAAATTTTATTTATTTTCATGTGAATACAATTTCTAATAATTATTTCCTGATATTTTGTGATTCATGTTCTTTCTCAGCCCAATCATCTCCCCCATGATGACAGGTTATATGATATAGGTTGTACATATCTTATCTTGAAATACATAGAAATTGTCTTTCCTTTAAAATTTTGTATCCCTAGAACTTACCTGGCACTTAGTAGGCTTATTATTTATTTGATTATTCAAATTGCATAAACCACACAAGTTTCTGTAATTATTCATCTAACCAAGAATATAATAACTATATTCTATGTTGCCTGATAGGTTAAAGAATGTAATTTCTTTCCAGAAAAAAATAACTCAAATTAACATTATAATGCCATATTATTATTCTTCTAGGATCTGAAAACTAAAGCTTTATTCTTTAAAAATTACTTCAATAATATTTTAAATATATGAATATTTCTATAATCATTTAAGATAAAGTAGGTAATATTCATTATTACTTAGGTTAGGCATTTTTCCATTTTATAGATGAAAAAACTAAGGTTCTAAGAGATTATAGAGATTATAACTTGTCTTCGATTATACATTCAATGGTAAGTGTAAGAGTCAAAACTTTGATCCAGGAATTTTGACGTCAGGTTCAGGGCTTGTTTTATTTTGCCAGTTATTCAACTCTTGATTGTTTAGTAAAAATATATTCTTACCTGGAGAAATTAATATATGTATACAGAGTTTGCACTTATATATATTCGTAAAGTTAGAAATATAGATTTGTATATACATATATGTATACATGAATGCTTATCTATGTATACATATTTATAAACTTTTATGTATGTATAAATATCTTAAACAGAAGACCAATCATAATATAAATATGTAGTAGAGAACAAAAGCTAAGTGGTACAATAGAAAAAGATGCTCAATTTGGAGCCAGAGAATATAAATTCAAATCCTGATTCTATTCTTGTTACTTTTATAACTAGGCAAAATCATTTAACCAGGCTGAGTCTCAGGTTTCTTATTTTTAAAATAAGAACATTTGAGAAATTGGCCTCATATGTCTCTCCAGTTGTAAAGATATATGATATAAAGTTTTCATCTATCAGTGTTTTTGGAAAGAATATGATAATCTAATGCCAAATAAGCAATAAATTATTAATTTCTCCACAAAAAGACTTGATATTCTGCCCTTACCCCTCATAGATGTTTTCATTTTAACAAGGGATATCAGTTTATCACATTTATTTCATTAACAGTAAAGCAGTAAGAGAGAGTTGGAGATTAAATGGGTTTCTTTGTGATCCTCAAAACATACTATATGTGTGGTCTAATTCATCTGATCCTTTCAGTGAAAAAAAAATCTACAAGGTTTGACCAAGTAATTTATACTTATCTTGTGAATATTAAATTTAACTCTTCCATGACTGTGAGAATGAAAATAATTGACTCTCCCCTGATTGTAAAGTTTAAATCATAACCACTGCCTATTTTTAGATTTAATCAACAAAAGTGTAAACATAAAGTTGAGTGTCAAGATCTGCCCATTTTTAGATTTAATCACCAAAAATGTAAACACCCCATTCACTTGAGTGGGGGAGGTGTGTGAACCACTTGTGCAATACTGGGTAATGAATCAGAATCAACTTACTGCCTCCTAGATAGTCATTGGCAGACATAGAATTAGAGGAAGGCACAGGAAGTGAAGCAAGAGTGTCTTGAAAAGGGAGCGACAACTTCCTGACTAGAGTCCTAATGACAGTTCTTCATTCTTTGGAGTGGAAGCTGGTGGAAAATGTGTTGACTGGACCCAAGACCTGTTCCTGGTAAGGCTGTTCTAAAATCTCTTTCTTTCTACTGACACATGGTGAGTGAAAAGCTGATGCTTAACTGCTGAATTTACTGAAGAGACTAGCCTCAGGAGAGACTTCCCCTGGTCCTCAGCTTAGCCAAAGCCTAAGGACTAACTCTTCCTGCCCAGGTTGAGCCAGGGACTGGAAGTAAATTACTTAGTGCTCAGGCTAGATATCTTACCCTAGCCTCTCTCTGAGTTTCTTACTTCACTCTTTCTATATTTTGTAAATAAATTGTAAATAAATCCCTTTGGAATAAATTCCTGGAGTCCCTATTTTTAACTATATCCAGTCCAACTTTTTTAATAATTAATACCTTTCCTCCTTACAATCTCATTTATCTGGAGAATAAATTAAATAGAGAATGAGATGTTAGGTATTTTCTTCATTAATAAGAAATTTAAGAAAGTTTATCAACATTGATAAAATATGTCTACTACCTAGCTTAATGATATGTGAAAAATGTATTTTAGCAACTTATTTCATATTGAACTATAACACAAACCAAATGGGAACATATTAGCCTGTAAAGAAATGGATACAATAGATTTTAAACATCATTGGGTTCTTATGGAAAAGTGAATATTTTTAAATTAAGATACAGCAGGTAACTGATTTGATTTGAATTGTTCTATTTACAATGCAATATAAATTTCAAATACATTTAATAATTGAAAAATATTTTAATGCAACTTTAAGTATCCAAGTTGATAGATTATTACATATGGGCTTATATATATTTAAATTTTCTACAAATCTAAACATATTCTTCCCCTTGGCAAAATATATAGTTTTGTTACATTTTATCTTTTGTACTTCAAAAGATACTCCAGCTACAAGAGCATCAGGAAACCTGGAAGTACCAAAGATTGAAAAAAGAAAGAATGAAGAAAAAGTATTTTAAAATTTGATTAAAGAAAAGAGAACAATACTATTAGAAATCATCAAATGATAATAAGGAGCATTCTCCACAATCAAAAATGTAATGCCAAAGTATAAGATAATTGGCTGCTCATTTATATCAACTAATCATTTTTAGGAGATACAATCATTTTAAGTTTTTATTTCCTAAAAAAGGTTCATTTTAGCACAATTAAATAAAGTCATACAAAAAGTAAAAGAATCAAAGTCACTCAATTTTCTGTCTACAAAAATGCGTAGATAAAATCAATTCATAGTAACTTATAGTTAGATATACCCATTAGCTTCTGAGTCTTTTAAAATTTTTATCTGATTACCTATCCAAATCACTACATTAACATTATCTTTCATGCTATCACAATATTATGATAGGAAATCCATTTATTAAATATATATGTCTATTTTATATCTCTTCATATATCTGCATATCTATCTATACTCATACATATTTGTCAGAGAATAATTAAAGAGTGATCTGATCAATATGTAAGCAAAATTTTATAGATGGCTTCTTAATGCCAAAATTACAGAAAAATAATAGATTTCAGTGCTATATCCAGTAAAGAAAAAGATGGAATTTTACTCCATAAGTATTATTACAAGTCAACTTCTGAATGACTCAGACTACGATGATGAATTTTTGCTGTTTGACACAGGCAGAAAAAGCATTAAGAAAATTTTAAAAATAGGATGACATAATGAAGAGAGAAATAACTGTCCTTGAAAATAGAGGCTATGAAGAAAGAATGGATTATAGGTATCTTTAGAGATTCAACAAAGAGTTAATTAGTGTTCTTTTTTGTGGGTGAAAGGGCAGAATTGTCAATTGGTATTAAGATAATTGGTCAAAACTTGCTTTGAGTGATTCCATGTAACTCCTATTAAAGATGTAAATATGAAGGAATGATGAAATCCAGTTGAGGTGGGTGAGAAGCCTGGTTCATTCAGTAAGAACTCATTGAATGAATAGAGAATTCCCTCAGAGTTACAAATATGAAGGTGACAACTTGATTTGATTGCTATTCATGACAATGAAATCCTTAATATTTTCCATATACTCACCAAGGAAAATTTTTTGAAATGTGCATATGTTTTAAAAAGCAGTAAGAAAAACTTTATTTTGGAAACAGATTTGAAGAAATAAGGGAAAATATTTAAGTGGCTCATTTTTATTACAAAAGTTCTGGCCTGTATTTATGACTTATAATTGACTAACTCTTAATATTCCATTGGTACTGTAAAAAAATCATATGAGGTTTTTAAAAGCACCAAGTTACTTAATACTGGATGATTCACTCAAGGAAAGCATGAGGTAAGTATTTAAGAACATTAACAACAGTCAGAGAACAACATTATATGCTCAAAAGATAAAATACAGAGCTAGATCAAAGACACAAGTCTTATTAAATTGAAAAAAATAGTGATAGTATTGACTTTTTCATGTGGCCTCTTTCTGTTTGTGATATAGTGATTAAGGGTGTGAAGGGAAAAATTAAAAACACTAAAATATATGAGTACAATTCTGAAAGCTGAAAAATCTGATTGGGAAATGTTGGTAATATTTTACAAAAGTTTAACATTGTTCTAGGCATTCTCATTTCTCTTGAGTAGTCCCTTCTCTGGAAAATTCCATGCCTAGAACTTCCAAGCTAGAAAATTACATCTTTTTTACAATCTTACTAATTAGCAATCCCTTACTTGAAATAGTAGGAGTAGAAAACAGTTTATTGTATATATCTACTAGAGAGCCTGTCCCTTCCTCCCCAAAACAATATTAAACACTGTTCTGAATTCCCAACCTGTTCAGATGGATGTGACATTAGATCTAGGATTTCCACTAGAAAAAGATGATAAAACTTGAAACTATATCCTGAGTCTAAGAGGTAGCTATTTGCAGGATCATCATGTATTTCTTTCTCCTGTCATGGTTTGAAGGCTGTCATACAAAAGTCCTAGTAAATTTCTGTTGCTTGCCTTACCTGAATTGTCTCCAGCATATGTTGTAGTTATTGATGGGTAATTTAGTTTGTGTGGAGAAGGTGAAAGTTCTGTTCTAATGTTTTTCTTTTGATAACACCCTTCCTCTCCATGTTCCTATTTACACTTAATTATCTAAATGCAAGTCATGTAGTTTTCCCTTCAGTGAGTCAAAATGAATGGAATAAAGATCCATTGCTTTACCTTGAATGGCAGGTCTAATTCTTTAGAGGATTATACTTTAAAGTTCCAGTACCACTAAAAGGATATTAAACAGATTAACTGCTTAATTAGACAAATTTATGACTATGTAAATATGGAATTTTACCACCATAAAATTAAGAATGGGTGAAGAATGTCCTTTGTATTTTGCTCTTTTTAAATGAGAGCTTGATAAATTCATGCCTTGCTATTCTAAATAGTTGGTTATATTTCTTTAAGAAAACACTGTTAGGAATAAGACAAGATTTTTTCTTGGCCTTCTTAATTGTTTTTTTTTCTACACCAACAGCATTTCATATTTGAAAACCACTGTTTGCCATACATTTGATCAAAATACCAAGATCATCTTGAATCAAGAGCTACAAGTAAAGTAAAAGTATAAACAGAAAGTAAATATTTTCTTCATCATTTGCTCTAAGTTCTCAAACTATTAAAGAAATGTCCAATATATGTCTATTTTTTGCTTTATCTTGCTATGACACTTATAGAAGGAACATAGATGGAGAATATATTCTATTTGTTTCTAAACCTGGAAAGTTTAATTTTATTAATACTCTATGATATTACTTCATGACTATGTTAGTAGAACACATTCCCTGGAATGTGGTACCGAACTAGAAAAGGTTTAAATGTAGTTCTGGTAATAGATTGTATGTCTCTCATCCAAGGACCAGTGTAGCAGCAACAGAGAAGCTGATCACCAGACTAGATTCAGAATAATAAATTTTTTGACAACTGTGACTCATCAATCAAATATAAGTTGCAATCTGCTCGGCTGGAATGAGTGTGTTTGTGTATCTATATAGGTGTGTATATATATATATATATGTATATATATATATATATATTTAATTAAGGTATTAAAGTGGTTAATTCATATTTTCAATGCTAAATAAATGTTGTCGAGAACTTTAAATATTAGAGAAAATAATTCCCTGAGCAGGTGATATAAAGCTAATAGAATTTGGGTAGTTTGTAATGAACTAAAACAAAAACTATGTTTACCTTATATAGGTTCAGTCTGTCTTCTGATTTTGTACATTAAAAAGTCCATTAGTATGGCAAAATTAAAGTTCTAAAGCTAATTATTTTCATTTTCCATTATTCTAACAAACATTCTACATTTTTTGATAGTGGGTGAAAATCAAAAGAAATTTCAATGAAATTTATCTAGTTTTATAAATTTAAATTCAATATTGGCGAATTAGAAATTTGACCAGTACAAAATCAGAAGATATGTTAAAATAAACCATGAATTTGAGTTATTTATCATTTCAGAAATGCATATTCCACAATCAAAATCAACTACATTAACCATATTTTATTTTTTTCTACCTTTCAACTAATTCAACAATAATGTGATGTTATTGAGTAGATTTGACCTGGTTTTCTCATTTTCTTTATACATTAAGATTAACCTGAAAGTCCCATTTCTGTAATGTAATGAATGAAGTTTAAACCAATGGCCCCTGTTAAAACTTGGTGATCTATATATCTCCATATCTGCCCAGTACAGAAAGACTTGTTCTCAATTCCAAAATAAAAGCACTCAAATCTTCTTATGTGACATTCATTGAAGGCAAATATAAATCATACTTCCAAAGAGATCTAATATCTCATACGTTAAAGTTCTCTCAAAAACAAGAATATAAATTTACTATGCCTTTTCGTAGACAGGGATATAAATGATATCCTGTCTTTCTTATCCCATCTGTTCCTCTACTTGAAATTTCAACTAAATTATATAAGCAGACTAAACAGCATATTAGTAACCTTTTCTGAAAGGTTGTCCACAGCAACCTCAGACAATTATGTGACATGCATAAAAACTGGGATACATATATATATATATATATATATATTTGTTGTTGTTGTTGTTGTTGTTGTTGTTGAAGATAAATCTTAGGTAAATGATCTATGATCTTTAAAAAGAAATATGGTGAAACCTAGAGAGCATGTTGAATATTTTAATGTTCAATTTCACTAAAAGTGGTTATATGTATAATTATTACTTATAATGATTCAGGTATCATAGTTATTTATTGAATTGGTAATTCAATGTCATGCTGTCATCAACTGCCATAAATCATTTGGGTAAAAATTCAAAAAGTCAAATTAAAGTCCCTGACTGCAAACAGTTCACAATATAATGGGAAAGACAGTCCAGACTTTAAAAAGAGATATTTTTATTTTTGCTTAATAATAATTCAATTTACTTAATATTCACATCTATATATTATAGCCAAAAAATTACTAGCTACAAACCACATGTCAATATTAAAATTAATAGCAAAACAACTAAAATTGTTTAAAATTGAATGTGTGAGCTGCCTTGTTAAAAAGTGAGTTCCCTACTACTTTTTATGTAGTGATATTGCAAATGGATGGAATTAATACTTTAAGACTAGATGACATTAAGGTCCTTTCCAATTTTAAGACTTTATTGTCAGAGAGAGCAATAGGCTTAATAATCTCTGCCTAGAATTTCTAGGATATTTATGTGACCTGATTGTGACTGTACCAAATTCTCTCAAATAAATTATTGCAGCAGGTGGTGGTTGTTGTTGCAGGCAGTTCTGGGCAACTGTAGAGAAGGGATAAAAATCTTGTTCTTTTGAAGACTCCTCAGATTTCACACAGGCAGCCACCTGTCCTTGGAAGTAATGAAATTGTTTACAAAAATGATTATGGAAAGATATGTGGAATTGGGTAAGGGAATTCACAGTATGATGGTATGCTAAATTATCCTGATAAAAATATTAATGGCAAAAGCTTAAGTCAAATTCAAATCTACCTGCTACTTCATCAGTGCATTTGTTGCCTCTAGTAGTACAACTAGTACCTATTTGTATAGACTCATTCAGTATGATTCTTCTTCATGTTCTCCCAAAATTAGGCACACAAGGCCCATTCAACATGTTAGAAACCTTCCTTTTGACATTGTGAGGGTACCAATGGACCTGCACACTTGTTACCTCTTAATTCCAGGCACATGTCCAGCCCATCTCCTCTTTCATTCATACATTTCTTCGGTGATATGCTTTACTTTTGTTCTCTTTCAAAGTCCTACATCTGTTGCATGGTGTACTCTATTCCAACCCATGATATCTTTTTTCCATTGCCCTCTGTGTTATACTCTTTTTAAAAACTTCAAAGACTTGAACATTCCATGACTCATAGATATACAACACTGATTGACTATTGGTGTTTTAAAAAATCAGTCTTTGTTTCTGGGAGAAAATCTGAGGTCATTACAAAATCTTTGCAATTTCCCAAGAGGGGTCTCACCTATTATACTTCTCCTCTTTTAATCTAAGCCCAAATTATTATTTCTTTGTACTTTCTGGTTAATATAAATCAATATATGTATGAATATGCATATACATACACATAGATAAGCTTTATAGGTTGTCTAACTGCATGTCATAATCTGAACAATAGATGAATTCAGTTATTTCATTTTTTTCCTGTTATGATAGGTGGACCAAGCTGTTTTAAATGGTTATGATCTCTTCCTTCACGCCTTGCAATATTGTGGAGCCTGGTGGAGTAAGTATGCTATAATATGCTAACAAGAATGTCAGTAGGGCTTTGTGATCCATAAAAACCCTTCTTCCACTTAACTTGTGCTATATTTCCACTGTGAGAATGAGAAATACTTTGGGATAGCTTTTATATATCCTTGTTTTCTTCCTCATCTGTTACCTATGGCTTTGGAATTGAATAAAGGTATTTTAGGTTTTTATTTTTATGACCAAACTTTCCTAATTATAGAGAATAAAAGATACATGATTGGAAAAGAGATTTTAATATGGCATTTTGCATATATATGTGTATATGTATGTAGGTACAAATACATATCCATATATGTATATGTGTCTGTACATAGATACACATAAGTAAACAAAATGGACACAATGGGATATCCTGTTTCTGTTACTTTCAGTCAATTTGTAATGGTGAAAAAAAGGTCTACTCTGGAACATTGTTTTCAAAAGTCTGCCTGTATTTACAATTATACTTATGACGTAAGCTGTCAATAAATAATTTTACAAAAAATTATGGAAATGATAAATTGGAAAAATATCAGTAGTATTTGATGTTCTTTCTGCCATTTTTTCTCAGTTTTAATAAGGTCTGAGATATTTACCTGTAATTTAGCACCTTCCTCTTTTAGCTATCTTTTGAGTCAGCTCACTATATTCAAAACTGTGTTGCCACCAACAAATATTTGCTATCCATACAACCAATGTTTTGCAATTTGTTTTTCTCATGAGTGTCCTATTTAAAACCAAATTTAACTGTTTTATAAGTATATTTGGGACTGTGAAGTCCTAAGTTCAAATGTAGTGCTTCTACTATTCTTGTTAGTGGAAAAATATATTATATCTGTCTTTCTGTATGTTTTTAACTTGTATTCTGCTCTCCTACTTCCATTCTTATGCTTAAGAAAACCAAAAACTAATACTAAGATCATTCACCTTCTTTGAATCTATTACCAACCTTTTTTTTTGCAAACTGTGTTTTGCCTTCCACTGTATATTGTTTTAAAAATTGATAGTATTCCTAATCTTTCAGCATTGTTCTTTGTAAAATTTCATCAATTAATAATATTCAAAATTGATATTACCTTTGACTACTCTATCCTTTTTGCTGGCAAGAAATGTGTTTTTAATGAAGATGCTTTTTAGACTCTTTTATTCTTCTTGATATGGCAATTGATATTCATTTGCTAAGGTTCTCTCTGAAACTATTGAGATCTTGGTCTATGATCTTTCTTAAATCCCTCTCATGTTTTCTATCATTAATAACTTTTAAAATTGGTGAATATTGAGTTGTTGAAGTTGAATGCTGAATGTTTATCTCATTTGTATTCTTCCACCTTTGTACTAATTTTTTTTAATGTTGGGTGATATGACTCTTTACTGATAACTGACTCATTATGACTAATACCTGAGTAATACTTTGGGGTTTTTTGAACACAGGACATTTTTTCCTGATATTATTTATTGCTTGCAGTTCCCTTCACTGGATCATTATTTTCTTTTCTTAAATAATATTTTCTTTTCAACTGATGACATATAAAAATAAATATTTAAACATTCCTCCTTTTAAAGTTTGAGTTTCAAATTCTCTCCCTTTTTTCACCCTCCTTCCTTTTCCATTTCCTCCATGAAATGGTAAGCATTCTGATATTGATTTTATATGTGTAACCATATAAAACCCCTTTCTATATTAGTCATTTTGCAGCAGAGATTTTAAATGAAAAAAAATGTACTAGAATGTGTCAGCCTGCATTCAGACTTTATCCATTCTTTTTCAGAGGGCAGATGCTATTGTCATCATGTCTTTGAGATTTTCTTGCATCACTGCATTTCTGAGAAAATGGGCCATTCACAGCTGTTCATCAAGAAATATTGTTGTCACTATGTACAATATTTTTCTCATTCTGCTTCCTTCACTTTGCATCAGTTCATGTAAGATTTTCCCAGATTTTTCTGAAATCATTTTGTTTGACAATTCAAATAGAACAATAGTATACCAAAGACATCATAAACCACAACTTGTTTGATCATTCTCCAAATGATGGACAACTCTTCAATTTTCAGTTCTTTTCTATCACAAAAACTGATAAAATATTTTGGTATGATAAATTCCTTTTCCATTTTTTTACATCTCCCTAGGATGCGGACTAAGTAATGATATTGATGGGTCAAAGAGTATCTATGGTTTTGGCATTCTTTTAGCATAGATCCAGGTTGCTTTACAGATTTTGAATCAGATAACTACTCCACCATCAATGTATTAGTGCCCCATTTTCCTCCATCTCTCCACCATTTTTCATTTTCCTTTACTGTAATATGAAACTATAATATGATAGTTGTAAGGTAGTACCTCAGAGTGTTTTAATTTATATTTCTCTAATCAAGATTGACTTCAAGTATGTTATCATATTACTATATATGATTTTGATTTCATCATCTGAAAAATGATTGTTCATATTCTTTGATCACTTACCAATTTACAAATGACATATCTTTTAACAATTTGACTCTATTCAATATGTATTTGAAAAATTAGTCCTTAATCAGAAATACTTACAGGACTTCCGGTTAAGATGGCGGCTTAGAGAAAGCTCAAGTTCAGATCTCCGGAAAAACCTTCCCGACCGATCTCAAACTATAAGCTCCTAAGGCGCCGAAATTCAAAACGATCAACAGCACAGACCCTGGGAAGCCTCCTCCTGGACCTGGACCCGGTTCAAAAGGTACTGCTCCCCTCAAAAGCCAGAACCCGAGATCACTCGGACCGCAGGGGTAGGAGCGCAGAGTCCAAGGCTCCCGGAAGCCGCAGCCCGGCCAGGCTCAGAGAGCAGAACCCTCAGGGCCTTCTACCCGAGTCCCAGTGAAAGTTACTGCCTGGGGCTCCCGCTACAGAGAGCTGGTTGAAACAACAGCAACCCTCAGGGCGGGCAAGACAGCCTCACGGGCTGGATCCTGCTATCCAAGTCTCAGTGAAAGTCCTTGCCCGGAGCTTGGGAAAGCTGCAGCCCATCCCCCCCGCAGGCCGATGAAACAGCCTCACTGCCAGCGATTCTGAAGGCAACTTCCTGAAAGCAACGTGGTCCGACCCTTCCACTCCAGTTCCAGTGAGGCATATTCAGTTTAACCCAGGGAAAGTCATAGAACCATCTGCCCAGGACTAAAGCCTCTGAACACCAGACAGAGACAAAAAAAGCCAATCCTCCACATTCAGAGATGGAAAACTCCACAGAAGCACAGAAGCCCCAAAATACCAAGAAAAATAAGAAGAAAGGGGCGACTTTGGACACATTCTATGGAGCCAAAATACAAAATACAGAGCAGATAGAAGATAATATAAAAGAAAATGCTCCAAAACCATCCAAAGGAAATGGAAACTCTCCACAAACCTATGAAGAATTTGAATCAGAAATGACCAAAAAGATGGAAGCCTTCTGGGAGGAAAAGTTGGAAATAATGCAAAAGAAATTCACGCATCTACAAAACCGGTATGATGAAACTGAAAAGGAAAACCAGGCTTTAAAGGCCAGAATCAGGCAGCTGGAAGACAACGATCGTGTAAAAGAGCAAGAATTAATAAAGCAAAGCCAAAAATACCAAGAAATTAGAAGAGAACATAAAATATCTCACCGACAAGGTGATAGATCTGGAAAATAGGGGGAGAAGGGATAATTTAAGAATAATTGGACTCCCAGAAAAGCCAGAAATAAACACCAAACTGGACATGGTGATACAAGATATAATCAAAGAAAATTGCCCAGAGATTCTAGAACAAGGGGGCAATACAGCCACTGACAGAGCTCACAGAACACCTTCTACACTAAACCCCCAAAAGACAACTCCCAGGAATGTAATTGCCAAATTCCAAAGCTATCAAACAAAAGAAAAAATCCTACAGGAAGCCAGAAAAAGACAATTTAGATATAAAGGAATGCCAATCAGGGTCACACAAGACCTTGCAAGTTCTACTCTGAATGATCGTAAGGCATGGAACATGATCTTCAGAAAGGCAAGAGAGCTGGGTCTCCAACCAAGAATCAGCTACCCAGCAAAACTGACTATATACTTCCAAGGGAAAGTATGGGCATTCAACAAAATAGAAGACTTCCAACTTTTTGCAAAGAAAAGACCAGAGCTCTGTGGAAAGTTTGATACCGAAAATCAAAGAGCAAGGAATACCTGAAAAGGTAAATATTAAGGAAAGGGGAAAATGTTATCTTCTTCTTTTACTCAAACTCTCTTCTATAAGGACTACATTTATATCAACCTATGTATACTAATATGTGGGGAAAATGTAATGTATAAATAGGGGGTAAAGAAAGACCAAATAGAATAATCATTCTCACACAAAGATTCATATGGGAAGGGGAGGGGAAGAAAACTCCTATAAGAAGGAGAGGAAGAGGGGGGGGGGGTTACTTAAACCTCAATCTCAGGGAAATCAACTCTGAGAGGGAAAAACATCCAGATCCATTGGGATCTTGAATTCTATCTTACCCAACAAGGGTAAGGAGAAGGGAAAACCAAGGGGGGGAGGGGGAGAGGGAGAACAAAAAGGGAGGGAAAGAGAGGGGGGAAGGGGAGGGAACAAAAAGGGAGGGACTAAAAAGGGAAACATCAAGGGAGGGGACAAGGGGGACTGTTTCAAAGTAAATCACTGGACTAAAAGGTAGAGCCGAAGAAGAATAGGTTAGAATTAGGGAAGGCAATCAAAATGCCAGGGAGTCCACAAATGACAATCATAACTTTGAACGTGAATGGGATGAACTCACCCATAAAACGTAGACGAATAGCAGAATGGATTAGAATCCAAAACCCTACCATATGTTGTCTTCAAGAAACACACATGAGGCAGGTTGACACCCACAAGGTCAGAATTAAAGGATGGAGTAAGACCTTCTGGGCTTCAACTGATAGAAAGAAGGCAGGAGTGGTAATCATGATATCTGATAAAGCCAATGCAAAAATAGACCTGATCAAAAGGGATAGGGAAGGTAATTATATTTTGTTAAAAGGGACTCTAGACAATGAGGAAATATCATTAATCAATATGTATGCACCAAATAATATAGCACCCAAATTTCTAATGGAGAAACTAGGAGAATTGAAGGAAGAAATAGACAATAAAACCATACTAGTGGGAGACTTAAACCAACCATTATCAAATTTAGATAAATCAAATCAAAAAATAAATAAGAAAGAGGTAAAAGAAGTGAATGAAATCTTAGAAAAATTAGAATTAATAGACATATGGAGAAAAATAAATAGGGATAAAGAGGAATACACCTTCTTCTCAGCACCACATGGCACATTCACAAAAATTGACCATACATTAGGTCACAGAAACATAGCACACAAATGCAGAAAAGCAGAAATAATGAATGCAGCCTTCTCAGATCACAAGGCAATAAAAATAATGATTAGTAATGGTACATGGAAAACCAAATCTAAAACCAATTGGAAATTAAACAATATGATACTCCAAAACCGTTTAGTTAAAGAAGAAATCATAGAAACAATTAATAATTTCATCGAGGAAAATGACAATGGCGAAACATCCTTTCAAACCTTTTGGGATGCAGCCAAAGCAGTAATCAGAGGTAAATTCATATCCCTGAATGCTTATATTAACAAACAAGGGAGAGCAGAGATCAATCAATTGGAAATGCAAATGAAAAAACTGGAAAGCGATCAAATTAAAAACCCCCAGCAGAAAACCAAATTAGAAATCCTAAAAATTAAGGGAGAAATTAATAAAATCGAAAGTGATAGAACTATTGATTTAATAAATGAGACAAGAAGCTGGTACTTTGAAAAAACAAACAAAATAGACAAGGTACTGGTCAATCTAATTAAAAAAAGGAAGGAAGAAAAGCAAATTCACAGCATTAAAGATGAAAAGGGGGACAGCACCTCTGATGAAGAGGAAATTAAGGCAATCATTAGAAATTACTTTGCCCAATTATATGGCAATAAATACACCAATTTAGGAGAAATGGATGAATATATACAAAAGTACAAACTGCCTAGACTAACAGAAGAGGAAATAGAATTCCTAAATAATCCCATATCAGACATTGAAATCCAACAAGCCATCAAAGAACTTCCTAAGAAAAAATCCCCAGGGCCTGATGGATTCACCTGTGAATTCTATCAAACATTCAGAGAACAGTTAATCCCAATACTACACAAACTATTTGACATAATAAGCAAAGAGGGAGTTCTACCAAACTCCTTTTATGACACAAACATGGTACTGATTCCAAAACCAGGCAGGTCAAAAACAGAGAAAGAAAACTATAGGCCAATCTCCCTAATGAATATAGATGCAAAAATCTTAAATAGGATACTAGCAAAAAGACTCCAGCAAGTGATCAGAAGGATCATTCACCATGATCAAGTAGGATTCATACCAGGGATGCAGGGCTGGTTCAACATTAGGAAAACCATCCACATAATTGACCACATCAACAAGCAAACTAGCAAGAACCACATGATTATCTCAATAGATGCAGAAAAAGCCTTTGATAAAATACAACACCCATTCCTATTAAAAACACTAGAAAGCATAGGAATAGAAGGGTCATTCCTAAAAATAATAAACAGTATATATCTAAAACCAACAGCTAATATCATCTGCAATGGGGATAAACTAGATGCATTCCCAATAAGATCAGGAGTGAAACAAGGATGCCCATTATCACCTCTACTATTTGACATTGTACTAGAAACACTAGCAGTAGCAATTAGAGAAGATAAAGGAATTGAAGGCATCAAAATAGGCAAGGAGGAGACCAAGTTATCACTCTTTGCGGATGACATGATGGTTTACTTAAAGAATCCTAGAGATTCAACCAAAAAGCTAATTGAAATAATCAACAACTTTAGCAAAGTTGCAGGATACAAAATAAACCCACATAAATCATCAGCTTTTCTATATATCTCCAACACAGCTCAGCAGCAAGAACTAGAAAGAGAAATCCCATTCAAAATCACCTTAGACAAAATAAAATACCTAGGAATCTATCTCCCAAGACAAACACAGGAACTATATGAACACAACTACAAAACACTCGCCACACAACTAAAACTAGACTTGAACAAATGGAAAAACATTAACTGCTCATGGATAGGAAGAGCCAATATAATAAAAATGACCATCCTACCCAAACTTATTTATCTATTTAGTGCCATACCCATTGAACTACCAAAATACTTCTTCACTGATTTAGAAAAAACTATAACAAAGTTCATTTGGAAGAACAAAAGATCAAGGATATCCAGGGAAATAATGAAAAAAAAACACACATGATGGGGGCCTTGCAGTCCCTGACCTAAAACTATATTACAAAGCAGCAGTCATCAAAACAATTTGGTACTGGCTAAGAAACAGAAAGGAAGATCAGTGGAATAGACTGGGGGAAAGCGACCTCAGCAAGACAGTATACGATAAACCCAAAGATCCCAGCTTTTGGGACAAAAATCCACTATTCGATAAAAACTGCTGGGAAAATTGGAAGACAGTGTGGGAGAGACTAGGAATAGATCAACACCTCACACCCTACACCAAGATAAATTCAAAATGGGTGAGTGACTTAAACATAAAGAAGGAAACTATAAGTAAATTGGGTAAACACAGAATAGTATACATGTCAGACCTTTGGGAGGGGAAAGGCTTTAAAACCAAGCAAGATATAGAAAGAATCACAAAATGTAAAATAAATAATTTTGACTACATCAAACTAAAAAGCTTTTGTACAAACAAAACCAATATAACTAAAATCAGAAGGGAAACAACAAATTGGGAAAAAATCTTCATAGAAACCTCTGACAAAGGTTTAATTACTCATATTTATAATGAGCTAAATCAATTGTACAAAAAATCAAGCCATTCTCCAATTGATAAATGGGCAAGGGAAATGGATAGGCAGTTCTCAGATAAAGAAATCAAAACTATTAACAAGCACATGAAGAAGTGTTCTACATCTCTTATAATCAGAGAGATGCAAATCAAAACAACTCTGAGGTATCACCTCACACCTAGCAGATTGGCTAACATAACAGCAAAGGAAAGTAATGAATGCTGGAGGGGATGTGGCAAAGTAGGGACATTAATTCATTGCTGGTGGAGCTGTGAACTGATCCAACCATTCTGGAGGGCAATTTGGAACTATGCCCAAAGGGCGACAAAAGAATATCTACCCTTTGACCCAGCCATAGCACTGCTGGGTCTGTACCCCAAAGAGATAATGGACACAAAGACTTGTACAAAAATATTCATAGCTGCGCTCTTTGTGGTGGCCCAAAACTGGAAAACGAGGGGATGCCCATCAATTGGGGAATGGCTGAACAAACTGTGGTATATGTTGGTGATGGAATACTATTGTGCTAAAAGGAATAATAAAGTGGAGAAGTTCCATGGAGACTGGAACAACCTCCAGGAAGTGATGCAGAGCGAGAGGAGCAGAACCAGGAGAACATTGTACACAGAGACTAATACACTGTGGTATAATCGAACGTAATGGACTTCTCCATTAGTGGCGGTGTAATGTCCCTGAACAACTTGCAGGGATCCAGGAGAAAAAAACACCATTCATAAGCAAAGGATAAACTATGGGAGTGGAAACACCGAGAAAAAGCAACTGCCTGAATACAGAGGTTGAGGGGACATGACAGAGGATAGACTCTAAATGAACACTCTAATGCAAATACTATCAACAAAGCAATGGGTTCAAATCAAGAAAACATCTAATGCCCAGTGGACTTACGCGTTGGCTATGGGGGGTGTGGGGGGAGGAAAAGAAAATTATCTATGTCTTTAACGAATAATGCTTGGAAATGATCAAATAAAATATATTTTAAAAAAAAAAAAAGAAAAGAAAAAAAAAAGAAATACTTACAAAAAAATTTCCCCAGTTTCTTTACTTTCCTTGACATTTTGGTTGTGTTTGGTTTGGACAAAAATCTTTTTAATTTGTTACAATTAAAATTTTCCATTTTCCATTTTATGATGCTCTTTACCTCTTATTTGGTTCTATATTCTTTTAAATATATATATTTTTAAACCCTTACCTTACACCTTAGAATAAAGAACTAGACATTGGTAGTTAAGTGACTTGCCCAGGGTCACACAGTTAGGAAGTGTCAGAGACCAGACTTGAAACTAGAATACCACCACTCTAGGTCTGGCTCTTGATCCACTGAGCTATCCAACTATCCCACTATATTCTTCCCTTATCCATAGATCTGACAGGTAGACTGTTCTTTGCTCCTCTCATTTGCTTAAAGAATCATTTATTATGTCTAGGGCATGTACCCATCTTGGTATGAGCTGTTTGTCTCTTCTCAATCTGACATATCATTTTTCAATTTTCCCAGCAGTTTTTGTCAAATAGTCAATCCTTGTCACAAAATGTTGGAACTTTTGATTTACGAAACACTAAATAATTATGTTAATTTATTATTAGGTTTTATATATCTAATTTCTTCCACTGATCTATCACTCTATTTCTTATCCACCACCAGATTATTTTGATGATTTCAATTTTGTAATACAGTGTGAGATCTGGTCTTCTTAGGCCACTTTCATTCGCCTTTTTTTTCATTGAATTCCTTTACATTTTTGACCATTTGCTCTTCCAGATTGGTATTTTCTTTGATACTTGCAATTTGGGACCCAAAGAAGACACATAAAATACACTAATAGTTATTTTCAGAGGTCCAGGGATGTGGTACATTGCATCTGCTTCATACATATTTGATATACTTGTTGTTTTGTTAACTTTTTTCTTATATGGTTAGTGAGAAGATAATTGAAAAATTATGATTAAAAACAATATTCAATAATGTCAGGTCACAGTGACATCATCAGTATATCCGTGTCCCAATTTTTCCATATCTCTTCCAACATCTATTTTCATTTTTTCTCATGTTAGTCAGTCTAATGCGTGTGAGGTGGTATCTCAGAATTGTTTTAATTTGCATTTCTCTAATAAATAGTGACTTGGAACATTTTTTCATATGAATGAAGATACTTTTAATTTCTTCCTCTTAGAATGACCTATTCATATTATTTGACAATGTGCCAACTGGGCAATGCTTTGTATTCTTCTGTTTGACTCAGTTCTCTATATATTTGCAAAATGAAGCCTTTGTCAGAGAGACTTCCTATAAGGATTTTTTTCAAGTTTGTTGTAAGACATAATACTATACTTGAGTAAGGATATCATTCCCACATAATACAAATTTTGATGAGAGAGTATGGTTTAAGCATTTTCTGCTAACCTTGTACTCTATTGATTCTTGTATTCCTCCTCATGTAAGATAATTTAACTCTAACTTCCTCTCTTTTTTTCCCATTTTCCATTGTATTCTTCTTTCTTATTCCTTTCTTATTTTTTTGGATGACATCCCATTAACTCCAACTTTCTCTCTCTCTTCTTTTCCCTTTGTATTCTTCTTTCTTATCCCTTCATTATCATTTTTTGTTTTTTGGATATCATCCAGTATTATTCAACATACTTCCTGCTCTCTCTTTATATATGCTCCTATTCATTGCCCTAATAGTGATAAAATTCTTTAGTATCTTCAGTACTTTAAGTAACCTAAATAATTTGGGTATCTTAGGTATTTCAATTATCACATATATTTTAAGCATCTTAATTTTCACCTTCATCCTAGAAATGTAATCAGTTCAGCCCAATTGTTTCCCTTATTAATTTTAAATATTTTAAATACTTTAGATATCTCATACTATAGATCTCTGAAGTATCCTAGTAAACATGTTATCATGTAGGAATGTAATTAGTTTTTTTAAATATATTTTATTTGATCATTTCCAAGCATTATTCGTTAAAGACATAGATCATTTTCTTTTACTCCCCCCCAACCCCCATAGCCGACGCGTAAGTCCACTGGGCATTAGATGTTTTCTTGACTTGAACCCATTGCTTTGTTGATAGTATTTGCATTAGAGTGTTCATTTAGAGTCTATCCTCTGTCATGTCCCCTCAACCTCTGTATTCAGGGAGTTGCTTTTTCTCAGTGTTTCTACTCCCATAGTTTATCCTTTGCTTATGAATGGTGTTTTTTTCTCCTGGATCCCTGCAAGTTGTTCAGGGACATTACACCGCCACTAATGGAGAAGTCCATTACGTTCGATTGTACCACAGTGTATTAGTCTCTGTGTACAATGTTCTCCTGGTTCTGCTCCTCTCGCTCTGCATCACTTCCTGGAGGTTGTTCCAGTCTCCATGGAACTCCTCCACTTTATTATTCCTTTTAGCACAATAGTATTCCATCACCAACATATACCACAGTTTGTTCAGCCATTCCCCTATTGATGAGCATCCCCTCATTTTCCAGTTTTGGGCCACCACAAAGAGCGCAGCTATGAATATTTTTGTACAAGTCTTTGTGTCCATTATCTCTTTGGGGTACAGACCCAGCAGTGCTATGGCTGGGTCAAAGGGTAGATATTCTTTTGTCGCCCTTTGGGCATAGTTCCAAATTGCCCTCCAGAATGGTTGGATCAGTTCACAGCTCCACCAGCAATGAATTAATGTCCCTACTTTGCCACATCCCCTCCAGCATTCATTACTTTCCTTTGCTGTTATGTTAGCCAATCTGCTAGGTGTGAGGTGATACCTCAGAGTTGTTTTGATTTGCATCTCTCTGATTATAAGAGATGTAGAACACTTCTTCATGTGCTTGTTAATAGTTTTGATTTCTTTATCTGAGAACTGCCTATCCATGTCCCTTGCCCATTTATCAATTGGAGAATGGCTTGATTTTTTGTACAATTGATTTAGTTCTTTATAAATATGAGTAATTAAACCTTTGTCAGAGGTTTCTATGAAGATTTCTTCCCAATTTGTTGTTTCCCTTCTGATTTTAGTTATATTGGTTTTGTTTGTACAAAAGCTTTTTAGTTTGATGTAGTCAAAATTATTTATTTTACATTTTGTGATTCTTTCTATATCTTGCTTGGTTTTAAAGCCTTTCCCCTCCCAAAGGTCTGACATGTATACTATTCTGTGTTTACCCAATTTACTTATAGTTTCCTTCTTTATGTTTAAGTCACTCACCCATTTTGAATTTATCTTGGTGTAGGGTGTGAGGTGTTGATCTATTCCTAGTCTCTCCCACAAGGTCTTCCAATTTTCCCAGCAGTTTTTATCGAATAGTGGATTTTTGTTCCAAAAGCTGGGATCTTTGGGTTTATCATATACTGTCTTGCTGAGGTCGCTTTCCCCCAGTCTATTCCACTGATCTTCCTTTCTGTTTCTTAGCCAGTACAAAATTGTTTTGATGACTGCTGCTTTGTAATATAGTTTTAGGTCAGGGACTGCAAGGCCCCCCTCATTTGTGTTTTTTTTTCATTATTTCCCTCAATATCTTTGATCTTTTCTTATTCCAAATTAACTGTGTTATGTTTTTTTCTAAATCAGTGAAGAAGTATTTTGGTAGTTCAATGGGTATGGCACTAAATAGATAAATAAGTTTGGGTAGGATGGTCATTTTTATTATATTGGCTCGTCCTATCCATGAGCAGTTAATGTTTTTCCATTTGTTCAAATCTACTTTCAGTTGTGTGGAGAGTGTTTTGGAGTTGTGTTCATATAGTTCCTGTGTTTGTCTTGGGAGGTAGATTCCTAGGTATTTTATTTTGTCTAAGGTGATTTTGAATGGGATTTCTCTTTCTAGTTCTTGCTGCTGAGCTGTGTTGGAGATATATAGAAAAGCTGATGATTTATGTGGGTTTATTTTGTATCCTGCAACTTTGCTAAAGTTGTTGATTATTTCAATTAGCTTTTTGGTTGAATCTCTAGGATTCTTTAAGTAGACCATCATGTCATCCGCAAAGAGTGATAACTTGGTCTCCTCCTTGCCTATTTTGATGCCTTCAATTCCTTTATCTTCTCTAATTGCTACTGCTAGTGTTTCTAGTACAATGTCAAATAGTAGAGGTGATAATGGGCATCCTTGTTTCACTCCTGATCTTATTGGGAATGCATCTAGTTTATCCCCATTGCAGATGATATTAGCTGTTGGTTTTAGATATATACTGTTTATTATTTTTAGGAATGACCCTTCTATTCCTAAGCTTTCTAGTGTTTTTAATAGGAATGGGTGTTGTATTTTATCAAAGGCTTTTTCTGCATCTATTGAGATAATCATGTGGTTCTTGCTAGTTTGCTTGTTGATGTGGTCAATTATGTGGATGGTTTTCCTAATGTTGAACCAGCCCTGCATCCCTGGTATGAATCCTACTTGATGATTGGTGAATGATCCTTCTGATCACTTGCTGGAGTCTTTTTGCTAGTATCCTATTTAAGATTTTTGCATCTATATTCATTAGGGAGATTGGTGTATAATTTTCTTTCTCTGTTTTTGACCTGCCTGGTTTTGGAATCAGTACCATGTTTGTGTTGTAAAAGGAGTTTGGTAGAACTCCCTCTTTGCTTATTATGTCAAATAGTTTGTATAGTATTGGGATTAACTGTTCTCTGAATGTTTGATAGAATTCACAGGTGAATCCATCAGGCCCTGGGGATTTTTTTTAGGAAGTTCTTTGATGGCTTGTTGGATTTCAATTTCTGATATGGGATTATTTAAGAATTCTATTTCCTCTTCTGTTAGTCTAGGCAGTTTGTATTTTTGTATATATTCATCCATTTCTCCTAAATTGGTGTATTTATTGCCATATAATTGGACAAAGTAATTTCTAATGATTGCCTTAATTTCATCTTCATCGGAGGTGCTGTCCCCCTTTTCATCTTTAATGCTGTGAATTTGCTTTTCTTCCTTCCTTTTTCTAATTAGATTGACCAGTACTTTGTCTATTTTGTTTGTTTTTTCAAAGTACCGGCTTCTTGTCTTATTTATTAAATCAATAGTTCTATCACTTTCGATTTTATTAATTTCTCCCTAAATTTTTAGGATTTCTAATTTGGTTTTCTGCTGGGGGTTTTTAATTTGATCGCTTTCCAGTTTTTTCATTTGCATTTCCAATTGATTGATCTCTGCTCTCCCTTGTTTGTTAATATAAGCATTTAGGGATATGAATTTGCCTCTGATTACCGCTTTGGCTGCATCCCAAAAGGTTTGAAAGGATATTTCGCCATTGTCATTTTCCTCGATGAAATTATTAAGTGTTTCTATGATTTCTTCTTTAACTAAATGGTTTTGGAGTATCATATTGTTTAATTTCCAATTGGTTTTAGATTTGGTTTTCCATGTACCATTACTAATCATAATTTTAATGCCTTGTGATCTGAGAAGGCTGCATTCATTATTTCTGCTTTTTTGCATTTGGGTGCTATGTTTCTGTGACCTAATGTATGGTCAATTTTTGTGAATGTGCCATGTGGTGCTGAGAAGAAGGTGTATTCCTTTTTATCCCTATTTATTTTTCTCCATATGTCTATTAATTCTAATTTTTCTAAGATTTCATTCACTTCTTTTACTTCTTTCTTATTTATTTTTTGATTTGATTTATCTAAATTTTATAATGGTTGGTTTAAGTCTCCCACTAGTATGGTTTTATTGTCTATTTCTTCCTTCAATTCTCCTAGTTTCTCCATTAGAAATTTGGGTGCTATATTATTTGGTGCATACATGTTGATTAATGATATTTCCTCATTGTCTAGAGTCCCTTTTAACAAAATATAATTACCTTCCTTATCCCTTTAGATCAGATCTATTTTTGCATTGGCTTTATCAGATATCATGATTACCACTCCTGCCTTCTTTCTATTAGTTGAGGCCCAGAAGGTCTTACTCCATCCTTTAATTCTGACCTTGTGGGTGTCAACCCGCCTCATGTGTGTTTCTTGGAGACAACATATGGTAGGGTTTTGGATTCTAATCCATTCTGCTATTCGTCTATGTTTTATGGGTGAGTTCATCCCATTCATGTTCAAAGTTATGATTGTCATTTGTGGACTCCCTGGCATTTTGATTGCCTTCCCTAATTCTAACCTTTTCTTCTTCGGCTCTACCATTTAGTCCAGTGATTTACTTTGAATCAATCCCCCTTGTCCTCTCCCTTGATGTTTCCCTTTTTAGTCCCTCCCTTTTTCTTCCCTACCCCTCCCCCCTCTATTTACCTCCCTTTTTGTTCTCCCTCTCCCCCTCCCCCCTTTGGTTTTCCCTTCTCCTTACCCTTGTTGGGTAAGATAGAATTCAAGATCCCGATGGATCTGGATGTTTTTCCCTCTCAGAGTTGATTTCCCTGAGATTGAGGTTTAAGTAAACCCCCCCCCCTCTTCCTCTCCTTCTTATAGGAGTTTTCTTCCCCTCCCCTTCCCATGTGAATCTTTGGGTGAAAAAGATTATTCTATTTGGTCTTTCTTTACCCCCTATTTATACATTACATTTTCCACACATATTAGTATATAAAGATTGATATAAATGTAGTCCTTATAGAAGAGAGTTTGAGTAAAAGAAGAAGATAACATTTTTCCCATTTCCTTAATATTTACCTTTTCAGGTATTCCTTGCTCTTTCATTTTCGGTATCAAACTTTCCACAGAGCTCTGGTCTTTTCTTTGCAAAAAAGTTGGAAGTCTTCTATTTTGTTGAATGCCCATACTTTCCTTTGGAAGTATATAGTCAGTTTTGCTGGGTAGCTGATTCTTGGTTGGAGACCCAGCTCTCTTGCCTTTCTGAAGATCATGTTCCATGCCTTACGATCATTCAGAGTAGAACTTGCAAGGTCTTGTGTGACCCTGATTGGCATTCCTTTATATCTAAATTGTCTTTTTCTGGCTTCCTGTAGGATTTTTTCTTTTGTTTGATAGCTTTGGAATTTGGCAATTACATTCCTGGGAGTTGTCTTTTAGGGGTTTAGTGTAGAAGGTGTTCTGTGAGCTCTGTCAGTGACTGTATTGCCCCCTTGTTCTAGAATCTCTGGGCAATTTTCTTTGATTATATCTTGTATCACCATGTCCAGTTTGGTGTTTATTTCTGGCTTTTCTGGGAGTCCAATTATTCTTAAATTTTCTCTTCTCCCTCTATTTTCCAGATCTATCACCTTGTCGGTGAGATATTTTATGTTCTCTTCTAATTTCTTGGTATTTTGGCTTTGCTTTATTAGTTCTTGCTTTAAAGCCTGGTTTTCTTTTACAGTTTGGTCAAACTGGTTTTGTAGATGCGTGAATTTCTTTTGCATTATTTCCCACTTTTCCTCCCAGAAGGCTTCCATCTTTTTGGTCATTTCTGATTCAAATTCTTCATGGGTTTGTGGAGAGTTTCCATTTCCTTTGGAAGATTTTGAAGCATTTTTTTGTATACCTTCTTCTATCTGCTCTGTATTTTGTATTTTGGCTCCATAGAATGTGTCCAAAGTTGCCCCTTTCTTCTTATTTTTCTTGGTATTTTGGGGCTTCTGTGCTTCTGTGGAGTTTGCCATCTCTGAGTGTGGAGGATTAGCTTTTCTTATCTCTGTCTGGTGTTCAGAGGCTTTAGTCCTGGGCAGATTGTCGGTTCTATGAGCTTTCCCTGGGTTAAACTGAATATGCCTCACTGGAACTGTAATGGAAGGGTCGGACCACGAGGCCACACTCTCCCCCCCCCCCCCCTCGCTCGCTTTCCTGGAAGTTGCCTTCAGAATCGCTGGCCCGGAGGCTGTTTCGTTGGCCTGCGGGGGGATGGGCTGCAGCTTCCCCAAGCTCCGAGGGCAGGAACTTTCACTGAGACTTGGATAGCAGGATCCAGCCCATGCGGCTGTCTTGCCCACCCTGAGGGTTGACCCTGCTCTCTGCAGCAGGAGCTCCAGGCAGTGACTTTCACTGGGACTCGGATAGAAGGCCCTGAGGGTTGTTGTTCCGAGGACCCTGCTCTATGAGCCGGGCCGGGCTGCGGCTTCCCAGAGCCTTGGACTCTGAGCTGCTACCCCTTAGGTCCGAGTGATCTCGGGTTCTGGCTTTTGAGGGGAGCCGTACCTTTTGAACCAGGTCCAGGTCCAGGAGGAGGGTTCCCAGGGTCTGTGCTGTTGATCCTTTTGAATTTCGTCTCCTTAGGAGCTTATAGTTTGAGATCGGTCGGTAAGGGTTTTTCGGAGATCTGAACTTTAGCTTTCTCTAAGCCGCCATCTTAACCGGAAGTCAGAATGTAATTAGTTTAACTCCATTAATTCCCCTCAGTATTTTCTCCTACTTGTATTTTTATGCTTCTTTTCATAGTCAATTTGACCATTAATTTTTTTTAGCACTGATTATTTCATCAAGAGAATTATTTTATTTCACTGTTAATTTCTCCCCTTGGGGAATCATGCTCAGCTTTTCTAGGTAGATGATTTTCTTTATTTTATAGGCATAGATTCTTTTTTTAAAAATTAATTTATTTCCAATTTAGAACATTTTCCTTGGTTACAATAATCATATTCTTTCCCTCCCTCCCCTACCCCAACCCTTCCCATGGCTGATGCACAATTTCACTGGTTATTACATGTGTCCTTGATCAAAACCTATTTCCATGTTGTTGGTGTTGGATTAGGATGTTCATTTAGAGTCTACATCCCCAACCATATCCCCTCAACACATGTAATCAAGCAGGTCTTTTTCTTCTGTTTTTCTACTCCCACAGAGTTTCCTCTGAATGTGGATAGTGTTTTTTCTCCTAGATCACTCCGAGTTGTTCAGGATTACTGTATTGCCACTATTGGAGAAGTCCATTACATTCGATTGTACCAAAGTGTATCAGTCTCTGTGTACATTATTCTCCTGGCTCTGCTCCTCTCACTCTGCATCAATTCCTAGAGGTTGTTCCAGTTCACATGGAATTCTTCCAGTTCAATATTCCTTTGAGCACAATAGTATTCCATCACCAATATATACCATGACTTATTCAGCCATTCCCCAATTGAAGGGCATTTCCTCATTTTCCAATTTTTTTCCACCTCAAAGAGCGCAGCTATTAATGTTCATTTTTTTAACATTCTTTTTTTTTAATTTGGTCAATTTCAAACATTATTCTTTGGTTACAAAAATCATTTTCTATTCCTCCCTCCCATCCCCCAACCCCTCCCATAGCCTATGCACAGTTCCACTGGGTATTGCATGTGTTCTTGAATAGAACCCATTTCCATGTTGTTGGTATTTTGCACTAGGGTATTCATTTAGAGTCTATATCCCCAATTATATCCCCTTTGAACCATCTCATAAAGTAGTTGTTTTTCTTTGGTGTTTTTGGACCCACAGTTTATTCTCTGAATGTGGATAGTGTTTTTTCTCCTATAACCCTCCAGGTTGTTCAGAATCACTGCATTACCACTAATGGAGGACTCCATTACATTTGATTATACCACAGTATATCAGTCTCTGTGTACATTGTTCCCCTGGTTCTGTTCCTTTCACTCTGCATCACTTCCTTGAGGTTGTTCCAGTTCCCATGGAATTCTTCCACTTTATTATTCCTTTGAGCACAATAGTATTCCATAACCAACATATACCATAATTTGTTCAGCCATTACCCAATTGAAGCACATTCCCTCATATTCCAATTTTTTGCCACTTCAAAGAGTGCAGCTATGAATATTCTTGTGCATGTATTTTTCCTTATTATCTCTTTGGGGTACAAACCCATCTGTGCTATGGCTAGATCAAAGGGCAGACAGTCTTATAGCGCCCTTTGGGCATAGTTCCAAATTGCCCTCCAGAATGGTTGGATCAATTCACAACTCTACCAGCAATGAAATAATGTCCCAACTTTGCCACATCCCCTCCAGCATTCAGTACTTTACTTTGCTGTCATGTTAGCCAATCTGCTAGGTGTGCGGTTATACCTCAGAGTTGTTCTGTTTATCATCTCTCTGATTATAAGGGATTTAGAACACTTTTTTCATGTGCTTATTAATAGTTTTGATTTCTTTAACTGAAAATTACCTATTCATGACCCTTGGACATTTATCAATTATAGAATGGATTGATTTTTTTTTTGTACAATTGATTTGGCTCTTTATGAGTAATTGAGTAATTAGACCATTGTCAGAGGTTTTTGTTATGAAGATTCCCAATTTGTTGCTTCCCTTCTAATTTTGGTTTCATTGGATTTGTTTGTGCAAAAACTTTTGAATTTGATGTAATCAAAATTGTTTGTTTCACATTTTGTGAATTTTTCCTAGTTCTTCTTTGGTTTTTAAGTCTTTCCTTTCCCAAAGATCTGATATCTAAACTATTCTGTGTCCACCTAATTTACGTATAGTTTCCTTATTTATATTCAAGTCATTCACCCATTCTGAGTTCATCTTGGGGTAGGCTGTAATCTCTCCCATGTGGCCTTGCTATTTTCTCAGCAGTTTTTAAGAAATAGTGGATTTTGGTCCCAAAAGCTGGAATATTTGACCTTATCATAGACTATTTTGCTGAGGTCACTTACCCCAAGTCTATCCCACTGATCCTCCTTTTTGTCTCTTAGCCAGTACCAAAATGTTTCGATGACCACTGCTTTATAGTATAGTTGAGATATGGAACTGCAAGGGTTCCTTCTTTCACATTTTTTTCATGATTTCCCTGTATATTCTTGATGTTTTGTTCTTCCAAATGAACTTAGTTATGTTTTTTTTTTAATTCAGTAAAAAAGTTTTTCAGTAGTTTCATGGGTATGGCACTAAATAAGTAAATTAATTTGGGTAGGATTGTACTTTTTATTGTGTTAGCTTCTCCTACCCATGAGCAACTGATGTTTTTCGAATTGTTTAGATTTTGTTTTAATTGTGTGGAGAGTGTTTTATAGTTGTGTTCATATAGTTCATGTGTTTATCTGGGGAGATATATTCCAAAGTATTTTACATTGTCTATCTTGATTTTAAATGGAATTTCTCTTTCTAATTCTTGCAGCTGAGATGTGTTGGAAAAATATAGAAATGCTGATGAGTAATGTGGGTTTATTTTGTATCCTGCAATTTTGCTAAAGTTGTTGATTATATTCACTAGCTTTTTAGTTGATTCTCTAGGATTCCTTAAGTAGACCATCATATCCTCTGCAAAGAGTGATAGTTTGGTCTCTTCATTACCTACTTAATACCTTCCCTTTCTTTTTCTTATCTAATTGCTACTGCTAGTGTTTCTTTTACAATGTTAAATAATAGATGTGATAATGGGCATCCTTGTTTTACTCCTGATCTTATTGGGAAGGCTTCTAGTTTGTCCCCATTGCAGATATTTTTTGCTGATGATTTTAGATATATGCTGTTTATTATTTTTAGGAAATGCCCTTCTGTTCCTATGCTTTTTAATGTTTTCAATAGGAATGAGTGTTGTATTTTATCAAATGCTTTTTTCTGCATCTATTGAGATAATTATGTGATTTTCATTGGTTTACTTGTTAATGTGGTCAATTACATGGATGGTTTTCCTAATATTGAACCATCCTTGCATTCCTGATATCAATCCTACCTGGTCATAGTGAATAACCCCCATGATCAATTGCTGGAGTCTTTTTTCTATTTAATCCCCAAAACCCTTCCACTGTAATCCCAGTTTCTCATGTTCCCTCTCCTACAGAAAACCAAATTCCAATGCAAAGCAGATCTTGTCCTCCTAGAGAAACCTGTCCTTGTCAAACTGATCCACAGGTACAAAATTGAACTAGAGGCCTGTTTCCTCTAAGAGAAGTACCTGAAATAGGACGGAATGGGGATGTGGTGACTTTAAGACATAGGATACCGTTTACTCCCCAAGAAATAAATGAATTTACATGAAATATCCCCACATATGAACAAGATCCTTTTCTAGTAACAAAAAAGATGGGAGACATATTTTTTTTTCAGTATAATCCATCTTACAAGGATGTTGAGAACTTACTACAGGCTTTTTTAAGTGAACGTGAAAAAAATAAAATAATTGCTCATGTCAACAAAACCCGGGGGCATAATGCAGCACATTGGCCATCTCAGGATCCCGAATGGGACTATAACAATCCTGAGGGTTATCTACAACTATACCCTTGTAGAGAGGCCATCCTCACGGCAATGAAGGAATGTGTAGACAGTACAGATAAGTGGATGGAACTGGAAAAAATTAAGCAAAAGGAAGAAGAATCACCGTCCAGATTTATGGATAGAATTATCGAGTTTGGGGACAGATACTTAGATTGGGACTTAACTAAAGAGAGTAGTTTAAGACAAGTTAGAAGAATCTTTGTAAATAACTCTTGCAAAGCAATTAAGAATTATTTTAGAACACAATGCCCAAGATGGTCAGATATGGACCTTGAAGAATTACGAAAAATAGCTATATATGTTTTAAAGGGAAACAAAGAAAAGGAGGAAGAAAATAATGATGACATGGAGGAAGTGAAGAAAAAAATAAGATATTTAATAGATAGGATGACTAAATTAGAAAGTGGGCATGATAATGAACCAACGACAATTGCCCCTCTCCAGAAATCCAATTATAAATCCATTACTTGCCAATTCTGTGGGAAAAAGGGCCACAAAATGATGGAATGTAGAACCTTTCTTAAGATGTTTGGAAGGAATACGCAGTTTAATAATAGTTTTAGAAATAATAACTATAGAAATGATGATAATGGTTATAGAAAGCAGAATTCTAGAAATTATAATAATGACTATGGAAATAACTATAATGAATATAGAAAAAAGAACTTTAGAAACCAGAATTATAGAAATAGGAATTGGGAAAATAATGACAATGCTCCAATTGAAGAAAATTATAATGATAATGAACAACAACAATATATGAGAAATGGCGCTCGTCCAAAGAATATTCGAGGTACTAATGACCCTCAGAGAGGTGCCCTTCAGGGGGGTGCCCAAGGAATATCCCAAACACAATGATGGTGTCCGGGGGGGGGGGCTGGGGTACAGGAATCAGAGGATACAACCTTTGATTTCCCGGACCCTGATGTCCTACTACCCGTTGTCCCTATCCACTGCCCTCCCCATACTAATGAACCCCATGTTACCTTAAAGGTGGGTAACACCTATTATGATTGTCTATTAGACACCAGAGCTTTCTGGTCTGTATTAAAGAGAACACCTGATTTACAATGTTATTCTGTTGGCTCAGATAATGTAATGGGAGTATCAGGAATAACCCAAAGAGCTAAAAGACTTCCTCCTAGAATGGTGTCTGTAGGACCCCTAGAGGTACAACACTCCTTCCTTTTGATGCCTGACTCCCCTTTAAATTTGCTGGGGAGGGACCTTCTATGCAAACTCAGAGCCACAATAACCTGCTCCCCAGATGGCTCATTATCATTAGAAGTACCAGAGGAATCTTTAAATTTACTCCCTGTACTTCTCTCGGAAAACCAGGAGGCAAAAGAGCCTTCCATTTTTGAAATACCTAAAGATATACTGGAGTCTCTTTGGCCCACATCTTCTTCTGATATAGGCTTACTTAAATCTGCTGTTCCTGTGCAGATAAAAACTAAATCTAGCCCACCTCCTTCTATCCCTCAGTATCCCCTCTCAAAGGAGGCAATTGAGGGTATTACACCAGTTATTAACTCATTAATAGAACAGGGAATAATAATCCCTTGCAAATCTGAATACAACACACCCATCCTGCCAATTAAAAAACCAAAAAAAGGGCCCGATGGCAAGCACATCTATAGATTTGTACAGGATCTAAGGGCAGTGAATAATCACGTTATAAAGAGACACTCCATGGTTTCTAACATACATACTATTATTTCTTCTATTCCTAGCACAGCTACATACTTTACAGTAGTAGACTTGTGTTCAGCTTTTTTTTCCATACCTATACATGAGAACTCCAGGCATATTTTTGCTTTCACCTGGAAGGGCTCACAATATACCTGGTATCGGCTGCCACAGGGTTATGTCGAAAGTCCGAGATTATTTGAGCAATTTTTGAGCCAAGACACAGACAATATAACATTTAAAAATAGCAAATTAATCAAATATGTAGATGATCTACTCTTGGCTTCAACAGATGCAAAAACATGTCAAGAAGATAGCAAACACCTTCTTTTGGAATTACACAAAAGAGGACATAAAATCTCTAAGGATAAAGTTCAATGGTGTCTCCAAAAAGTAGAATATTTGGGATTCATCTTGACTGCAAGTGCTCATCATATTTCTCCAAAACGAATTGAGAACATTCAAAAATTGAGTGCTCCTACCACTAAGAAACAGCTGAGAGCAATTTTAGGAACAACAGGGTTTTGTAGACAATGGATTCCTTGCTATGGGGAAATCACTAAACCCCTTATAGCCTTAACAAAGGATTAGGTTCCTGAACCCCTCAAATTAGAGTCTGAACACTTGTCAGCTCTATCAGATCTAAAAAAGGCTATCATGTCTGCCCCTGCTCTAGGCATCCCAGATTACAACAAGCCATTTACTTTATATGTGCATGAGCGAAGAGGAGTAGCCTCTGGTGTGTTAACTCAGACTTTGGGACCTTCTCAGCGCCCAATTGCTTATTATTCTGCCCAACTAGACCCAGTAGCAGCAGGAGCACCACCATGCCTTAGAGGAGTAGCTGCTACAGCCTTACTAGTAACAAAAACCGTTGATTTAGTATTGGGATGTCCATTAACAATAATGTGCCCACATGAGATTGAAGCATTATTGATAAAACATAGAACACAGGCATTCTCGGATCAGAGAATTACAAGGTATGAAATAACCTTATTAAATAGTGAAAATATTACCTTGAAATGCTGTTCAACTCTTAACCCTGCCACCTTGCTTCCAGATTTACCTACTTCAGGAGAACCATTACATAACTGTGAAACATTAGTGTCCATGGCAGAAAAGCCTCTAGATAATCTCTTGGACACTCCCTTAGACAATGCAGATCTGATTTTATTTACCAAAGGTTCCTCTTTTATGAGGGATGGCATACGTTACACTGGAGCTGCCGTAATCTCAGAATTTGCCACTTAATGGTCAGCTTCACTACCTTCTAACATTAGTGCTCAAGGAGCAGAACTCATAGCTCTAAAACAAGCTTGTATAATTGCCAAGGATAAAAAGGCAACAATTTATAAGGATTCTAGATATGCTTTTGGCATTTGTCACTCAGTCGGGGTGCTATGGCTCCAGAGAGGATTTTTAACCTCAGATGGAAAATCCATAGCTAATGCAGAAATTATTAATGAAGTTCTTTCTGCTCTCAAACTGCCTAAAGCCCTAGCTGTAGTTCATTGCTCTGCCCATACAGGTGGCTCTGACCCTGTCTCTAGAGGAAATGACCGAGCAGATGCCGCTGCAAAACAAGCAGCCATAGAAGGACCTGGATTAATTTTAACATTAACAACCACTGATAATTTAAATTTATCACTTTCCTATAATGAAAAGGAAGTGGAAAAATGGAAACAAAAATTTAAAGCAAAACAAATTAATGGAGTATGGGTGTCATCTGAAGGAAAACCCCTTCTCCCTAGAAGTTTCTAAAACCAAAATTGCCAATCTATTCATAAAAATGGTCATTTTGGCACCCAGGGCATCGTGGACTCTGTCAAAAGAGTATGGATAGCCCCTGGTATAACTACTATAGCCTCTAAAGTATGTTCAGCCTGCCCTATCTGCCAGGCATATAACCAACATGCATATCGTGGAAAAGCCTTTGGGGGACGTCCTCTGGCTTACACAACTTTTGAACATCTACAGATAGATTTCATAATGATGCCAAAGGCTGGACATTATAAATTTTGTCTAGTAATTGTAGATCAACTAACCAGATGGCCGGAAGCATTTCCTACGACCCGAGCCACAGCAGATTTTGTTGCAAAGATACTTTTAAAAGAAATTATTCCTCGTTTTGGCCTGCCAGCACGTATTGACTCGGATAGAGGGAGTCATTTTACCGATTCTGTATTAAACCAAATATATTCTTGCTTGGGGATAACTCCAAAATTCCATGTTCCATATCACCCCCAGATCTCAGGCCAAGTGGAGAGGATGAATAAAGAACTTAAGACTATGATTGGCAAATTATGCACTGAGACCCATTTAAAATGGCCTGAAATTCTCCCTCTGGCCCTATTTTATCTTAGAAGCAGGCCTAGAGGAGACTTACATATTTCACCATTTGAGATGCTTTTTGGACATCTGCCTATGCAGGCTAAGCCTTTCTCCCCAGCTTATACATCGCTATTAGGGGGAGATATTACTATTGCTTCCTATATACAGGAGTTACAGCACAAACTACGTGAACTTCATGAATCCAGAGCTGCAGTACAAGCCGGACCATTAGACTTTTCTCTGCATGACCTGAACCCAGGAGATAAAGTTAATATCAAGAATTTCAAGTGAACTGGAACAACTCAACCTTCATGGGAAGGACCATTCCAAATATTATTAACTACTCCAACATCTATAAAGATTGGAGAAAGGGACTCTTGGATTCACTGCTCACATGTGAAGAAAGCATCTTCTGCTGAGACTGATTGACTGTATCCTATCATATGAATTGTGACTCTATCTTATCATATGAATTGGAGATAATAATCCATAGACAAATGGATGCTGTTTTTTCAAGAATAGATTGAATTACTGATTTTTTTCTTATTTTCCTTATTTCTTTTCTTTTATTTTTTGATCAGAATATTTGATTTTTTATCATTTTTTGTACTGAAGGTACACATAATTAATATTAATATTATTTTTTTCCTGCAGTAATACAAGTTAATATATATATATATATATATATATATATATATATATATATATATATATATATATATATATATATACTCTTGCTATAATATCAATATATGCCTAAAAGCTTTAAACTATGGGAGGTGGAGGCCCCTGAGATTGTTTCTCCATTTTGGTCACGTGAGCAATAGGGACTGATCTCCTTTCTTTGCCCCAGCCATCTAAGGGCTTGGGCCTTTTGGCCCAGCCTAAACAGAAGGGGTATTTAAGCCCTATTCCCTTTTCTCTCCTTTTTCTCTCTCTCTCTCTCTAATACCTTTCTTCATCCTGTTTGTAATTAAACTCCATAAAAGGTTGACTGCTGACTTGAGTTTTCATTTAGGAATTACATAGCTGAATTCCTTGGCGACCTTAAATTAATATATATCAGTCTTTTAAAGTGATTTCCTTGTCACACTATTTGAGATTTTTGCATCTATATTCATTAAGGAGATTGGTCTATAGTTTTCTCTGTTTTTGACCTGCCTAGCTTTGGAATGAATATCATATTTGTGTCACAAAAGGAATTTAGTAGAACTCATTCTTTGCTTATTCTGTCAGATAGTTTGTATAATGTTGGCATTAGTTGTTATTCTAATATTTGATAGAATTCATTTGTGAATCCATCTGGACCTGGAGATATTTTCTTAGGGAGTTCTTTGATGGGTTGTTCAATTTCTTTTTCTGATATGAGGTTGTTTATGTAATCTATTTCTTCCTCTGTTAGCCTAGCCAATTTATATTTTTTTTGTAAATATTCATCCATATCACCTAGGTTGCCATATTTATTGACCTATAATTGGGCATAATACTTTTTCATGATTACCTTAATTTCCTCTTCATTAGAGGTGAGGTCTCCTTTTTCATCTTGGATGCTGTTAATTTGGTTTTCTTCTTTTCTTTTCTAAATTAGATTGATCAGTACTTTGTCTATTTTATTTGTTTTTTTCAAAGTACCAGCTTCTAGTCTTACTTATTAAATTAATAGTTCTTTGACTTTCAATTTTATTAATTTAATTAATTTCTCCCTTGATTTCTAGGATATCTAATTTAGTCTTTATCTGAGAATTTTTAATTTTTCACTTTCTAGTTTTTTATTTGCATGCTCAGTTCATTGACCTCTACCCTCTCTAATTTGTTAATATATGAACTCAAAGGCATGAATTTCCCCCTGAGTACTGCTTGGCTGCATCCCATAGATTTGGAAAGGATATCTCAATATTGTCATTTTGTTCAATGAAATTATTATTTGTTTCTATGACTTGTTCTTTAACTAACCAATTTTGTAGCATCATATTGTGTAATTCCCAATTAATTTTTATTTGCCTCTCCATGTACCCTTATTAATTATTATTTTCATTACATTGTGGTCTGAGAAGTTTGAATTGATTATTTCTGCTCTATTACATTTGTTTGCAATGTTTTTATGCCCTAGTACATGGTCAATTTTTCTGAATGTATGATGTGCTGCTGAATAGAAGGCATATTCCCTTTTTCTCTCTTTATTTTCTCCACATATCTACAAACTCTAATTTTTCTAAGATTTCATTCACTTCTTTCACCTCTTTGTTAATAATTTTTTGGTTTGATTTATCTAGTTTTGAGAGAGGAGGGTTCCGTTCTCCCACTAGAATAGTTTTTCTATCTATTTCATCCTTGAGGTCCACTAGTTTCTCCTTTAGAAATTTGGATGCTATGCCATTTAGTGCATACATGTTAAGTACTGATATTTCCTCATTGTCTTTACTTCTTTTTATCAGGATGTAATTACCTTGCCTATCTCTTTTAACTAAATTTATTTTTACTTTGGCTTTGTCAGATATCATGATTGTGACTCCTGCCTTTTTTAAAAAATCATTTGATGCCCAAGAGATTTGGCTCCATCCTCTTACTTTTACCCTATGTGTGTCTACCTTCCTCATGTATGTGTCTTGTAGAGAGCATATGCTTGTGTTTTTGTTTCTAATCCACTCTGCTATTCACTTGCTTTTTTATGGGTGAGTCATTCCATTCACATTCAGAGTTATGATTACCAGCTGTGTATTTCCCAGCATTTTGATTTCCATTCCTAGTTCTGCCTTTTCTTCATTCACTGTTTCTTTCTACACCAAATTTTTGTTTTTAACCACTCCCCCTAATTCCCACCCTCATTTTACTTCCCTTTCCTCCCCCCTCCCTTCTTATTCCCCTCTTATTTTCTTTACAGTCTTTTTAAACTACCCCCATCCTCTCCTTCCCTTGTACTGCTTCCCTCCCCACCAGTCCATTTGTTACCCTTCTATTTCCCTATATGGCACTAATCAATTCTCTGAGCCAATGGATTTGATTGTTCTTCCCTCTTTGAGTCAATTTTAATGCACATAAGAGTTGAGTATTTCTTATCTCCAACCTCTTTACCCTTCCAGTGTATTGATGTTCTCCTCCCTCACACCATGAATTTCTTTGTGACATATAGATTTACCCCCTTTTGTTTCTTTTCCCATTTATTTTAGCATTAACCTCTTTTTTAGCTCTAGTTATATATATATATACACACACATATGTATTTATGCATACATATATCTATCTACATAATTATGTCTTGTCATTTTATCCTGTAGATTTTGTCTCTGTTCCCTCTAAGAGTAATTCTTCTAGCTGTCACATGATAAAAACAATTTTTAAGAGTTACCAATGACCTCTTTTCTTATAGGAATACATATTATTTTAACTTATTGGGTCTCTTAAAAAAAGGTTTATATTTGTTTTTTTTTCTTTTTTCCCTCTTTCTTAATTATGTTTTGATGATTCTCTTGAGTTCTGTGTTGGGCATCAAATTTTCTGTTCAGGTTTGGTCTTTTCTATACAAATGCTTGGAATTCTTCTATTTTGTTAAATTCCCATACTTTCTCCTATAAGAATATAGTCAGTTTTGCTGGGTAGTTGATTCTTGATTATAAACCTAGTTCCCTTGCTTTCCAGAATATCATAGTCCATGACTTTTGGTCCTTTAGTGTAGATGCAGCCAGATCCTTTGTTATCCTCACTGTGGTTCCATGGTATCTGATGACTTCTTAGCAGTTTGTAATATTTTTTCCCTTTGTCTGATAGTTCTTGAATTTGGCTGTAACATTCATGGGTGTTGTCAGTTCTAAGTACAGGAGATGATCTGTGGATTCTTTCAATCTCCACTTTTCCCTTTTGTTCTAGATTATTGGGGCAGTTTTCTTAATTTCCTGTAGTATGGATGTCCAGACTTTTTATTTTATCATGGTCTTCTGGTAGACCAATGATTGTTAAGTTGTCTGTCCTGAAATGATTTTCTAAATCTTCTGTTTGGGGAATGAGGTGCTTTATATTTTCCTCAACTTTCTCATTCTTTTGATTTTGTTTCATAGTGTCCTGCTGCCTTGTGAAGTTATTTGCTTCTAATTGTTGTATTATGTTTTTTAAAGACTGGATTTCATCCATGGCTTTTTTGGTCATCCTTCTCCTTCTAGTCTGATCTTCTTTGGAGGGCATCTTTCATCTTCTTTGCCTCATCTTTCATTTTCTTTGCCTCATTTTCAAGCTGATTAATTTTGGCTTTCAAGATACTGTTTTCTGTTTTTGGATGACTTAACTTGCTTTTTAAGTTCTTTTCCCATTTGTTTTCATCCTCTCTTAATTGTGTTTTGAATTGTATTTTGAGTTCGTCCATAGCCTGCATCCAATTCGCTGGGGTTCCTTTTTTTTTTTTTTGGCTTGTTGTTCCCTCATCCTTCTCTGTTCCATGTGGTTTTTGATCATTGCCTGGATAGAAACTGTCAATTGTAATTTCTTTTTTCTTCTTCTTTAGTTTGCTCATATTTACCCCTTCTTTACTCACTGCAGTTGTCTGAGCTCTTGCTCTTCTCATTTTTTTGTTGGATATGTGGTTTTGGGCTTTTCTGTCAGCCTTTACCCTTGGAGCTTAGTCAGGAAATATCTCAGCACAGTCTGTGGGGGAGGGATGTTGTAGCTTGAGTTTACCTGCCCTCTGAAGGCTTTGATGGAATTAAGCACAGCTGTGATGAGCTGGATGTGCCCTGAGGCCAAAACTTTGGAAAGGGGGGGGCAATATGGAGTGGCTCAGCTACTGCAACTAGGCTGCCTGGTCTGTGCTCTGTGCTTCTTCTCCAACTGTTTCCCACTGCCTGTGTTCGAAGTTCTGAGCCTGACACAGCTTTGCCTGCAAGGTACTCCTTCCAGACCAGCATCCTTGCCTGCCCACAGTTTCCAGCTGCCACTGAGGGCTTAGTACTCTCAGTGGGGGAGGGGTCCTGGGACCTTCCTTCTTCCTTCCCCTTAAACCTGAGTATTCTTGAATTCAGACTTTTGGGGGCATACCTTTTAAGTTGAGTCCAGCAGGAGGGTTCCTTGGATCTCTCTTGTTGTTAGGTTTGATTTTCAGTCCACTGGGAGCATTTAGTTTGTGATTGGTAAGGAAGGGTTTTCAGAGGTCTGAGCTTTTGCTGCCTTTATGCTGCCATCTTGACTCCACCCCATATAGGCATATATTCTTGCCTTGGAGAATAATATATTCCAAGGTTAGGTCCTGTATAATTTTGATTGTATTTCAACAATATTTGATTTTTCTGACTACTTGTAGTATTTTTCACTTAGCATATGGAATATGATTATAAAGTCCTTTAATTTTTTAATTTGGGATTTCTTTTAAGAGTGATCAATTAAGTCTTTCAATTTCTATTTTCCCCTCTAATTCAAGAATATTAGAACAAATTTTTGCCTAATGATTTATTTCAATATGATGTCTAGGTTCTTTTGTTTTTTGATCATGGTTTTCAGACAGTTTAATGATTCTTAGATTTTTTTCTATCTTGTATCTATTTTCAGGTCTGTTAATACTTTTAATGACAGATTTCAAATTTTGTTGTATTTGTTCATCTTTTAAAATGTTTTATTGTTTCCTATTGTCTCATTGAGTTTTTAACTTCCATTTGTCCAATTTTAATTTTTGGAAGCTATTTTCTCCTTTGAGGCTTTGTTCTTAATTTTATAAAGATGTCTCCCTATTTAAGTTCACATATTTCATTTTTTAGGAAACTGTTTTCTTCAGTAAGTAATTATTCTATGGTATTGATTTTTTCTATCATTTTCTTTTCTAATTTTTCATCTAAATTTCTTCTTATTTGTTTTTCCATCCCTTTTTGTAGTTTTTGAAAGGTATCATTTTGGGCTTGTGAAATCCTTTCACTTCTTTTTTGAGGCTTCAGTTTTCATTTTTGCATTGTTGACCTCTTCATTCCTTGTATTTTTTAATCTAACTTATTGAGATATATTTCTACTGTCAGCCTTTTTCTCTTTTGCTCACTCTAGGGTTGTTTTTTCCATTTCTGGATTGGGGGGGGATACTGTCACAAATTTGTACTATGCCTTGATCGGTTCAGCTGAATCATTCTCATATTGAGCACTCTGCAGAGGCAGCCTAATTGGCTTGCTGTGCGGAGATTGATAGCTCTTCAGTTCAGATGTATTTGTGCTTGATTGAATAGGGTTTTGACTAATCCTGCCAAGCCTAGACCTTATTGGGCTGAGTTACTTCCACTATTGCCTGAACTGAGTCATGTTTGGTCTCTGTTATGGAGAGATTATGCAGGGTCACAATCCTCCACTGCTGCTTATTCTGTATTGCATTGATTTCTTCTCTTACCATACATAAACTGGACCTATATAGATGTGTTCTTTTCCTTATTACTTGTACTATATTCTGCTGAGGCTTGTTCAGTGCTCTCTCCTCATACTATAGTGAGATGAGTCCTCCTTATATTCTCTCTACTTTGTTCTACCCCAAAGCATGACTTCATCCCTTATTCTGTGAGTTCTGCTGCTCTAATATTAATTTTGAAGAGGTTTTGTTCTTCTGTAGTCATTTTGAAGGTGGTTGGTGAGATTTGAGTGTTTCTTATTTCTTCTTGGCCTGATTTCTCCAGTATTCCCCAACTCAGTAACTGGGAGTCCACCTCCATCTTCTGGGCCACAGTAATTCTTTTTAAAACAAATGCTCCTTCTGGTGGTAGTGAACCAAAACCAATTTATACCTTTACATCTAGTTTGACACTGATTTATGTCTTCATGTACATTAATCATAAGAGATCCATCCAACTATTGAGTTCCTTATCTATTTTATTCTTACATAATTATGATTCAAATGAAGAATTTAAGTTGTCTACTTGTTATCTCTATTATACAACCAGTTCATTAACTTATAATAATCATTCACTTTTCTTAAAACCTCTTCTGCTTTGGTACTCTAAATTACCTTATTCATTATATGCTACAGTAAACAGGTACTCACTATGTATCTCTTTATCATTTTCTGTGAGAAATTAAGATCTGAATTGTTTGGAGATGCTTGTGTTCTTCTTTTCAGGCATATAGTCATAAAATAATAATGGTAGACAAAGAGATATTTTAATGGAGAGGAAATGATTCATTAATGATGAAATTATTTGTGAATCTGTTATTTGCATATAATCATACTGCTGACTTGTTAGTGCAAAGATTAAATTTAGTTCAAAATTAGAAGAAAAATGAGAAAAAATATGTCCTGCAAAAGAAACAATGCAGACACCATCCAAAAAAGTTATTAGTCATTCAAAATAAGAAACACAGAGAGAAACTTAAATGTAGATTACAATCAAATCAGAGAATTTGAAAACTATGAATCTTTTGTTATAAGGAGATCAAGAGAGGTTAAAAAAACAAATAATTTCTTTAGTCAAAAAACACTTGATTTATTTGCCAAGTGAAGAGAGAAAGCAGCCAAAAGTAATACTAGTTCAGAATATAAAGTCATTTGCAAAACCCTACAGACAAAAATGATGGTAAATCACAAGGGTTATCACTTAAGGAAACATAGAAAAGCAAAATAATTTTTAAAATTGCCAACAGTTACAACTAAACAAGTTCATCCCAAAGCTATTTAAGAATCAAAGAAGGAGTAAGAGTTAAGAAAAATGGAAGATTTATGCCAAATTTTTCATAATAAAGTTTCATCACTGGAGACAATAGAGACACAACACTTAAATTATAATGACCCAGTCCCAATTTTGCTTATGAATATTTTAAAGATGGCATTAAAAAGAAGAAACGAGAGATAATCCATTGGAGTAAATCAGAGGTAGATAATAGGGATGTGTGATGTAGACAATGGAACTCTTAGGGCACAGAGGGATTGATCCATCTTTAGAGATAGTCAGAGTCACAGACAGACAGAAAGACAGAGGGAGGCAAGTATAGTTGCAGAGATGGAGAGGCAGACAGAAAAAGCGAGAAAAATTGTACCAGACTAACCTCTTTTCTTTTTGCAGAGAATTTCTATATTGGTGGCTCAAGAAAATTACTGTCATGGATGTGGGAGACATAGACATGACACAATTTGATTTCAGCAAGGCATTTCATGAACTTTCTTCTTAATCTTATGGACAAGATGGAGAGATGTGAACTGGGGTCTAGTACTACTAGTAAAATTTAGAATTCTGTAAATGACTGGATTCCAAAGTGATGAATGGAGCATTGTCAAACTAATTCTCCTCTTGAGGAAAATCTTGTGGGCATACCATCATGTTTTTTAACTTGTAACTATTTCATTTGTTTTTTATTTTCAAAAACTTCTATAAAGACACAGATAGCTTATCAAGCTTTTAGATAACATGAACCTAGGAGGCAGTGCTAATATATTGCAAAGAAGAATTAGGATCTAAACATATCTCAACAGCCTAGAACAATAGTCCTACTATAATAAGATGAAATTTAACAGTGAAAAAAATCATCTTTTTTTAATTGATTAGAAAACTATGCTTTAGAAAAGGGTTCACATGAAAAACTGAAAGAAGATTTGGTTAGCTGAAGATGAGTCAAGTATTATTAGCTAGAAAATTAATTAGAAATATAAATTAGAAAATTATTATCTAGAATAATACTAGATGACTATCCAGATTATTAACCATAATTAATTTAATGAAATTATTGGCTAATATAAACCATAGAAAAAATTCTCAAAATCCTAAGGCATTTAGATAATTTAATATGGGTCAAGATTATTACAATATACCACAACCAAAAAAAGCTAACATGACTTTCAACTACATTATTAGAATCGTAATGTGCAGAGTGAGGGAGGTAAAAATCCTATAGTTTCTCCCATAGTCAGACCATATTTCATATAACTTTGAATACTCTATTTCAGGAAAAACATTGACAAGATGGGTCATATCCAAAGAAAGTTATCTAGGGGTTTGATTTCAGCCTGAGGAAAACAAAAGACAGAAGAAACATGACAGCTGCCTTCAAATATTTGAAGAATTGTCAGACACTAGAGTAATTAGATCTACTTTTCTTGGCTTCTGAAGGAAGAATCATGAGCCACTGGATAAAAACCATGAGACAAATTTAAGGGAAAATATATCAAAAATAATAAATGTTAAAAATCAATGTGCTACTTTATATGACAATGAATTCCCTGTTAATGTAGAGGGAAACACTATCCTCCTAGTTTCCCAACCTCTGTCATCCTTCACTTCTCAGTATCTTTCATATCCCATATTAAACATTTTACCAAGGTCTAATGATTTCAGCTTTTTCATATCATTTCAATATGCATCCTTCTCTTCTCAGACATTGTTATCCCTCTCATGCAAAACCTAATTATCCCATGCTTGTATTTTTGCAATACTTTGCTGATGGATTTGCCTGCCTTTATTCTTTCCTTACTCCATTCCATCCTTTATTCTGATATCAAAGTGATCTTTCAAAAATGTAGGTCCAAAAATGTCACCCCACCTACCCAACAAACTCCAGTGGCTCCCTATCACATCTAAGATCAAAGACAAAATGCTTTGTTTAATATTCAAAGCCCTTTATAACTGAGTCTACTCCTATCTCTATAGTCTTCTTACACCTTATCCCTTGATAAGTTCTCATGGATCCAGGACCCTGGTCTCCTTGTTGTTCTGTGAAGAAGGCCCTATTTCTTTGCCCAAGGTATTTTCTCTGGTGGTCCACCATGCCAGGAATGCCCTGTCTATTGTCCTTTCTGATTTCATTGACGTCTCAAATAAAATGCTATCTTCTACAAGATGTCCTTCCTAATCACTCACTCAATTGTGCCTTCTCTCTGTATTTTTCCTATTTATCATGTATAAAACCTGTTCATGCATATTAGTTTGCTTGTTGAATCTTCCATTAGATTATGAAGTCCTTTATGGCAAAGAATATATGTTGCCTCTTCTTGTTTTCCTGGTGTTTAGTACACTGCGTAGTTCCTTGTAAAAACTTGATAAATATTTATTATCTGACTGTTACTGTAGTTATTTAACTAGAGTCTAGACTGTTATTTATTGGAGCAGTTGTAGCAGCAACTATTTTACCTTTCTGGTTCATTCCAACTGAAGGAATATATGATTTTATCATTTTATAATTGGGAAGAATATAGTTGTAGGAACTAAAATTAGGTAATAATAGAATGTGGGGGGATATCATATTATATAAATAAATGTGTGAAGCATGAACAGTTTCACTTAATTCAAATACAACCAGTTAGAAAATAAAAGTGTTCATAAGTATCTCTTTTATTTGTTGATTCAAATTTCAAAGCAGTAAGTATCTCCAAGCATATTACCAAATTATGGACAGGAAGCAGCCACAGATAAGAAATGTATGAACAGAGATCAACAATTAGATACATAGGCATCCTGCCATGATAGAGCTTACAATGTAGTAGGTATATAAGGATTTCATGTATACACAAAGAAATATTTTATAGAGCAGTCTAAGGTGAAGTGATATGGCCTTTTATGCAGAATGTCTCTCAATTGTGACAGACTAGGTAGAATTAGGAAAACTTTGGTTGGAAGACCAAATCTAGCTCACTACTTGTATATGACCTGCAAACTAAGAAATTTGAAATATAGTTTAAATAGATTAAAAATCAAAAGAAAGCTATTATTCCATGAATAAAGTTTTATTGAAACACAGAAGTACTCATTAGTTTAAATATTACCTATTGCTGATTTTGTGCTAAAATGCAAAGTTCAATAGTTGTGTCAGAGACCATATGTGGTGTTTTTATCATAATGAAGCTGCCCTGTGCAGTAGAAATAACAGTGTCATAGTTATAACTCAACAACATTTCAAGTGCCAGGTATATCACTATAGTGTGACATTTTTTAATAACCACTGCATATTGTTCTGTCAAAACAAGAAAAGGAAACTGGACTTTGAATGTTGTAGTGTTAAGGCACAGCAAAAATTTATTATTTTATCAAATTAGATAATAAAGAATTATATTTATTATACAATTATACTATAATTATATTTAATACCTATACAACAGCTCTATATAATACATCAATATTACCCAATAAAGCACTCAAAACAGCATTCTCAATCCACAGAAAAGCAATAGTCAGAAAAATTAGAAAATTAAAAATGGAATATCTCACCATATTAGAATTCCTTGACCAAAATTTTTAAAAATTAGAATGAGGCTGTAACAAAAGTAAATTTCAGAATTAAGAATTTTTTATTCAAGAAAGGAAAGACAATTACCAATGGTGAATTAATTAAATCATATTTGGTTGTAGCTTCCTGAATGAATTTGTACAAAGAAAAAACTTATTTAAGGCAATTAATGTTTGAGATCAATTGAATTCATATGCTTATGGATTGATATCAGTATTTGCAATGTCTATCTATATGAAAAGACATTTTTGAAGATGAAATATGTAAAATCTCACTAAATATAAGCAATAATAGAAAAACATTTGTAATAAATTTGGTGATAGGGAACACCAACTTTGAACACCAACTTATACTCAAAAATAATTCTATTCTCACTGGCACTTTCATATTAACAAAAATGTATTTGATTATAATCATTATATTTTGAATTACCTCAATAAAATTGAGGAAATTTGTTTCTTATTTTGTTATATAAATACCTATGTAATATCTCCATTTTTTGCCTCTTTTCCCAGAAAACCTAAAATAATTGCTATCTGATCCTTTACAGGAAAAAAAGATCCTTTGCTGAGCTCTGTTATATATCTCTCTTTTATATTCCCACATTTCTGGCAATGTATTTTGTACAGTACCACATCCGAAGACCTTACCTGTCTGTGTAACTGTCTCCTACTCCTACTCTATCTTTTCCCTTCCCTTTTCTACTTTTTCTTTCAGTCATCATCAGTACCTGCGGTTAATAATCTGATTTGGGACTATTTATGATACAGGGTGTTTTCTCTCTTTGTATAATTTTTCTCCAACCTGATCCCCCCCCACAATTCTCCATGACTTTGAACCAAATTTGTCTTTGATATAATTAATATTCAAGTATTGTCAAAGTTCAAAAATACAAATGTTTTAAGATACCACAGAATATTTGATACTTCAATTAGTCACCAGACTAGAATTTTAGTGGCTGAGTTTCCCTCATTTCAAGTTAATAAAGGCATCATTTATAATTACTCATTATTATAACTAAGTTTGATTGCTCTTCTTCTTGACTTCCCTAATTTTGTCAAACAATACCACCATCAGTTCCCCAGGTTAGTAGCCAGAAAATCATCCTAGATAAGTAATGGCAAATCTTTTAGAGATGAAGTGCCAGGCCCTGTCTCTACACCCCAGAGTGAGTGTTGTACCCATCCCCACCCCCTGAGTGTCAGGCACACCCTTCCCCCCTTACCCTACATGGGGGAGGGAGGAAGTACTTCCATTGGGCTACTGGGAGGAGGGGTGGGTTAAGTGAGGAATGTCATCAGCAAATGTAAAAAGGGGAAGAGGAGTGGCTTAAGTGATCTGTTCTCCTCTAGTTCTCCTGCCTATGAGCCACCTACCTTACGTGTGCCCTCTGAGGAGCAGAGGGGTAGGTGATGTGAAAAAATGTCGTCAGGCATAGTGGAGAAGGGAAAGGGAGCAGCTTCACCCAAGTCCCTCTGCCTTTCTACTAATTAATTTGGGCAGAGTTGGGATGGCCACATGCTAACAGAGAGTGCTCTGCATGGCATCTTTGGCAACCATGCCATAAGTTCACCATCACTGCCACTGATACTTCACTCTTGTACTACATATACAATCAATTGCTTTCTTTCTCCCTCCTCAATATATATCTCATCTGTTTACACCTCATTATTCATATACTTATGCTTCGATTTAGGCCTTTACCATATCTCATGAAAACTATTTCAATTGCTCCTTGATTATTTTCCTTTCGAAATCCATCCTCTACTTTGATGCCAAATTGATAGTTTTAAAGATCATGTCTTACCATGCCAATCTGCACTTAATTCCAGAGGTTTTCTTCTGGGATTAAGTGGAAACTTATTTAAAGCTCTTCAAAATTTGGGTTCAGCCTACCTTAGAAGATTATTTACCTATTTTTTTCCTTCATGCTCTCTGTGCTTCAGCCAAACTGTTATACTGGCTATTCTTCATTCCATCTTCTACCTCCAGAGATTGTTTCTTCTGTTTGTAATATTCTCCATCGCTACCCCTGCCTATTGATTACCTGAGCTATCACCTCCTTAATTTCCCTACCTCTTAATTTGCCCCTGATTCCTTTGATTTTATTATACACATCCCATGCTATATTTTCTTAATAATGACAAATTCTCCTAGTATAACTAAATTCCCAGAATATTTATATTAGGTATATATAATGCTGATGTCTAACAGAATCACTGAATAGTATTATATTTAATTTTTTGACTGAAGATGTAATTTCTTAAATCACCATACTTTTTGTATCTTATTCCATTTTCATAAAAGGGTTCATGGAAAGGAGAAGTTAAAACAATTAAGCTAGTTTGATAAATTCTTTGCAGCTTTTGCACATTTTCCTATCTAGGTCATATGTTTTATAGGAGTGACTAGTCATCCTTGACATACTAAGACCCACAGAGGAATGGTTGGACAAAATAATATGGACTTCAGTGTGATAGCATGAATATTATTTGATGTTACAACTTGATTTCCCTTTCTATTGTCAAGAACACCAAAGAAGGGTGAAATCATGTATGAATAATTCTAGGTCAAGTATAAAGAGATTTGCCTTTGTCTAAAAAATGAAGATTAAAAGACATGATGTTTAGTGGTAAATACTACTATTAGGTGAAAAACATCTTTTCAGGATTTTTCTTTGGTATATTAAAGACAAGGTAGAGAAAGTGACACCATCATTTTCATTAGTGTATTAAACATTCATTAGTTTAATGGCATGTGAAGGGCAGGATCTCTCTATTCCCTATTGTATATCAGTTACCACACCAAACTGCATAATTAGGCAATTGGTGAATATTTGATGGTGATGCTGGGAAATATATTTGATGCAGTGAGCATTGAAGGACCCTGAAACATTCATCTTGAAATTGCCTATATTGTACAACTACTTTGTTTTGTATAAACTAACTAGATGCAAAAAGACAACACAAATGGGAGTTACATGATTTTCCTTTTAAAAATCCTTACCTTCTATCTTAGAATCCATATTGAATATTGGTTCCAAGGCAGAAAAATAGTAAGGACTAGGCAACTGGAGTTAAGTGGCTTGCCCAGGGTCATACAAGTAGACAGTGTCTGAGACCAGATTTGAATCTAAGCCCTCTCATCTCTAGGCATGCCTCACTTTCCACTGAGCCAAGTAGCTGTTCTTTCTGGTCATCAATTTTTTTGTTGTTAGTGATTGGGTTGAAATTAGTTATCTTAGATGCCTTCCTACTCTACATTCACTATATTAGATTTTGTAAAGATTATATGACTTCCAATTACTTAAAAGGGTTCATCACAGTAAATATAAATTAAGTAAATGGTTTTTATCTAATAATTTTTCCACTTTCAGACCTTTGCTTCCTCAGGCATAAAATGAAGCAATTGAACTAGCATGGACACTGGGGTCCCTTACATGGCTAGAGTTATGCTCCTACTCAGAGTCAATGTGATGTAGAAGAAAGAATACTGGAATTTGAGTCAAAGCAAACCTGATATCAAATCCTACCTTCAGAATTATAAGTTGGGGGATTTTAGTTAAGTCAAGAATCTCCTTTAGCTTCAGTGTCCTTATCCTGTAATGTTATTTTCACTGTCTACATCACAAAGTTGTCATGAAGTTTAAATTAGAAAATACATGGAAATCATACAAATGTTACTTTGTTGTCATTTCTGCCTTCTCCCAAACCAGTATGATCTTTAGTGGTAGAACCTGTTGAAGTGAAAGCCCCAATTAGTAAGACTATCAATTTTGATGTATGATTTATATATGCCACAATTTGGAAGGAAATTAAATATGAAAAAAATGAGAAAATGAATAATTTTTTCTTGGAAAAATTTGGTTCTACATTCTCCTGGGAAAACTGGTAATACCCTAGGGTTTGTTGAATTGTTGATAAGAATCAGGTACTTGGACATTTTTAAGACTTGACAAATTGTCCATTGCCTAATTTTAAAAGTGAACTTCACTCCCCCAAAATACTGATGAATTATATAAATAATGTTGCTAATGCCGTTATATTTAGTATTTTATTTTAATATTGATATTACTCAATTAATATTTTCCATGGTTAGTTATTCATTACTTTCTCTACTTCTCTTCCCTCCTCCCCTCCTGGATCTGAAAAGCAATTCCACTGGGTTATACATGTGTCATTGTTCCAAACTTATTTCTGTTATTCATATTTTCATTAGTCTGATCTTTTAACATCAAAACTCCAATCATATCCTCGTCAAACCACGTGATTGATTATGTTTTTCTTCTGTGTTTCTACCCTCACAGTTCTTTCTCTGGATGTGGACAGTGTTCTTTCCCATCAATTCCTCTGGATTTTCCTGTATCATTACATTGTTGCTAGTAGAAAAGTCTATAATCTATTATATTCTATTTCACCAAAATGTATCAGTCTATGTCTATCCTTCTGGTTTTGCTGCTTTTACTCTGCATCAGTTCCTGGGAGGTCTTTCCAGTTCACATGGAATTCCTCCAGTTCTTTATCCTTTTAAGCACAATAGTATTCCATCATCATCAGATACCACAATTTGTTTAGCCATTCCCCAATTGGAGGGCATCCCATCATTTTTCATTTTTTTTTTTGCTATCACAAAGAGCACAGCTATAAATATTTTTTTGTGCAGGTCTTTTTCCTTTTTATTTCTTTTGGGCACAAACCCAGCAGTGGTATGGCTGGATCAAAGGGCAGTCAGTCTTTTAGTGCCCTTTGGGCATAGTTTCAAATTGCCCTCAAGAATGGTTGGATTAATTCACAACTCTACCAGCAATGTATTAGTGTCCCAATTTTGCCACATTCCCTCAATATTTATCACTTTCCCTTGCTGTCACATTGGCCAATCTGCTAGGTGTGAGGTGGTATCTCAGAGTTGTTTTTATTGGCATTTCTCTAATCAAGAGAAATTTAGAACACTTTTTCATGTGCTTATTGATAGTTTTGATTTATTCATGTGAAAACTGTCTATTCATGTCCCTTGACCATTTGTTGATTGAAAAATGGCTTGAGTTTTTGTAAATTTCAGTTAGTTCCTTATATATTTTGGAACATAACCTTTGTCAGAGAATTTTGTTATAACAAATTTCCCATATGCTTAGACTATATTACAGTAAAATATTTCCATATTTTTATGATTAGAAATATACAAAGTTGGGGGCAGCTGGGCAGCTCAGTGGATTGAAAGCTAGCCCTAGAGACAGGAGGTCGTAGGTTCAAATATGGCCTCAGACACTTCCCAGCTGTGTGACCCTGGGCAAGTCACTTGACCCCCATTGCCTAGTCCTTACCACTCTTCTGCCTTGGAGCCAATACACAGTATAGACTCCAATCAGAAGGTAAGGGTTTAAAAAAAAAAGAAATATACAAAGTCTAAAAATGAATAACAGAAACTAAGCCAGATCACACAAGCTGGGATGAAGAACACTAAACATCTTCATATTTAATATCCAGCTTATACTACTAACCCACACCTCTGCCAAATGTTGATTTAGAACAACTCCAATAAATGCATGAATGCTGCAAATAAAGGTCCAAAACAAGTTATGATGTAAACAACATAAATGTTGCCAGTGAAGTTGTTTATAAAATAGTTTTCTATATTTAAAGCATTTTGTAATAATACAGACACTTTGAAATACTCCAAGGGTTATCATTCAAAGGTAGAAGGAGACAAATGTATAAAGGAAAGACAATTGTAACTCCTATTAGGCATTTAAAATTATTCTTTTTCATAAGGACTAAGTGGAGTAATATCTGATTATTTTTCTGGAGTTTTCTAAAATACTTTATCCCTTATTTAATTAATGTGAAGTGTTATTGCAGGTGTATGAGAGAGACAGAGTGTCAGGGGAGTGTACAGAAAAGTGATTTGGTTTCCAGAACAGCCTGAGCTCTCAGCAGTTCTTCCTGCCACTTTTGCTCTTCCATTGCTTACCCTATCCTGCCGAGCTTAATGTCACCTTTCCAAATGTCACTTTGCTTGCCACAGGACATCGCATTGTTAAATTCGCATGTTAGAGCTTGGTTATTTCCTTAACAAGCCAGGTGATTTAAATGTCCACATTATGTAAAATTCAGGAGTTGTTTACAGAGGCAAAATTGAAAGGACACATTCCTAATAGAGATGGAATATGATGCAAATATCTGAGTCTATATGTTTCATATCGATGATTATTTTTCTTAAGGTTCCTTTAATAGTGTTTTTCATATTTAAAGGAAACCCATTTGACTGTATTGTTTGCCCTTGAAAGAATGAATGGGATCTCTACATATCTGAGTCCTGAGTGATTGAAACCACTATGAACAAAGTATTTTATTTTTATTTTTGCTATTCCTTCTCCCCAAGAATTGCACGTTGCTCATTTATCCCATATAGCACAGGCCATAGATTGTCTTCACTGTGTATTTTTAGCTTCAATTCCTGCCATTTCTTAACAGCAACACATGCCCAATTTTCCTATCTGCTGCTACCACATTGAAGCCAATGCGACCATCTGAAACTCACCCTCAGGTTCCAAACATTTCCCTTCCTTCCCTCTGATTATGTGCACAATTGAACAATAAAAGGAATCTTCCAAAGAACACTTGAATTCCACATTATCTAATGGAATATTGATGTCTGAGCTGTGATGGTACTCGAAGCAGACATGATGTAGAAAATCTACAGGCAGGCACTAGAACATACAGGATTTACTCAAAAGCTTTTCATTTTCTGAGAGGTTTTCTGGGAGAATTCTTAAATCCAATGTTTATATAGTAGTAGTATCTCAGTAACCGAGGATGACGATTGTCTTTGTGCGCTTTCATCTATGATGTAGATGAGTGTACACAAAAACACTTGTGCGTGAAGGAGATTTAAGTGGAAAAGTTGATGCACAGAGACAGTCCTACTCTCTCAGAGTTGGAAGCCTGGGTCCATTGGCACAAAAAATCGTTACACCCGGAGACTTCCTCAGCTGCATTGGATGGCCATGTTGTCTTTTGTGCTCCAACACGCCCTAAGCACTCCACAGTGCTTTACTGCGTCGCCATCTCAGCCTTTGAACCTTCTTATTGGTTTCTTCCATCTGTTCCGCCGAAGCAGTCTTCACATGCTGGGTGAGCAAAGCCCTGGTTCATCAGGGGTCGATGACCCGATGGCTACCCTCACAAGGTTTAGCCAGCCTGTCGAAGCCATTGCCTGGGGTTTGGCCGCTGCCACATGCTAGCAGCTACTGGGAGCCACAAGTGAGAGCTGGGTGTCAGGTGAGGGTCAGAGGCAGGAGAGCTGCCCTAGGAGGGCACGACAAGCCCTCCATACCAGAGATACTACTCCTCCCTGAGCACCCCATACACACACACACACACACACACACACACACACACACACACACACACACATATATATATATATATATATATATGTTTATAGAAATATATATAATTCAGATGTTAAAGGACAGAGAAGATCATTAATGAAAAAGAGACAAGAATAGAAAAGGAAAACTTGTCTTTATAATGTAAGGTCCTCCACTGCAATATCCAACCATGATTCCAGAGTACGGATCAATTTCATGCTTTCCAGTTCCTAACAGTGAGGTGATTGACTCAGTGGAGAATATGAGATATACATTTCTGGAAATTTTTTAGACATTTTTTAAATTTAATGATATGTATTTATTACAATGTTGTTGTTTTTTTTTCATTTTGGAGGATAAAGGAGGTGCAGAAAAGTAAGGTAGAGATAGGATTATACTCACACAAACAAAAAGAACAGAGGAATACTGAAACATTTTTTAATGCACAGAAGATAACAAGAGGTGGTAAGAAAAGCTATACAAAAACAGATTTCATGTTTCATGCATAATTTGTGTTTCTTATTCTACTTTCCAAATGGAAATTTTTGTATTCAATTTGTTGTTCATTAAGTTTAGAATTATAAAAATATAAGCTCCCTGAATACTAGAAGGAACTTTTCTTCGTTTGGGGGGACTTATAATTCTCTACATACATCTCTTACCATATACTATGTACTTAATAAATGCTCGTTAAATGAAAGAATGAATATCAAAAGCATTTGCTACTCCTAAACTGCACATGGCAGGGAATTTGAGAGAATTTACTAAACTAAACCATATCACAAAATTTGGTGCTCTTCTCTGTTCTTGAAATTAAGGCTACTCTTTCTCAAAGTCCATTTCATTTTTTTCTTTATCGCATAGCTACTGCCACAAATCCATTTACATAGCAAATATATATTTTAAAAAGTTGAGTAAGTTTATTGACTGCATTTTAAAAGGGCTTTTAAGAAGCATCAACAGTCCCTTTTTTATTCTCAGATTAGTTTAACTTTCTTAGCTCATTGATCAAGGCATTTTAAATTTGGAATCAAATAAAAAGAAAGTTGATTACTAAATTCTTAAAAGTATATTTTTCTATATCTAGAATTTAAGTGACCCATCTATGGTCTTTCCTACCCCCCTCTCTTTTCCACTATTATATTTAATTATGGACATAAAATAAACCAGCCAATGGTTTTCAATGATTTAATACCACTTTCTATCCAGATATTCTATAAAATATTAATGGCAACATGCATAGTAATAGCTGTTAATATCCTCTTTTGAAAGCATGGTTTTTGGCAGATAATTTTTTACACTGACAATTAAACACAAGGTTTATTAAAACAATTTATTAATTTGTAGGCAAGAAAAAGTAGACATCTACCAACATTTTCATTTTTAGCAGTTTCTAATAGTTATTTTTCTTTTTCCATAGAAATAATAGTATTATATTGCACTGTACAGGAGCAACTTCTCTGGAAAATGAATGTCTTATCTTGGTAAGAAGTATATAGATACAGGGGAGAGAAGGGACCATTCTCTTAAATTTTTTTGCAGATTACATACAATTTTTAATAATCATTTTTAACATTTTACAATCCACATTCTCTCCCTCACTCACACCCCTCTCCCAGACAGTAGTTATATGGCATAGTTCATAATTGTGCTATCATACAATAAAATTTCTCTGTTCACCAAGTTGTGAAAGACAAAAATCGTTTACACCAGAGAAGGAGGAAATAAATTGTAAAATGATATTCTTTCAATCCACATTTAGACACTGTCATTTCCTTTTATGATGGGAGGTAGCCTGTTTGGTCTGAGTTCCTTAGAATTATCATGGATCCCAACATTGCTGATAAAAGTTAAATCATTCACAGTTGAACATCATATGTTATTCCTTCTGTTGACTCTTCTCAATTCACTTTGTATCACATCTCATTATAATGATACCAATGTGGAAGTTAGACTAAGGAGAAAGAACTGCTGCCTTATGAGTTTTTAATATTATTAAAGGAACTACTCTAAACACTCACTAGACTATGTGACTTTCACTTGTGGACTAATTTAAGGTGGTGAAATAGTAAGGTCTCTCATAAAAAACTTTACTAACAAACCAATTTTCACTCTATATGCTAAAATCTTTGTTGAATGAATGAATGTCAAATGAATTAATGCATGTATCCTCCATCTTATTTTCTCACTAATGTAAAAGCATATAACAGGAAATAAAAATAAAAACAATTGCTTCTTATAAGGAGGGGAAAATCATAATAGTAAACATTAGTATCTTTTGAGGAAAACAGAATAATTCTTTTTTTTTTAAATCCACACTTACAATTTCATCTGTTGTAGAGAACTCTGTAGTGAGAAAACTGTTTCAACTAATACAACTTATCAACTTAAAGTCTTTGAAAGACACAAGTGGATCTGAGAAGTTAAAGTTTTTCCTCAAGGTAACTAAATATGAATTAGAAACAGGCCTTGAACTCTGACTCCAAGGACAAATTGTCTTATAAATAATTGCCCCCCCATTATGTAATGGAAATATTGAGAAATTATCATTAAAGAATATAGAGGAATATCATTCTGTTCTACCAATATGCATATGGAAAGATTTGAAAATTTTAACTAATTCTGATGTTATTCTTCATAGAATTAATCTAATGATACATAAGAATATTGTAATATAGAAGAAATGTCAACAATTTGTAGAATCAAAGATTTCCATATTCTTTGCAGAATTTCAAGAAACCTCAGATAACATTTAATCCAAATACCCCACTTAAGAGATAAGGAATTTGAAAACAAATTATGTGCATTTTCATCTACTATTTCCAGAAAATATAAAAAATGAGTTACAGGCCCTAATTAAACTTTCTGTATTACATATTATTAAGTCCAAGGTCTATCTCAATACTGGTAAATGTTCTGCAGAGGAAATGTATATCTTGGATCATTTTGTCCTACTTTTTAAAGATCCTCTTCCCTTTTAATAATTTTTTCCAATTTTGTCATTTTATCTTCAGTGTCTTCCATTATCAAAACTTGTTTGCAGGAAAGGATTTTTTTAACAGAAATTTATACTTTAGTGTTAGGCATTGTGGATTAGTTATTCAAATTCCACATTGACCCTCAGAAGCCTTCTTACCACAATCACATCACTTATTCATTTTGAATATTGGGAAACACTTTAGATTAATTTGCTAACACATACATAGGGTTTTAACTATACTGGATGTCTTTGCATTTTAAAATTTATTTCTAAATATGGTAAGAGGCCTTGTCCCTATTAAAGATTTTTCAAATGGTTATATTGCATGACATTTGTGTTTGTCTGAGGTCACATTTTTTCATACAAATTATATGGATGGATCCTGATCTCATGATGAGCTTATAATGTCTGTGATGTACATAATAACTATTTTTAATTATGAGCTATCTAGTAAATGGCATAAATTCCTTAAATTAGAAATATTTTGTATCCAAAAAGCAGTCACATTATATATTTCTATATATATACTATATTTGGAGGAAAATAGTCTGTTTTCTACATGATTGTGCCATAAGAAATGATTAACAAGATGCTCACAAAAAAATCCTGGAAAGACATGTGAAGTGACAAAAGTAAAGTGATATGAATCAGGAGAACATAATGCACTGTAAATGCAAAAAAAAAATGCAGTGGTCAACTGTGAATGGTGTTAGTTTTATCAGCAATGCAAAGATCCAGAACAGGCTCATGGGTCTCATGACAAAAAAAAAAAGGACTTTCTAGTCCTATAGAAGGAACTGACAAAGTGTAAATGTAGATTGAACAATGCTACTTTTCATTTTATTTCCTCCATCTCTAGGACAAGTGATATGTCTTCCTTCACAACACGATGAACATGGAAATGTAAATTACATAATAACACATGTACAACCTGTATCATATTACCTGCTGTCTTGATGAGGGGATAGGGATGGAATGGAGAAAGAGAACATCGATTTCAAAATGTCAATAAAACAATTATTGAAAATTTTATCAACATGTAATCTGGGAGACTTCCGGTTAAGATGGCGGCTTAGAGAAAGCTAAAGCTCAGATCTCCGGAAAACCCTTCCAGACCGATCTCAAACTATAAGCTCCTAAGGCGCCGAAATTCAAAACGATCAACAGCACAGACCCTGGGAACCCTCCTCCTGGACCTGGACCCGGTTCAAAAGGTACGGCTCCCCTCAAAAGCCAGAACCCGAGATCACTCGGACCTCAGGGGTAGGAGCGCAGAGTCCAAGGCTCCCGGAAGCCGCAGCCCGCCGGGCTCAGAGAGCAGGGTCCTCGGAACAACCCTCAGGGTCTTCTACCCAAACAGTCCCAGTGAAAGTTACTGCCTGGGGCTTCCGCTGCAGAGAGCTGGTCGAAACAACAGCAACCCTCAGGGCGGGCAAGACAGCCTCATGGGCTGGATCCTGCTATCCAAGTCTCAGTGAAAGTCCTTGCCCTAGAGCTTGGGAAAGCTGCAGCCCATCCCCCCGCAGGCCTACGAAACAGCCTCACGGCCAGCGATTCTGAAGGCAACTTCCTGAAAGCGAGCTGGGGGAAGAGTGTGGCCTTGTGGTCTGACCCTTCCATTCCAGTTCCAGTGAGGCATATTCAGTTTAACCCAGGGAAAGCTCATAGAACCAACATCTGCCCAGGACTAAAGCCTCGGATCACCAGAGATAAGAAAAGCTAATCCTCCACATTCAGAGATGACAAATTCCACAGAAGCACAGAAGCCCCAAAATACCAAGAAAAATAAGAAGAAAGGGGCGACTTTGGACACATTCTATGGAGCCAAAATACAAAATACAGAGCAGATAGAAGAAGATATACAAGAAAATTCTCCAAAATCTTCCAAAGGAAATAGAAACTCTCCACAAACCCATGAAGAATTTGAATCAGAAATGACCAAAAAGATGGAAGCCCTCTGGGAGGAAAAGTGGGAAATAATGCAAAAGAAATTCACGCATCTACAAAACAAGTTTGACCAAACTGTAAAAGAAAACCAGGCTTTAAAGCAAGAACTAATAAAGCAAAGCCAAACCACCAAGAAATTAGAAGAGAACATAAAATATCTCACCGACAAGGTGATAGATCTGGAAAATAGAGGGAGAAGAGAAAATTTAAGAATAATTGGACTCCCAGAAAAGCCAGAAATAAACACCAAACTGGACATGGTGATACAAGATATAATCAAAGAAAATTGCCCAGAGATTCTAGAACAAGGGGGCAATACAGCCACTGACAGAGCTCACAGAACACCTTCTACACTAAACCCCCAAAAGACAACTCCCAGGAATGTAATTGCCAAATTCCAAAGCTATCAAACAAAAGAAAAAATCCTACAGGAAGCCAGAAAAAGACAATTTAGATATAAAGGAATGCCAATCAGGGTCACCCAAGACCTTGCAAGTTCTACTCTGAATGATACTAAGGCATGGAACATGATCTTCAGAAAGGGAAGAGAGCTGGGTCTCCAACCAAGAATCAGCTACCCAGCAAAACTGACTATATACTTCCAAAGGAAAGTATGGGCATTCAACAAAATAGAAGACTTCCAACTTTTTGCAAAGAAAAGACCAGAGCTCTGTGGAAAGTTTGATACCGAAAATCAAAGAGCAAGGAATACCTGAAAAGGTAAATATTAAGGAAAGGGGAAAAATGTTATCTTCTTCTTTTACTCAAACTCTCTTTTATAAGGACTACATTTATATCAATCTATGTATGCTAATATGTGGGGAAAATGTAATGTATAAATAGGGGGTAAAGAAAGACCAAATAGAATAATCGTTCTCACACAAAGATTCACATGGGAAGGGGAGGGGAAGAAAACTCCTATAAGAAGGAGAGGAAGAGGGGGGGGGTTACTTAAACCTCAATCTCAGGGAAATCAACTCTGAGAGGGAAAAACATCCAGATCCATTGGGATCTTGAATTCTATCTTACCCAACAAGGGTAAGGAGAAGGGAAAACCAAGGGGGGGAGGGGGAGAGGGAGAACAAAAAGGGAGGGAAAGAGAGGGGGGAGGGGGAGGGAAGAAAAAGGGAGGGACTAAAAAGGGAAACATCAAGGGAGGGGACAAGGGGCACTGATTCAAAGTAAATCACTGGACTAAAAGGTAGAGCCGAAGAAGAAAAGGTTAGAATTAGGGAAGGCAATCAAAATGCCAGGGAGTCCACAAATGACAATCATAACTTTGATCGTGAATGGGATGAACTCACCCATAAAACGTAGACGAATAGCAGAATGGATTAGAATCCAAAACCCTACCATATGTTGTCTTCAAGAAACACACATGAGGCGGGTTGACACCCACAAGGTCGGAATTAAAGGATGGAGTAAGATCTTCTGGGCCTCAACTGATAGAAAGAAGGCAGGAGTGGTAATCATGATATCTGATAAAGCCAATGCAAAAATAGACCTGATCAAAAGGGATAGGGAAGGTAATTATATTTTGTTTAAAGGGACTCTAGACAACGAGGAAATATCATTAATCAACATGTATGCACCAAATAATATAGCACCCAAATTTCTAATGGAGAAACTAGGAGAATTGAAGGAAGAAATAGACAATAAAACCATACTAGTGGGAGACTTAAACCAACCATTATCAAATTTAGATAAATCAAATCAAAAAATAAATAAGAAAGAGGTAAAAGAAGTGAATGAAATCTTAGAAAAATTAGAATTAATAGACATATGGAGAAAAATAAATAGGGATAAAAAGGAATACACCTTCTTCTCAGCACCACATGGCACATTCACAAAAATTGACCATACATTAGGTCACAGAAACATAGCACACAAATGCAGAAAAGCAGAAATAATGAATGCAGCCTTCTCAGATCACAAGGCAATAAAAATAATGATTAGTAATGGTACATGGAAAACCAAATCTAAAACCAATTGGAAATTAAACAATATGATACTCCAAAACCGTTTAGTTAAAGAAGAAATCATAGAAACAATTAATAATTTCATCAAGGAAAATGACAATGGCGAAACATCCTTTCAAACCTTTTGGGATGCAGCCAAAGCGGTAATCAGAGGCAAATTCATATCCCTGAAAGCTTATATTAACAAACAAGGGAGAGCAGAGATCAATCAATTGGAAATGCAATTGAAAAAACTCAAAAGCGATCAAATTAAAAACCCCCAGCAGAAAACCAAATTAGAAATCCTAAAAATTAAGGGAGAAATTAATAAAATCGAAAGTGATAGAACTATTGATTTAATAAATGAGACAAGAAGCTGGTACTTTGAAAAAACAAACAAAATAGACAAAGTACTGGTCAATCTAATTAAAAAAAGGAAGGAAGAAAAGCAAATTCACAGCATTAAAGATGAAAAGGGGGACAGCACCTCCAATGAGGAGGAAATTAAGGCAATCATTAGAAATTACTTTGCCCAATTATATGGCAATAAATACACCAATTTAGGAGAAATGGATGAATATATACAAAAATACAAACTGCCTAGACTAACAGAAGAGGAAATAGAATTCTTAAATAATCCCATATCAGAAATTGAAATCCATCAAGCCATCAAAGAACTTCCTAAGAAAAAATCCCCAGGGCCTGATGGATTCACCTGTGAATTCTATCAAACATTCAGAGAACAGTTAATCCCAATACTATACAAACTATTTGACATAATAAGCAAAGAGGGAGTTCTACCAAACTCCTTTTATGACACAAACATGGTACTGATTCCAAAACCAGGCAGGTCAAAAACAGAGAAAGAAAACTATAGGCCAATCTCCCTAATGAATATAGATGCAAAAATCTTAAATAGGATACTAGCAAAAAGACTCCAGCAAGTGATCAGAAGGATCATTCACCATGATCAAGTAGGATTCATACCAGGGATGCAGGGCTGGTTCAACATTAGGAAAACCATCCACATAATTGACCACATCAACAAGCAAACTAGCAAGAACCACATGATTATCTCAATAGATGCAGAAAAAGCCTTTGATAAAATACAACACCCATTCCTATTAAAAACACTAGAAAGCTTAGGAATAGAAGGGTCATTTCTAAAAATAATAAACAGTATATATCTAAAACCAACAGCTAATATCATCTGCAATGGGGATAAACTAGATGCATTCCCAATAAGATCAGGAGTGAAACAAGGATGCCCATTATCACCTCTACTATTTGACATTGTACTAGAAACACTAGCAGTAGCAATTAGAGAAGATAAAGGAATTGAAGGCATCAAAATAGGCAAGGAGGAGACCAAGTTATCACTCTTTGCGGATGACATGATGGTCTACTTAAAGAATCCTAGAGATTCAACCAAAAAGCTAATTGAAATAATCAACAACTTTAGCAAAGTTGCAGGATACAAAATAAACCCGCATAAATCATCAGCTTTTCTATATATCTCCAACACAGCTCAGCAGCAAGAACTAGAAAGAGAAATCCCATTCAAAATCACCTTAGACAAAATAAAATACCTAGGAATCTATCTCCCAAGACAAACACAGGAACTATATGAACACAACTACAAAACACTCGTCACACAACTAAAACTAGACCTGAACAAATGGAAAAACATTAACTGCTCATGGATAGGACGAGCCAATATAATAAAAATGACCATCCTACCCAAACTTATTTATCTATTTAGTGCCATACCCATTGAACTACCAAAATACTTCTTCACTGATTTAGAAAAAACCATAACAAAGTTCATTTGGAAGAACAAAAGATCAAGAATATCCAGGGAAATAATGAAAAAAAACACATACGATGGGGGCCTTGCAGTCCCTGACCTAAAACTATATTACAAAGCAGCAGTCATCAAAACAATTTGGTACTGGCTAAGAAACAGAAAGGAAGATCAGTGGAATAGACTGGGGGAAAGCAACCTCAGCAAGACAATATACGATAAACCCAAAGATCCCAGCTTTTGGGACAAAAATCCACTATTCGATAAAAACTGCTGGGAAAATTGGAAGACAGTGTGGGAGAGACTAGGAATAGATCAACACCTCACACCCTACACCAAGATAAATTCAAAATGGGTGAGTGAATTAAACATAAAGAAGGAAACCATAAGTAAATTGGGTAAACACAGAATAGTATACATGTCAGACCTTTGGGAGGGGAAAGGCTTTAAAACCAAGCAAGATATAGAAAGAATCACAAAATGTAAAATAAATAATTTTGACTACATCAAACTAAAAAGCTTTTGTACAAACAAAACCAATATAACTAAAATCAGAAGGGAAACAACAAATTGGGAAAAAATCTTCATGGAAACCTCTGACAAAGGTTTAATTACTCATATTTATAATGAGCTAAATCAATTGTACAAAAAATCAAGCCATTCTCCAATTGATAAATGGGCAAGGGACATGGATAGGCAGTTCTCAGATAAAGAAATCAAAACTATTAACAAGCACATGAAGAAGTGCTCTACATCTCTTATAATCAGAGAGATGCAAATCAAAACAACTCTGAGGTATCACCTCACACCTAGCAGATTGGCTAACATAACAGCAAAGGAAAGTAATGAATGCTGGAGGGGATGTGGCAAAGTAGGGACATTAATTCATTGCTGGTGGAGTTGTGAATTGATCCAACCATTCTGGAGGGCAATTTGGAACTATGCCCAAAGGGCAACAAAAGAATATCTACCCTTTGACCCAGCCATAGCACTGCTGGGTCTGTACCCCAAAGAGATAATGGACACAAAGACTTGTACAAAAATATTCATAGCTGCGCTCTTTGTGGTGGCCCAAAACTGGAAAATGAGGGGATGCCCATCAATTGGGGAATGGCTGAACAAACTGTGGTATATGTTGGTGATGGAGTACTATTGTGCTAAAAGGAATAATAAAGTGGAGAAGTTCCATGGAGACTGGAACAACCTCCAGGAAGTGATGCAGAGCGAGAGGAGCAGAACCAGGAGAACATTGTACACAGAGACTAATACACTGTGGTATAATCGAACGTAATAGACTTCTCCATTAGTGGCGGTGTAATGTCCCTGAACAACTTGCAGGGATCCAGGAGAAAAAAACACCATTCATAAGCAAAGGATAAACTATGGGAGTGGAAACACCGAGAAAAAGCAACTGCCCGAATACAGAGGTTGAGGGGACATGACAGAGGATAGACTCTAAATGAACACTCTAATGCAAATACTATCAACAAAGCAATGGGTTCAAATCAAGAAAACATCTAATGCCCAGTGGACTTACGCGTCGGCTATGGGGGGTGGGGGGGAGGAAAAGAAAATGATCTATGTCTTTAACGAATAATGCTTGGAAATGATCAAATAAAATATATTTAAAAAAAATAAAAAAAAAACATGTAATCTGGGAAAAAGAATTAAAAAGACAAAATGGCTCCTTCTCTCCCCTCCAGCTGTATTCATTTTGCCCAGGTAAGGCATTCATTTGCTAGAGAGGTGGTTCACTTAGACCATTTATGGTATAGTGCAAGCCTCACCAGGTTCAATGAAGGCTGAATTTCCAACACTAATAATAATAATAAGCCTGTCCAATAAGACCATTAGCTCTGCCTCTAGAACACATGACCACAATTCCTTTTGGCAATATTATAGAGCTTTGTTATTTCATAGCTCACCTCCTCCATTCTGCAGGAGTGTGGAAGGAGAGCAAACTGGCTTCAGAAAATCTAATTTGTACATTTCAAAGTTTAGTTTCCAACCAATTGCTAAAAATACTGAGAACCAAAGACTTAAAATAGTGCTGAAATAGGAGAATATAATAATCTCTAGAAATATATAGTGGTCAGACAGCTTTTAATATATTTTTCCTTTATTTATGGTCTAATTTTTTAGAAGTTTGGTTTCTATTTTCCCTTCAAAATGCAACTGTTCAGTCAAAAACAATTGGTTCAAATTCCATGTTAGCTTTGACTTGTTCAAGATGGTAATACTGTTTTTTTTTTAATTTGATGTCCCTGACCCTTTGTTGTGTCTAGTAAGGTAAATCTTATTGGAAGAAAGGAACTAGTTTTAAAGGTATATATTTAAGTAGCTTTGATTTTAGCCTGAAGTAAGGCTTTAAGGCATAAAGACAATAGGTGTCAAGGAAAGAATGTTAGCCTTATCAAGAGGCTAGAGAATTACAATGTTTTTGCTCAGCCAATAACTAGTTGGATGACTTTGAAAAAAAAATGATGTAATTTCTTCATCCACTGATGGAGAAGATAGAGTTTTAGACAGAGTCAGAAAGATCTGAAAGACTAGGCCAGCAAGCTCTGATCTTAGTTAAAAACTTTTGGCCATGTGACCTTGGGCTTGGCTTCCAGTTTCCTCATCTGACAAGTTGGCATAGTACTATTTATGGTATTTACTTTATTTGGTACTTGTAAGAAATTAAATAATAACATAATATAAACTATTTTAAAAACTATAAATCATATCTATAAATAGTTACTAACATGATAAATTTTCCTGGTCCTCATTTTCCTATTCTAGACAGTAAAACAAAAGGAAAAGATTAGTGATTTGAAATCTACATGCTTTGAGTGTGTATGTGTGTGTGTGGGGGTACTGATGCCTTTCTTCAGAAGAATGTATTTCTCAAATATACAGTTTTAGAGGAGCAAGAGCCAAGATAGCAGAGTAGCAAGAAATAATCTAATCAGTTCCTCTCTCCAAGACATCCAAAGAGATCTAGAAAATATGCCAGGTTTAATCATGTTGGGAAAATCCAAGAAAAAGCACAGGGAATCATTTTTCCATACTAGGTCAACATAGAGAGACAGTTCTCTGAATAGACTGAGGAGGGGGATCTAGTCAGGAATGTCTATTTATGAATTATTTTAATACTCAAATTAAGGCTATGACCTGGGGCAAAGAAGGTGCTAGACCCATAGTATTGTTTTCCCTGAACCTATATTTGGTCCTGTGATAGGAACATTTGTCAAATGGCAGTGGTCTTACCCATAACTTAGTTGTAGGTAATAGATCCAAAGATGACTAAGCCCAGGGATGGTATGCAGAATTAGGGAGTGATTGCAGGTCACAGACAATCTACTAAGAGAGGAGGAAATTCAGAATCAAGCAGCTGAAATCTCCAGGGATCAACTTGAATTTCCATCCCAGCTTCTATCCCAATTTGAAATATTCAGAGGCATAAACAAGGAAGTAATATCACACCAAATGGATGTTTTCAGTTTTGCCACTGTGAACCAATAGAGATTTTTTTGCTGACTGATAGCAGCAATATATTGTTTCTCAAATTCAAACCCAAGTCAGGAACTGGCAGATCTCAAAGTAGGGAGAAATGATAAGATTTATTTCTGAGATTGAATCCCTTGGGGATCAATGAAAACTTTTGAAATGGCAAGTATGAAGTATTCTTAAGATTTTGTTGTAATACAATACTCAGTACACAGAGATAAGCAACAAGACTCACCCAGACTTTACCATCAGGAATATTCAGAGTCTTGTTATAAGATAAAGTCCAAAGTCAGAAAGTAGGATATAAGGATGAGTAAACAAACAAACAAAAAATAATCCCACCATAAAAATCTATTGATGAAAAGATGTTCAAGACATAAACTCAGATGAAATGGAACTTTTAAGATTTTTTTTATCAATGATATGAAAGTGATAGTGGAAAAAAGTTTAAAAGGAATTAACATATATGAAGAAAAATTGGATAGAAAATTAATAAAATAGTACATGAGGTACAAAGCCTTGTTCAAAATATAAACTCCTTGAAATTTAGATTGGACAAGATGTCAATGACTCCACAAAACAACAAGAAATATTAACAGGAAGTCAAAAGCCTAAAATATATGAAAGAAAATGTAAGATATTTCAAATAAAAAAATTGACTTGGAAAAAAAATCAAGGATGAAGAACTTAAAAATCTTTGAACTGCCTGAATGTCATAACTAAAACAAAACAAAACAAAAATGGTCTAGACATCATATTTCAAGAACCCTTAAAGAAGAATATCCAGGTAACTTTGAACCAGAGAACAAAGTAGAAATAGAAAGAATTTACTGTAAACCTCCTAAAAATAAAATTAAAACCCTCAGGAACATTATAACCAAAATTTGAATCTCTCATTGAATCATATTTATCCCAGAGGCCCTAGTCTTTTGTTCCTTCTCCCTGAAATGATAAGATTGCAACTTCAGAGGGCAGGACATGGAGAGGAAAATAACTTAAAATGTTTCCTAATAGCAATAGGAAAAAGAACTAGCCCTAAAGATTTATGCTTTCTTTGCTATTTAGTGTTAGAGTTGCCATGGGAATTGAACCAAGATGACTGGGTAGATGAAGCAACCCGACCAAAATCTCCCAATATTTCTTCCCAAACTACTTTCAAATAACATATAAAGTCAAATTCTAGAGGAACATAGCCAGTAAAAACTCAGAATAAGACATTTTTCCCAGTCAAAACCACCTAGAAAGTCAGGAGTAAATTTCTGGGTTTGGAATCATCCTGGAGCAAATGGGCAGCATCATTTGTGGTCTCAGGGGCAACAGTGATAGATATCAACAGCTTTAGGAGGTCTCATCCCAAAGAACCTAAAGGGGTCTGTAAAGGATAATTTTGGCATTGTGACTTAAAATCTAAAATTTAATTGGTCACCAGGGAAAATCCCAAATAATAAAATACCCAAGTCAGCTGGAAATGTATTTTGATTTAATTGATATAGTGGAGGAGATTAAGAAAAAGGAAGAAGGAAAAAGAGTAGGATTTCTCCCACCTGGCTAGTACTGGGCGGGAAGATTAGGAGATGTAGAAAGTAAGGTTTTGGAGTGTGAAGGAGGAAGGAATCAACCTGAACTCCAAAAGGGCTCAGCCAAGATGCCCAAACCTGAATCAGCTCAAGGGCAAACTCACCACCAAACCCAGACAAATAGCTGCCACCACACCAAGATGTCAGGACGCCTAGCATGCTGCCAGTCAGAGTTCCCTCTCCAGGGAAAGAGGGTGAAGAGAGCCAGTGATGTGCCTTATATAGACGGTTTTATGTCACTTTCCTGCATCTCATCTGTACCAATGATAACTTAGCTTGACTTAGGACAGCCCAGGGGTCTGTTCTCTTTTTCAGCACATGTCTTTTGAAAGCCATTTCCTCAGATAATTATATCTTCAAATATGATACAGACATTCCTGATCTTGTTGAGCTAAGTAGGGTGGAGAAATGTAGAGTTCCCAAAACTTGATTCTTTTAAACCAAGTATCTCCCTTGTTACTGATCAGGAAATAGCTAAATCAGATCTCCTAAAGTACGATCTGATTAGGGTGGAGTAGTTTTAAAATTTACAATACCCCTGAGGCCCAAGGAAGACTAGTCTCTCTAATGGGTCTTGTAAACATTCCAGCTATGAAATTACAATAGTTTTAGAGGAATAGAAAAGAGAGAAAGCAAAACCAATGTTTTGCTAGGCACATTGACAAAAAGCCAAATTAGGGGAAGTCCCCTTTGGCCTAAAAGTGTACATTTACAATAAATGTTCAATCAAACTTCAGTTCAATCAACCACACCCAAAGTTCATTCTTGATCTTGATGTAGTGTATGTTTTCTGGCATCTTTCTGCAATAGTTCATTCTCTGGATTTAGGAGTTAGCAAGCTTCTTCCTTGAAGATCTTTCTTGATCAAAAAAATTCAAAATCTTGGATTTTTATTAAAATACAATCCCCTCCCTGAAGTGGGTGTTAAAAAAAAAAAACATTCAGTTCAGCTCAGGATGCATTGTTGAGTTATGGGGGTGTATGAGTCAATTATTAAAAGAATTGAAAAAACAACAAAAATAAAATAAAAATATATATAAAGGAAGAAAGAAAAAAATGGAAGAAAGTTCAACTTTTGGGAGAAAGAAAAAAAATTCAAACTCAGAATCAAAATACCAAAATCTAAGTATATAAAATGTTGAGTAAGTAAGAATAAATTCATAATAGGCCCTTGTACAGGTCCAATTTAAAGTAATTTCTACCCCACAAGTCTGTAGGACAGAATGCAGTAATATTTTACTTACCCATTTGCAGCCAAGATTACAGGAAGTTGTCATACTACAAGAAGAAAAGGAACTAGAATTCTATTTTGATAGAGAAGCATCATTCCCTGGTCAGATTTTTGTCATTTTCCGGGATATGAGGAGCCAGGATGATAGCCAACCTTTGGTACTTGTCTGTAAGTATTTTACGAAGAGTGTAGATACAAGGAAGGCCTATGTCTTAACATATGTCAAGTGCCACAACCTTGAGTCTCACACTAGATTCAAGTCCTTAGTATTGGCTTAGAAGTGCATCAATCCTACCTGTATTTGTTTTTTCTTCTTTTTTTTTTATTTTGATCTATGTGCTCTCTTGGCACTATTTCAAGTTGTCTGTGCTCCTTGTTTTTATCCCTTTTTCTGGAATCAGACACAAACATTAATCACCGTTCCATGACAATTTATCAATAAATGGCAGGTTCCCATAGTTTAAAGCTTTTGGATATGCATTGATATTATAGCAAGTATATATATATATATATATAAAACATATTACTGCAGGAAAAAAAAATTAATTGTATGTACCTTGACAGTTGGTCAGAAAGAGATTATAGGAGAAACTTGTTGGCACCAGGTGCAGGATCTTGCACTTTTGAGTAACTCTCTTGTATATATGCATTTGAGGTTTCAGTTCCAGGGCAGAATGATCCATCAAAAGAAAGTAGCATCACAGGTAACATTTCCAAAGCAAAAAGGAACACTAGTCCTTGCAGCTACAAGAGAGCAGGGAACCTGCTCAAAGTCCAAGGGCTGAGAGAACTGTCAGCATTTGAGGCTGCAGGAGAACCAGAGACCAGAGTGCAGATCAGGAAATCATTGATCACATTTCTCCCCAGATCACAGTACTCTGAAAGCAATGAAAACATGTACTCTTCCTCAAACTAGCTCTGAAACACAAAGAAAGAAAGAAAGAAAGAAAGAAAGAAAGAAAGAAAGAAAGAAAGAAAGAAAGAAAGAAAGAAAGAAAGAAAGAAAGAAAGAAAGAAAGAAAGAAAGAAAAGAAAGAATAAAAGAAAGAAAAGAAAGAATGAAAGAACAAAAGAAACAGAAAGAGAGAGAGAGAGAAAGAAAGAAAAAAGAAAGAGAAAAAAAGAAAGGAAGGAAGGAAGGAAGAACTTGTCAACGAGAATCTACTACAGTGGCAAAGAAGAGACCAAGATCCAAACTCGGAAGAAAATGACAAAATGAAAACAGTCACAAGTAAAACAGCAAAAGAAAGAAAGAAAATGAATTGTATCCAAATCCAATAAGAATTCCTAGAAGAGTTAAAGAAAGAGGTGAAAGTGGTAGAAGAAGAATAGAGAAAAGAAATGAGAGTCAATAGCTACCAAGCACAAGAAAAAGGTACAGGTATATTGAAGACAATAATACCCTAAAAAGAGAATTGATAAAAGAGTAAAATAGAATAATACAAATTAATGAGGAACACAAAGATTCATTGCAGAGATATAATTAAAAAACAGAATTGGCCAGATGAAGGTGGGAGGAAAAAGTACAAAAGCTCATGAAAAAAATATTTCCTTAAAAATAATAATTGTATAAATAAAAGCTAATGACTCCATGAGATTTTAAGAAACAATATGACAAAATCAAAAGAATTTTAAAAAATGAAATATCTGATTGGAAACAATTGACCTAGAAAATAGACTGATGAACAGTTTAAGAAATATTGAACTATGTGAAAGCCATAATAAAAAATAACTAAGATATCATATTTCAAGAAATTATCAGGGAAAACTTGTAACTAGAGGTTAAAATAGAAATTGAAAGAATCCATTGATCATCTCCTGAAAGAGATCCCAATGGGAAAACTCCCAGGTCAAGAAGAAACTATCATATGCATCCAGATAGAAACCAATCAAATATTATGAAACGAAAGTCAGAATCACACACGTTTCATCACTTTATATATTAAAATAGAATTTGATATTCTGGAAAGAAAATGAAAACTGAATATAATCCTTTAGGGGAAAGATGGATATTTAATTAAATCAAGAACTTCAAAGCGTTCCTCATGAAAAGACCAAAAATGAGTAGAAAACATTATATTCAGACACAGGACTCAATAGGAAAATATAAAGGCAAACATATAAACACATATACAGAAATATGTATATATGTACATATACACATACATACATATCCCTAGTTAGGTATAGAAATCTATCTTACTATAGAAAAGCAAGAGGGGAAGGAGTTAAGAGAAAGTGGGGGTGTTAAAAGAGTCCATAAAAGTGACAGAGCAAGTAATTTCATAGCACTTAAACCTTTAATAACAGAGGTTCAATCCATCTCCTTAATACGTGTTCATAATCAACCTCATATTACAGATTGTTCCAATACTATTAGCTATAGATTTCCTAACATTAATTAATGAAAAGTGTTAGGTTACCTAAAATTTCATAAAGGCCCTAAAATCATTGGGCCACATGGTCTCCTCCAACTCTTCATTGATGGTATAAAATTATTCACAAAAGAATTGTTCCAACATCTAACATCAGATTCATCATTGTGGCAATCAGAGCATTAACATAAAACATGTGAACACCCCTAACAATACTCCCTCATTTTCCTTAATTTACTGATTACATTTATTCTTACCCTATAAAGCTTATTCATATACTCCACCATATTATCAGAATGAGTAACAAACTCCAAATGCACCTTAATTGGAACCTTATGAACAGTAGCCCAAACAAATTCATATAAAGTAACATTAGCCATTATGCTATTATCTGCAATACTCATCAGTGATGTATTCATCCTTAAAAATTTTATTATCACACAGGAAAACATATGACATCATTTCCACATGATCCCTAACCATAATATGATACATTTCCACATTAGCTAAAACAAATTGAGCTCCTTTTGATTTAAACAGAAGGAGAATCAAAACTCATCCCAGGATTTAATGTCAAATATACTACAGGCTTATTTGCCATATTCTTTCTGGCAGAGTATGCCAACATCATTGCAATAAATACCATAACAGCTACCCTATTTTTAGGAACATCTATTGACTACAACTATCCACACCTAAACACAAAGACCTTTATAATTAAAATAATACTAACACCAACTCTCCTGTGAATCTGAGTCTCATACCACTATGACCAATTAATATTCCTATTATGAAAAAAAATTTTGATCAATTGCACTAGCCCTTTGCTTATGATTCATTTCCATTCCAATTGCACTATCAAGCATCCCACCTCAAATCTAAGAAATATATCTGACAAAAGAGTTATATAATAGGGGTTCTACTAAAGCCACTTGGGAGGGGTGAGGCTGGGACCAGAGTTCTGCAGGTAAGGTTGGGGAAAATAATAAGAAATACAAAGAAGGGCCTCACCTGTAGATAGTGGTGAGGGGAAAAGATAAGAATCAAAGACAGTCACAGTGTGGGGTCAGAAGGGAACCATGCTGATTGAAATGGGTTTGAGTTTATTGCAAACTGGTAGATCCTTTAAAAGTAAAAACCACAGGAATTACAAACAATGTTTGTGAGAAAGGTCCTTGGGAAAGTGTAACAAGAATATAGATAGTGCAGCTGGTAGGATAATGGTTGGGGTAAGATAACAGTTCCAGGAATCATCCAGGGTTTATGGAATGGTCAGCAATCTTGTCATGGGAAACTAAAAGAAGGTGGAGGCGAGGGCATTCGGACCTGTTCTTGGATGGACCATGAGATCTCAACCTTTGAAGAGGGTTCCCAGATACTTATCTTAAATGGACCTAGAGTTATCAAACTGTGACAGGGTTCAAATCCCCTTATTTCTAGAACAATAAGAATTGAATCTATATCTAAGAAATTAAAATCCTGGTTCCTTTACACCACATTCTAGATTAAGGCAGATTAAGGGAGGCAGGAGTCAGAAGCAAAAGAGTTTTGAGTAGGGACAGGTAAAAAAGAGAGAGGATAAACAGAAGAAAATAGGATGAAGGGAAATACATAATATTCATGATTGTTAATGTGACTGGAATGAACTCACCCATAAAATAAAAACAGCAGAATAGATTAGAAATAAAAATTCAAAATTATGTTGTTTACAATACACACACTTGAAATATAATGATGCACACAGAGAATTAAAATAAAGGATTGGATGAGAATCTATTATACTTAAACTGAAGTAAAAAGGGCAGCAGTAACAATTATGATATCAGACAAAGGAAATGCAAAACTAGGTCTAATCAAAATATAAGCAGGGAAGTTACAATTTGTTAAAGATACCATAGACAATGAAGTAATAATCAAAAAAATTAGAAATTTCTATGATAAACTCCTCATTTTTAACATATAAATATGATTTAGAGTCAAATTTATAAAAATAAGGGCCATTCCCCGAGTGATAAAGGGTCAATGGATAAGAACAGGCAGTTTTCAGAAGAAAAATATCAAAGCTATCTATACTAAAATGAAAAAATGTTCTAGACCACTACTGATTAAAGAAATGTAAATGAATCAGTTCTGAAGTACCACCTCACACCTATCAGAAATCACACATATGAGAGAGGATATGTTGGAAAATGTATACACTAATGAAATATTAGTGGATTAGTAAACTCGTCCAACTATTCTGTTGAACAATTTGAAATTATGCCCCAAAGATAAAAGAATGAAAAATACTGTTCATCTCCATAAAGAGAATGTAGAAATTCTGAATTTAAATTGTAGCATAATCTTCTCACTTTATTTTTCTTGCTTTTCTGAACTGTAGAAATTATAATTGATATTGTATTGCTTGAAATTTTGAACTCATTTTAAAAAGGGAATGCTAAAACTAAATAAATATTTTAAAAAAGAAAAGGAAAGTTCCTGCCAGAGCACTGGGAAGTTAAGTGACTTGTTCAAGGTTAAATAGTAACTTAAATTCCAGATAAAGGACTGACTTGAACCCAGTTCTTCTTGGGTTCATAATGAGTTTTGGATTCTCCAAGTCATATTGCCTCTGTACTTTTATATTTTAAAGCAAAAAATAGGTGAAAATATTTTTTTAAGTTTGAATATAAATAAACATGAAACATAATGAGGAATGTTAGTTTCTTGAGTAGAGCACATCTTTTTTGTATATATCCATAGCACTTAAAAGAGTATTAGGAACCTATTGATATATTTTTTAAATGCTTAATTAATTGTTTTAACTTGCAATTCAAAACCACTAGAATTTAATTCAAAATTAATTTAATTCTAAAATTCTAAATTTAATTCAAAACCTCTATAAATACTTTTCAGCTCAGTCCACAGGAAAAAAAATAACAGTTTCTATTGTCTTATTGTCAAACAATTAAACAGAAAAAAAAACATATTCACAAAATGTCTACCATATTACCTAATTAAGTTTTGTGAAGAGAACATTTTAAAATATAGTTATGCTATTAGCTTGAATTATCTTATGGAAAAAACACAAAATTTTAGAACAGAGACCAAGATAAAAAATGCTAGTATGTCATAGAAATGTGGTTATTTGCAGAAACAAGGAGCTGTAGATTCTAAGGCTGTTAAAGTCATTCAGATTTTTATGCTTTTAAACTGTTTGTAATGGGTCTATTTAACCACCATTCTGGTCTGGCATTATTCTTTAGCAAAAACAGTCCTCCTCTATTCAGTAGCACCCACCTATTAGCAGGCTCACTTGGCACAATCTGCCACAGACATCTGCTCCAAGGAAATATTGACAACCAAGTAGGAGAAAGAGATTCAGAATTCAGCTGTTCCCTTTGAATGCTTTCCTCAGGTACTGGAAAAAAAAGGTTGCTTCTGGTTAGAATTTTCTCAACACAGAGAGAAATGAGTTAGGCCATTAAATTAACTGATAAATTCAAATATTGATGTGCTTGCAAATTGACTCTGCAGATTTTAAAACTGAATTGACAAGCCAAATTAGACACAGGGATTAAGCTGTATAGGTACAACCCAGGTGGTATATTTATGTAAAATGCATGCATATGCATACCTAAAGAAACAGAAAACTGCCTGAATGCTGTGTGCATAAAGACATAAATGAAATCCCCACCTCTAGCTTCATACCTTGAGCAAGTGCTTCATCCTCCTTGGGCCTCAGTTGCTTCATTTTTTAAATGAGGAGATGAGAGGGGATCATCTTTAGTTCTCCTTCTACACATAGATCTATGTTCTGTGACTAGAGATGTATTATGAAATTGTAGAGAAATAAAGAATTTGACGAACAAATACTATCTCAGCAACCATAAATGAATCATGTAGTAATGCCATTATAAGTCATAGATGAGTTTCTAATGATCATTGTTGGAAGGAATTGCCACACTGAGCATTTCCTATACCAAGGCAATCTCAGGGCAAGACTTAAAAAAAAAAAAGAATATAATGTAGAGAAAAGAATATTAGATTTGGAACATGAGGATCAGGGTTCAAATCCTATATACATCTTTGTACATGAGGGAAAGTCAATTATTGTCTCTGGGCCTTAGTTTCTTCAGCTACAAATTGTTATTTGGTCTAGATGATCATTAAGATCTCTTTCTACACCAAATTTGTGGTCCTATGTGTATCCAATACACCAGGCTAACAATAAAAATATTTTCCTATAAAAGGAGAGAACCCTTCCCCCCCACCCCCATATTTAAAGTCCTATTTACATCTTTGTGGTCAATCTCAGTTATGAGATTGTTTTAATTAATGTCTTTCTTCTTCCTTATCTTTTAGGGCATAAGTTGATAACTAAATTCTACAGACAGCATTTCAAAGTGTAAAAATGGAGATTTGAACCCCAGACTTCAATTCCCAGATGTCCTTGGTCACTTCCCAAAATGCCTTGTAACCTCACCTGAACTACCACCTGGGCTGAGAACAGCAATTGTATTTAGGGTGACTCTCCGCCTACTTTGTCTCTCTCTCTTCCTGCTTCTGCTTACAAAGACAGGCATCTCTCAAGTTGTAGTGTAAGTAAAATTGAATGGGCCTTTCAGCCCTCCTAGGTACGTGCTTTCTTATTTTGTATTTTCTTTATTTCTTAATATTTAATAAACCTCATAAAATATAATACTTTTCATACGAGAAACTAAATTTTTAATCTTAACAAAAGTAGACATCCATCAGTAGGGCAATTAGGTGGTACATTATATAGAGAGCTAGGCCTGGAGTCATGAAGAGTCATCTCCCTGAGTTCAAATCTGGCCTCAGACAATTATTAGCTGTGAGATCCTGGGAAAGTCATTTAATGCTTTTACCTCAGTTTACTTTTCTATAAAATGAATTGGAGAAGGAAAAGGCAAACTGCTCTAGGATCTTCAACAAGAGAATCCCAAATTGAGTCTGGAAGAGTCAGACATACCAGAAAAATGACAAAACAATTTCTTTTCCTTTTTTCAAAAGTCTGTATTTTGTATTATTTTTCTAAATGTTTTAGGCCTGGTACTTCTCTTGTCAAGAACAGTGTAAACTTCTTGAGAATAAAGATCAAGTCCTGAACTTCATTCTTTTGAAAGGGTTCAGAAATAGTCCTATGAATGAAGGCACATGAGTTGAACTTTGAAGGGAAGTAAAGATTCCAAAACATTGTTGTGAGGAAGGAGAGTATTATAGGCATATGTGAAATCCTATAAAAACATATACAGTCAAGAAATGATATATCACATATAGTGGAAAATTAGTGGATGTTAGGATAGTTTTTATTAATTTCTACTTTTTATATTTAAGAGGAAAATGAGTAATAATTTTTTTTCAATAGGAGACCCCCTGCTGTGCAGGTCAGCAGTTGGTGACCCCCTACTGTGTAGGTTGGCAATTGGTGACAGAAGGGTGTGGCTGAGTGTGGTTTGTAAGTTGCAGTCTGGTGGAAAGGGCTTTTTTGACTCTGGGTCCCCTGTGGAGAGGAGTGTGTGAGGCTTGCTCTCTCTGGGACTGACAGTAGAAGACTGAGAAAAGGATTGAAGGCCTTATCAAACTTATTGATTATTGATTATATTGTATAGATAGATTAGAAAGATGGTAAATTATTAGATAGAGAGGATAAGAGAGTAGGCGAGGGCTTCTGCCTAGCAGAAGATTCTGCCCTCTGAGGCAGATGTCTGGCTTTCTAGAAAAAATTAACTAGGATTGGGATCTGGGGTATAGTTATAATCTATTATAATATTATTTTCACTTTCCTCCTTCCTATTTCCTATCCTATTAATAATAAACTAAGTGTCTTGCATTTAATAAACTGCATACTGGCTTTTGATCACACTCCTGCCTCCCAAAATTGAACCCTTCACAGTGGACAAATTTGGCTGGAACTCAAAGTATATGAGAGAAAGTAATTTGAAATAAATCTGGATGCATTAGTTAGACCAAGTTTCTGAAGGGCTTAAATGTCAAATGAAAATGTGTACTTAATCTCAGTGAATTACTGAATTTTCTTGAGTATGAGAGTGCCATGTACTATTCTTCTTCCTTTCTTTCATATGTAGAAAATAATTTATTTTTCATTTGAGATATTTTGCCTATGGATTAATCTTCTGGATTTATTTTTTTGTCCATCAGTAACACTCACAAAAAATCCTATTTACCAATAACTTTGTGAATTGCTTTCTCTTTGGACTGAAATGAGTTCCAAAAATCACTGAGAGAGCTATAAATGAAAATTCATTTTTTCCTGTTTTCTGAAAAAGGCATTAATAACTAAGAAGTACCCATAAGTACTCTCTAAATTAAGGACAAAATCCAGGCACAATGAAAAAGTCAATTTCAGCAGATAGATAGACAGCATTTATATTGCATGAGAGGCAAACAGGCCTGTTCTCTAAACCATTTTCAAATACAAAAATACCTTTTATAAAAGAAAATGGAATTTGTGAAAACCAAGTAATTTTGTCCTTGTTTATTAAATTATAGTATCATAAATTCTTTGGAGTAAAAGATACTTTCTATGGTAACCTAATGTAAGAATTAATTTAGCTTCAGAAATTCATCTGCCACATCTCTAAGCTGAAAGAAATATGACTAAATGGCAATGAGTTTTATTTTTGAGTTTTTTTCCTGAATAATTCCAGAAATTCACTACTTGACTAGGAAAGCTTTTTCATTAGTAAGCATTTTTTTTGGTGTTGTCATGATCAGAGGTAAAATATTTAATTTCTCAGAGCTTCAATTTTTTCATCTATAAAATGGGAACAATAATGCTCATTGTCATAATCTCAAAGCATTGTTGTGAAATTCAAATATTATGATTAAAATGCATTATATGGATGTCAATTTTTGTGGTTATAAATAAATACAGGCGCTCACAATAGAAATATAAAAGAGACAAAAAGGCCATTCCCATTCTATTCTAATGTTTAAAATTTTCCAATTGGCAAAATGCTAAACTTTTTAAAAAGTGGAACAAATTCTGATGAATAGTTTGAAAAAATTGAGATTTATGTAATAAAACTCCTGAAACTAGATCCTTGTACTTTGAAAGAAATGGAAGATAAATTGATTTTCAGAGTCATCTTTGGAACTATTTGACTGAACTCTCTTAATTTAACTTTAATCATAACTAATTTATATCCAACTTCTGACACTCTTAGAAATATTTTATCTTTCTCTTCCAACTTGATTAAGGATGTCTCATCATTACTTGCTCTGTGGCTATGGAGAACAATAACATAAAGAATAGGGACAGTCTTCCACAAATCAGGAGTTAGGATTAAAAATTGAATTTTTTTCCATTTTTGACTTTAATTATTTTTTTGAAAATGCTAAATAATGAATATAGCTACAGCTATGGGAAAACATAGAAATTGGTATTCTGACAACTAAAACAAGTCTGGAATTTATTAATTAAATCAAATGTACAATGCAAGGAAAATGTTTAAAAAATAAGGTCTAGTAAGAGTGTGTATAGATGAAGAGATAGTATAATAGATAAGGAAAAGAGGCAATTCTAAGATTTAGTTAATGGGGTCTATTGATATTCTAAAAGTGATTTATCCTGAGATGGAGATGAAAGATGATAAATATTATTCACTCTCTAAATTAGAAATGATAACAATTTGTGAAGAAATTATCTCCTATTTTTCATCTAGACTATCAAGTATCAAACAACACAAGATTTTTAACCAGTTCCTGTGGGTCAGGCACTGTGCTGGGTGTCATGACAATGGGGAAGTTTTTACATGTGTTTCCTACAGCTTTAATTTTATGAGCATTTCTGAGATTTGCTAGATATTGGTATAGATATGCACAAGTAAAATGAAGAAAAAAATGTTAAGACTTCCAATCAAGAGGGTGGCTTAGAGAAAGCTAAAATTCAGATCTCCGGAAACCTTTCCCTACGAAACTCAAACTATATGCTCCTAATGCACCGAAATTCAGAACGAACAACAGCATAGACCCCAGGAATCCTCCTCCTGGACCTGGATCAAAAGGTCAAGCCCCCCCAAAAGCCAGAACCTGAGAACACTCAGACCTAAGGGGTAGGCAGAAGGAAGGTCCCAGGACCCATCCCCCCCAACCCAGAGCACTGAGTCCAAGGCAGCAGAGGGAACATCAGAGCCTCAGGACCGGCTATTCTGAAGGCCTCTTCCTGAAAACAACCTGACCCAGATGAGGGGGCACCCAACACAGACAGCAGGGAAACAAAAAGAGAAGGGGGGAGATTGTAACTTCCCTGGCTGGATCCTTCCATCCCAGTCTCACAGAATGTCCCTGCCTCAGGGCATACTCAGTTCAACCCAGGGAAAGCTAATCCTCCCCAGCCCCTCCCCCCTCAGAGTGCTGGCTCTCCTGGCCAATTAAGGCAAAGAAACAAACATCCTGCAGAAAGGGCCAAGCCAGGCTCAGAGCATGGAAGTAAGGCAACAGAGAAGCATTGGGAGGGAATTGAGGAGGGCAGTAACATGGAAACACCAGCAATTCCTGGCTTCCCCCGGAAGACAGAACAACAACTGCATAGAAAGGATAATCTGCCTAGGACTAAAACCTCTGAACACCAGACAGAGATAAGAAAAGCTAGTCCTCCCCACTCAGATAGAGATGGCAAACTCCACAGAAGCACAAAAGCCCCAAAATTCCAAGAAAAACAAGAAGAAGGAGGTGACTTTGGACACATTTTAAGGAGCAAAAATACAAAATCAGAGGAGATAAAAGAGGAAACACAAGCAAATGCCCTGAAACCTTCCAAAGGAAATGGAAACTCTCCACAAACCCATGAAGAATTTGAATCGGAAAGGATCAAAAAGATGAAAGCCTTCTGCGAGGAAAAGTGGGAAATAATGCAAAAGAAATTAATGCATCTACAAAACCAGTTTGATCAAAGTAAAAAGGAAAAACCAGGCTTTAAAAGTCAGAATCAGGCAACTCAAAGACAACGAGCAAGAATTAATAAAGCAAAGCCAAAAGACCAAGAAATTAGAAGAGAACATAAAATATCTCACTGACAAGGTGACAGACGTGGACAATAGAGGAAGAAGAGATAATTTAAGAATAATTGGACTTCCAGAAAAGACAGAAATAAACAGCAAACTCGACATTGTAATACAAGATATAATCAAAGAAATTTGCCCAGATATTCTAGAACAAGGGGGCAATACAGCCACTGACAGAGCTCACAGAACACCCTCTACACTAAACCCCCAAAAGACAACTCCCAGGAATGTAATTGCCAAATTCCAAAGCTTTCAAACAAAAGAAAAAATCCTACAAGAAGCCAGAAAAAGACAATTTAGATATAAAGGAATGCCAATCAGGGTCACACAAGACCTTGCAAGTTCTACTCTAAATGATCGTAAGGCATGGAACATGATCTTCAGAAAGGCAAGAGAGCTGGGTCTTCAACCAAGAATCAGCTATCCAGCAAAACTGACTATATACTTCCAAGGGTAAGTATGGGCATTCAACAAAATAGAAGGTTTACAATTTTTTTGCAAAGAAAAGACCAGAGCTCTGTGGAAAGTTCAATATCAAAAAAACAAAGAGCATGGAATACCTGAAAAGGTAAATATGAAGGAAAGGGAAAGGAGAAAAATGTTATCTTTTTCTTTTACCCAAACTCTCTTCAACAAGGACTACATTTATATTAATCTATGTATACTAACATGTGGGGAAAATGTAATGTGTAAGTAGGGGGAAAAGAAAGACCAAATAGAATAATCTTTCTCACACAAAGATTCACATGGGAAGGGGAGGGGAAGAAAACTCCTATAAGAAGGAGAGGAAGAGAGTTTTTACTTAAACCTTACTCTCAGGGAAATCAACTCTGAGAGGGAAGAACATCTAGATCCATTGGGATCTTGAATTCTATCTTACCCACCAAGGGAAGGGAGAAGGGAAAACCAAGGGGGTTAGGGGGGATGGAACGCAAAAAAGGGAGGGAAGAAGAGGGGGGAGGGGGAGGGAACAAAAAGGGAGGGACTAGAAAGGGAAACATATCAAGGGAGGCAACAAGGGAGACTGATTTAAAGTAAATCACTGGAATAAAAGGTAGAGCTGAAGAAGAAAGGATAGAATTAGGAAAGGATATCAAATTGCCAGGGAGTCCACAAGTGACAGTCATAACTTTGAACATGAATGGGATGAACTCACCCATAAAACGTAGATGAATAGCAGAATGGATTAGAATCCCAAACCCTACCATATGTTGTCTTCAAGAAACAAACATGAGGCGGATAGACACCCACAAGGTCAGAATTAAAGGATGGAGTAAGACCTTCTGGGCCTCAACTGACAGAAAGAAGGCAGGAGTGGTAATCATGATATCTGATAAAGCCAAAGCAAAAATAGACCTGATCGAAAGGGATAGGGAAGGTAATTATATTGTGTTAAAAGGGACTTTAGATAATGAGGAAATATCACTAATCAACATGTATGCAACAAATAATATAGCACCCAAATTTCTAATGGAGAAATTAGGAGAATTGAAGGAAGAAATAGACAGTAAAATGATATTAGTAGGAGACTTAAACCAACCATTATCAAATTTAGATAACTCAAATGAAAAAAAAATAAATAAGAAAGAGGTAAAAGAAGTGAATGAAATCTTAGAAAAATTAGAATTAATAGACATATGGAGAAAAATAAATAGGGATAAAAAGGAATACACCTTCTTCTCAGCACCACATGGCACATTCATAAAGATTGACCATACATTAAGTCCCAGAAACATGGCACACAAATGCAGAAAAGCAGAAATAATAAATGCAGCCTTTTCAGATCACAATGCAATAAAAATAATAATCAGTAATTGCACATGGAAAACCAAATCAAAAACTTATTGGAAATTAAACAATATGATACTCCAAAATCGTTTAGTTAGAGAAGAAATCATAGAAACAATTAATAATTTCATCGAGGAAAATGACAATGGCGAGACATCCTTTCAAACCTTTTGGGGTGCAGCCAAAGCGGTAATCAGAGGTAAATTCATATCCCTGAGTGCATATACTGACAAACTAGGGAGAGCAGAGATCAATCAATTGGAAATGCAAATAGAAAAACTCAAAAGCGATCAAATTAAAACCCCCAGCAGAAAACCAAACTAGAAATCCTAAAAATTAAGGGAGAAATTAATTAAATCAAAAGTGATAGAACTATTGATTTAATAAATAAGACAAGAAGCTGGTACTTTGAAAAAACAAACAAAATGGACAAAGTACTGGTCAATCTAATTAAAAAAGGGAAGGACAGAAAGCAAATTAATAGCATCAATGATGAAAAGGGGGACATCACTGCCCATGAAGAGGAAATTAAGGCAATCATTAAAAATTACTTTGCCCAATTATATGGCAATAAGTGCACCAATTTAGGAGAAATGGATGAATATATACAAAAATACAAACTGCCTAGACTAACAGAAGAAGAAATAGAATTCTTATATAATCCCATATCAGAAAATGAAATCCAACAGGCCATCAAAGAACTTCCTAAGAAAAAATCCCCAGGGCCTGATGGATTCACCAGTGCATTCTATCAAACATTCAGAGAATAGTTAATCCCAATACTATAAAAACTATTTGACATAATAAGCAAAGAGGGAGTTCTACCAAACTCCTTTTACGACACAAACATGGTACTGATTCCAAAACCAGGCAGGTCAAAAACAGAGAAAGAAAACTATAGACCAATCTCCCTAATGAACATAGTTGCAAAAATCTTAAATAGGATACTAGCAAAAAGACTCCAGCAAGTGATCAGAAGGATCATTCACCATGATCAAGTAGGATTCATACCAGGGATGCAGGGCTGGTTCAACATTAGGAAAACCATCCACATAATTGACCACATCAACAAGCAAACCAAGAAGAACCACATGATTATCTCAATAGATGCAGAAAAAGCCTTTGATAAAATACAACACCCATTCCTATTAAAAACACTAGAAAGCATAGGAATAGAAGGGTTGTTCCTAAAAATAATAAACAGTATATATCTAAAACCATCAGCTAATATCATCTGCAATGGGGACAAACTAGATGCATTCCCAATAAGATCAGGAGTGAAACAAGGATCCCCATTATCACCTCTACTATTTGACATTGTACTAGAAACACTAGCAGTAGCAATTAGAGAAGAAAAAGAAATTGAAGGCATCAAAATAGGCAAGGAGGAGACCAAGTTATCAATCTTTGCAGATGACATGATGGTCTACTTAAAGAATCCTAGAGATTCAACCAAAAAGCTAATTGAAATAATCAACAACTTTAGCAAAGTTGCAGGATACAAAATAAACCCGCATAAGTCATCAGCATTTCTAAATATCTCCAACACAGCTCAGCAGCAAAAACTAGAAAGTGAAATCCCATTCAAAATCACCTTAGACAAAATAAAATACCTAGGAATCTATATCCCAAGACAAACACAGGAACTATATGAACACAACTACAAAACACTCTCCACACAACTAAAACTAGACTTGAGCAATTGGAAAAACATTAACTGCTCATGGATAGGACGAGCCAATATAATAAAAATGACCATCCCACCCAAACTTATTTATCTATTTAGTGTCATACCCATTGAACTCCCAAACAATTTCTTTACTGATTTAGAAAAAAACATAACAAAGTTAATTTGGAATAAGAAAAGATCAAGGATATCCAGGGAAATAATGAAAAAAAAACACAAATGAGGGGGGCCTTGCAGTCCCAGACCTCAAACTATATTACAAAGCAGCAGTCATCAAAACAATTTGGTTCTGGCTAAGATACAGAAAGGAGGATCAGTGGAGTAGACTGGGTGCAAGTGACCTCAGCAAGACAGTATACAATAAACCCAAAGATTCCAGGTTCTGAGACAAAAATCCACTATTCGATAAAAATTGCTAGGAAAATTGGAAGACAGTGTGGGAGAGATTAGGAATTAATCAACACCTCACACCCTACACCAAGATAAATTCAAAATGGGTGAATGACTTAAACATAAAGAAGGAAATAATAAGTAAATTGGGTAAACACAGAATAGTATACATGTCAGACCTTTGGGAGGGGAAAGACTTTAAAACCAAGCAAGACATAGAAAGAATCACAAAATGTAAAATAAATAATTTTGACTACATCAAATTAAAAAGCTTTTGTACAAACAAAACCAATGTAACAAATCAGAAGGAAAACAACAAATTGGGGGAAAAAATCTTCATATAAACCTCTGACAAAGGTTTAATTACTCAAATTTATAAAGAGCTAAATCAATTGTACAAAAAACCAAGCCATTCCCCAATTGATAAATGGGAAGGAACATGGATAGGCAGTTTTCAGATAAAGAAATCAAAAGTATTAATAAGCACATGAAGAAGTGTTCTAAATCTCTTATAATCAGAGAAGTGCAAATCAAAACAACTCTGAGGTATCACCTCACACCTAGCAGATTGGCTAACATGACAGCTATGGAAAGTAATGAATGCTGGAGGGGATGTGGCAAAGTAGGGACATTAATTCATTGCTGGTGGAGTTGTGAACTGATCCAACCATTCTGGAGGGCAATTTGGAACTATGAACAAAGGGCAATAAAAGAATGTCTACCCTTTGATCCAGCCATAGCACTGTTGGGTCTGTACCATAAAGAGATAATGGACAAAAAGACTCGTACAAAAATATTCATAGCTGCGCTCTTTGTGGTGGCCAAAAATTGGAAAATGAGGGGATGCCCATCAATTGGAGAATGGCTGAACAAATTGTGGTATATGTTGGTGATGGAATACTATTGTGCAAAAAGGAATAATAAAGTGGAGGAATTCCATGGAGACTGGAACGACCTCCAGGAAGTGATGCAGAGCGAGAGGAGCAGATCCAGGAGAACATTGTACACAGAGACAAACACACTGTGGTATAATCGAATGTAATGGACTTCTCCATTAGTGGCGGTGAAATGTCCCTGAACAATATGCAGGGATCTAGGAGAAAAAACACTATCCATAAGGAATGGACAAACTGTGGGAGTAGAAACACTAAGGAAAAGCAACTGCCTGACTACAGCGGTTGTGGGGACATGACAGAGGAGAGACTCTAAATGAACACTCCAATGCAAATATTAACAACATGGCAATGGGTTCGAAGCAAGAATACATATGATACCCAGTGGAATCACGCATTGGCTATTGGGGTGAGGGGGATGAAAAGAAAATGATCTTTGTCTTTAATGAATAATGCTTGGAAATGATCAAATAAAATACTATAAAATTTAAAAAAAAGGCCTGAGGGGAATCAAGAAATACCTAATTGCATCACCTTATGGGCTGCATTTAGACAAAACAACAAAGGCGTATATGACCTATATGGATAATGTATACACTTAAGGGATTACATACAAAATATAAGACAATGAAAAATTTAGAGATTGTATGTGCTCATTGTATGGACAATATAGACTTGGGCATGAATAGAGATTAAATTAAATTAAATTTGTTTTCTCACTGTATGAATAAGGCTTAGAAAGAAAATTTTTTATGTTCTCCTAAGTTATTAAAGAGGCTCAGAAGTTAACTCATAAGTTAAGGGGCTAAAAAACAGCAATTTTCTGGGAAGTCCAATCTGGCTTCCTCCACTGTTTCACTTACTGTGTAATTCTGTGCAAATAATTAATTCATAAGACCACTCTAGACTTTACCTTTCAGCCCACCTCAAAACTTCAGGTCTTCCTTGGTCATGTTCTAATCCCTGGGCAGAGGAGCCATAAATCATAATTGAGTTTTTAATAATTTTAATTTAATACCTTCCCTTTATTATTGTTGTTCTTGTGGTGGTGGTTATTTCTGTGTTTATGATTTTCTACTACAGACTCATCCCTTCTTAAAGGAGTTGAGTCAAAAGACATCAAGAGAGAACTGGTTGGTTTGCCCAGAATTAAGCAACTAGTAGTAAGTACAGATTCTAGAGTGAACAAATCATACTTCAAGCCATGTTGCTAATGTAGGTCAGCTTCATAAGCAGTACTGTCCTCTGGGAAGTTATACTATAATTGAGAAAACACAACTGTTGCAGTTTCTTTTTGCTGGGAGCCATCAGACCAATGCACCTTGACAGAGTCACGCGTGGTACCTGGGAGACCACAGAGTGGTCCTTGGAGAGATGTGATTGTCCACCCATCCCCCTTTACACGACTTTCATTAATGCCCCTTACCTATGAATTGACATGATTATTATTCCCCCTAATCTCAAAAGAAATAATGCAAGAGCAAAACAACTGTACCTTAATCCTCCAAAACATCACCAAAACATCAGACCCTCAAACCCAATCCCAAAAGACTTATCATGGGTTAACTTTTACTTAGGTACATAATTCCCAGCAAAACCACAGCTACAGGCCAAGCGCAGAACTTACCCACTCACAGAAGCCTATTCTCATGAAGTCAGCACACAAATCAATCATAGAGGCTCATACAATAAGTACTAGTACTTGTACATCAAGCTTCAATATGCTTCAGTGACTCAATTACACAAATCAGTAACTCAAACTTCCTAGTAAGCCACCTATGATGAAATAATTTATCTTGTATTCTGTCTTTAATCACAATACAAAAATTTAGAATGTTAATCAAGTGATTTATTAAAAGTTAGTGTATCACTTTTCCAATTATCTCTCTTTGAAAATGTGTGTTAGGTAATGTGTCTGCATGCCAAGAAAATGGGTATAAAATAAATCCCAGGCCTTGGAATGGTGGAGCAGCTATGAAGGTGCAAAGCGGTCCCATGGCCATAATGGTTAAGCTGTCTTTCATTTGTTATTTATTTTATTTTATTTATTTTGACTGATCGTTCACCACCTGTTGGGAACCCTGGAGTCATAAGTGGAGCTGAACCCTGGCCACAGCAGCTTTTATTTCACACCTAATCCTGCAATGACAAATCTAGGAGTAGGAGGAATTTTGGAGGTCATTGAGTCCAACTACCTCATTTTACAGATGAGGAAACTGAGGCACAGAGAAATTAGGTAATTTACCATGGTAATCCAGGGGAAATCTAAGTATCATATTTTAGGGCAAATATAAAGCTAAATCCAAGAGATTGAACTGAGTCAAGTTATGGATGGCAAGATTCCAAAAGAATGTAAATCCAGTGGGACTGATAATAATGGAAGCATTATCCAAAATCATGATGAAACTACTCAGGAGATTAAAAAAATGAAGCTGTTTAATAGGAAAATTCTATCTTTTCAATGTTTCTACTAGTGCAATGTATCAACCATTATAACATCCAAAAGAGCCCATCCTGTCCTATAGTCCTAATAACACAATCTGCATCATGTTCAAGTCCCTGCCACCAAAGCTAGAATTCTGTCTAATTCCCCTCAATCTTCTCAGATGCTGAAATTTAACCCCTAAACCACAGCTCCTGTGGTGAGTGACTATTACATTCAATTAGATTTTCCTATATTTAATACCTGCCTGCATTGATCTTTGTCCATCAGAGGGTCTTTTTAACTTCAGGAAACATGTGACCTTATTAGGTTTATCCATAGCTAGCCTCAATATTGATACTTTCTATCAGCAGGAGGAATTAACTGGTAAGAGAAGAAAGACACGAGGAAGGCCACATGAAGTTATAAGTTGTGGCTAAGATCTAAAAATTAACTCTAGTTCAAGAAATCCTTCAAAATGTTCCACGTTCAAGCCAGCAATTGATACAGGTGCATATGAATTTAAGGAACACCTGTGATGGTTAAAAGTTGAATATAAGTAAAATCTAAACAAATAATTCATGAAATATTGTTAAAGAAATTTTAGAGTCAATCTCTATTCTATTTAATTTTTATTTTATTTATTTAAATATATTAATGCAGTATATATTTTATAATATAGTAATAAAATTATTGTTATTAATATGTTAATAATATGTAGTATATATTATATTTAATGTAAAGTATACAAAACAATGTAATGCATTAATTTTAATATTTTACATATTCATTTTATATTAAATATGCTTTATATAAAATATAACAATTATATTGTATAATATTTAATTTTATCATTTTATTATTATTTATTTTATTTTATTATTGTTTATTTTATCTTATTCATTAGTTAGCAAACATTTATGAATCAATTAAAAAGCATTTATTAAACACCAACTACAAGCTAGATTTTTTTTAACTCTTACCTTCTGCCTTAGAACCAATACAGGCAGAAGAATGGTAAGGGTAAGGCAATGGGGGCTAAGTGACTTGCTCAGGGTCACACAGCTAGGAAGTTTCTGAGGCCTTTAAACCTAGGACATCTCATCTCTAGGCCTGGTTTTTTATCCACTGAGTCACCCAGCTGCCCCCTTGCAAGACATTTTAACAGAAGTAGAACTACAAAGGCAAAAATACAAATCACTCACCTCATGGAGCACATACACAGACACACACACACACTATAAGGAGAAGACATGTACACATATACATATACACAATATTATAAAAATAAATATGGAGTAATTTGGACCAAAGCACACTAGCAGCATAATTTCATGATACTTGGCCTTTTTGGTTACTCTCCTTTAGACCTGCCTGTAGTAGCCACACCCTTCCTAAAACATGTTATTTTATATTATTACTGAATATATTACTGCAGAATGGTCTGAGGAGGACACAGTAAATTGGGGTCCTCTTCTCTCTTGTTATGAAAATTGCTGAAATGGAAAGTAATTATATCTGTAATTTATATCATACATAAGTAGATATAGGTAGAGAGTCATAATGGGCATCTTGGTAATGGAGTGGATAGAGCACTGGGCTTGGAATCAGGAAAACTCATCTCCATGAATTCACATCAGATCTCAGATACTAGCTAAAAGACCCTGGGCAAGTCACTCTTCATCTGTAAAATGCGGTGGAGATGGAAATGGCAAACCCCTCTAGTATCTTTGCTAAGTAAATCCCAAATTGTGTCATCAAGAGTCAGACAGGACTGAAACAACTAGTCGTACTCTGCTGTACTAATCTCACAAACTTGTCCTAAAAAGGGAAGTTCATTTCATTTGTTTTCGATAAATTAATATTTTCTTTATTAAATGCTCACAGAAGGAACCTACAACCTCCAAGAATCAAAGTCAAGTTTTTCAATCTTGAAAATGACCAAATTTGTCAGTATTCAGTCTTGCGACATTTTTCCAGTTTTCATTGACTGAAGTGGCGGTCCAGTACTTTTTTTTTTTAATCTTATTTTATGTAGTATTGAATCAAAAGCTTCAATTTGTCTTCAGTTTTAGTCTTCCCAAAACTTTTCTTACAAGTTCAGGCTCTTATTTTCTTTATTTACTTTAAGTTTTTTGCCCTTGATTTCAAATTTGGTGCTTCCAAAACCCTGAATTGGCTAGAAAAATCTCCTCTACCACTTTATCCTTCTCTTTAGAAAAGAAACAAAGCCTGATTTTCTTCCATGTCATTATCATTTGTATCTGTGTTATCAGAATTTCTAAGAGAATTTCCAGTTCTCTTGGGTTGATTTTCTCTGTGGCATTTAGGTCATGGGAGCCTAACTTCAAAAAAAACAATAATTTATCTTTTGTTTCTACATCGCTGTAATACCCAAATATATCCCTCTCCTCTTCTCTTAGTGGACATTTTCTTGCAATAAAGAAGAAATATAGTAGATAAACAAAGCAAATGAAATATGGACCATGTTGGAAAATATGTGAAACATTTTCTGCCTGTAGTTTCCCACTACTGTAATAAAAGGAGAGGTTTTCCCTTCCTTATAAACAGAGTGGAACACAGTGTGAAATGTCAGATATATCACAGAACCATAAAGTCAGAGCTGTTTGGAGCTTCAGAGCTTATCCAGTCTAATCCTCTCATATTAGAAGTAAGGAAACTGAAAATCAGAAAGATTTAGCGAATTGCTCAAAGTCCCACAGTCATTGCTAGTATTTATCCCAGGCTGTCCTGGATGATGTATTGGTCAGTGTTGTTAAATTGTGCTATTTTATTTTCTTTTTCTTGTTTTAATCATCCACATGATATAGTGTTTAGAGAGCTGACCTCAGAAACAGGCAGACCTGGGTTCAAAACCTACTTCAGGTACTTAGTGAATATGTGATCCAATATTACTGTTCCTTGATCAAGTCTTGTTGAGTACCTCAAGTCCCAGATAAAATCCTAATTTCAATAATAGAAGTTCCCCATCTTCATTAGTTACAGTGCCTTCCCTCACTGGATAATCTCCAATTTAAGCTGAATGAAGCTTGTTTCGTTTTATTTGTTTTCTTGGTGTCTCCTGAGGAACAGGCTGTCTTTGACTATTCTTTTTAGCCCCGACACAGCATGGGGAGTGCAGATACATTCTAGAAGCTGTTAAGCTTCTATGTTTATTGACTGAGTGAAATCATAGGTCTAGTTCTATCTTTTTTGGGTGTGTAAAGGAAGTCTCTTTGGGAGGGGAATGACTGTATTGACAAAACAATTCACATAAAATCCTGTCTTTTACTGGAAAATCTCTCTCTTTTTTTTTTGCTGGAAACCATCTCTAATCCCTCTTAATTCTTGTGCATACCTTCTTTTAATTATTTCCTTTATATACTTTATTTGTTCATATTTATTTACATATTGTTTCCCCTATTAAATTATAAGTTCTAGAGGACAGGACTTGTCTTTTTACCTCTCTTTGCTCCCCATCTCTTAACACAGCACCTGGGATAGAAGAGACACTTAAGAAATACTTATGAATTATTTGATATAAAAGCTAGCAATACAAATGAAACAAAAGAAAGGAGATGGATTCCCTTATCTTTGCTTCAGGGCCAATTTGGTCTTTATAATTAAGATGGCATTTAGTTTGCTTTGACCCTTTCTGTTTGTTTGCATTGTTGTGGTCATTCTTCTCCTGGTTCAGTTTCCTGCACTCAGCATCATATTCTTCTCCACTGATCCTTTTTCAAATGTTCCTCACCTTCTTCCAACATCCATTCTGGATCATGGACTTTCTCATTAGATTATATTTTCTCTATATGCAGTTCTTCAGTCACACCTTTTGTCAAATGTAGTTTTAGAACAGATTTTCAAAGGAAAGAGTTTCAGCTATGATCAAACATTGGTGTGTGACCTTTGACAAGTCATCTGCCTTCTCTGAGTCCTAGTTCACTCATCTATTAAGTGAGGAGATTCAATTAGAGAACCAGGAACATGACTTCTAAATCTATGATCCTTTTTGTAACTAATCATTCTGTAAAGTAAAAAGCTATTTCCTAATTTATCTCTGGTGTAAATCAAGAATTTCTTTTATAGCATTGGGTTTGAGGAAAATTGCACCTGTAGTGTATTACAAATCCTTGGTCAGATTTAAGCTGGCAATATAACAGAAGGAACATCTATTTCCCATTATAAAGCCCCGTAGCCAGCCAGTCCCCCAGCTGTTCAACCTTGGTAGATAAATGAGAGGATTTCATTCCTAGGGCAGACAACTGAACAGCAACTCCCATGTGCACTAAATTACTTTAATAAAATGTAGATTAAATAATTTTAAGCTGCCTTCTCTCTTTCCCTTTAGGAAAGAATTTTTCACTTTTGATAATTATAGTGGTTTTTTTTCTTTTTTTCGGGGACAAGGGGGTGAGGAGACTGTAAGAACCTTTTAAGCAGGTTTTGGGCCTCTTAACCGTTTTTCATGTGTGTCACGGATCCCTTCTCAGAATGATATTTTTAGATGATAAAAAGAAAGCAAGATTTCAGTTGGAATTTAGCAAAAATGGAGCCCTTAGTTTTCCTTCCGTCCAAGTTTATATATCTCTGGAAATCTCCTCATTAAGCCCACAGACTCCAGGTTCAGTATTCCTACTTTAAATGCAGAGCAAGGTGGACATTTCAACAGTGACTTTTCCATAATCCCAGCACATGAAAGAATTTCTAATTAATGCTATACAATAAGGCTTCATTAAATATATATGTATATCTCACTCTCACTATATTTTACTCTCTTTCAAAAGTTAAACAAAAAACCAGGCCAAGTGTCATATCATGGAGTCTCTGCCCATAAAGTTTTTATTCACCAAATAGTACTGATGCTTTTTTGTCAAATGAAACTTGTCATTCTTCCTCTCCCCTTCTTCCTGTTTCCCATACACCAATATGGACCACAGACAACTTTAAGTTTTATTTTTGGTCCAGTTTTAGAACCAAAGGTAACATTGGTGACATTTTGCTCCATTTCTGATAATTATTTAATAAATATTATTTACAATAATGATTTCCTTAGCACACATTCCTGAAGTTCTAATTTCCATATGACAAATGAAGTCTCATTCATTATTTTAAAGTGAACAATCTCCTATACTTTGTTCCTCAGGGAGACAATATAGAATAATGGAAAGGAAAAAGAGAGGTGGAGGAGATGGAAGAAAAGGAAATAATAGAACAGAGGCTTAGAGAAATGAATTGACTGGCCCAGGGTCACCCAGTTACTTGAATTTAAGCTTTTGACTCCAAAATAAATAGTCATTCTTTCCTGTTTTTCTTCTTTATGTGTGGGTACATATATTTGCATGCATATATGCCTACACATGTATATTTTCATAAATTATATATTTACATATATTAATCTGACAGTCTGGAAGCAGTCAGAAATCAGTGGAGAGATTAGCTGGGAACAATTCAAGAAAGAAACTATATATCTGACATAGATACATATGCCCAACTAAGACTGAACATGATAACACAGGGGTAGCAGGCAAAGCAAGATTAGCACAATCACATCTCCAGAAGGCACCTTTTCCCTGTAGCATCAGACACATGTTCTTGTTCTGTGCAAGTGGACAACCCATGCCTGAGTGACTCCAGATTCATGTGTCCTAGCATCAATTTTCCCTTGTGCAGGTCCTTCCATGTGCATTTAATCATCCCTCTGATGGATGTAAGTATTTGCAAAAAGGAAAGAAAGAAAGAAAGAAAGAAAGAAAGAAAGAAAGAAAGAAAGAAAGAAAGAAAGAAAGAAAGAAAGAAAGAAAGAAAGAAAGAAAGAAAGAAAGAAAGAAACAAACAAACAAACAAACAAACAAACAAACAAACAAACAAACAAACAAACAAACAAACAAAAAGAAATGAAGAAAAAGAAAAGAAAAAAACAAGTTGCTATGTGTTTAGAAGGGAAATACTCTGTTGCAACTTTTATTACTATGCTTTTTTCAATTCATTTCTTTATTACTATGCTATTTAAAAATCTAAGTAATTGTTATTGTATAATGATCAACTATGATAATCGGGATACTCTCAGATATGCAATGATTTGAAACAATCTTGAAAGACATGATGGGAAATGTTATCCATCACTAGGAAAATAACTATTTATGTCAGATGGATGAGGATCAAAGCACACTCTCTTTCACATCAATATATTTAGAGTGTTATTTGGGGGTTTTGGTTTTGTGTGAGTGTGCCCTTACAATAATGACCAATGTAGAAGTATGTTTTGCATGATAATATTTTTTAATTATGTACCTTTGCTGTAAGCAAAGTCCTCTGATTGATGAGTAAATAATATAAAACCATAGTTGTGCTTTCATCACCTCTGAATTGATAGAGACTACTGCAATGTCTTGAACCTGGAATAGTTTTTTCTCAGGGTTTCATGTGTAAAAGTGGAGTGTCTCAGGATCTGTGTTTATATCTTTCCATAAACCTTTCCTGGAAGAGTGATGTAACTAGAATAAATATTTAATAAAGGTTTTATAAATGAATGAATGAAATTAAAAGACACAAAACATGAAGAAAAGATTGTTATGGGTGGGAAAGGATACTTTTTGATTTCAGGAAGGATACCTTTTGCAAGAATGCAAGACTCCAAAACTTAGCTTAAAAACAAAAAGAGAAACTTATTAATTTAGAAAGTAATGTTGAGAATGGCCAGGAGGATAGCAAGGTGGGACAGCAAGATGGAGAGCAGTTCCTGGGAGGACAGCATGAAAAGAAAGGCTGTTCCTCCATGGGGTCAGCATGGATGGAAAGGCTGTCCCCCAGATGATATCAGTTCTGGGGATTATTTACTCCTTAGATGCTATCTCCTGGTGTGGACGTGACCTAGAGTGTTAGTCCCTCAGGCATTTGGTGGGGTGAGGGGGTCATCTGCCTGGAGGCATAAAGAGTCATTTCTTTGTCCATCTTAAATCTAGAGGACAAAAGAGGGTAAACATCTCAGGACCCTAGGTGGGGCCATTAGGTATTTCTAGGTTAAGAATCACAAGGATGCAAAGGCAAGGGAGTTTCCCTGATAATAGTTTCCCTTGGTTTCTGGGGGTACAGTGCTCATGCCATATCCCCCCTCTCCTAATATGTAAGGGAAAAGGGAAGATGATCTCAAGTCTTCTGTAACTTCTTCACAGCTGAGAATGGGCATAGAGTTGTCCCTGCCTAACGTTAGGAGAGAGAGGTATTGACTGTAGGTTGTGTCCAGAGCATTAGGCTGGGTTGGTTGTCGGGGTTATGGTGGCATCTGGCATCTGGGTGACTCCCATGAGTGCTTTTACCCTAGAAGCAACTACAGAGATGAATCAGAGAATTATATGTCCAGCTGGCTGGGTATGCATGATTTAAAACATAGAAGAAGACCCAAAATTTAAGGAAAGAAATAGTTATGGTCAGGTAGTTAAGAGCTAAAGTAAAAAGGGTTGAAGATAACAGGGAAGGAAAGGCTGTGGGCACAGGGTCTTGGGGACATGTCCTCAGTGAATGCCTGGGTCCTAGGTAGCTGGAAATCTGCTTGGAGATGTGAAGGATGTCCAGTGACTGCTTCCCCTGATGGGCAAACAGGTTACAAGAGGAGATTCAGCCCCTAAGATAGAAGTATGGAACCCAGTACTGGGGCAAAAACTAGAACATCAGAGAGAAACAGAGAATAATACAGTACAGTACAATAGCAATTGGTATTACACATTTGCATTTGGATATCTTAGCCAACAGACTTCTTCAGAAATCATCTTCTGACAGGAATAGATCCCTTCAGTAAATCAGATTCCTGAATTGTTTGCAGAGTTGGTATGTGATGTTTCTGTTAAGGAATATCCTTTTGCAAAGTACACATTAACTATAACATCTATAAAAACTTAAGTAAAAATATTTTGCAGCGGAATTTCTTTACTCCAGATTCTGGGGAAAATTCAGGAGAGCTTTGAAGTATTCCAAGCTCAAGATCCAAACTTCAATTAAGGCTGCAAATACATGCCATCAATTAGTAAACTTTCCCTAACAGTTTGAGAATGTTCAATTATTAACCTAATAGGTTGTTTGGGGGAAATGGAAACTTTGATTTTCCAATTTGTATTATGTGATAATTATGGGAATTTTCATGAAGGAAGAAGGCCCAGAAAGGGAAAATATCTCCTCATGTCACAAAGGACACAGTGAGTGGCTTCATGTACCAAACAAAGCTGTCACTGCCATTATTGTTTCACTCAAGGATTAGCAGCCTAGATGGTCAGGAAAATTCAGTCCAAAGTGAGCCTTGGGCTGCCTTCTCTATAACCATCCTAGGACTTTCTCTCCTTTGAGCACTTGCCACTGGATCCCAGAAGCCTTCTTTTTTCCTTAAAGGACAAGTCTCACCCATTACAGCTCAGAGAAATTCTGCTTATCAGCAGACCAGAAACAAAATTCCATATCCTCAAACAAGCTTTTCTGACCATTTGCCCTCTCTAAGGATTCCTTAAAGCCTATGAGTTTACATTATAGCAATTATTCTTACATATTTTGGCAATAATTAATTTATCACAATTTAGTCATAAAACCTGAACAGGAATGTTGAATTCATTATCTCTATAGTAAATACAAATCAAGACTAGGTCATATCCTGGCCTTAGGCCATCTGAAGGAACTAAGATAAGACCAATCAGGAATCTCTCTAAGGAATTTTCAGAGAAATTCCAGAATTACTTGTGATTTTCTGGGCGTACAGTGCCCATGTCAAAGATCAGATAGCAATGAAGGTGAACATTTGAAATTCTGTCAATCCTGGTCTTTAGAATGTGAGTAGAGGAAAAACTAATATTGACAGTGATAAATCATTTCTTTTTTTTAACGTGACCACCTATACAAGAAAAGTATTACTTAGTGGGACAAAGGCATCTAATTAACACCAAATTAATCTATTGTTGGACTTACATAGTTATGTTTCCTGAGACAGAAAAAGAAGAATATCAATCAACAACTTGAAACCATACTTAGCACTAATTGGAGGATCTCTCCACCCTTTCAATTCAATCAGTCAGGAAATGAGAATTCTCACCTCAGTCAGCCAGGAATCTGTGATCTCTTGCAATGAATATTCACCTCTCCAGAAGGTGAGAAGTGGTTCCTACAATCACTGCCCTCTGGGAAGTGCTGGGAACTTTGGAAGCTGTGATTGGCCCTTATGAATAGGGAAAGGGGTTAGAAGTCACTATAAAAGACCCTGAATTTCTGGGGTTAGGGAAGTTGACTCCAAGCAGGAAGTCAGCTTGAAGGAGTTGGACTTCAAGAAGGAAGTCAGCTTAAGGAAGAAGGTTGGTTCAAGGAAGAAAGTTGGCCTCAGGAGTCACCTTCAGCTTGAGTCATTGTCTTGACCTGACTCTTGGAGGGAACTTGGTTGAGTGGATAGCGGGCTTTCCCTTCCTATATTCTGAAGAGAGTTTAATTTCATCCAAAGCTAAACAAGTCCTGGCTGAGTTGAGCAGCTGAGCAATGTTAAGATAGACTAATGTATTCTCTACCCTTTTGTACTTCTCTGCTTTCCCTCTTTCCACCTCTATTGTGAATAAATGCTATTAAAATCATTTAGATTTTGAGCAATAATACTTTGAATTAGAAACTGCCATTATTGTTTATAATCCTCATATATTTTAGTCATACCATTAAAATTTAATTCCTACATTGTCTTGGTCATCATTTTTTATGGCAAATTTGTGTTCCATGACAATCATATAGGATAACTTGTTCAACAATTCCCCAATTGATGAACTTTAGTTTCTTATTTTTTATTACCACAGAAAGAGCTGCTATCAATATTTTTATATGAGTAAGTCTGTCCCCCCCCCATTTTTTTCAGTTAGTTGTATTGTTGGGTCAAAGGATATGCATAATTTTATCAAAAATGTTTCTCTTTTAAACTTTTCCTCAACTTCCTCTCTCAGCAACAAACTGATGCTTTTGTGGTCTGATGTAGGATTCACCATAGAGACAAGAGGTTGCATGACCTCATTTCTTTTGTTCCTTACCAAGTAACTGATCAACCCATATCAAAATGCATGCTTGATAACTTTTTCCATTTCTTTGCCAGTAGGTCTCAAGCATGATGTTTTGGATATCCCAGCAGATTTGAGAGGAGGTAGTGCACAACTTACTGTATACTTTATATAGGGAAAGGGGGTTTCTTTGATTTCCAAGTATCCTACTTCCAAAGGATAGAATACAAGCAAAACTTCTATTCTTTATGCAATGTTCTCATGTAAAACTCCAATATAAGGTTATGCTATAAGAGGAAAGCATGTTAAAAACACACTAGTTTCAATGACCCCTGATACTTTCTCCAACTCTAAAATTCTATAACAATCAATCTCTTTACAATGTACCTAAGATAATATGTGAACAATATGTTGCATGAAGAATTATAATACATTTGTAAACTTTATTATTTAGATTCAGAATTTCCCTTGTAGTAGAGTCCAAATATTCTTGGATAATCTCCCTCATTACATAAGCCCCTTATTTTGATATTGATGACTTGTATGAACTTTGGTAATGTTAAATTTAATTTTGGTTGAGACTGAAATATGTTAATTAGGTGGTCATCAAGGATTTAATTTCTAAATCCCAAAAAGAATTACTAAAGCAAATGGAATTTATGGTAGTTTATTTATAATAGAGGGAAGATATTAAGGAAGAGAGAGAGAGAGAGAGGAGAGAGAGAGAGAGAGAGAGAGAGAGAGAGAGAGAGAGAGAGAGAGAGAGAGAGAGAGAGAGAGAGAGAGAGAGAGAGAGAGAGAGAGAGCGCAAGCAAGCAAGCTCTGGCTTCCACTGATACAAGTTGGAAATTCTAAACCCCAGCCAGGGGAAACAAGTCTCAAGATGATGGGCCTTTCCTGGAGGCTTCACACCTCCAGAAAGGCAGGGTCATTAAGTCAGCCTTTTACTCACCAACAGAGACCATCTAAAATGAAAATAGTCTGAGGTCTCCTGCACGAGTTCCTCCAGGGTTCCTCTTCCAATCTTTCCTCAAGTATCTGTCCTTCAGTCTTCACTCCAAGTCAGAGTTCTTCCATCCACTCAAATGTCGAATCGAAAATATCCTTCTGGCCTCTGATCCTCATTTCAAAGACCTTTTTCTCTTGTGTCACTTCCCCTAAATTTCACATCTACCAATCACAGCAGAAGCTTTTCTCCAGGACTGCCCACTCTTTAGTTCACACTTTCTTTGGTTAGATTATAACCTTTGGGTTACTTAACACCTTTTTTGGTTAGTTCACCTTTTGTAGTTACTTAACACCTTTTTGTAGTTAAAATGGATAGATCTACTTAAAATACTGAGTTACAATCTTTTTATAGATTAAATCTAAAAATAGATTATGGATTACAATTAAAGCTTTCCAATAAAGGAAGAGCTAAGTACCTTCATTGTTACAATCAGGAGATAGCTAAATTCAATCTTCACAGTAATTTCACCTCTAGATCTCAATTTTCTGATCTGTAAATTAAAGCAGAGTAGATTGGTTAGAGTATCAATTAGTGTCTATCTAGGCTTAACATTCTTCATTCTATTATTACACTGTGTCATTCTTCCTCCTTGTGGTCTAATTCTATAATTCTCCTATGATTAAGTGAATCTTTTCTTGTTCAATCATTCAATCATGTCTGATTCTTCTTGACTCTGTGGACCAAGTATTTATGGGGTTATTTTTTGGCAAATATATTGTAGTGATTTGCCATTTCCTTCTCCAGCTTCATACAGGTAGATTTTTTATGACTTGACTACGGTAACGCATATCTTCAGTATCTGAGGTCAGATTTGAATTTGAAGTCTTTCTGACTACAGGCCCAGTACTCTAACCACCATATCATACAGTTACCTCCTTTTAGTGTTCTCAAATCCCAGCAATTTCAAAGAAGGCTACTCTACTCACGCAAAAATGTAGTCTTATGTTTGTTTCTTTCATTACAATATGGAAAATACTTAGAATATTAGAATGAAAACTTTGAAGTTGAGATTGTTTCCTGCTTACTTTTTCTATCTCCATTTCCTAACACAAGGACTATCTTAGATAGACACTTGAGTATTTACTTGGCTGATTGATTAAAAGTATATAGATGTGTGTGTTCCTGCATAGTCAAAAATTCCAGCAAGCATTGTTCTTCTGTCTATGTGTTTTGTCTCCTTGCATAATATATCTGTATGATTTTATGTGCTGAAGGAGGGCCTAGGAAGTCTGGCACATAGTAGGCATTTAACAAAAACTTGTTGACTAATTTACAATTGAAGATAAGGTATGCTTAGAGTTCTTTAACTCCTTCCCAGTTGATAAGCAATACCTACAGGCCCAGAGCAGTCCATATTCAGGAGGCAGCAAAAACAAAAACAAAAACAAAAACAAAAACAAACAAGCAAACAAAAAAAAAAAACAGGGAACCAGGTGACTAAAATCAGAATCTATTTCATAGTTTTTGCTACCTGCTGTTTTATATGTCTAACCCAGAATCACTTCTATGCTTTTCAAGGCATATCAACTCCTTTCATATTTGCCCTCCTGACTATTTGATCATAAGTAACATATGGACTCTCCTGTTGTGACTTAAGCCCTAATATGATAGGTTTAATTCTATGAGAGATATTCCTTGTGCATCAATATAGTTAAAATGGAAAGGCTTAGAAATAGAATGAAGATTCAAAATTTGTCTAATGTTGATCATTAGTTGACATAAGAAAAATGGTATTACAAATTCATTCTTAATTTGGTATACTTTAAGTAGTAATTTTCTTAAGGATAACCAAAATGTAGGACTCTGTCTTTCTAAAACATTAGCAATAGCAACAATAGCAATAGTAGCAACAGAAACATAGATAACTGTCAATAGTATGCTCTATCAAAGCAGAAAATATTGGTATGGATAATCAAAATGGAAAAGCATCATATGGTAGCTGATACAAAGAAAGGTGGTCTTATGGTTAAAAAGAAAAAGTCCAAGTCATTCTTAGAGATAACCTCAGTTTATAAATCTATAAAATGGGAATGAGAGGCTACATGGCATAGTGGACAGAGACTGAACTTTGAAAACAGGAAAACCTAGTTCAAGATTCATCTAAGCCACAATTGTTAAACCCTGGGGAAGTCATTTAAATTCTTAATAGTTATAGGTATTGATATGACATTATGTGGCAGAATAGCTACATATGTGCTCTGGTAGAGAGTGTTTTGTCAACAGGTTATCATTTTACCAATTAAATCATAGATCTGAATCTTCCCCTCTCAAATAAAATACATGATGAATAAGTCTCTTGGCTAAGCAAAATCATTGGAACTCTTCTTGTGAAAAGATATTTTGGCTAAGACACTGGGAAGTATACCTGCCCCTGTTGAGAAGGAATGACTTTAATAAGAGATTATTTTTTAATCTTTGCATATTGAGTAGGGGAATAGAAGATGTAGAAGTGGGGAGGGAGATAAGGATTTCTATTTGTAAGAGCCTGGAACTATATTTATCCTATATCACTTCTAGAAGCTAAACTCCACCACTCATGCACTATAGGCATTGGATATCCAATAATGATCCTTTCCACCAATAAAGAGAATCTTGTGCAATTATTATTTAAATGTGGGGTTATAAATAATGAACATTTTTTCAAAACTTTTATTAAAAATAAAATCAGAAGGTGTAAGGCACCTAGACGAAAGAACTGGCCCACTAACAATAGTTCACATGTTCTTGTGGCATATAGATCAACGTCTTAAAAAAACTTCCATATTAAGTTTGATTGTGCTGCAAAGTCTTTCAGTGTAACTGTTATTCCTCATTCTCCTTCAGAAAACCACCAAACACGACAACTTATGGAATATTCCATTCGTTTTTGTTTTCATATTTTTAGTATTCTATAAGTCAGAAGGTGATTTCTCCTATCTGCCTTGGTTTTCTCTTGTATATATGTCTATATTTAAAATAATACTATTAAGTCCTATTTTCTAATAAAAATGATTTACCTTGAAAAAAGACTTTCCTCCCTATCATTCTTACTGGTAAAATAGAAAAAGAATATTCACCAAGCTATAAAGGTGGTTAGGGCAATCCATGAACTCAAAAAATTCATAATTAATCATATAAATTGATACATCACTTTAACATATAAAATGTTTATATACATTATTTCACTTAATACTTAAAACAGTGTTGATACAGTGATTGAGATTCATATGGATTAATCTTTCCCAATGTCAAGCAACTAGAAAATAATAAAACTAACTCAAATTTTCTGACTCTGAACCTATTAAAGGATAACCTCTACTCGTTGAACTGAATCCCCAAATAGGAGCCAACATTTATATTGTGACAAGGAAATCACTTTAAAAGACTGATATATATTAATTTAATGTCGCCAAGGAATTCAGCTATGTAATTCTTAAATGAAAACTCAAGTCAGCCGTCAACCTTTTATAGAGTTTAATTACAAACAGGAGGAAGAAAGGAATTAGAGATAGAGAGAGAGAGGGAGAGAGAAAGGGGAGAGAAGAGAATAGGGCTTAAATACCACCTTCTGTTTAGGCTGGGCCAAAAGGCCCAAGCCCTTAGATAGCTGGGGCAAAGAAAAGGAGATCAGTTCCTATTACTCACGTGACCAAAATGGAGAAACAGTCTCAGGGACCCCCATCTTCAGCTTCCTTCAGAGCAGGCTTCTCTGAGCACCTCTCCAACCACTCAGAGCCAAAACTCTCCAACCAACCCTCCACTCAGTCCTCAGACCCCTCTATCTTTAAGGAAACCATCCAAGTTCCCTCCCCTCAGTTCTCACATCTACCAATCATGGTCCATGTTTTTCCTGTGCCAATGGTGGCTCTAGCTTAACCCAGGACCACCCAGAGGTCTGTGGCTTTGCACATGTCTGTTGAAGGTCATATTCTCAAATAATTAAATATTTGATCCTTTGCTACAGCCCTTCCTAAATCCTGTTACCCTGAGTAGGGTAGAGATTGGAATAATTAAATTTTGATCTATGCTGCAGCCCTTACTAAATCCTGTTAGGACTGAGTGGGGTAGAAATTGTATTTTCCAAGACCTGGTTCTGTCATTCCAAGTATCTCTATTGTATCAAATCTAAAATCAATCATGACTCAAAGAAATTCCTGTTCTGTGCTTAAGCATAGGTCAAAGCCCTTTCCATTGTTCAGCAAAAGGTTTCTGTCCTAAAGTAATCTTAAGAAGGGAGGAGGAGGAACCTCCTATGCCAATGGGGTTCACATTCCAATAGAGTTCCCACTCTCAATAGGAAATTTTTCAAGTATGAAATTTCCCAATGGTGAAATTTCCAACGTTTATAAGTCTAAGAAATTTTAAGGTTTACAATCCCCCCTGATGATCATTGGGAGACTAGTCTCCCCATTGATCATTTAACATAATCATTTTGTAGTTCTAAATTCACTTCTAACTAAAGATATACACAATATTCAATTTTCTAAGAGAAATTAGAATACTGAGAGAGGAAATAGAAAAGAAAAGAAAGCAAACCCAATGTTTGCTAGGCACGTTGACAGAAAGCCAAATTAGGGGCAGTCCCTTTTAGCATAAATGTGTACAGTTACAATAAATGTTCAATCAAAAGTTCAGTCCAATCAATCACATCCAAAATTCATTCTTGATCTTCTTGATGAAGTGTAGGTTTTTGGCATCTTTCTGCAACAGTTCATTCTCTGGATATAAAAGTTTCAAGCTTCTTTCTTGAAGATCTTTTCTCAAACAGAATCAAAATCTTTGAATTTTTTTTAACAGTAAAATCTTAAATAAAATTCTTGGATTTTTATAAAAATACAATCTCAAACAAAAAAATTCAAAAATAAAAAAAATCTTAGATTTTAAATTAAAATACAGTCCCCCCTGAAGTAAGTATTAATATATATATATATATATATATATATATATATATATATATATATATATATATATCAAGTTTAGCTCAGAATGTAATGTGCAGTTATGGGGGTGTATATGTCAATTATCAAAAGAATAGAAAAATAATAAAAAACATAAGAAAAATTCAAAATAGGCCTAGTATAGGTCCATTTTAAAGTAATTTCTATCCCACAGGTATGTAGGACAGAATGCAGTAATATTTCACTTAGCCATTTGTAGCCAAGACTACAGGAAGTTGCCATAATATAAGAAGAAAAGAATTAGAATTCTATTTTAATGGGGAAATGTCATTCCCTTGTCTGATTTTTTTTTCCTTCAGGGATATAGGGAGCCAGCATGATAGTCAAGCTTTGTACTTGTTTGAGTACTTCACAAAGAGTGTAGATACAAGGAAGTCCTACGACTTAAACATAAGTTAAGCGTCGCAACCTCGAGTCTCACTTTAATATTTCTTGTGTGCTCTATTGGCACTATCCAGGTTTAGTCTGTGCTCCTTGTTTTTATCCCTTTTACTGGAATCAGACACAAACATTAATCACAGTCCTATAATATTTTATCAATAAATGGCAGGTTCCCACAGTTTAAAGCTTTTAGGCATATATTGATATTATAGCAAGAGTATATATATTAACTTGTATTACTGCAGGGAAAAATAATATTAATATTAATTATGTGTACCTTCAGTACAAAAAAAATGAGAAAAAAAATCAAATATCAAAAAGAAAAGAAAAGAAATAAGAAAAATAAGAAAAAAATCAGTAATCCAATATATTCTTGAAAAAACAGCATCCATTTGTCTATGGATTATTATCTCCAATTCATATGATAAGATAGAGTCACAATTCATATGATAGGATAGAGTCAATCAGTCTCAGCAGAAGATGCTTTCTTCACATGTGAGCAGTGAATCCAAAAGTCTCTTTCTCCAATTTTATAGATGTTGGAGTAGTTAATAATATTTGGAATGGTCCTTCCCATGAAGGTTGAGTTGCTCCAGTTCGCTTGAAATTCTTGATATAAACTTTATCTCCTGGGTTCAGGTCATGCAGAGAAAAGTCTAATGGTCCGGCTGGTACTGCAGCTCCGGATTCATGAAGTTCACGTAGTTTGTGCTGTAACTCCTGTATATAGGAAGCAATAGTAATATCTTCCCCTAATAGCGATGTATAAGCCGGGGAGAAAGGCTTAGCCTGTATAGGCGGATGTCCAAAAAGCATCTCAAATGGTGAAATATGTAAGTCTCCTCTAGGCCTGCTTCTAAGATAAAATAGGGCCAGAGGGAGAATGTCAGGCCATTTTAAATGGTTCTCAGTGCATAATTTGCCAATCATAGTCTTAAATTCTTTATTCATCCTCTCCACTTGGCCTGAGATCTGGGGGTGATATGGAACATGGAATTTTGGAGTTATCCCCAAGCAAGAATATATTTGATTTAGGACAGAATCTGTAAAATGACGCCCTCTATCGGAGTCAATATGTGCTGGTAGGCCAAAACGAGGAATAATTTCTTTTAAAAGTATCTTTGCAACAAAATCTGCTGTGGCTCGGGTCGTAGGAAATGCTTCCGGCCATCTGGTTAGTTGATCTACAATTACTAGACAAAATTTATAACGTCCAGCCTTTGGCATCATTATGAAATCTATCTGTAGATGTTCAAAAGTTGTGTAAGCCAGAGGACGTCCCCCAAAGGCTTTTCCACGATATGCATATTGGTTATATAATTGGCAGATAGGGCAGGCTGAACATACTTTAGAGGCTATAGTATTTATACCAGGGGCTATCCATACTCTCTTGACAGAGTCCACGATGCCCTGGGTGCCAAAAATGACCATTTTTATGAATAGATTGGCAAATTTGGTTATAGAAACTTCTAGGGAGCAGGGGTTTTTCTTCAGATGACACCCATACTCCATTAATTTGTTTTGCTTTAAATTTTTGTTTCCATTTTTCCACTTCCTTTTCATTATAGGAAAGTGATAAATTTAAATTATCAGTGGTTGTTAATGTTAAAATTAATCCAGGTCCTTCTAGGGCTGCTTGTTTTGCAGCGGCATCTGCTCGGTCATTTCCTCTAGAGACAGGGTCAGAGCCACCTGTATGGGCAGAGCAATGAACTACAGCTAGGGCTTTAGGCAGTTTGAGAGCAGAAAGAACTTCATTAATAATTTCTGCATTAGCTATGGATTTTCCAGCTGAGGTTAAAAATCCTCTCTGGAGCCATAGCACCCCGACTGAGTGACAAATGCCAAAAGCATATCTAGAATCTGTATAAATTGTTGCCTTTTTATCCTTGGCAATTATACAAGCTTGTTTTAGAGCTATGAGTTCTGCTCCTTGAGCGCTAATGTTAGAAGGTAGTGAAGCTGACCATTCAGTGGCAAATTCTGAGACTACGGCAGCTCCAGTGTAACATATGCCATCCCTCATAAAAGAGGAACTGTCGGTAAATAAAATCAGATCTGCATTGTCTAAGGGAGTGTCCAAGAGATTATCTAGAGGCTTTTCTGCCATGGACACTAATGTTTCACAGTTATGTAATGGTTCTCCTGACGTAGGTAAATCTGGAAGCAAGGTGGCAGGGTTAAGAGTTGAACAGCATTTCAAGGTAATATTTTCACTATTTAATAAGGTTATTTCATACCTCTGATCCGAGAATGCCTGTGTTCTATGTTTTACCAATAATGCTTCAATCTCATGTGGGCACATTATTGTTAATGGACATCCCAATACTAAATCAACGGTTTTTGTTACTAGTGAGGCTGTAGCAGCTACTCCTCTAAGGCATGGTGGTGCTCCTGCTGCTACTGGGTCTAGTTGGGCAGAATAATAAGCAATTGGGCGCTGAGAAGGTCCCAAATTCTGAGTTAACACACCAGAGGCTACTCCTCTTCGCTCATGCACATATAAAGTAAATGGCTTGTTGTAATCTGGGATGCCTAGAGCAGGGGCAGACATGATAGCCTTTTTTAGATCTGATAGAGCTGACAAGTGTTCAGGCTCTAATTTGAGGGGTTCAGGAACCTAATCCTTTGTTAATGCTATAAGGGGTTTAGTGATTTCCCCATAGCAAGGAATCCATTGTCTACAAAACCCTGTTGCTCCTAAAATTGCTCTCAGCTGTTTCTTAGTGGTAGGAGCACTCAATTTTTGAATGTTCTCAATTCGTTTTGGAGAAATATAACGAGCACCCGCAGTCAAAATGAATCCCAAATATTCTACTTTTTGGAGACACCATTGAACTTTATCCTTAGAGATTTTTTGTCCTCTTTTGTGCAATTCCAAAAGAAGGCGTTTGCTATCTTCTTGACATGTTTTTTGCATCTGTTGAAGCCAAGAGTAGATCATCTACATATTTGATTAATTTGCTATTTTTAAATGTTATATTGTCTGTGTCTTGGCTCAAAATTTGCTCAAATAAGCTCGGACTTTCGACATAACCCTGTGGCAGCCGACACCAGGTATATTGTGAGCCCTTCCAGGTGAAAGCAAAAATATGCCTGGAGTTCTCAGGTATTGGTATGGAAAAGAAAGCTGAACACAAGTCTACTACTGTAAAGTATGTAGCTGTGCTAGGAATAGATGAAATAATAGTATGTATGTTAGAAACTATGGAATGTCTCTTTATAACGTGATTATTCGCTGCCCTTAGATCCTGTACGAATCTATAGATGTGCTTGCCATTGGGCCCTTTTTTTGGTTTTTTAATTGGCAGGATGGGAGTGTTGTATTCAGATTTGCAGGGGATTATTATTCCCTGTTCTATTAATGAGTTAATAACTGGTGTAATACCCTTAATTGCCTCCTTTGAGAGGGGATACTGAGGGATAGAAGGAGTTGGGCTAGATTTAGTTTTTATCTGCACAGATTTAAGTAAGCCTACATCAGAAGAAGATGTGGGCCAAAGAGACTCCAGTATATCTTTAGGTATTTCAAAAATGGAAGGCTCTTTTGCCTCCTGGTTTTCCGAGAGAAGTACAGGGAGTAAATTTAAAGATTCCTCTGGTACTTCTAATGATAATGAGCCATCTGGGGAGCAGGTTATTGTGGCTCTGAGTTTGCATAGAAGGTCCCTCCCCGGCAAATTTAAAGGGGAGTCAGGCATCAAAAGGAAGGTGTGTTGTACCTCTAGGGGTCCTACAGACACCATTCTAGGAGGAAGTCTTTTAACTCTTTGGGTTATTCCTGATACTCCCATTACATTATCTGAGCCAACAGAATAACATTGTAAATCAGGTGTTCTCTTTAATACAGACCAGGAAGCTCCGGTTTCTAATAGACAATCATAATATGTGTTACCCACCTTTAAAGTAACATGGGGTTCATTACTATGGGGAGGGCAGTGGATAGGGACAATGGGTAGTAGGACATCAGGGTCTGGGAAATCAAAGATTGTATCCTCTGATTCCTGTGCCCCAGCCCCCCCAGACACCATCATTGTGTTTGGGATATTCCTTGGTCACCCCCCTGAAGGGCACCTCTCTGAGGGTTATTAGTACCTCGAGTATTTTTGGACGAGCGCTATTTCTCATATATTGTTGTTGTTCATTATCATTATAATTTTCTTCAATTGGAGCATTGTCATTATTTTCCCAATTCCTATTTCTATAATTCTGGTTTCTAAAGTTCTTATTTCTATATTCATTATTGTTATTTCCATAGTCATTATTATCATTTCTAGAATTCTGGTTTCTATAACCATTATCATCATTTCTATAGTTATTATTTCTAAAACTATTATTAAACTGTGTATTCCTTCCAAACATCTTAAGAAAGGTTCTACATTCCATCATTTTGTGGCCCTTCTTCTTACAGAAGTGGCAAGTAATGGATTGATAATTGGATTTCTGGAGAGGGGCAATTGTCGTTGGTTCATTATCATGCCCACTTTCTAATTTAGTCATCCTATCTATTAAATATCTCATTTTTTTCTTCATTTCCTCTATGTCATCATTATTTTCTTCCTCCTTTTCCTTGTTTCCCTTTAAAACATATATAGCTGTTTTTCGCAATTCTTCAAGGTCCATATCTGACCATCTTGGGCATTGTGTTCTAAAATAATTCTTAATTGCTTTGCAAGAGTTATTTACAAAGATTCTTCTAACTTGTCTTAAACTACTCTCTTTAGTTAAGTCCCAATCTAAGTATCTGTCCCCAAACTCGATAATTCTATCCATAAATCTGGAGGGTGTTTCTTTTTCCTTTTCCTTAATTTTTTCCAGTTCCATCCACTTATCTGTACTGTCTGCACATTCCTTCATTGCTGTGAGGATGGCCTCTCTACAACGGTATAGTTGTAGATAATCCTCAGGATTGTTATAGTCCCATTCAGGATCCTGAGATGGCCAATATGCTGCATTACGCCCCCAGGTTTTGTTGACATGAGCAATTATTTTATTTTTTTCACGTTCACTTAAAAAAGCCTGTAGTTCTCAACATCCTTGTAAGATGGATTATACTGAAAAAAATATGTCTCCCATCTTTTTTGTTATTAGAAAAGGATCTTGTTCATATGTGGGGATATTTCATGTAAATTCATTTATTTCTTGGGGAGTAAATGGTATCCTATGTCTTAAAGTCACCACATCCCCATTCCATCCTATTTCAGGTACTTCTCTTAGAGGAAACAGGCCTCTAGTTGAATTTTGTACCTGTGGGTCAGTTTGACAAGGACAGGTTTCTCTAGGAGGACAAGATCTCCTTTGCATTGGAATTTGGTTTTCTGTAGGAGAGGGAACATGAGAAACTGGGATTGCAGGGGAAGGGTTTTGGGGATTAAATTCAGACAAGATTTGTACTACACGAGAGAAGCAGTTTGTTAACTGGGCAATAGGGAAGGTGTTTTCCGTCTCTATTTCAGGGAAGGAAATTCCCTCATTCAAAGGTTCAGAAACAGGTCTGTTTCTGGTAGAGTGGGTGTTTGCCCATTGATCCTGTAAGAAACATTTTAGATCTTCTAATTGGGCTTGCATTTTATCCTCAATTTTTTTATATTTTATCCTCAATAATTTTTATTTTATCATCTCTAAATATAGTATTGAGGAGTACAAAAATGACAGTACATATTAATAAAAAAATTTGGAGGTATCTTTCATTCCTCAATGCCCCTAATTTTTCAGCTGCCATATAATTGTCAAAGAATGTAGTATTCATTCTTATATATATATATTTTGTAATTTCACAAAACACGTGGGAATCAGGGCAAAGAAACAAACTTTCCACAGGGTTTTTTTTTCTAATTCAGGAAGTTGTTCCTTAAGGGAAAGGATATTTAGAAACAGCTCTTCTAGCCAGGACTTTAGGGTCCTGTTGCTGATATTTAAAACAGCTGTTTTCTGCCTATCAGAGTCACACAGCTGGGAAGTATCCGAGGTCCAATTTGAACCCAGGACCTTCTGTCTCTAGGCCTGGCTCTCAATCCGCTGAGCTACCCAGCTGTCCCTTAAGATTAAAGGGAAGAAAAAGAAAAATTGCTGATTCCAATTTAACTTAAGGAGAAAAGAGAAGAGAGAAAAAGTTTTTTATACTCATGTGTTCTAGCAGCTGTGTCTTTAAGCCAAGTTTTTTGTTAAAAGGGACTAAGTGGTGAGATGGTATAGAAAAAAGGAAAGGAATTTCAGAAGTTTATTGAGAGAATTCTTTAGACTCCTGTGTGGTCAGCCACAATGTGACAAGGAAATCACTTTAAAAGACTGATATATATTAATTTAATGTCGCCAAGGAATTCAGCTATGTAATTCTTAAATGAAAACTCAAGTCAGCTGTCAACCTTTTATAGAGTTTAATTACAAACAGGAGGAAGAAAGGAATTGGAGATAGAGAGAGAGAGGGAGAGAGAAAGGGGAGAGAAGGGAATAGGGCTTAAATACCCCTTCTGTTTAGGCTGGGCCAAAAGGCCCAAGCCCTTAGATAGCTGGGGCAAAGAAAAGGAGATCAGTCCCTATTACTCTCGTGACCAAAATGGAGAAACAGTCTCAGGGGCACCCACTTTCAGCTTCCTTCAGAGCAAGCTTCTCCGAGCACCTCTCCAACCACTCAGAGCCAAAACTCTCCAACCAACCCCCCACTCAGTCCTCAGACCCCTCTATCTTTAAGGAAACCATCCAAGTTCCCTCCCCTCAGTTCTCACATCTACCAATCATGGTCCATGTTTTTCCTGTGCCAATGGTGGCTCTAGCTTAACCCAGGACCACCCAGAGGTCTGTGGCTTTGCACATGTCTGTTGAAGGTCATGTTCTCAAATAATTAAATATTTGATCCTTTGCTACAGCCCTTCCTAAATCCTGTTACCCTGAGTAGGGTAGAGATTGGAATAATTAAATTTTGATCTATGCTGCAGCCCTTACTAAATCCTGTTAGGACTGAGTGGGGTAGAAATTGTATTTTCCAAGACCTGGTTCTGTCATTCCAAGTATCTCTATTGTATCAATTCTAAAATCAATCATGACTCAAAGAAATTCCTGTTCTGTGCTTAAGCATAGGTCAAAGCCCTTTCCATTGTTCAGCAAAAGGTTTCTGTCCTAAAGTAATCTTAAGAAGGGAGGAGGAGGGACTTCCGGTTAAGATGGCGGCTTAGAGAAAGCTAAAGCTCAGATCTCCGGAAAACCCTTCCCGACCAATCTCAAACGATAAGCTCCTAAGGCGCCGAAATTCAAAACGATCAACAGCACAGACCCTGGGAACCCTCCTCCCGGACCTGGACCCGGTTCAAAAGGTACGGCTCCCCATAAAAGCCAGAACCCGAGATCACTCGGACCTCAGGGGTAGGAGCGCAGAGTCCAAGGCTCCCGGAAGCCGCAGCCCGGCCAGCTCAGAGAGCAGGGTCCTCGGAAACAACAACCCTCAGGGCCTTCTACAGTCCTGGTGAAAGTTACTGCCTGGGGCTTCCGCTGCAGAGAGCTGGTCAAAACAACAGCAACCCTCAGGGCGGGCAAGACAGCCTCACGGGCTGGATCCTGCTATCCAAGTCTCAGTGAAAGTCTGTGCTCTCGGAGCTTGGGGAAGCGGCAGCCCATCCCCCCCGCAGGCCTGCGAAACAGCCTCACGGCCAGCGATTCTGAAGGCAACTTCCGGAAAGCGAGCCGGGGGGAGAGTGTGGCCTCGTGGTCCGACCCTTCCATTCCAGTTCCAGTGAGGCATATTCAGTTTAACCCAGGGAAAGCCCATAGAACTATCTGCCCAGGACTGCCTCTGAACACCAGAAAGAGACAAGAAAAACTAATCCTCCACATTCAGAGATGACAAACTCCACAGAACCACAGAAGCCCCAAAATACCAAGAAAAATAAGAAGAAAGGGGCGACTTTGGACACATTCTATGGAGCCAAAATACAAAATACAGAGCAGACAGAAGATAATATAAAAGAAAATGCTCCAAAACCTTCCAAAGGAAATGGAAACTCTCCACAAACCTATGAAGAATTTGAATCAGAAATGACCAAAAAGATGGAAGCCTTCTGGGAGGAAAAGTTGGAAATAATGCAAAAGAAATTCACGCATCTACAAAACCAGTTTGACCAAACTGTAAAAGAAAACCAGGCTTTAAAGGCCAGAATCAGGCAGCTGGAAGACAACGATCGTGTAAAAGAGCAAGAATCAATAAAGCAAAGCCAAAATACCAAGAAATTAGAAGAGAACATAAAATATCTCACCGACAAGGTGATAGATCTGGAAAATAGGGGGAGAAGGGATAATTTAAGAATAATTGGACTCCCAGATAAGCCAGAAATAAACACCAAACTGGACATGGTGATACAAGATATAATCAAAGAAAATTGCCCAGAGATTCTAGAACAAGGGGGCAATACAGCCACTGACAGAGCTCACAGAACACCTTCTACACTAAACCCCCAAAAGACAACTCCCAGGAATGTAATTGCCAAATTACAAAGCTATCAAACAAAAGAAAAAATCCTACAGGAAGCCAGAAAAAGACAATTTAGATATAATGGAATGCCAATCAGGGTCACCCAAGACCTTGCAAGTTCTACTCTGAATGATCGTAAGGCATGGAACATGATCTTCAGAAAGGCAAGAGAGCTGGGTCTCCAACCAAGAATCAGCTACCCAGCAAAACTGACTATATACTTCCAAGGGAAAGTATGGGCATTCAACAAAATAGAAGACTTCCAACTTTTTGCAAAGAAAAGACCAGAGCTCTGTGGAAAGTTTGATACCGAAAATCAAAGAGCAAGGAATACCTGAAAAGGTAAATATTAAGGAAAGGGGAAAATGTTATCTTCTTCTTTTACTCAAACTCTCTTCTATAAGGACTACATTTGTATCAACCTATGTATACTAACATGTGGGGAAAATGTAATGTATAAATAGGGGGTAAAGAAAGACCAAATAGAATAATCATTCTCACACAAAGATTCACATGGGAAGGGGAGGGGAAGAAAACTCCTATAAGAAGGAGAGGAAGAGAGGGGGGGGGTTACTTAAACCTCAATCTCAGGGAAATCAGCTCTGAGAGGGAAAAACCTCCAGATCCATTGGGATCTTGAATTCTATCTTACCCAACAAGGGTAAGGAGAAGGGAAAACCAAGGGGGGGAGGGGGAGAGGGAGAACAAAAAGGGAGGGTAAGAGAGGGGGGAGGGGGAGGGAACAAAAAGGGAGGGACTAAAAAGGGAAACATCAAGGGAGGGGACAAGGGGGACTGTTTCAAAGTAAATCACTGGACTAAAAGGTAGAGCCGAAGAAGAAAAGGTTAGAATTAGGGAAGGCAATCAAAATGCCAGGGAGTCCACAAATGACAATCATAACTTTGAACGTGAATGGGATGAACTCACCCATAAAACGTAGACGAATAGCAGAATGGATTAGAATCCAAAACCCTACCATATGTTGTCTTCAAGAAACACACATGAGGCGGGTTGACACCCACAAGGTCAGAATTAAAGGATGGAGTAAGACCTTCTGGGCTTCAACTGATAGAAAGAAGGCAGGAGTGGTAATCATGATATCTGATAAAGCCAATGCAAAAATAGACCTGATCAAAAGGGATAGGGAAGGTAATTATATTTTGTTAAAAGGGACTATAGACAATGAGGAAATATCATTAATCAATATGTATGCACCAAATAATATAGCACCCAAATTTCTAATGGAGAAACTAGGAGAATTGAAGGAAGAAATAGACAATAAAACCATACTAGTGGGAGACTTAAACCAACCATTATCAAATTTAGATAAATCAAATCAAAAAATAAATAAGAAAGAGGTAAAAGAAGTGAATGAAATCTTAGAAAAATTAGAATTAATAGACATATGGAGAAAAATAAATAGGGATAAAAAGGAATACACCTTCTTCTCAGCACCACATGGCACATTCACAAAAATTGACCATACATTAGGTCACAGAAACATAGCACACAAATGCAGAAAAGCAGAAATAATGAATGCAGCCTTCTCAGATCACAAGGCAATAAAAATAATGATTAGTAATGGTACATGGAAAACCAAATCTAAAACCAATTGGAAATTAAACAATATGATACTCCAAAACCGTTTAGTTAAAGAAGAAATCATAGAAACAATTAATAATTTCATCGAGGAAAATGACAATGGCGAAACATCCTTCCAAACCTTTTGGGATGCAGCCAAAGCGGTAATCAGAGGTAAATTCATATCCCTGAATGCTTATATTAACAAACAAGGGAGAGCAGAGATTAATCAATTGGAAATGCAAATGAAAAAACTGGAAAGCGATCAAATTAAAAACCCCCAGCAGAAAACCAAATTAGAAATCCTAAAAATTAAGGGAGAAATTAATAAAATCGAAAGTGATAGAACTATTGATTTAATAAATGAGACAAGAAGCTGGTACTTTGAAAAAACAAACAAAATAGACAAGGTACTGGTCAATCTAGTTAAAAAAAGGAAGGAAGAAAAGCAAATTCACAGCATTAAAGATGAAAAGGGGGACAGCACCTCCAATGAGGAGGAAATTAAGGCAATCATTAGAAATTACTTTGCCCAATTATATGGCAATAAATACACCAATTTAGGAGAAATGGATGAATATATACAAAAATACAAACTGCCTAGACTAACAGAAGAGGAAATAGAATTCCTAAATAATCCCATATCAGAAATTGAAATCCAACAAGCCATCAAAGAACTTCCTAAGAAAAAGTCCCCAGGGCCTGATGGATTCACCTGTGAATTCTATCAAACATTCAGAGAACAGTTAATCCCAATACTATACAAACTATTTGACATAATAAGCAAAGAGGGAGTTCTACCAAACTCCTTTTACGACACAAACATGGTACTGATTCCAAAACCAGGCAGGTCAAAAACAGAGAAAGAAAACTATAGGCCAATCTCCCTAATGAATATAGATGCAAAAATCTTAAATAGGATACTAGCAAAAAGACTCCAGCAAGTGATCAGAAGGATCATTCACCATGATCAAGTAGGATTCATACCAGGGATGCAGGGCTGGTTCAACATTAGGAAAACCATCCACATAATTGACCACATCAACAAGCAAACTAGCAAGAATCACATGATTATTTCAATAGATGCAGAAAAAGCCTTTGATAAAATACAACACCCATTCCTACTAAAAACACTAGAAAGCATAGGAATAGAAGGGTCATTCCTAAAAATAATAAACAGTATATATCTAAAACCAACAGCTAATATCATCTGCAATGGGGATAAACTAGATGCATTCCCAATAAGATCAGGAGTGAAACAAGGATGCCCATTATCACCTCTACTATTTGACATTGTACTAGAAACACTAGCAGTAGCAATTAGAGAAGATAAAGGAATTGAAGGCATCAAAATAGGCAAGGAGGAGACCAAGTTATCACTCTTTGCGGATGACATGATGGTCTACTTAAAGAATCCTAGAGATTCAACCAAAAAGCTAATTGAAATAATCAACAACTTTAGCAAAGTTGCAGGATACAAAATAAACCCACATAAATCATCAGCTTTTCTATATATCTCCAACACAGCTCAGCAGCAAGAACTAGAAAGAGAAATCCCATTCAAAATCACCTTAGACAAAATAAAATACCTAGGAATCTACCTCCCAAGACAAACACAGGAACTATATGAACACAACTACAAAACACTCGCCACACAACTAAAACTAGACTTGAACAAATGGAAAAACATTAACTGCTCATGGATAGGACGAGCCAATATAATAAAAATGACCATCCTACCCAAACTTATTTATCTATTTAGTGCCATACCCATTGAACTACCAAAATACTTCTTCACTGATTTAGAAAAAACCATAACAAAGTTCATTTGGAAGAACAAAAGATCAAGGATATCCAGGGAAATAATGAAAAAAAACACATATGATGGGGGCCTTGCAGTCCCTGACCTAAAACTATATTACAAAGCAGCAGTCATCAAAACAATTTGGTACTGGCTAAGAAATAGAAAGGAAGATCAGTGGAATAGACTGGGGGAAAGCGACCTCAGCAAGACAGTATACGATAAACCCAAAGATCCCAGCTTTTGGGACAAAAATCCACTATTTCATAAAAACTGCTGGGAAAATTGGAAGACAGTGTGGGAGAGACTAGGAATAGATCAACACCTCACACCCTACACCAAGATAAATTCAAAATGGGTGAGTGACTTAAACATAAAGAAGGAAACCATAAGTAAATTGGGTAAACACAGAATAGTATACATGTCAGACCTTTGGGAGGGGAAAGGCTTTAAAACCAAGCAAGATATAGAAAGAATCACAAAATGTAAAATAAATAATTTTGACTACATCAAACTAAAAAGCTTTTGTACAAACAAAACCAATATAACTAAAATCAGAAGGGAAACAACAAATTGGGAAAAAATCTTCATAGAAACCTCTGACAAAGGTTTAATTACTCATATTTATAAAGAGCTAAATCAATTGTACACAAAATCAAGCCATTCTCCAATTGATAAATGGGCAAGGGAAATGGATAGGCAGTTCTCAGATAAAGAAATCAAAACTATTAACAAGCACATGAAGAAGTGTTCTACATCTCTTATAATCAGAGAGATGCAAATCAAAACAACTCTGAGGTATCACCTCACACCTAGCAGATTGGCTAACATAACAGCAAAGGAAAGTAATGAATGCTGGAGGGGATGTGGCAAAGTAGGGACATTAATTCATTGCTGGTGGAGCTGTGAACTGATCCAACCATTCTGGAGGGCAATTTGGAACTATGCCCAAAGGGCGACAAAAGAATATCTACCCTTTGACCCAGCCATAGCACTGCTGGGTCTGTACCCCAAAGAGATAATGGACACAAAGACTTGTACAAAAATATTCATAGCTGCGCTCTTTGTGGTGGCCCAAAACTGGAAAATGAGGGGATGCCCATCAATTGGGGAATGGCTGAACAAACTGTGGTATATGTTGGTGATGGAGTACTATTGTGCTAAAAGGAATAATAAAGTGGAGAAGTTCCATGGAGACTGGAACAACCTCCAGGAAGTGATGCAGAGCGAGAGGAGCAGAACCAGGAGAACATTGTACACAGAGACAAACACACTGTGGTATCATCGAACGTAATGGACTTCTCCATTAGGGGCGGTGTAATGTCCCTGAACAACTTGCAGGGACCCAGGAGAAAAAAACACCATTCATAAGCAAAGGATAAACTATAGGAGTGGAAACACCGAGAAAAAGCAACTGCCTGAATACAGAGGTTGAGGGGACATGACAGAGGATAGACTTTAAATGAACACTCTAATGCAAATACTATCAACAAAGCAATGGGTTCAAATCAAGAAAACATCTAATGCCCAGTGGACTTACGCGTCGGCTATAGGGGGTTGGGGGGGGGAGGAAAAGAAAATGATCTATGTCTTTAACGAATAATGCTTGGAAATGACCAAATAAAATATATTTAAAAAAAAAAAAAAGAAGGGAGGAGGAGGAACCTCCCATGCCAATGGGGTTCATATTCCAATAGAGTTCCCACTCTCAATAGGAAATTTTTCAAGTATGAAATTTCCCAATGGTGAAATTTCCAACGTTTATAAGTCTAAGAAATTTTAAGGTTTACAATATTGTACTTCACGGTTTGAACAGTATGCTACATATGTTGTCTCACTTGATACAACAACCCTTCAAGGTAGAAGGTATTAATATCTCCATTTCACAAATTAGAAATCAACGTGAAAGATGTTAAGCAATTCACCCAGAGACACATTGCTATAGAAATTTATAAGATGGATTTACAACTCAAGCCTCTAGTATTCTGAATAATTAAAGTTATTGATCACTCATTTTACAATGGAGAGAGGCATGTTATGGGCTGAATACCATTTATCATATCACTAATGAAGAATTATACAAGAGAAGCAATGTGAATGATATAAAATAAATGTATGACCAAAAAAGTAAGTTGGTCAGTAAAGCTTTCAGATGAAAGGATGATCAACAGTGAACTCCCAATTACCTCTACTACTAAACAATGTCAAACTATCTAGCAGATGACCTACCCAAATCTCTCTGATTTCACTATCAAGTCAGACTCAGCCCAGGACATCAATTTTCCATGCTGTCCCTTTTCCCCCACATGTATGTGGGGAAATGCTGGCCCACATTTCCCCACGTGCCTTCTGATTGTCTCCATTTTGGGGGATAGGCTGAAGTCAAACATGCTTCATTTTCTTGTAGGCAATGCTTCTAACTCTCAAGACCTCTCAACCTTCACTCTTCTCTTTCCTGCCCCACTTCAGTCCCCTTTTATCTATGGTATCTCCCCACTGCAATGTAATTTTATTGAGTCTAGCATCTACTCTCTTTTATTCTTTTATTTCTTTATTCATATTTTTATTTTTAAGCACAATTTCTGGAACATAATAAGCATTTAATAAAAACTATTAATAAAAGTTGCCTGCCTGCCTGTGTAGGCCCTTAATGGAAGATTAATGGAAAAAACATGGAAATGAGTGGATGGGTCACTAAAGTTGAGTACCCTCACTGATGAAATACAACTCCATTAAGGTATATATATACATATATATATATATTATATATATATATAATTTATATTAGCAAGTTATATTAAGAATTAAAAACTGAGAATGGAAAAAGCAGGCCAGGCTATAATCCAGATTATACAATAACAGGACATAAAAAGGTCTGAGAGATTTGCTGTTGTTGTATTCACTTTACATATAAATATGGCTTCTGGAGTTCACATTTTCTGAAGGTCAAAGTCACTATCTCCTCCTTACAAAATGGAGATGAGTTGAAAAATGCATTCAGTAGGATTTGTGGAGCTCTAATTATGGCTGGCAGAGTAGAGGCTCTGGAGGTTGGTATGTGCAACAGCACTAGGGATCAGACCTTAACACTATGTATATCAATGGGCCCAAGGAAATATTTGTGTCTGCTCTCCAGAAGCCCATGATCTAAACACAGGTAGTACATATTCTGTATGACAGACAAGCCAAAGAGCAACATTAGAAGGAGCTACAAAGGGATTGAGCAAATTAAGTCCCAAAACTTTAAGAAAGTCACTGTGTATACAGATAATCAATTTCTCAACAAAGCTATCAATGAATGGTTGAACAACTGAAAAGAAAACTTCTGGAAAACAAGTAAAAATAAGGATGTTGTCCAAAAACAACAATTTGCTAATCTGGCTAACATGACTTGGGGCATGTATGTTGAGTAGAAGTATGTTTCTGCTGGTTCAAAATTTGAAGACAATGCTGAAGTTCAAAGATCATCCAGAGAAGCAGCTAGAAAGAAATGATAAGACTGAATACTTGCAGATGTTGAATTTAAGTCTCACAATATAATCTCCAAATCACTTTCCCTTTACCATTTTTGCTTCTTGTCTTGGAGCTATTCCATATGTTCTTCATATACTTTCTCAGTATTCCTTCATACCACTTTAAATTTCTTTTAAAATAATGCAAACAGAAAATGAAAGGAAGGTAATCAGAGTATTAGTTTTTTATGGATCATTCACTAAGTTGTAAGAACAGCTGGTATGAACTAACACAATTACTACATACAAATTTAGGATTACCTGCTAGTGATTGCTCTGATTTAGTAGTAAGATGTAGTTCCAGCTTTAATAGGTTTAATAGCTGAGTCAAATCAACTTTAAATTTTAGTATTAATGATTAGGTAGGTGAATCTTTTAGACATAGACAACTTATGTCTAAATGATTATATATATATATATTTTTTTTTTGAGAGAGAGCGAGAGAGCAATTTGTCAAAATTCCCTTTCTCTTCCCTTTTGAAATTTGCTTGTTAAACAATAGGATGATAGATTTCTTGCCCCACCAAGATTAGATCCTCTTCAAGAAGCTGTCAAAATCCAAATAGAATAGTCAAATTATATATATATATATATATATATATATATATATATATATATATATATATATACTCTAATCCAATCCAATGTTAGAACTGTTAGAAATCTCACCTCAGATATACCCTGGATCCTTCTAGGTTAGTTCTAGGAGTAGTGAAATACTGCAAATCATTTGTATTGGAATTCTTCCCACCCCAAACACACACTCAATTTCTTTTACTCTTTCTTTGTAAAATTTTCCTTAGTGAAATCCTCTATTTTGTTAGTCTTTTCCTATAATAAAATCCTTTTGTAGGTGATTGTACTTATGTCTCATATAAAGCTGTGTGTCTGTACACCCACTGATTTTGTATAACTTGCATCTCTCATTAAAACCAACAGACTCAAAATATTTTTTTAATAAATGTGGCTTCTTTCAATGAATAAATGTTGTGGTTTTAAATTAGTATGTGATCTCAAATAAGTATCTATTTAGAGAGTTTGAAACTAACTGAATGTTTGAGAACATTGAGAGAGAAATTGCTTATAAAGTGGGTGTTTTGAATCATTCACACTCCCCCCAGAAGGTTTCAGTGTGAGTTATCAACTTTCATGCTCAAAACTTTTTTTTTCCTTCTCTCTGAATGATTTCCATTTCAAAGAATATCACTGATCATTTCTATAAAGCCAACTCTGAAATACAGCTACTTTCAATAGTGTTGCTATGAAAGAAAAACATGCCGTCCAATATATACAGTATGATGATTGAATTGAGCTTTTGAAGTTTATTGCAACAGTGTAGATTCAGTGACAAATAAATTGACTAAGCTGAAAAGGAATGGCTAATGGTATTTACCACTGTGTTAATAGTTCCTTCAAGCCCTGATACTTTATGATTTCACAGAGCTAATGAGTTTAAATTTGGAACATGGATATATTTGTGTCTGTCAAATATGGCACTGAGAGAAAGAAGCCAAAGCAGCACTGAAGATATAGCATTTATCACACTCAAATTATCCAAATGGCTCAGTTTCTCTATCATTTTAAGTTTAGTTATATATTGATTGATTCTTATATCACATATGTTCTTGGCACAAAACACCAGTTTTCTTTTAGAACAATATATTGACTGAGTGGAGGAGGGTCCCAATTGTTATCTTTCTTCTTAAATATCTCCAAGAAGTACTGCTTCTACTATATTTTTGTGCTTTCAAGTACATGCAAGTGACTAAAACCTAAGGACATTACTAGAAAGAGATAGACTTTTTTGCTCTAAAAATTATAACTTTATTTATAACATAAATATGTTCACCAAAAGCCTAATGAAATTATTGTATATCATTGTAATATTCTTGCATCACATGGAATGAGAAACATTAAGAAAAAAAAGAAATAGATAAAAAGATTTGGGGTCAGTTTTCTGTTGTTGAAGTACCACTGCACTTGGAATTATGAGACCCAAGTTTGAATCAATGTTATGATATTTTTACCTGCGTTTGACTAATTTGAAATCAATAATTAATCATTCCTTTCTACACCTTTCTTTGGGATTTGGGTGTATTTCTTCTGCTTAAAGCACACTCCTTTCCTCATCTCATGGAGAGCTACTCTTCAGGTATTGCCTCTGTCTACTAAGCACACTAAAAAAATAAAATAATGACTAAGAGGTAAAGAGGTGCATCCATATCTGCACCACTCACCAAACCACTATTGCTAATATTTCATGATTTTTAGTGTGAGGAGTAGTAGGAAAACTTAAGAAGCAATTTTTATCCATGGTGCCAGGCCTTCAATCAGAAAGACTCATTCTTGAGCTGAAATCCAGAATCAGATACTTATAAACTGTGTGACTCATGCCAAGTCACTTGACTCTCTTTGGCTCAGTTTCTTCATCTGTAAAATGAAATGGATGGGGAAATAGCAAAGTATTCTAGTGTCTTTGCCACAAAAACTCCAAATGAGGTCATAAAAAGTCAGACATGATTGATACAACAGAACAACAAAAATTTGATATCATATTGTGAGTTCATCCAAAATTATTAATAATATAAAGAAGATGGACATCTGGGATAAAACGGCCACAGAGTAGATGCAAGGTATTTCCTCTTCTTACCACTTAGCAATATAAAGCATCTCAAAAGGACAAAAACCAAAATCAAATGAATGAAGGAACTCAGCCATAGGGAACAGCCTTGAAGATAGGCAAGGTTTGGGCATTTCCATGTTATAAGGAGGTAAAATTACTCCTACCAAAGTATGAGCTTTTCACTCCTCCCCCAATATACCTGCAGCAGCAGAGCTGAGTCAGAGCAAATATGGGGCAATCATCAGTAGTGGTGGTGGGGGCTGGGGGCTGGCTGAGGATACTACAGACTTACCCCAGAGAGGAGTAAGACTTTGGACCCCAGGAGGCTGAGGAACATGAAGATTGGCCACAGAGATAGGACAGAGAGAGGCTGTACACAGCAGACATTGCAGAGTCTGAAAGATAGCCTCAGGCAAAAACTGCTCTGTAGCTCAATACACAGAGAGCTTACCCTCCTCACTCAGACTTCTGACTGGGAGGGAAGAAAGAACTAGCACAGAAATGGCCACCAACACCCATGAAGTAAAATCTGCAACTACCCAAAAAACAAAACAAAACAAAACAAGAAAAGAATCTTGACCCTCAATAATTTCTAGTGATAATTTCTAAATGACTTGGAAAACAGGTCCAGGAGAGACAATGTGAGAATCAGAGATCTACCTGAAAACCTGGAAATAAACAGAAAACTTGACATCATAATACAAGAAATCAACCAAGAAAACTGCCCTGATATTCTTTTTTTAATCATATTTTATTTGATCATTTCCAAGCATTATTCATTAAAGACAAAGATCATTTTGTTTTCCTCCCCCCAACCCCCATAGCTGACACGTGATTCCACTGGGTATCACATGTGTTCTTGATTCAAACCCATTGTCATGTTGTTAGTATTTGAATTAGAGTGTTCATTTAGAGTCTCTCCTCTGTCATGTCCCCTCAACCGCTGTAGTTAGGCAGTTGCCTTTCCTCGGTGTTTCCACTCCCACAGTTTGTCCTCTGCTTATGAATAGTGTTTTTTCTCCTAGATCCCTGCAGATTGTTCAGGGACATTACACTGCTACTAATGGAGAAGTCCATTACGTTCGATTATACCACAGTGCATTAGTCTCTGTGTACAATGTTCTCCTGGTTCTGCTCCTCTCTCTCTGCATCACTTCCTGGAGGTCGTTCCAGTCTCCATGGAATTCCTCCACTTTATTATTCCTTTTTGCACAATAGTATTCCATCACCAACATATACCACAATCCGTTCAGCCATTCCCCAACTGAAGGGCATCCCCTCGTTTTCCAGTTTTTGGCCACTACAAAGAGCGCAGCTATGAATATTTTTGTACAAGTCTTTTTGTCCATTATCTCTTTGGGGTACAGTCCCAGCAGTGCCATGGCTGGATCAAAGGGCAGACATTCTTTTATCGTCCTTTGGGCATAGTTCCAAATTGCCCTCCAGAATGGTTGGATCAGTTCACAACTCCACCAGCAATGAATTAATGTCCTTAGTTTGCCACATCCCCTCCAGCATTCATCTCCTACCTTTGCTATCATGTTAGCCAATCTGCTAGGTGTGAGGTGATACCTCAGAGTTGTTTTGATTTGCACTTCTCTGATTATAAGAGATTTAGAACACTTAATAGTTTTGATTTCTTTATCTGAAAACTGCCTATCCATGTTCCTTGCCCATTTATCAATTGGAGAATGGCTTGGATTTTTGTACAATAGATTTAGCTCCTTATAAATTTGAGTAATTAATCCTTTGTCAGAGGTTTCTATGAAGATTTTTTCCCAATTTGTTGTTTCCCTTCTGAGTTTAGTTACATTGGTTTTGTTTGTACAAAAGCTTTTTAATTTGATGTAGTCGAAATTATTTATTTTACATTTTGTGACTCTTTCTATGTCTTGCTTGGTTTTAAAGTCTTTCCCCTCCCAAAGGCTGACATGTACACTATTCTGTGTTTACCCAATTTACTTATGGTTTCCTTCTCTATGTGCAAGTCATTCACCCATTCTGAATCCATCCTGATGCAGGGTGTGAGGTGTTGATCAATTCCTAATCTCTCCTACAATGTCCTCCAATTTTCCCAATAGTTCTTATAAAACAGTGGACTACCATCCCAAAAGCTGGGATCTTTGGGTTTATCGTATACTGTCTTGCTGAGTCTCTTGCCCCCAGTCCATTCCACTGATCCTCCTTTCTGTCTCTTATTCAGCACCAAAACGTTTCAATGACTGCTGCTTTGTAATATAGTTTAAGGTCTGGGACTGCAAGGTCCCCATCATTTGTGGGTTTTTTTTTTTCATTATTTCCCTGGACATCCCCGATCCCCTGTTATTCCAAATGAACTTTGCTATGGTTTATTCCAATTCACTAAAGAAATATTTTGGGAGTTCCATGGGTATAGCACCAAATAGATAAATAAGTTTGGGTAGGATGGCCATTTCCACTATATTGGCTCGTCCTATCCATGAGCAGTTAATGTTTTTCCAATTGCTCAAATCCAGTTCCAGTTGTGTGGAGAGTGTTCTGCAGTCGCGTTCATACAGTTCCCATATTTGTGCCGGGAGACAGATTCCCAGGAATTCTATTTTATCTAAGGTGATTTTGAATAGGATCTCTCCTTATAGTTTTTGCTGCTGAGCTGTGTTGGAGATACACAGAAATGCTGATGACCCACGTGGGTCCATTCTGTATCCTGCAACCCCTCCAAAGCTGTTAGTCACTTCAACTAGCTTTTTGGTTGAATCTCCAGGATTCCCCAAGTAGACCATCACGTCATCTGCAAAGAGTGACAACCTGGTCTCCTCCCTGCCCACTCCGAAGCCCTCAATTTCTCCCTCCTCTCCAATCACCACCGCTAGTGTTTCCAGCACAATGCCAAATAGTAGAGGTGACAATGGGCATTCCTGCTTCACCCCCAATCCCATTGGGAATGCATTTAGTTTATCCCCATTGCAGATGATATTAGTTGATGGTTTTAGATATATACTGTTTATTATTTTCAGGAACGACCCTTCTATTCCTATGCTATGTTTTTAATAGGAATGGGTGTTGTATTCTATAAAAGGCTTTTTCTGCGTCTATTGAGATAATCATGTAGTTCTTGTTGGTTTGCTTGTTGATGTGGTCAATTATGTGGATGGTTTTCCTAATATTGAACCAGCCCTGAATCCCTGGTATAAATCCTACTTGATCATGTTGGATGACCCTTCTGATCACTTGCTGGAGTCCTTTTGCTAGTATCCTATTTAAGATTTTTGCATCTATATTCATTAGGGAGATTGGTCTATAGTTTTCTTTCTCTATTTTTGACCTGCCTGGTTTTGGAATCAGTACCATGTTTGTGTCATAAAAGGAATTTGGTAGAACTCCCTCTTTGCTTATTATGTCAAAAAGTTTGTATAGTATTGGGATTAACTGTTCTCTGAATGTTTGATGGAATTCACTGGTGAATCCATTGGGCCCTGGGGATTTTTTTTTAGGAAGCTTTTTGATGTCCTGTTGGATTTAATTTTCTGATATGGGATTATTTAAGAATTCTATTTCCTCTTCTGTTAGTCTAGGCAGTTTGTATTTTTGTATATATTCATCCATATCACCTAAATTGGTGTATTTGTTGCATATAATTGGGCAAAGTAATTTTTAAAGATTGCCTTAATTTCCTCATCATTGGAGGTGATGTCCCCCTTTTTGTCTTTGATGCTGTTAATTTGCTTTTCTTCTTTCCTTTTTTTAATTAGATTGACCAGTACTTTGTCTATTTTGTTTGTTTTTTCAAAGTACCAGCTTCTTGTAGTATTTATTAAATCAATAATTTTGTCACTTTCAATTTTATTAATTTCTCTCTTAATTTTTAGGATTTCTAGTTTGGTTTTCTGCTGGGGGTTTTTAATTTGATCGCTTTCAAGTTTTTTTATTTGCATTTCCAATTGATTGATCTCTGCTCTCCCTAGTTTGTCAGTATATGCACTCAGGGATATGAATTTACCTCTGATTACCGCTTTGGCTGCATCCCAAAAGGTTTGAAAGGATGTCTCGCCATTGTCATTTTCCTCAGTGAAATTATTAATTGTTTCTATGATTTCTTCTCTAACTAAACGATTTTGGAATATCATATTGTTAAATTTCCAATTAATTTTTGATTTGGTTTTCCATGTACCATTACTGATCATTATTTTTATTGCCTTGTGATCTGAAAAGGCTGCATTCATTATTTCTGCTTTTCTGCATTTGTGTGCTATGTTTCTGTGACCTAATGTATGGTCAATCTTTGTGAATGTGCCATGTGGTACTGAGAAGTAGGTGCATTCCTCTCTATCCCCTTTTATCTCTCTCCATATGTCTATTAATTCTAATTTTTCTAAGATTTCATTCACTTCTCCCATCTCCTTCCTATTTATTTTTTGATTTGATTCATCTAAATTTGATAATGGTTGGTTTAAGTCTCCCATTGATATGGTTTTACTGTCTATTTCTTCCTTCAATTCTCCTAGTTTCTCCATTAGAAATTTGGGTGCTATATTATTTGGTACATGAATGTTGATTAGTGATATTTCCTCATTATCTAACGTCCCTTTTAACAAAATATTATTACCTTCCCTATCCCCCTTGATCAGGTCTATTTTTGCTTTGGCTTTATCAGATATCATGATTGCACTCTTGCCCTCTTTCTGTCAGTTGAGGCCCAGAAGGTCTTACTCCATCCTTTAATTCTGACCTTGTGGGTGTCTACCCATCTCATGTGTGTTTCTTGAAGACAACATATGGTAGGGTTTTGGATTCTAATCCATTTTGCTATTCATCTACATTTTATGGGTGAGTTCATCCCATTCACGTTCAAAGTTATGACTGTCACTGGTGGACCCCATGGCATTTTGATATCCTTCCCTAATTCTAAACTTTCTTCTTCAGCTCTACCTTTTATTCCAATGCTTTACTTTAAATCAGTCCCCCTTGTCCCCTCCCTTAATATGTTTCCCTTTCTAGTCCCTCCCTTCTTGTTCTCCCCCTCTCCCCTCTTAATCCCTCATTTGGCTTTCCCTTCTAACTTCCTTTATTGTGTAAGATAGAATTCATGATCCCAATGGATCGGGATGTTCTTCCCTCTCAGAGTTGATTTCCCTGAGAGTAAGGTTTAAGTAAAAACTCTCTTCCTCTCCTTCTTATAGGAGTTTTCTTCCCCTTCCCTTCCCATGTGAATCTTTGTGTGAGAAAGATTATTCTATTTGGTCTTTCTTTTCACTCTATTTACACATTACATTTTCCCCACATGTTAGTATACATAGATTGATATAAATGTAGTCCTTATAGAAGAGAGTTTGGGTAAAAGAAAGAGATAACATTTTTCTCCTTCCCTTTCCTTCATATTTACCTTTTCAGGTATTCCATGCTCTTTGTTTTTCGATATCAAACTTTCCACAGAGCTCTGGTCTTTTCTTTGCAAAAACTTGGAAATCTTCTATTTTGTTGAATGGCCATACTTACCCTTGGAAGTATATAGTCAGTTTTGCTGGATAGCTGATTCTTGGTTGAAGACCCAGCTCTCTTGCCTTTCTGAAAATCATGTTCCATGCCTTATGATCATTCAGAGTAGAACTTGCAAGGTCTTGTGTGACCCTGATTAGCATTCCTTTATATCTAAATTGTCTTTTTCTGGCTTCTTGTAGGATTTTTTCTTTTGTTTGAAAGCTTTGGAATTTGGCAATTATATTCCTGGGAGTTGTCTTTTGGGGATTTAGTGTAGAGGGTGTTCTGTGAGCTCTGTCAGTGGCTGTATTGCCCCCTTGTTCTAGAATATCTGGGCAAATTTCTTTGATTATATCTTGTATTACAATGTCGAGTTTGCTGTTTATTTCTGTCTTTTCTGGAAGTCCAATTATTCTTAAATTATCTCTTCTTCCTCTATTGTCCAAGTCTGTCACCTTGTCAGTGAGATATTTTATGTTCTCTTCTAATTTCTTGGTCTTTTGGCTTTGCTTTATTAATTCTTGCTCATTGTCTTTGAGTTGCCTGATTCTGACTTTTAAAGCCTGGTTTTCCTTTTCACTTTGGTCAAACTGGTTTTGTAGATGCATGAATTTCTTTTGCATTATTTCCCACTTTTCCTCCCAGAGGGCTTCCATCTTTTTGATCCTTTCCGATTCAAATTCTTCATGGGTTTGTGGAGAGTTTCCATTTCCTTTGGAAGGTTTCAGAGCATTTGCTTGTGTTTCCTCTTCTATCTCCTCTGTATTTTGTATTTTTGCTCCTTAAAATGTGTCCAAAGTTGCCTCCTTCTTCTTGTTTTTCTTGGAATTTTGGGGCTTTTGTGCTTCTGTGTTGTTTGCCATCTCTATCTGAGTGGGGAGGACTAGCTTTTCTTATCTCTGTCTGGTGTTTAGAGGTTTTAGCCCTAGGCAGATTGTCTGTTCTATGCAGTTGTTGTTCTGTCTTCCTGGGGAAGCCAGGAATTGTTGGTGTTTCTGTGTTAGTGCCCTCCTCACTTCCCTCCCAATGCTTCTTTTGTTGCCTTACTTCCACTCTCTGCCCTGATATTCTTGAACTAGAGGACAAAATAGGTATTAAAAGAATCTGTACATGACTCTCTACATTAAATCCACAAAAGACAACTCCCAGGACTGTAATTGCCAAATTCAAGAGCTTCCAAGCTATGAAAAAAATATTGCAAGAAGCCAGAAATAAACAATTCAGATATCAAGGAGCACCAATGATGATTGCACAGGATATGGAAGTCTCCACACTAAAGGACCTCAATTTGATTTGGAATATGATATTCAGAAAGGCAAGAGAATTGGGCCTACAACCAAGAATCACCTACCTATAACTACTGACTATATACTTCCAGGGAAGAAAAGTATGGGCATTTAACAAAATAGATGATTTCCAAGTATTTGTAAAGAAAAGACCAGAAGTAAACAGAGAATTTGATGTCCAAATAAAAAACTCAAGAGAAACAAGAAAAGGAAAAACAAGAACAAGAAGAAAAGAAAAAAAAATTAAGGACTTCAGTAAGGTCATATTGTTTATTCTTTTATATGTAAAAATTATATCTGTAACTCTCAAAAACTGTATTAACTATCATAGTAATTAGAAGAATTATTTATAGGTAGTTGTTAGAGTACTAATTACTGTTAGCTGATATGTAAAAAAAGAAAGTATGAGTGGGGGAATATAAGATAGCACCAAGAAAAACTTGAAGTAATAAAAAAAAAAATTGGATAATTAATACAAAAAGAGGTACATGGGAGAGGGAGGGGAAGATTACTATTATAAGAATGAGAGCAAGAGAGTGCTAATAGATAATTCTTAAACCTTACTTTCATTGTAATCAACTCTGAGGGGGAAGAATATTTAGATCCATTAGGTTATTGATTCTTTCTTACCATATAGGGAAGTTGAGAGGGGAAAACATAGTGTGGGATAGGAGCAGAGAATACCAAAAGTTGAGGGAAAGAAAAAAGGGCAGGAATTCAATAGACCCTACAGAAAAATGAGAGGGGAATAAGAAGGGAGTGGGTGGGAAGGGAAATAAAATAATGGTGGGAATTAGGGGGACTTGTTAAAATCAAAATACTGGGGTAGACAGAAATAGTGAAAGAAGGAAGAACAGGACTAGGAGAAGAATTCAAAATGATGGAGACTACACAGGTGGTAATCATACCTCTGAATGTGAATGGGATGGACTCACTCATAAAGCAAAAGCATATAACAGAGTGGATCAGAAACCAAAACCCTACCATATATTGTCTATAAGAAACACACCTGAGGCAGGTAGACACACAGATGGTGAAGGTAAGAGGCTAGAGCAAAATCTATTGGGCATCAACTGAGAAAAAAGGCAGGAGTCACAATCATATCTGATAAAGCCAAAGTAAAAATAGATCTGATTAAAAGAGATAGGGAAGGTAATTACATCCTGATAAAAAGCAGTATAGACAATGAGGAAATATAAATAATCAATATATATGCACTAAATAGTATAGCATCCAAAACTACTGGAGCTTAAGGAGGAAATATATAGTAAAGCTATTTGAGTTGGACACCTGAACCCTCCTCTATCAGATTTAGATAAATCAAACAAAAAAAAAATTAAATAAGGATGTGAGAGATTTGAATGGAATCTTGGAAAAATTAGAGTTAATAGATATGTGGAGAAAAATAAAATGAATACACCTTCTTTTCAGCAGAACATGGAACATTCAAAAATATTGACCATGTACTAGGGCATAAAAACATGGCAAACAAATGCAAAAGAGCAGAAATAATGAATGCAACCTTTTCAGATCATAATACAATAAAATTAATAATTAGTAAGGGTACATGGAGAGGCAAATCAAAAATTAATTAGAAATTATATAATATGATACTCCAAAATCAATTGGTTAAAGAACAAATCATAGAAATAACTAATAATTGTGTTGAAAAGAATGACAATGAAGAGACATCATATCAAAATCTATGGGATGCAGCCCAAGCAGTAGTCAGGGGAAAATTTATATCCCTGAGTGCATATACTAAATCAGGGAGGGAAGATTTCAATGAATTGGGCATGAAAATTAAAAATAAAACTATAAAGAGAACAAATTAAAAATCCCCACATAAAAACTAAATTAAAAATCCTAAAAATTAAAGGAGAAATTTATAAAACAGAAAGTGAAATAAATATTGAATTAATAAATAAGACTAGAAGCTGGTTCCTTGGAAAAACAAATAAAATAGATAAAGTACTGGTTAATCAAATAAAAAAGGAAAGAAGAAAACCAAATTAACCATATCAAAGATGAAAAGGGTGATCTAATCTCTAATGAAGAGGAAATTAAGGTAATTATTAAGAACTACTTTGCCCAATTATATGGCAATAAATATGACAATCTAGGTGATATGGATGTTGATTTACCAAAAAATAGATTGTCTAGGTGAACAGAAGAAGAAATAGAATACTTAAATAATCCCATATCCAAAAAAGAAATTGAAAAATCCATTAAAGAACTCTCTAAGAAAAAGGCCCCAGGGCTAGATGGATTCACAGTGAATTCTATCAAACCTTTAAAGAACAAATAATGTCAATATTATACAAACTCTTTGACAAAATATGCAAAGAAGAAGTTCTACCAAATTCCTTTTATAAAACAAATATGGTACTGATTACAAAGCCAGGCATGTCAAAAACAGAGAAAGGAAACTATAGACCAATCTCCTTAATGAACATAGATGCAAAAATCTCAATTAGAATACTAGAAAAATGATTCCAGCAAGTGATCATAAGAATTATTCTCTATGATTATGTGGGATTTGTGACAGGAATGCAAGGATGGTTTAATATTAGAAAACCATCCACATAATTGACCATATCAACAAGCAATCCAACAGAAATCACATGATTATCTCAAGAGACTCAGAAAAAGTCTTTGACAAAATACAGCACTCATTCCTATTGAAAACACAAGAAAGTATAGAAATAGAAAGATCTCTCCTAAAATTAAAAAACATTATATATTTAAAATGATCAGCACACATCATCTACAATAGGGATAAATCAGAAGCCTTCCCAATAAGATCAGAGGTGAAAAAAGGATGCCCTTTATGACCTCTATTATTTAATATGGTACTAGAAATACTAGCAGTAGCAATCAGGGAAGAAAAAGAAATTGAGTATCTTAAAATAGGCAATGAGGAGACTAAACTATCATTGTATGCAGATGATATAATGATCTACTTAAAGAATCCCAGAGAATCAACTAAAAAGGTAGTGGAAATAATTAACAATTTTAGCAAAGTTGTACGATGCAAAATAAACCCACCTACATCATCAGCATTTCTATATATTTCCAACACATTTCAGCAGCAAGAGTTAGAAAGAGAAATTCCATTTAAAATCTCCCTAAACAATATAATGATACTGTATAAGAGAAAGAAGGGAGAATCAGTGGAAGATACTTGGGGTAAATAACCTCAGCCAGCTAGTGTTTGATAAACCCAAATATCCCAGCTTTTGGTACAAGAACTCACTATTTGACAAAAACTACTGGGGAAATTGGAAAACAAGTATGGGAGAGATTAGATTTAGATCAACATCTCACACCCTACACCAAGAAAAACTCATTATGGGTGAATGACTTAAATACAAAAGGAGGAAAGTATAGGTATAGTTTACCTGCCAGATCTATGGGAAAGTAAAGATTTTAAGACCAAGCAAGAGACAGAGAATATAATAAAATGTAAAATATATAATTTTGATTACATTAAATTAAAAAGTTTTTGTACAAACAAAAGCAATGGAATCAAAATTAGAAGGAAAGGAACAAATTGGGGAAAAAATCTTCATAACAAATCCTCTCACAAAGGTCTAATTACTTAAATTTATAAGGAGCTAAATCAATTGTACAAAAAAGTAAGCCATTCCCCAATTGATAGTCTGTGCAAGGAACATGAATATGTAAATTTCAGATAAAGAAATCAAAACTATCCATAAGCATATGAAAATTTATTCTAAATGTCTTATAATTAGAGAAATGAAAATCAAAACAACTCTGAGATATCACTTCACATCTAGGAGATTAGCTAATATGATAGCAAAGATAAGTAGTACATATTGGAGGGGATGTGGTAAAATTGGTACATTAATGCACTCCTGGTAGAGTTGTGAATTGATCCAACCATTCTGGAAGGCAATTTTAATATATACCCAATGGGTGTTAAAACATTGCCTGTCATTTAATCCAGCCATACCACTGTTAGGTTTATACCCCCAAAGAGATAATAAGGAAAAAAGACTTGTACAAAAGTATTTATAGTCATGCTTTTGTGGTGGCAAAAAAATTGGAAAATGAGGGGATGCCCTTCAATTGTGGAATAGCTGAACAAATTGTAGTATCTGTTGATGATGGAATGGTATTGTGCTAACAGGAATAATGAACTGTATGAATTCCATGTGAAATGGAACAACCTCCAGGAATTGATACACCAAGACTGTGTACACACTGTATACACTGTGGCACAATGAAATATAATAGACTTCTCTACTAGCAGCAATGCAATGATCCAGGATAATTCTGAGGGACTTATGAGAAAGAATGCTATCTACATCCAGAGAAATAACTGTGGGTGTAGAAATACAAAAAAAAAACAATTCCTTGATCACATGGTTCAGTGGGGATATAATTAGGGATATAGACTTTAAATGATCTATATGAAAATAGATCTTGATCAATGACATGTAAAACCCAGTGGAATTCCTCCTTGACTACAGGAGGGGTTGAGAGGAGGAGAGGGAAAGAATATGTATATGTCACTATGGGAAATATTCTAAATTAATTAGATAAATAAATGAAAATAAAAATAATGTACATAAGATTTTTCTATTACTTGGAAAATATCACAGACATTTTAAAAAGAAGTATTAGCTATTTTAGAGATAAAATCAGATCTGTGTCTTCTGTCTTCTTTCTGTACCAAATATAATCCATTCAATGGCTTTCTCTACTGATTTTCCTTTGTACTCATAAAAATATGATAACTCTTAGAGAAGATATAAACAGTCATAGTTATATATCTAAAATCAGGAATTGAGAATGGGCTAATGAAATAGAAAAACCACATGAAAATATCTGCTGTTTGTGGGGTGTGAAGGGTTTAAGTGAGAAAATATTTCGGTTCTTTTGTTGATCTCAATTCTAATTTAATCTAGTAATATTCTGCTTTTTCCTTGTTAGGGAATTTTAAGAAACAAAGGGCTTGGGAAAAGCAAGACACAACTTTCTGAGAGACATGAAGAGCTCTCAATCTTAGAATCATTTCTGGTATTGAAGAGTACACATCATATATGGTAAAAGTATAGAATTATTAATACCTGATCCTTATCACTGACAATGATTAGACAATTAGAAAACAATGTACCTTATTAAAAAGAAAAGAAAGAAGATTTCATTGTAAAATGAAGACAATAAATGTGAAGAGGCAGAAGAGAATCCAAATCTTTACCAATAGGTAGCAGGGAATGAGATGATTGAAAAAATATCACACAGAGAAAAAAGAGGACCATAAACATTCAGAACTAAGAAATATGAAACTCTTCATGAAGAGAAGGGGGAAAAAGAATAGGGGTAAAAAGAGAAGGAGATTGAAGTGGAAAAGTAGGAGAGATAATTTGTATAAGAAGTAATTTACATGTTCTCCAAAAATAATAATGTGTAATTATAGAAATTTTCAGGTAAGAGAACATTCAGCAAGAAGATACAAATGGTGTTGATTGGAAAGTAACATGGTTGAGGCTTACTAAAGTAGATGGGCAAATCAGTGGCAGAGTGGATACAGAGTGCCAGGACCAGAATTAGGAAGACTTATCTTCCTAAATTCAAATCTGGGCACAGAAACTTCCTAGGTTTTTGAACCTGGTCAGGTCACTTAACCTTGTTTGTCTTGGTTTCCTTAACTGTAAAATGAGCTTGAAAAAGAAACGGCAAACTTCTTCAATATCTTTGTCCAAAAAAAAAAAAACTACAGTTGGATTTATGAAAAGTGGGACACAAATAAAATGACTGAGTGAAAACAAGGCATCCATTTGTTAAATGAATTGCAACAGAGATCCTGATATATCCCTAAGATACATGTTCCGTATGTGAGAGAAGCTTTCAAAATTTATCAAATTGAATAATGACTGCTGACTCCTTGTGATTTTTGTTGGCAATAATGATATTGCAAAAAGGAATCTAGAAAGCATTGCTAAAATCTTGAGTATGCAACTGAAGACCTTAACAGTACATGTGGTGTTTTCATCACTGCTCATTATCAAAGGCGAGAGTTCCAGAAAAGCAAGGCAGATTTAGGAAGTGAACAGTTGCTTAAGAATATGGCATCTGTAAATGGGATTTGAGGTTTCTCAAGCATGACTTAATATATGCATATTATAAATTCCTGACCAGTGGGAGAGCAATGTACTTGCCTAGAAACTTGCAAAATCTAATCTAAAGAGCTTAAAATAAAAAATAAAATGGGGAGGGGTAGAGATTTCAGCACTTTACATTGGTTTTGAATGAAGAGGTTGGAATTCCAGTTTTGCCCCAATGTCCACTGTACAAGTTACTTAATCTCCCTAGTTCTCAGTTTCCACATTTTAAAATAAGGTAGGATTACTAAATGGCCTCTGAGGTTTCTTATAGCTCTCTCTTGACTATCTTATGTATGTATCAAATGCCATACCATTGAGAGTGACTATAACATAGTGAAAAAATGTCAGCATACAAGATAAAAATTCACAGGAGACAAACTTCTAGAGAGGATTAAATATACACACAAACACACAATTATTATAGTCTCACATGTCTAATTTAAAATTTCAAAGGAAAAGTAACAGGGACAAGAAATTTAAAAAATTAATACAAAGATGTCCATTTTATCTCACAGATTCCTTTGAGACTTAATAGTACTGTAGGGGTTGGACCAGTTGCATTTTTGAGTCCTTTCTAGCACTGATTCTAGGATTACATAAAGATATGTCATTCTGCCTATATTTTTTACTGAATGACAGTCATTTTATTAATTTTGTGCAAAAAGTTCCATAAAAGTCTGCTTGCATTTTTAAAACAGTTTTTGAAAAGCTTTCCCAAAGGAGGAAACTGTATAACAATCATCTACTATCATTCTTTCATTCCATATCACATTGGGAGAGGAGAGACAAGAGAGTTAATTACAAAATGATGAACATATTCAATAATCAACAGAATTAAATATGTGAGCTGAATACAGCATATCTGATTTAGGAAATACATAATCATGTTCCAAAAACCAAAATCATGTTTGGTACATGTTCCATGTACCAAATCTCAGAAAATATTACCTATGGAGCAATCTAGTAAATTCTCTTTTCTGGGTTTCCATACTAAATGTATGGAACAAAACAACTATGGTGTCAAGACCTCAGATTTATAACCAATCTGCATGGGGGCAGATGTGAAATCCTCATTTGAACAGTGAAGCAGCAACTGTTTATTTTCTCATGAACTGATTCTTGTTCTGATCAATAAATGCATCAGGCTTGATGTTCTTTCTGGAGGGGTCAAAGAAATGACAGAGGTACATCTGTTTTTTTGCATCAAACAGTGCCCAAGGAAAGGAATCCTATCCAAGTAGATAAACAACTGCCCTGCTATTGTCATCTAAATTCCCTTCACACAGAGGAACATGATTGAGCTTAAAGCATTTGGGGACTTGCAAGTGTTGACACATTCAGGTCTTTTTCTTCCCAAGTCTCAAAGTTATATTTCTCTCTGTAGTATTTGCAATATTTGCCTAAGAAGTGACCTGATTACATAATATACATATAAAATGATTCTGTTTATATAATTCATTTACATAAGAAGGGAAAATGTGCAATGAAGATAATATCAAAATATTGCCAGTTTGAATGAAAACACTTATGACATCTGCTTACATTGCATTAAAATATATTTTGAAAATAGGCCTCAAACGTTGATGGAGGAGTGATTTCATTGATGTAGGTACTCCTTCCAGTGGAGCAGTGCACAAGACCTCTTGTCCATATCAATCAATCAATCAGCAAGCATTTATTAAACACTTCCAATATACAAGGAACTATGCTAAGTGCTTGGGATTCAAACACAAATAAAGCTTCCATAATGGATGCATTCAAAATTAAGAATGATCCTTTAGATTTCTTGACATGTTTTGATAACAATTGAGTAGCTGAACTATTTGTTAATCAGTCATTTCTCTACTATACTGGACTAACTTATTATCAGTCATTCTTGTCTGTTGATATCCTTTTCAACATTTGTCCTGAAGAATTCTTTGTTGTTATTATGGTACAATCACTAACCCCACAGCCCATTCTTGCCATGTATCTCTCCATTGCCCTTTGGATAAACTGCAACTTCAATTCTTCATAACCTATGATATTCTATAACTCATAGCCATATTGAAAATACAAGGTTTTTGGTTCAGGAAGAAGCTAGAGGTCTTTGAGAACATATCCCAGCATCAGACATTTCCTAGTTATATGACCTTGAGCAAGTCATTTAACCCTAATTGCACAGCCCTGACTGATCTGCTTTAGAAATAAGACATAGTAAAAGAACATGGCACAATAACCTAAAGACTAGCCGGCTCTCCTACAACTGTATTTTTTATCATTGAAAACAGATGATTCATGTTTGGCAATTGTGATTATTACAATTCTTTTTTAACCAGAAAGTCTAATTAACTACGCTGTATAATAGAGGGTTTACAGAGAATATTTGGATTAGGTTGATTTTTGTCCAACCAACTAAAAAGTTAAAAGTAGATCACAATGATTAAAGGAAAATGCATTTAAACCTGGACACAACTTAAAATCAAAAGAAATTAATATTAGAGTAAATTTGGCTGCAGGAACTGCAATTAAAAAGAAATGTTATCAGGGAAATAAATGTGAACCAAACATATTTCCAGGCTTTTCAAATGAAGTAAAATAGACTATTTAAATGGCAACAACAGGAAAAGTAATACATAATTAAAGGGCTAGAAAGAAAACAGGAAGATCAAATGCAGCACATCAATGAATCTAGAGATTGAGGGAAGATAAAACATAATATACAGCATAAAAAGCTCTTGAAACCATAAAGCGAACAAACAAAACCCACAACTTGTGAGGGAAAAGAAACTCATTCTGAGGACATTAGATGGAAGATTCACTCCCCTTTTTAATTTTTGAAAACAATGTTTTATTGATGCCTTTTGTTTCTACATCTGACATTTCAGAAAGTACCCACCCTGCACCTCACTCCCTTCATTCAGGTCAAATTAAGCCCTTTCTTGTAACAAAAAAAAAAAAGTAAGGAATTCATGATTCATACCATGACCTTGTCTGACAATAGATGCAGCATTTCCTCTGAGTGGTCTCCCAGCAATTGGCCAAAAGAAAGGAGGCATGCTTCATTGTCAGTCCTCTGAAATCATGATTGATCACTGCATTTGATAAGAGTTCTGAGGTCTTTCATTGTAGTTTTCCTTTACATAAATAGGGTTATCATGTAAACTACAGTCCTGATTCTGATTATCTCTACATCAGTTCTCAAAATCTTCCCCAATTTTTTGTAATTCTTTCTCATGTTGATATTTCATTACATTAATTTATCAATACATTAATGTAGTATGGTAAGTCATTTGCCAATTCATAGGCAATTCCAATTTTTGTTATTCCAAAAACTGCTACAATAATTTTTCTTTATGTGTATATCAGGGATTTTCCACTGTCTATGAATTAGTTCAAGTAAATGCCTACAACTAGACATATATTTGAAATAAACATATACATTTTAATTACTTTTGTAAATATAATTCCAAATTGTTTCCCCATACTAGATGAAACAAATTACAGCTCTACCAACAATATATCAATGTACCTATATTCTCACAACACCTTCAATTTTATCAATTTCTTTTATCACCTTTGGCAAACTGTTGAACCCTGAAATATATGGGTATAGATATTCCCAATTACATATTGATATAACTTTAAATAATAATTTTCTGACATTTTATGATCCATGTTTTCTCCTCTCCACTCTTCATCCCTCCATAAAATGGCAGATAATGTAATATGGGTTATATATATGCTACCATATTCCCATTTTATCATGTTGTAAAAGAAGGAACATATTGCCTATATTAAAAGAAAACTCACAAAGGATATAAAGTGAAAAATGTTTTGCTTCAACCTGAATTCAGAGTCTATTTAGTTCTTTCTGTGATGGTAGATAGACTTTTTTCATCATGCATCCCCTTGGAGTTGTCTTAGGTCCTTGAATGGCTATTAATAATTAAGCCATTCATAGTTGATAATATGTATAATAGTAATAATAATAATAGTATGATAATACATTATTGTTACTATGTACAACATTCTCCTGGTTCTGTTTACTTCACTTTGCATCACTTCATATAAGTCTTCCCAAGTTGTTTTATGATTGTCTTGTCTGTCATTTCTTATGGTACAATAGAATCTCATTACCATCATATGCCTGAATTTGTTCATTCCACACTTCATGGATATTCCTTCAGTTTTCAAATTTTTGCTACCACAAAAAGAGCTGCTATAAATACTTTTTGTACAAGTAGGTGCTTTTCTCCCATCTACGATCTCTTTGGAATATAGACCTAGTAGTAATATTGCTGGGTCAAAGGGTATGTACAGTTTTATGGTCATGGTTCCAAAATGCTCTCCAGAATGTTTGTCAGTTCTTAGCTCCATCAACAAATCAATTTCCCCATATCTTCTCAAACATTTATAATTTTCTGGTTTTGTCATATTAGCATGACTCATAAATGGTGATACCTCTGAGTTGCTTTAATTTGTTTTCTCTAATTGGAAGCAAGTAGGAGCATTTTTGCATATGGCTAAAGATAGTTTTAATTTGTTCATCTAATAATTACCTGTTTAAATCCTTTAATCATTTATCAATTGGGGTATCAGAATTATTTTAATTTGTATTTTTCCTCCTAATAGTGAATGGATCAATTTATTATATGGTTGTACATATGCATATATTTAAATTATCTGTTCAAGTCTTTATACATTGCTTATTGAGGAATGGTTCATGCTTTAAATGATAATATCAATTTGTAAACTATCTTTGATATTATTTAATATTGTATCAAAGTTATTTTCTTTAATTTCTTCTATTGTGCTGAATTCATTTGATTCATGTAAAAGTTATACAATTTGATATGATCAAAATGATCTATTTTATCATTTCTCTCTTTTTTTAAAAACCCTTACCTTCTGTCTTAGAATCTAATACTGTGTATTAGATCCCAAGGCAGAAGAGTGGTCAAGGCTAGGCGATGGGAGTTAAGTGACTTGGCCAGGGTCACACAGCTGAGAAGTGTCTGAGGCCAGATATGAACCAAGGATCTCCTATCTCTTGGTTTGGCTCTCAACCCACTGAGCTACCCAGCTGCCCCTTTTCATTTCTATTTTTTAGTTAGTTAAAGGTGTTTTTTAATCAATGAAAATGCTTCCTTCTGATAAATGAAACATGAAATCCCTGTTACAGTTAAGCAATATAAATTTCTCATTGGTCATGTTCTGAAAAAATATACATCTCAACATGTGTTCTGAGTTCATCATTTCTCTGTCTTGAAGAGGGTGTTAGAAAATAATTCTTCCCCTTCACAAAGTTGTACAAAGGATTTCCTTGAATTCTCTATCATCATCATCATCATTATGTTCATGTTTATTATTATTATATAATGTTATTTCTTGGATGTGTGTTTGTGTGTGTATATATGTGTATGTATGTATACACACACACCCAAATTCTTTCCAGGCTGGTCAGACCTTACAGAACATTTGTTTTATTGGAACAATGGGAATTATCCTACATAAATTGATGATTCATCCAAAGACTTTTAATAAAGGACACTTGCTTTCTCTATTCTCTCTCTCTCTCTCTCTCTCTATATATATATATATACACATATATATATATATAATTATAGATAGATAGATAGATAGATAGATAGATAGATAGATAGATAGATAGATAGATAGACAGTTAATGAGCAAGCAGACTTTTCAGACAATTATCTGTAGTGGATCAAAGAACTTTGGATTGTGATGATCAGTGATCCTACTGTGCTTATCAATTTTGAGTGAGAGTGTGACTTGGTAGAATAAAATTCAGCCTAGAATATTCTCCTCAGATAAGTTGCCATCAATGTAGATATGAAATATACAATTAATGGTATGATAGAAAGTATTATGGAAATTATTGTGTGATATTTTTGCTGAGTGTTAACATCAAGTAAAACAATAAACAGAGAAATTTATATTTATTTAAGTGTTTGTTAGCTTCATGGAATATAACCTACACAAATTCTAAACAAAAGGGTTCCTCTAGAACAGAGACTACATATAGCACTCCATATGGCAACTCTTGCCATTTTTGAAATTGCCAAATAAGAAAGAAGGATCTTCCCAAGTAATTCTGCAGGGAAACTCAACCCCCCTCCCCAATAATACAGATTGATTCTATAGCTACATCTTGATAATGGGGAAAAATAATCTTATGAAGTAGTTGCATGTATTTGAACTTTCACTATTCAAAGTTATTGTCATATGAAATAAATTTTCAGTTGGATGTAAATATAACTTCAAGTAATGTTATAAATTCCATCAGATTCATTATTTACACTATTTGAGACCTAGCTTTTTGTTCCTCAGGTTCTTCCTCTGAAAGACCCACAAGGACACTATGCTAGATTATAACATAGTGATTTCAATGGAAGAATGGAGTACTGCTTCTGGAGTCAGGAAGTCATCAGGTCTGTTCTCAGATACTCACTAGCTGTGAAATTATGGTCAAGGAAGAATCTCTGTCTGCCTCAATTTCTCTATCTATAAAATAGGGATAATAATATCTACATCCCATGATTATTGTGAGAGTAAAATGAAATAATGTTTGTAAATAATTTTGTAAATCAGAAATCAATACATAAATCCTGCTGCTGTTATTATGATTATTATTATAGATATCTAGAAAACATTTCACTTATTGATATTCCTAGGCATACCCAAAAAGTTGAGGAAAATGGAGATTGGGAGAGCTATAAGACCCTATTTTTCTATTATAAATATTTCTAGATTACTTAGAGAATTTATTCATAAGAGGAGCCTGAATTGGAGGGGGAAGTATAGTTTCTATTTTTTTTAAACTGCAATAATTCTTAATGAAGTGTGATTGAACTACAGAGAAAGCAATATTTTCTATTGTCCTCATTGATTGTTCTTGTCAGACATTTGAAGTTATTTCTTTTATCTTTGCTTTTTTTGCTTATCATTTTCACCTAATTAACAACAGGCTTTCATTTCTGCTTAGTGTATATGATGAGCATATTAAATCCTGAGCAACAGAAGCCTGTTGATCAGGCTGGAAATCATTTTAGAATATACAACATTTTGTTTAGGCTCTGTCTCAACACTTAGTTATTTTAAAGATAGTGCATTCAAGACCATTTTCAAATGAAAACAGTGATAGTTTGACTAATAGTTTGCATTTTTGTGACAATTGGATATTTTCTGAGATGCTCTAAAAAACTCCAGACTGAGACATTTTGTAATAAAAACAGATTTTTAGGTGACTGATATTTTCAATCTATATTTTATTTTTTTCTAATTTCATGGAAAAACATTTTCTATCCAATATTGAAAATGTCAAGTTATCTCCCTCTCCCCCTACCTTTCTTTGAGGTAATTCCAATGAAAGCAAGTCTAAATGTTGACCACTACCACCACCCCATGTTCCCTTTCATTATAAAAAACTATTTAATGTATCTCTTATGTAAGATAATTTATCACATTCTACCATTAACTTTCTAGTACATCCCTTTTTCTTTATCCTTTATAATTTTTGGTATATCATTCTATCGTAATAAATTCACATACATGCCCTCCATCTATGTTTACTCCTTCTAATTGCCATAATAATGATAAAGTTCTTAGCAGTTACAAACAAGTATTATCTTCACATGTAGTAATGTTAACAGTTTGATCTTACTGAATCCCTTATTATTTCTCTTTCCTGTTTACCATTAAATTCTACTAGGGTCTTGCATTTGAAAGCCAAATTTCCTATTGAGTTTTTCTCAATTTATAAGATTCTCAATTTATAAGAGTCTAAAGATATCCTCGAGACCAAACAGTTTGAGAACTTCTTGCTTAAAAGATCTTTCCCATTGCTTCTAGTTCTGAATATACAATGCCTCTCTTATATAGCTCCTCTCAAGAATTTTAGCAACTAGATGGAGATATATTATGCATATATAACATAAAAGATAACCACCCAAAAAGGGTATAAAATGCAAATGTGTGTAGTAAGAAAGATAATGAAGACTATAGGTCACTAGAAAATAAAAAAAAGTGTAGCTTAGTGCTCAATCAGAAAACACCACTTCTTTCATTAACATCTGCTATTTATTCCTTTAAAGAATAATATAAGCAAATCCATGTCTGGTTATGGGAATGTTCCAGTAGTGGAAAGTGGGGAAAAATGATAATGATAATTAGGGTGGTTGTGCAATCATGGATTCATTTGACTTTTTATTTGAATTTTACTAAAAATGAGTTTTTCCAGGCAGCAACCTACTGTGCACTGTTTACCCCCTGAGCTGTCAAGGCAATATTCTATTCTAAGGAGAGAAAACTTTTCCTCTCAAAATTAATTTGACTAAAAATAAATGCAAGGAAATGCAGCCACCCAAGTTCACCCTGTACCAAAGAAGTCTCAGATGAATTTCTGATGTATCTCCCTGACATCCTAGCAGAGCAAGGGTTGAGGTATTTTCTGTCTGGCTGTCAATTCAGTTACTTAGCTGGGCTTTCAGAGGGCAGGGAGGAGAGAAAGGAAAAGGAGTTGTTCCATTTCTAGCTGATGTCTTTTAAATAGATACGGTTCTTCCCAAGAGATTCCAGTCTTCACAATAATTAAAGGACTTCTAAGAGCACTCTTCTAATGAAGAAATGTTCTTTCCTTCAAAACTATTATCTTAATGTTGGAAACAAACACTGGCCACAATAGGAAGGACACAAGTGTTACCAGAAGCAATTATGTATGAAAATTATTAATAAGCTATACATAATCCTTAATAGAAATGTCAGAAATTTCTGAAGAGCATACAGAAAATTAAGAGGAAATACAGAGTACATCTTCTGGAAATTGCCTAAAACTGACTTTTAATTGAGTACAAAAAAGCACATCAAACTTCCCTTAGAGATCTTGATGAAAATGTCTATTTTCTGTGATATATCTCTCTGACATTACTCTCTCCTAGCATACAAGGAAGGACAGCTGTTTTTATCTGTAATGCATGCTAATCAAAGTCAAATATAGAAACAAGTTGATTAAGGACTAATAAATATAAAACAGAGATGAGTTTAATGTTTCTACCTTATTTTCTGCTATGTTTGTGAACATTTCAGATCCTGTTTTGTATAGCTGAAATTTATGTTATTTTAATTCATTAAAATTTGAGGAAAGTTCATTTGTTAGGGATACATAATTTTCTCCATCACCCAAGAAGGTTCAACTCAATTATTATAAGCAGAACCCCATTATGACTTCTAAGTATATTAACTTTTCAACTTCAGTCAGGAATTGGATAGCTAGATGGTCTTGCTTTATTAATAAGCTACTGAAGTAAATCAAAGTTATATCTAGAAACACTTCAGAAATCAAGGTCAAGGTTTTTCAGAAAGCAAATGCCAAATCCTAAACCCCAATTCTCACCCCAACTTTCCATAAATTGACAACATCTAGGGAGCAATAAGTTATTTTCTTTGAACTACCCAAGCTAAAGAAATCCTTTTTTTCCCTCTATCCTAATTTCAATAAGATTTTTATAAAGAACTTTAGCCTGGGATCTAAAAAGGCAGTTTATGAATTCACAGGATAAAATAATTCTGTCTTTTTTAGTTTTCAAGTATTTTCACAAAGATCAAACTCTCAAGAGATATTTATGCACAATACTTTATAGTTAATAGAAAGTAGCACACTAGCTAAAATCTATTGAGATTTAAATTTTTTCTCCTCGTATTGCTGTTATTTAATTAGACAATATGATAAAAGATTTTAGAAGACATGTTTTCTATGATTTCACTGGTTTTAAATTGAATTTTCAACCTTTACTCTCTGAATTATCTTGAGAAAACTATTCAGCTTCAGTGAGCTCCATTTTCCAATTCTCTAAAATGTAGCTAAAATGCTTAACACTATCTCCTCCATAAGGCTGAGAGGAAAGGACTTTCAAAATATTCAAAAATCACCATACAAAGTATAGTTATTCCTTATATTGCTAAGTGTATATTGCTATAGTCAAAGATAGTGACTGAGACTAGAACCTGACTAAATATCTCTAGAAGAGAGTTGGTGTATTAAAAAGAAATTAAGACAAATGTCAGAGTATATAATGTAAAATCCAGTATTTATAGGATTATTCAATGAAAAATGGTTTAGAATATTCCCCTCATATGCTGGAAATCAAGAAGAGATAAATAAGATTAGGGGAGTAGAAATGGCAGAAAAAATTATATTCAATATAATGAAAAATTCTCCAATAGTGCTCTCCCAAAAGGAAATAGACTACTTCAGTAGGGAATGATTTCTACATCAATAATATTCTCCAAGTAGAGGGATATTGCTACTTATTGCTTAAGTATTAGAAGAGATTTCTGTTGATATATAGGTTGGCTGTGACCAGCTAAGAGATCATGAACCAGAAGCTGTAATGAAGACTCTATCTTTAGCTTGTGCTGTGATTTGGGGGGGGGTTGGGGGGGCAAATTCTTGGGTTTCAGTTACTTCTGGAAAAGATGATTAGATAAACCTGACCTCTAGATCATTTTCAAATATAATAGTGAGGGATCTATGGATCTTTAAATTGTCTTCCATATCAGAAGGATCTATGATTCTAAAAATTGTGTTGTATCCAAGGTTACAATTCTGTAACTATTAAATGGTTTTAGAATAAAATCTAGGAGAGAAGGCATTAGGTATCAATCTTAATGAAATGAAATATCTGGGCTACCTGAGAGTATCCTTCAAGTATATAAAACTATATCATTGAGCACAGTGTAAGGACTTATCTTATACTATAAGATGATATGCAAACCCCCCTCCCAAAAAGTTTATCAATTCACTAAAAGGGTCATAGGTACAGTATGCCTCAGTGTCTTGTGAATTCTTTTGTCCTTTTTTGCAAGAAGGCTTTGTTGTATTTTGTTTCATGTTGACCAGGGAATCAGAGTATCAAGAAGGCCCCAGATCAGATTGGCAAAGAAGTTTCAGTTATTATTTCTATTTGAGGTTGAGCCTCTCCAACAAGCAATCACCCTGTAATTCCTGTGTGAGGGGTAGGCATTTGCAGATGGTTCAGGGGGACCAGCTGGTCTCCTAAATGCTTCAGTAGTGTTTCTACATACTCTCATCCCTTATACATAGTAGGCCTCCCTTTCCTTAAAATTCTGGCCAAAATCAGCCTTTTTCTGCTTCTTTTGGGGGAGATGGAGTTCCGAGTGAGTCACTGCCATGAGGAGAAAAGGTGATGTCTTGTTAGTCATATGCTGAAATGTAAACCTCTGGGTAGAGTAGACTGGGTAAGAGTGGGAGTGTGGGTGAGAATATTTTTTTTTCAGTTAAGTAGTGCTATTTTATGAGACTTTTGCCCTAAGCAGTGTTTTTTATCCTTATCTTGTATATCCAATTTCAATTACTCAACATTTTTCTATATTTTCTTCTTAAGAAATTGACAATTCAAAGAGTTGTGAAAACTCAGACATTTAGCTAACATAACTCAATTTACCAATTGAAAAATGGTCAAGGGATATGAACAGACAGTTCTCAGAGGAAAAATTAAAACTATTGATAGTGATATAAAGAAAAAAATTTCAAATCAACATTGATTAAAGAAATGCAAATTAAAACAACTCTCATATATCAACTCACATCTACTAGATTGGCTAACATGACCAAAATGAAAATTATAAATGTTGGAAGAAATGTGAAAAAACTGGGACACTAACACACTGTTGTTGGAACTGTTAACTGGTATAACCATACTGAAGAGTTATATGGAACCAGGCCCAAAGTGACATAAAACTGTGCATATTCTTTTACTAATCAATGCCAATACTAAGTCTGTATCACAAAGAGATCATAAATAAGGAAAATGGTTATACTTGTACCAAAATATTTCTAGCAGCTTTCATGTGGGGGCAAAAATAATGGAAAAAGGTTTGTTTATCACCTGGGGAATCAATGAATAAATTGTTTAATATAGTTGTAATGAAATATTTTTTCAGCATAAGAAATGATGAACAGAATAAGTTCAGAAAAACCTGGAAAGACTTGTATGAACTAATGAAAAATTAAGTGAGCAGAACCATGAAATCAATATATAGAGTAACAAATATTATACAATGAACAACTTTTAAAAACTAAGCCATTATCAGCAAAGCATTTTTCTAAGATTGTCACAAAGAGTCATGATGATGAACTTGCTATCCACAGCCCAAAAAGGAACTGTTGGAGTCTGAGTGCAGATCAAAACACTCTCTCTTCCACTTTATTTCCTTCATGAGGTTTTTTTTTTAATTTTTGCACGATATTTGTCTTCTATAATTACACCAATATGAAAATATGCATTTTCATGATAACACTGGCATAACATGTATCAGTCTATTTAACATCTGTGGGAGATGGGGAAAGGAGGGACGGAGAAAATATGAATCCTAAAATATCAGGAAAAAGTTGGCAAAATATTTTCTATATGTAACTGAAAAAATTAAATATATATATCTTTCTACTATTATGATGTTTGTAGTGAAAAGACTAAATGGGTTTTTTCTCATTCAATGATTTCCTTAATATTGGAAAATAACATTTTTATTCAATTCTATTTTCAGTTCTGAACCTCTTCTTTCCTATTGTTTTCTGTTACTCATTGAGAAGATAAGAAAAAAAGCAAAAGCCATTATGAGTATGAAAGGTTATACAAAACAAATTCCCAACATCAGTTAAATAAAAAAAAAATAAAGGAAAGAAAATATGCTTCAATCTTTTGCACAGTGCTTACATCAATTCTCTATTTGAACGTAGATAACATGTTTCATCATGAATTTGTCAGAATTGTATTTGGTCATTGATCAGACTTACTAAGTCTTTTAAAGTCAATTATCTTTACAATATCAATTTACTGAATATATTGTTTTATGGGTTCTAGTCACTCAGCATCACTGCATATGTTTCTCCAGAGTTTTCTGAAATCATCCCCTTAATCATATCTTTTAGTATACAAGTATTGTCACCTTTGTATACTTTCACTTGTTCAGCCACTCTTCTCTGATAATCATTTCCTCATTTTCCATTTCCATTTCCCTTCCCCCTCCAAACATCCATCCTCTCCCTCCCCCCCTCACACACACACACACTCACTGTTGTAAAATTTTTATATGGAATATTTTCTTCTTTCTTGGATATCTTTTGGTTATAGATTTAGTAATGGCATTAGTGGCTAAAATATGACCAGTTTAATAGTTTGGGGGTCATAATTTATTGCTTTACTGAATATCTGGACAAGTGCACAGCTCCACCAAAAGTGCATCAGAGTATCTGTTGTCCTACAGCACCCCTCTACTATTTGTTCTTTTCCTTTTTTATCAACTTGGACAATCTAATGGGTGTGAGGTGATACCTCAAGGGTGTTTCATTTGCAGTTCTCTAACCATTAGTGATTTAGAGCATTTAAAAAAAAATATGACTATGGATGACTTGGAGTTCTTTCTCTAAAACCAAATATTCATATCCTTTGATAATTAACTGGCAAATGACTCATTTTTGAATAAATTGTGATATGGTTCTCTACTTAAAATTTTTTTTGGAGAATTCCTTTACCAATTTTCTGGTTATTTTCTAATTTTAGCTATTTTACTTTTATTTGTGCAAAGACTTTTAAATTTTGTGCAATCAAAATCATGTATATTTGATAATGAACTCTTCCTTTATCTGTAGTTCTATAATTTATTTCATACTTCTTTGATTTCCTCATGCCATCCTTTATATATAAAAGATGTGCCCATTTTGAGCTTATCTAGGCATATGATGTGAGATGTTAATATATATTTAGTTTCTGCCAGACTATTTACCAGTTTTCTCAACAGTTTCTTGAATATTCTTCTTCTGGTAGCTGAGATCTTTGGTTTTAGGAGAATTAGATTATTATACTCTTTTAATTCTCTATGTTATATACCTAATCTTTTTTGGTTAGCCTCTCTAGTTCTTACCTAATAACAAATTATTTTGGTTATTATTGTTGTGTAGCATGGTTTGAATTTAGGTACCACTAAGCTCCTTTCCTATTTTCCCATGGATTCCCTTAATATATTTTTTTTTACCTTTTGCTCTTCTAGAGGAATTTATTTTTTTTCTAATTCTATAAAGTAATCAATCCTTTTTGATGGTTTGATTGAAAGAACACTGTGTAAAAATATAATCAAATTAATTTGGTAGTATTGTCATTTTTATGATATTGTCTTGATCTACCCACGAATAATGAATATTTCTCCATTTACTTAGTTAACATTTATTTGTGTAAAGATTGTTTTGTATTTATGTTCAAATAGTTACCTTCTGTGTTAATACTGGCTATTGTTATATTGAATGGAATTTTTTTTGTCTTCTACTAATTTTTTAATAATGTATTCAATTGTTTGTGGGGGTTTATTTTATGTCCTTCAGAACATCATTCTCCAAGAATGAGTGAAAACTCATCATCTCTACAAGTAAAAAAACTTTCAGTCCTTATGACTTACTGATAATGGGTGAATAGTATTATAATAGCAAGGTTTTGTATTTCATGGTTTATCAAAAGAAAAAAGTTCAAATCTGGCCTCAGACACTTCCCAGCTGTGTGACCCTGGGCAAGTCACTTGACCCCCATTGCCTAGCCCTTACCACTCTTCTGCCTTGGAGCCAATACACAGTATTGACTCCAAGAAGGAAGGTAAAGGTTTAAAAAAAAAAGAAAAAGAAAAAAGCCGACTTCCTAGGAAAAAAAAAACTAGAAAGAGAAATGCCATTCAAAATCACCTTAGACAAAATAAAATACCTAGGAATCTACCTCCCGAGACAAACACAGCAACTATATGAACACAACTACAAAATACTCTCCACACAACTAAAACTAGACTTGAGCAATTGGAAAAACATTAACTGCTCATGGATAGGACGAGCCAATATAATAAAAATGACCATCCTACCCAAAATTATTTATCTATTTAGTGTCATACACATTGAACTACCAAAATACTTCTTCACTGATTTAGATAAAAACCATAACAAAGTTCATTTGGAAGAACAAAAGATCAAGGATATCCAGGGAAATAATGAAAAAAAAACACATATGATGGGGGCCTTGCAGTCCCTGACCTTAAACTATATTACAAAGCAGCAGTCGACAAAACAATTTGGTACTGGCTAAGAAACAGAAAGGAAGGTCAGTGGAATAGACTGGGGGAAAGCGACCTCAGCAAGACAGTATACGATAAACCCAAAGATCCCAGCTTTTGGGACAAAAATCCACTATTCGATAAAAACTGTTGGGAAAATTGGAAGACAGTGTGGGAGAGACTAGGAATAGATCAACACCTCACACCCTACACCAAGATAAATTCAAAATGGGTGAGTGACTTAAACATAAAGAATGAAACCATAAGTAAATTGGGTAAACACAGAATAGTATACATGTCAGACCTTTGGGAGGGGAAAGACTTTAAAACCAAGCAAGACACAGAAAGAATCACAAAATGTAAAATAAATAATTTTGACTACATCAAACTAAAAAGCTGTTGTACAAACAAAACCAATGTAACTAAAATCAGAAGGGAAACAACAAACTGGGGAAAAAATCTTTATAGAAACCTCTGACAAAGGTTTAATTACTCAAATTTATAAAGAGCTAAATCAACTGTACAAAAAATCAAGCCATTCTCCAATCGATAAATGGGCAGGGGACATGGAGAGGCAGTTCTCAGATAAAGAAATCAAAACTATTAACAAGCACATGAAGAAGTGTTCTAAATCTCTTATAATCAGAGAGATGCAAATCAAAACAACTCTGAGGTATCACCCAACACCTAGCAGATTGGCTAACATAACAGCAAAGGAAAGTAATGAATGCTGGAGGGGTAATGGCAAAGTAGGGACATTAATTCATTGCTGGTGGAGTTGTGAACTGATCCAACCATTCTGGAGGGCAATTTGGAACTATGCTCAAAGGGCGACAAAAGAATATCTACCCTTTGATCCAGCCATAGCACTGCTGGGACTGTACCCCAAAGAGATAATGGACAAAAAGACTTGTACAAAAATATTCATAGCTGCGCTCTTTGTGGTGGCCAAAAACTGGAAAACAAGGGGATGCCCATCAATTGGGGAATGGCTGAGCAAATTGTGGTATATGTTGGTGATGGAATACTATTGTGCTAAAAGGAATAATAAAGTGGAGGAGTTCCATGGAGACTGGAACAACCTCCAGGAAGTGATGCAGAGCGAGAGGAGCAGAACCAGGAGAACATTGTACACAGAGACAAATACACTGTGGTATAATCGAACGTAATGGACTTCTCCATTAGTGGCGGTGTAATGTCCCTGAACAATTTGCAGGGATCTAGGAGAAAAAAACACTATTCATAAGCAAAGGATAAACTATGGGAGTGGAAACACCGAGGAAAAGCAACTGCCTGACTACAGAGGTTGAGGGGACATGCAGAGGAGAGACTCTAAATGAACACTCTAATGCAAATATTATCAACATAGCAATGGGTTCAAATCAAGAAAATATGTAATGCCCAGTGAATTTACGCGTCGGCTATGGGGGATGGGGGTGAGGAAAAGAAAATGATCTATGTCTTTAATGAATAATGCTTGGAAATGATCAAATAAAATATAAAAAAAATTTTTTTTAAAGTTCAGAATTAAAAAAAAGCCACAGATATTCATTAGACTACTAAATTACTTAATTATTAACTAGTTCAGATCCATTTTAATAATGTGGGAATATGTTTAAATGAGTATGAACTATATACACGGAAAATGGGTAACATGACATGTAATAAACACTTGGAACTTAAATTCAATGTGATTTTATAAATACTGAATAAATAATTTGCCACAGTTTTGTTCTATTGTTCCATTAATGTCAGGGAACATTGGTTTCCTGAACATGGAGTAAAGAGAAGCCTTTGTCCTAATGTTCTCCCAGACTCAAGTTTACTCATTATGACTCATTATATATCAGATAACTATATTAAGAAAAGGACAAAAGGAAATGTCCTTAAATTATGTCAGAAGCAATGCTTTGGAATATGAACAAATGTACCAAGTCAGTGGTTTAATGTCCCTAAGAATTTATTCTGTCTTCTCATCTTTTCAACATCCACTGGGCCACCATATACCACAGCCAACTCCCTCTCTGTTTGCAATCAATTAATTTCCTGACTTTTTTAGAGATATTGTGCTTAGGGGATCAGGGTTGTCTTGAAAATAACATTCTAATTAGTATTTGAGCTCAATATAATCTCCAATTTTCTTCCTACTTGGTATTCCCTCTATTTCAGGGCAAAACATTTTGCTGTTGAAATATGTGAGACTCAGAATGGTCATTTTCTAGGTGAAAATTCCTTTTTGTGGCTACTTCTCTGTGAACTTTTATGCCTGTCCTACAAAATCCTACTATACTCAGTTCCTATGTTCTTGTGTTCTTTCATTTCATTGCATTTTCTGCCATCTTCTCCTATGATTTTTATAATAAGTCCCAATTTTAAAGAAAAATATGAAAACAAAATCATTGTATCAAACATGTATGGCCAAATAAAATTAATTTCCATGCTGGCTATGTCCAAAAAAGCATGTCTTATACTGGATCTTGACCCATTCTGGCACTTACTGGTATCTGATTTTCTTCCAAATATACCTTTTTTCTTGCCTAAATTTCCAATGCTGATTATTCCTTTTTGTGAGATTCATTTCTTTGTCACTTCCATAGCAAGGAGGAAAATTCAGTATACTGCTTACTACAGATCTCTGTTCTTCTGAATTTTACTCCATCCAAATTCATCATTGGACCCAGTTTCTTATTGCTGTGATCTAATAATATCCAGGCTTCTATCCTTTCCTCAATGTATTCAATAGTCCAACTTTTAACTAAGACCTTCATGCTAGCCTTATGGACAAGGTGGAAAATATGGACCTAATGATAGCACAGTTTCATGGTTTAATAACAATTATGTGACCAAATCCAAGGAATTAATATGTCAATATCAAATTTAGTTATATCTATATTGGTGTTCCCCTTGGTCTTATGCTGTTCAATATTTTATTCAATGTCTTGAATGATAGTAAAATGGCATTGACAATGACTGTATGAACACAAAGCTTAGATGGACAGAGTTACTCCAATCAAAGGTATCTTTAAATGAGACAAATGAGAAAGAAGAAATTTAATAATAAATGCAACATCCTAGAGTTGAATTTTCATAATCAGCCTCAAGGTAAAAGTATGATATGGTAAGAAAAATAATTGTGTTTAAGAGATTTGACCGCTTTCATGGACTTGTAAGACCAATATGAGTCAACAATGTGATCTAGAAACAGACAAATAAAAAAACCTGTCCATTTTAGGTCGCTTTAAGATGACAAGAGTCACTGGTCAAACCACATATAGAATAGTGTTTTAAGTTCTAGGTGCCTGATTTTAGGAAATACATTAATAAAGCATACATTCACAATGGCAACATGGCCACGATTGTTAGGGAATTAAAGAGTTTGCATGTTATGTACTGCCTCCTCTACTAGCTGTTGAGATTATGTTTCTTCTTCAAAGTCCAGCTTGGTTATTATTAATTTCATGGAGTTCTTCTATTATCTCTCCAAATGAAAGTGATATCTCCCCCCTCAAATTTTCCAATCGTAGGACATTGAGAATCTGTATCCATTCTTTTTCTTTAGAATTTTCTATTGGTCTTATCAGTGTGATTATATCCCTCCATTATATTATGAGCTCCTTGCGGCCAAAATATGTATTGCTTTCCAAGACTGCATATTCAGTCCCTAGATAATGTTCTTTATATTATAGGTTCTGATTAGTTTTCATTGTCTCAATATTCATTGTCCTATATTCAATGGATAAGCTAGACCAGAAGTCTGAATATTGAAGTCAGACTCCTTCATACTACCTCATCTAAGATCAAAGGATTTACCATTGAAAGAGATATTAGATATCATCTAGCCTAATCTCTCCATTTTATAGATGAGAAAATGGAGTTGCGAAGAGATCAACTGATTTGTTTGACATCATAAAGGTAGTAAGTGGAAGAGTTGAGATTTAAACACAGCTTCTCTGTCCCTGAATCCATTGATTTTGCCACTACTACAGTATCCTCAGGATACCACATAGCTGTCTCCTTCTCTATCACACCTCTACCCTACTCAACCACCACCAGCAAATGATGTTAAAGATGCTCCAGAATGTTTGGTCAAAGGAATGTGTGTGTAGCATATAATTCTTTATATAAATACTACCCTATTATTAAGTTTTGAAAAAAATAATAAAAATTGTGTCTGTTTAATTTTGCAAATGTGATTCTTTTATGGATGATCCAACGACCTCTGCCATATCTTCTATTTCAGGGAGTATTAGAAACTATGAATTTCATTATGGCTGCAACAATCCAAGTGACCACAAAGGGGCATCAGCCTCCTATATTTTGCATTATTTTTTTCTAAATCTTCCTTAGAAAACTTGAGTGCCTGAGTAGTGACCTGATTATTTTACATGTTAATACAATTTTAAATAATCCTTAGCTGATATTTTGTGATCTATGTTCATTCCCTTTCTTTCATTCTTGTCACCTCCCCAAGATGGCAGGTCATATGGTATAGATTGCATCCTAAGTAGTTTACCTGTAAAGTTTTTCCTTCACTCTAATATTTAAACAGGATTATTACAGTTTAATGATTCTCTGTCCCCAAAGCAGGTTTTAAATCAATTCTACTAATCCAGACAAAACAAATAGAAGAAATCATCCTGTTTGTATATGTTGTGTGGCATTAATAAAATATTAGAGGTGCCACTCACCTCATTCCAAAAGAACAGCTCTGTCACAGTTAAACTTTACTCATGATATGTAACTGGGAAAAGGTCAGTCTTAAAGAAACTTAAAAAAAAACACAAACAATTGACAAACTTTTAGTAAGCATATTAAAAAACCCCAGATTCAAGTGTTTCATGTGATCTTTAATGTGAAGGACAAGTCACTTGATGTTTTTGTACTCTAGACAAATTTCAGAGTAAAAGTAAAAAAGCAAATAGATGATCTGCATTAATAGAAGGAAGTTCCCCATAAACAATTGTCCATAGTGATGAAAGAACCTATCCAAAACACACAATACACACATGTATACCTATGTGCATATTTACATGTATTTGTGTATGTTGTCTATATGTTCATATATATGTATATACATACACATATATTCTGGATCTGTTGCCTACAAATATATTCTATAGACATACACACACACACACACACACACAATGATAAAAGTCAATGCTTAAGAAGAGGGGAGTAGGGGCAGCTGGGTGGCTCAGTGCATTGAGAGACAGGCCCAAAAATGGAAGGTCCTAGGCTCAAAATAGACACTTCCCAGCTGCATGGCCTGGGCAAGTCACTTTACCCCCATTGCCTAGCCCTTACCACTCTTCTGCCTTAAAACCAATACCCAATATTGATTTCAAGAGGGAAAGTAAGGGTTTAAAAAAAAGAGGGGAGTAGGGAAAATACATTAGCATGTGAATGGATCAGGAAAAGCCTCATGCAAGAGGAAATGCTTTAGATGAACTTGGAAAAAATCCTAAAGATTTTAAGAGATTAGCATGAAGAGGAAATGCATTCTGGGTATAGGAGATAAACATAGGAGATAAAAAATCCCATGAGAAAGTAATGGGATAGAATTTCAAGTGTGAAGAATAGCAAGAAATGTTGAAATATGCATATTTGTGTACAGAGAGGGATATGATTATATATGTATGTGTGTTTGAATATGTATATAGACAATTTTATATAAATATAAATACATCTTACAAGGTTATATAGAGATAAGATCATATATAATACAAGCATTAATTTTATTTATTTAATATATTATTTATATTATAAAATTTATAATATATAAACACAGTAATGATATATTATATACATATTATTACATTTAATAAATATATTTCCATATGGTTCCTCTTTTATTCTTTATTACTTCCCTCAGGTACTTCATCATTTATCATGGGTTTCATTATTATCTTTATGATGATTATTCTCAGATATTTCAAGTATAAGATGGTATGGATATCTGGTTAAATATGTCTGAAAGAGATCTTTTCATTTTAGAGGATTGCACATTGGTGTGCATATAAATATATATATATATATATATATATATATATATATATATATATATACACGTGAGCCCCTCAGGTCTTTTTTTAGCACCAGGTGTCAAAGTGACCTGATCCCAATTCATTATACCTTAGAGGACAGACCTGTATATAGTAACATAGGATAAAGAAATGGTTGATGAAGAAATTCCCTATTTCACAAGTACTTCACAAATAGATAAGAATCACTAATGAATATTATCTTTTTTCATTTGAAAATGAAAACTGTGCTAAAGTAGTATTTTTAAAAAATTCAGATAGTCATAGATTTAGTTCTGACAGATCTTTAGAGGATATGTATAGCAGCCTCAGAAGAAGAGATGAAGATACTGATGCCTAGAATATAAGTGATTTACTGAAGGTCACAGAAGTGTGAAATATCAGAGGTGGCATTCTGAAACTTTTCTATGAAACCCACTCTTCTTAACACAGCACCATGACTACTTTCATTCAACAAGCAATCAGCAAACATTTATTAAGTGACTACTCTGTGCCAGGCACTGTGCAGAATTCTTTACTTTCAATATTAATAAACTTAAGAAATCTACTTCATTTCACAGAACAGAAGTCAATTTCAATGTGGCTCATCCAAATCATGTAGTCTTTAATCCATCATCAGTATCCACATCTCCAAAGGAGACAGCCAATTTACAATCAACACATTTCATTCTTTTAAAGTGAGGCCTAAGGGAATATACTGTAAGGACAAATAATAAGGGATAGAGAAAATGCATGAATTGTCTTTAAGAGGAAAGGAGGAGAATTTAGACACAAACCCTAGAAGAAGATTCTGGAAGGAGAGAAGGACCTTGGGAGTTTGTTGGGTTTAATGGTCCATCCTGATCAGGCTTTCTTCTGAGCTGGTAAGGAGGATCTTTGCTCTGGCATCTCCTAATCTTGTGGAAAGATTAGAAAATTCCTGGGTTGGAGAGCTACCTTCCTTTCCCTGAAATACAGAGATCAACCTGTCAGAAACAATTTGATTAAGGTAAACCCAAGGGTTTTGTCACCTGGGGCTTTGAGTTTACCTAGGAAGTCAACCTCAGGCTTTGGGTAAGGAGTCAGTACTTCTGTGAGTCCTGAATCCTCAGCCTTTTAAAGATAATCTGTAGTATATAGGTAGTCAGATAGCTTATTGGGGTCTTGTTAAGATCAAGGAGTGAATAGCAAAGACTTGAGAAGACCAGAAGAGCAAACACCATGAGGGGGAGTATAGATTGGTGGGAGGAGCTAGAGTTGTATAGATTTAGGACCTTATTTATCATTTCCCTACCCTCAATAAACTTTTTTTCTTTTATTAATTGCAAGGGTTGTGCTTCACTGGCCCTGGAAGGTTCCTAGTTGTTTGTTTGTTTGTTTTTTCCAGTCCATCTAGGTCCTTTCCATTAAACTATCTCCTTTTGGAGAGGAGATAGTTTTCTCTTTCAATACAGTCAGGCCTAGAGATGAGAGACACTGAATTATAATTTGTCCTCAGACACTTCCTAGCTGCATAATCATGGTCAAGCCACTTAACTTCCATTGTTTATCCCTTACCACTCTTTTGCCTTGGAACCAATATTTAGTATTAATTCCAAGACAAAAGAAAGAGTTAAAAAATAAAATGAAGTGAGGGCTGCAACTATCTCAGTTTTGAAGGTGTATATACTAGATATTAGAAGTGCTGATTCAGAGATCTTAACTATATTTGTCATCACCAAACTATAGTTCATTCCAAATTCTGAAAATCTCATTTGCTTGTTTGGTTCTATCAGTCTTAATAATTGCAGCATTTTTACTATGAAAATTATAAATGGATTTCAATCACATTTGACTTTCTCCTCCAGAACTAGTTCTTTCAGTCTTAGATTCTGAGGAATGAGTTAATAAGATATTATTTAATAGAATTAATTAAAAATAGTAAATAGCTACTTAGCTTTATTATTATTGCTCTATGTCTTTTTTAATGTCAATAATTTAATATTGCAAAGCTTGAGATGGTTCATTTTAACAAAAAGTAATTTCCAAAGATGTCCTCTTTTTAAAAATTTAATATTCAAAAATATAGTTCTTTCTCTTTATATATGTATATGCATATGAGCATATTTGTAGATGTCTTAAATTAAATATATGTATGTATATATATATACATATATATATTCAACATCATCTTTTTCATGAAATTCTCCACTAAAGTATGTGTATGTGGTGGGCACACTGGGTATGTGACTCTACATGAGTTTGGTTTTTTTTTTACTTCTCAGTTCCCCCCACCCACCCCGACACCTTTAAAAATATAAGTTTCAGGAGGTGCTAACCTGCAATGGCCAAGGGACTTTCATTCCTATAAGTTCTTTACAATAATGATACCAAGTCTGGTGTCAAAAAATTGGTGAAGGGAATAGGGCATGAACTGTGGAGATTCCTGCAGGGCCTATCAAACTAGAATGGCAATGGCTTGTGTATCAGTTATCCGAAGGCCAGTCTAGCAAAGCTTGAGAGTATATGGATAAGCATGTAACAAATTATCTTTCAGCCACAGAAATCCTTGAAGACCTGTCAACTAAGGCATAGAAGGAGGGTTGGGTAGGGGAGACGGATAAAAACTCACTGAATAATATAACATTTGAAAACATGTATGTGTTTTCCAATGTTGAATGACTCAGTATTTTTCTTTTTTTAAAATATATTTTCTTTGATCATTTCCAAGCATTATTCATTAAAGACACAGATCATTTTCTTTTCCTCCCCTCCACCCCCATAACCGACGCGTAAATCCACTGGGCCTTACATGTTTTCTTGATTTGAACCCATTGCTTTGTTGATAATATTTGCATTAGAGTGTTCATTTAGAGTCTCTCCTCTGTCATGTCCCCTCAACCTCTGTAGTCAGGCAGTTGCTTTTCCTCGGTGTTTCCACTCCCATAGTTTATCCTTTGCTTATGAATAGTGTTTTTTTCTCCTAGATCCCTGCAAATTGTTCAGGGACATTACACCGCCACTAATGGAGAAGTCCATTACGTTCGATTATACCACAGTGTATTTGTCTCTGTGTACAATGTTCTCCTGGTTCTGCTCCTCTCGCTCTGCATCACTTCCTGGAGGTTGTTCCAGTCTCCATGGAACTCCTCCACTTTATTATTCCTTTTAGCACAATAGTATTCCATCACCAACATATACCACAATTTGCTCAGCCATTCCCCAATTGATGGGCATCCCCTCGTTTTCCAGTTTTGGGCCACCACAAAGAGCATGGCTATGAATATTTTTGTACAAGTCTTTTTGTCCATTATCTCTTTGGGGTACAGTCCCAGCAGTGCTATGGCTGGATCAAAGGGTAGATATTCTTTTGTCGCCCTTTGGGCATAGTTCCAAATTGCCCTCCAGAATGGTTGGATCAGTTCACAACTCCACCAGCAATGAATTAATGTCCCTACTTTGCCATTACCCCTCCAGCATTCATTACTTTCCTTTGCTGTTATGTTAGCCATTCTGCTAGGTGTGAGGTGATACCTCAGAGTTGTTTTGATTTGCATCTCTCTGATTATAAGAGATTTAGAACACTTCTTCATGTGCTTGTTAATAGTTTTGATTTCTTTATCTGAGAACTGCCTCTCCATGTCCCTTGCCCATTTATCAATTGGAGAATGGCTTGATTTTTTGTACAATTGATTTAGCTCTTTATAAATATGAGTAATTAAACCTTTGTCAGAGGTTTCTATGAAGATTTTTCCCCAGTTTGTTGTTTCCCTTCTGATTTTAGTTACATTGGTTTTGTTTGTACAACAGCTTTTTATTTTGATGTAGTCAAAATTATTTATTTTACATTTTGTGATTCTATGTCTTGCTTGGTTTTAAAGCCTTTCCCCTCCCAAAGGTCTGATATGTATACTATTCTGTGTTTACCCTAATTACTTATGGTTTCATTCTTTATGTTTAAGTCACTCACCCATTTTGAATTTATCTTGGTGTAGGGTGTGAGGTGTTGATCTATTCCTAGTCTCTCCCACACTGTCTTCCAATTTTCCCAACAGTTTTTATCGAATAGTGGATTTTTGTCCCAAAAGCTGGGATCTTTGGGTTTATCGTATACTGTCTTGCTGAGGTCGCTTTCCCCCAGTCTATTCCACTGATCTTCCTTTCTGTTTCTTAGCCAGTACCAAATTGTTTTGATGACTGCTGCTTTGTAATATAGTTTAAGGTCAGGGACTGCAAGGCCCCCATCATATGTGTTTTTTTTTCATTATTTCCCTGGATATCCTTGATCTTTTGTTCTTCCAAATGAACTTTGTTATGGTTTTTTCTAAATCAGTGAAGAAGTATTTTGGTAGTTCAATGTGTATGGCACTAAATAGATAAATAAGTTTGGGTAGGATGGTCATTTTTATTATATTGGCTCGTCCTATCCATGAGCAGTTAATGTTTTTCCAATTGCTCAAGTCTAGTTTTAGTTGTGTGGAGAGTGTTTTGTAGTTGTGTTCATATAGTTCCTGTGTTTGTCTCGGGAGGTAGATTCCTAGGTATTTTATTTTGTCTAAGGTGATTTTGAATGGGATTTCTCTTTCTAGTCTTTGCTGCTGAGCTGTGTTGGAGATATATAGAAAAGCTGATGATTTATGTGGGTTCATTTTGTATCCTGCAACTTTGCTAAAGTTGTTGATTATTTCAATTAGCTTTTTGGTTGAATCTCTAGGATTCGTTAAGTAGACCATCATGTCATCTGCAAAGAGTGATAACTTGGTCTCCTCTGTGCCTATTTTGATGCCTTCAATTTCTTTTCCTTCTCTAATTGCTACTGCTAGTGTTTCTAGTACAATGTCAAATAGTAGAGGTGATAATGGGCATCCTTGTTTCACTCCTGATCTTATTGGGAATGCATCTAGTTTATCCCCATTGCAGATGATATTAGCTGATGGTTTTAGATATATACTGTTTATTATTTTTAGGAATGACCCTTCTATTCCTATGCTTTCTAGTGTTTTTAATAGGAATGGGTGTTGTATTTTATCAAATGCTTTTTCTGCGTCTATTGAGATAATCATGTGGTTCTTCTTGGTTTGCTTGTTGATGTGGTCAATTATGTGGATGGTTTTCCTAATGTTGAACCAGCCCTGCATCCCTGGTATAAATCCTCCTTGATCATGGTGAATGATCCTTCTGATAATTTGCTGGAGTCTTTTTGCTAGTATCCTATTTAAGATTTTTGCATCTATATTCATTAGGGAGATTGGTCTATAGTTTTCTTTCTCTGTTTTTGACCTGCCCGGTTTTGGAATCAGTACCATGTTTGTGTCATAAAAGGAGTTTGGTAGAACTCCCTCTTTGCTTATTATGTCAAATAGTTTGTATAGTATTGGGATTAACTGTTCTCTGAATGTTTGATAGAATTCACTGGTGAATCCATCAGGCCCTGGGGATTTTTTCTTAGGAAGTTCTTTGATGGCTTGTTGGATTTCATTTTCTGATATGGGATTATTTAAGAATTCTATTTCCTCTTCTGTTAGTCTAGGCAGTTTGTATTTTTGTATATATTTATCCATTTCTCCTAAATTGGTGTATTTATTGCCATATAATTGGGCAAAGTAATTTCTAATGATTGCCTTAATTTCCTCTTCATCGGCAGTGATGTCCCCCTTTTCATCTTTGATGCTGTTAATTTGCTTTCTGTCCTTCCCTTTTTTAATTAGATTGACCAGTACTTTGTCCATTTTGTTTGTTTTTTCAAAGTACCAGCTTCTTGTTTTATTTATTAAATCAATAGTTCTATCACTTTTGATTTTATTAATTTCTCCCTTAATTTTTAGGATTTCTAGTTTGGTTTTCTGCTGGGGGTTTTAATTTGATCGCTTTCGAGTTTTTCTATTTGCATTTCCAATTGATTGATCTCTGCTCTCCCTAGTTTGTCAGTATATGCACTCAGGGATATGAATTTACCTCTGATTACCGCTTTGGCTGCATCCCAAAAGGTTTGAAAGGATGTCTCGCCATTGTCATTTTCCTCGATGAAATTATTAATTGTTTCTATGATTTCTTCTTTAACTAAACGGTTTTGGAGTATCATATTGTTTAATTTCCAATTGGTTTTAGATTTGGTTTTCCATGTACCATTACTAATCATTATTTTTATTGCCTTGTGATCTGAGACGACTGCATTCATTATTTCTGCTTTTCTGCATTTGTGTGCTATGTTTCTGTGACCTACTGTATGGTCAATTTTTGTGAATGTGCCATGTGGTGCTGAGAAGAAGGTGTATTCCTTTTTATCTCTATTTCTTTTTCTCCATATGTCTATTAATTCTAATTTTTCTAAGATTTCATTCACTTTTTTTACCTCTTTCTTATTTATTTTTTGATTTGATTCATCTAAATTTGATAATGGTTGGTTTAAATCTCCCACTAATATGGTTTTACTGTCTATTTCTTCCTTCAATTCTCCTAGTTTCTCCATTAGAAATTTGGGTGCTATATTATTTGGTGCATACATGTTGATTAATGATATTTCCTCATTGTCTAAAGTCCCTTTTAACAAAATATAAATACCTTCCCTATCCCTTTTGATCAGGTCTATTTTTGCTTTGGCTTTATCAGATATCATGATTACCACTCCTGCCTTCTTTCTATCAGTTGAGGCCCAGAAGGTCTTACTCCATCCTTTAATTCTGACCTTGTGGGTGTCAACCCACCTCATGTGTGTTTCATGAAGACAACATATGGTAAGGTTTTGGATTCTAATCCATTCTGCTATTCATCTACGTTTTATGGGTGAGTTCATCCCATTCACGTTCAAAGTTATGATTGTCATTTGTGGACTCCCTGGCATTTTGATAGCCTTCCCTATTTCTAAGCTTTTCTTCTTCGGCTCTACCTTTTAGTCCAGTGATTTACTTTGAATCAGTCCCCCTTGTCCCCTCCCTTGATGTTTCCCTTTTTAGTCCCTCCCTTTTTGTTCCCTCCAACTCCCCCCTCTCTTTCCCACCCTTTTTGTTTTCCCTCTCCCACCCCTTGGTTTTCCCTTCTCCCTACCCTTGTTGGGTAAGATAGAATTCAAGATCCCAATGGATCTGGATGTTTTTCCCTCTCAGAGTTGATTTCCCTGAGATTAAGGTTTAAGTAAAAAAAACCCTCTCTTCCTCTCCTTCTTATAGGAGTTTTCTTCCCCTCCCCTTCCCATGTGAATCTTTGTGTGAGAAAGATTTTTCTATTTGGTCTTTCTTTACCCCCAATTTATCCATTAAATTTTCCCCACATATTAGTATACATAGATTGATATAGATGTAGTCCTTATAGAAGAGAGTTTGAGTAAAAGAAGAAGATAACATTTTCCCCCTTTCCTTAATATTTACCTTTTCAGGTATTCCTTGCTCTTTGATTTTCGGTATCAAACTTTCCACAGAGCTCTGGTCTTTACTTTGCAAAAAGTTGGAAGTCTTCTATTTTGTTGAATGCCCATACTTTCCCTTGGAAGTATATAGTCAGTTTTGCTGGGTAGCTGATTCTTGGTTGAAGACCCAGCCCTCTTGCCTTTCTGAAGATCATGTTCCATGCCTTATGATCATTCAGAGTAGAACTTGCAAGGTGTGTGTGACCCTGATTGGCATTCCTTTATATCTAAATTGTGTTTTTCTGGCTTCCTGTAGGATTTTTTCTTTTGTTTGATAGCTTTGGAATTTAGCAATTACATTCCTGGGAGTTGTCTTTTGGGGGTTTAGTGTAGAAGGTGTTCTGTGAGCTCTGTCAGTGTCTGTATTGCCCCCCTTGTTCTAGAATCTCTGGGCAATTTTCTTTGATTATATCTTGTATCACCATGTCGAGTTTGTTGTTTATTTCTGTCTTTTCTGGAAGTCCAATAATCTTAAATTATCTCTTCTCCCTCTATTTTCCAGATCTGTCACCTTGTCAGTGAGATATTTTATGTTCTCTTCTAATTTCTTGGTATTTTGGCTTTGCTTTATTAATTCTTGCTCTTTTACACGATCGTTGTCTTCCAGGTGCCTGATTCTGGCCTTTAAAGCCTGGTTTTCCTTTTCAGTTTCATCACACCTGTTTTGTAGATGCGTGAATTTCTTTTGCATTATTTCCCACTTTTCCTCCCAGAAGGCTTCCATCTTTTTGGTCATTTCTGATTCAAATTCTTCATGTGTTTGTGGAGAGTTTCCATTTCCTTTGGAATGTTTCGGAGCATTTTCTTGTGCATCGTCTTCTATCTTCTCTATATTTTGTATTTTGTTTCCATAGAATGTGTCCAAAGTCACCCCTTTCTTCTTATTTTTCTTGGGATTTTGGGTCTTCTGTGCTTCTGTGGAGTTTGCCATCTCTGAATAGGGAGGATTAGCTTTTATTATCTCTGTCTGGTGTTCAGAGGCTTTAGTCCTGGGCATATTGTCGGTTCTATGAGCTTTCCCTGGGTTAAATTGAGTATGCCTTAAGGCAATGACTTTCACTGGAACTGGAATGGAAGGGTCAGACCAGGGGGCCACACTCTCCCCCGGTTCTCTCTGCTTCCCTGCTGCTAAGGTGCCCGCTTGACTGGACTGGGTTGGGTTGCTTTCCGGAAGTTGCCTTCAGAATAGCTGGCCTTGAGGCTGTTTTGTCGGCCCTGAGGGTTGATGTTGTTTAGGAGGACCCTGCTCTCTGCAGAGGAAGGACCTGCGGCTTCCTGGAGCTCCGAGGGCAGTGACTTTCACTGAGACTTGGATAGCAGGATCCAGCCCATGAGGCTGTCTTGCCCGCCCTGAAGGTTGCTGTTGTTTCAGACGACCCTGCTCTCTGAGCGGGGCGGGGCTGCGGCTTCCAGGAGCCTTAGACTCTGCGTTCCTACCCCTTAGGTCCGAGTGATCTCAGGCTCTGGCTTTTGAGGGGGGCCATACATTTTCATCCAGGTCCAGGTCCAGGAAGAGGGTTCCCAAGGTCTATGCTGTTGATCATTTTGAATTTCGGCGCCTTAGGAGCTTATAGTTTGAGATCAGTCGGGAAGGGTTTTCCGGAGATCTGAACTTTAGCTTTCTCTAAGCCGTCATCTTGACCGGAAGTCTAAGTAAGTTTATATATATATATATATATATATATATATATATATATATATATATATATATATATATATATATATAAATGATAGAATAGAGCTTGCAATGGAAAAAGGTCATCTCTTTTGCCTTTGACATCCACTAACACCTGCAAAATAACACACACATACACGTACAAGTCTTCATTTCTAGAATGAGTCCTCATGCTCAAGAAAAATTTGAAAAGTTTAAGAAAAAGGAGACAGAGGAAAAATTGTGAAAGCGATTTGAAATGCTTGGAATTGTGAAGGCCAAAAATTAAATATGAAAACAGTAAATATGGAAAACCTGCAGAAATATTTGAAAGAGCAAAATTCTTCAGTTGAAGAACTTCATAAGGAAGGACAGAAGAAAGTGAAAAGCTTGAATGAAAGGAGAGGAATAATATGAACAGAAAGAGAGATCTCAAAAAAGAAAATGTAGAGAAGATAGCCTGGAGAAAGAGAAGTTCATGGGAAAGAAAATGTAAGGCAAGTAGGAAAAGAGAAAGAAATCTAGGTATATCTATCTATCAATCAATGAAGCATAAGCCAGATGAGGTTTATGTAAGTCTAGAGTTGAATATTTCCTAAAACAGTTTAGAGGAGAATTCTTTGGGGACTGGAAAGGGAGTGAGGGATTAAGGAATAACTGACCTAATTAAGGAGATAATAAGATAGGGTCCTTGCAGAGTTTGTCACCAGACTCAGATTAGCTATATCCTTGGAGGCTGAGAGAAACAGTATGTCATTTCTGAACCATGGAAAACCAGGAAGATTATCAGAGATATTAAGGGAATGAAGAAAGGCTACTATCAAAGAAAGTGATCTTAGAAAATAAGGGTCAATGAATTTATATGGATTCCTAACAAAAATTCTGAACATATTTGTAATGGAAGATTAGCATTTGAGGGCTTGGTCCAGGGAGCAGATGCTGGCATGTGGAATGGAAGGTCCTGCTCCCCGAACTGATTACTCATTTGTCAGTTCCAAGTTCCCCATTACATGTCATCTATTAAAGGAGTGGTTTTTATAGATCTTTTAAAAAAAGAAGTGGTGATCCTAACGAGTCAATACAGACTTTCAATGAGAGCAGATTATGCCAGAATTCCTCATTCCCAAGGACAGAATAAAAGAATTCTATAGATTTTGTTTAACTCAATTCTTTTCTAACACTTTTGAAAAGTTTCTCATGCTATTTTTGTAGAAAATAGGAACAATGGTTGGCACAATGATAATGGTTGAATTAAGAACTGTTTGATTTAATGCAAAAGGTTTGTCACTAATAGTTTGATGTTAATTTATAAAATCATCTCTTGTTCAGTATGGTGCTAGGATCTTTCTTTGAGTCTGTATTTTTTTCTGTCTTTTATCAATGAGGACAGCTAGATGGCTTAGTAGATTAAAACCAGGTCCAGAGACAGAAGGTCTTAGTTCAAATCTGGCCTCAGACACTCACTAATTATGCTACCCAGGACAAGTCACTTAACTCCCATTGCCTAGTCCTTACTACTCTTCTGCTTTGGAACCAATATACAGTATTGATTCTAAAATGGAAGATAAGGGTTTTAAAAATATATATACACATTTTTTATCATTGACTTGGATAAAGACTACCAATAATTTGGATAGAATGCTTATCAAATATAGATGACCCAAAGTTGGTAGATATAGCTAAAGTGTTGAAGGACAGGTTCAAAATCCCAGGGATCTTGACAGGATGAAATACTAATTTAAATATAAAATGATAGTGAATAGGAATAAGGGTGAAGATTTACATTTAGTTTAAAAAAACTAACTTTAAAACAAATTAGTAGTATTTGAGTTTATTGCTTTAAAGGCACTGAAAGTTTAATACGGCTAAAAATAGGGTTTTAATAGGGCTAAAAAAATTGAAAGTTGATGTAATCTTAGCTTGTAATAATAGTGGTGGGGTGATCAGGACTAGAGGGAAAATAATCCTATTGTATGTATGCTAACCTGGTATGACTGCTTAGAGAATAGTGTTCATTCCTTAGTGTCACATTTGAGTGATAACCTGTGTGGAATCCATAGAAGTGGAGATACTTAAAGTCTTTGGACATGAACATATTAGGATATTTTAAAGGAAAAAGAGATGTTTATCCTGGAGGGATGTGAAATCTCATGAATGGTTGGACGTACATTGACCATTATTTAAGTGTTTTAAGGGCTATCAAAAATAGGAAGAATTAGATTTCTTCTTCTGAGTATACAAAAGTTAAGTTCTACTAGTCCAGTGGCAGAAGATAGAAGTTGCAAAGAGACACATATAGAATTCAACTTATTATCTGAGAACATAATCCATAACTGAAATAATTTTAAAAGTTTATTTTCATCCAACAGAGAAGAAAGAAAAAAAAGGTGCAGCCCCCCACCCCTTCCAAGTATCTACAAATTATAGGTTCAAATAGAAGTCAACGGGCAGCCCCTGGTATTTTTTTTTCTGAGCAGAGAAATAAGATTTGTAATTTACTATCCCTTTGGAAGCTGTATGGAAGATGAACTAGAAAACAGGGAGACTTATTAGGAAGCTATTGCAATGTTTTAGGGGAAAGGTAATGAAGAGCTAAGCCAGGGTGAATATTGAGAACAGGGTAGATAAAAGGATATGGTAAATGTAGAATGGGCAAGATTTGGCAACTTATCAGATATATGGATATGAGAGAGTCAAGAGGAAAGGCTTGATAAAGTTTTGAAACTGAATTATTGGATGCATGGTGGTACTCTCAATGGAAACCATGAATTCATATGGTTTTTACTTGTAACTAGGTTATAACAAAATCACTATTAAAGTTTATTGGATGGACAATTAGGGTCTTTTTCTGGAAGAGAAATGGTAATATCCCATTAAGAGATAATAATAACTTAACAGTCTTGAAAGATCATTATGATTTTGGAGAACTGGAATTGGACTTGAAAGTTATTATCACCTTTGGGTAGATCAGAAAAGTTGAGGAGCCATTTTTTTTAAATTCCAGTACTTCCAGCCTACTTATCATAGATTTCATAAGACTTAGTCAATTTCTAAAGTAGTTATGTATGAATAAAGGGGTTTGTGTACAGAGCAAAGTATAAAAGAAAGTGGGTTTGCAAAGATACTTATGAAGTTTAGATGCTATGCTAAATTTGGAATCTGTCCAACACCTTAGATATGACAAATCTTGGAAGCCTTTGGATGTTTTTGGACTATTTTTAAAATTTTATTTCTTAAATCTTATTTATTTTAAAATATTTTCCATGGTTAAATGATTAATGTTCTCTCACTCCCAGAGCTAACAAAAAATTCCACTGGATTATATAAGTGTTATCACTTGTTACCTATTCACATATTATTCATTTTTATAATAATATAATCTTTTAAAAACCAAACCCCCAAATCCTAAACCCATACAAACAAGTGATTAATCATGTGCTTTCTTTCTGCATTTCTGCTCCCACAGTTCTTTCTCTCCACATGGATAGCATTCTTTCTCTAAAGTCCTTCAGACTTTCCCTGGACCATTGTGTTGCTATTAGTAGCAAAGTCTATTACATTTAATCATGCCACAATGTTTCCATTTCTGTGTACAATTTTTTTCCTGGTTCTGCTCATTTCATTCTGCATCTGTTCATATAGAAACCCTCCAATTCATCACTCTTTACAGGACGATAGTATTCCTTCACCATCAGATACCACAATTTGTTCAGCCATTCCCCAATTAAGGGATACCCCCTCATTTTCCAACTTTTTGTCATCACAAAAATCATGGATATTAATATTGTTGTACTTTTTTTTGGAGTATTTAGAAACTTCTCACTTCCCCAACCCAAAAGCAACCTCAGCAGACATTTTATTCAATAAAATTCTTGTTTATAATCAGATGAGCAAACCATTATGAAAAGCCACAAAGATCTCAGGGTAATGAAGGAAATATATTGGTGATGTAAGCAATATAAACCTGCCAGGAAAATTTTAAGAAACTGTCACTGATTTTGTGGAGTCATTGAACATCTCTGAACTAAGTTGCCAACTCCTTGGAGGATAAGATCATTGCTCAAGTGACATTGGAAAATAGAAGACAGTAAGGGGGAAAAATTCTCAGGAAAGAAAATCAAAATGTTCAGTCAAGATAGTAAATTACTATGTACAAACAATTTTTAAAAGATTCACAGAAGTTGACAGCAGTGCAATTTTGCATAAAAAATAACCTCCTCCTCCAAGACTCTGAACATCAAACCAACATCTCACAGTCAACATGGCCCAAAATGAACTCATTATCTCTGTCCTTCAATCTGTTACTCCCTTACCCTTCACTATTTATGTCAATGACATCACCATTCACTCTGTCTCCTATGTCTGAAACCTTGTTGTTATATTTGGCATTTCTTCTTCCTTACCTTACACGGTCCTGTTGATTCTACTTCCATAAAATCATTAGTCCTCCGTTTATTTTTTCCTATTACTAGTACTGATGAAATTAAAATTGATAGGCTACTGTGTTAGCATAAATAACAATTACTTTGCTGATTTATTTTAGTATGAATTAGTCCCAGCTGCTAGAAAACCTAATAGCTGAGTTAAGTCAACATAAAAACCTAATGCTTGGGTATTCGTGTAGTTTTAAGAAGATAGATAAAGTGTGATTAGAATCTATAAGAAATTATTCACTTAGATATAAGTAATATGAAGAATATTAGAAATAGTGAGAATTAGAAAAAGTGAGAAGTCATTAAATAAAAAAAATACTCTACTGACCCTTTGATATTTGGAAGATGCCTTTCACCCTCTAACACCACCAAAATCACAAGCCACTGTTCTCAACCAAGAAAATGGAAAATCTTGTGCCACCAAGACACAAAGACCTCTTTTTGGGGAAACTGAAAAAAACTCACATTCAATACAAAATGACTACATGTTAGACACACACTCTAATTCAATCCAATATTAAAATTGCTAGTAGTTTCATTTTATATACTCCCCAATATACCCATTTTATTCCCAAGAGTGTGCTTACAAATCACTGATTTCATCAATTTTGTAATTTGGTAAGATTATCCTTTGTTCATTAGCACTCTCATTCTTTGGTTCATCGTTTTGATGAAATCCCCAGTATAGTTTTTTTTTTCCTTCTATATAAGGACTTAGGGTCTCTCTGACCCTACTAGCTTTGTCAGGGACACCATATGGACTTTTTATGTTCTCTTTCTAGAAGTGGAAACTATTTTTTCTTTGGAAGTCCTTTAGAATTGTCTTGGATTATTGCCTACCTCAGAGTAGCTAAGTTTTTCACAGTTGATCATCCTTATGATATTGCTCTTATTGTGTACAATGTTTTCTTGCTTCTTCTAACATCACTCTGTATCAATATTGGAGTTATTCTAATAGCCTCCTAACAAGTGGCACTTTCTTCATTCTTTCCTTCTACTCAGATATGCTACAAACTGCTTTCAGATTTAGTTTCCTTAGTGCCAAGGATATGGGTAAGTATTAGACATATGACTTCATTGAGATAGAAAACACCGGGGCGAGGAAAGCCTTTCTTGCCATGCAAATTGGTACCTTCTTTGCAACTTACAGTCTTAAGGGAGTTTCCTAAAATATTTAGAAGTCCAAGGAGGATGAAGCAGCTGTTATGGTGGTACTGGGGTCCCAGAGGGAGCAGGTAGACCAGCTTCTTGGCTAATACAAAGAGAAGAGCCAGGTCTGACCATAGCCACTTCAGGAGGAAGTGGAGAGCACTGTTTGTTGGTAGGACTACAATATTGTTTGCCACTGTATTGGGCCTGTGGCTGAGAACTAGAGGTTACCCTTCTATCCTGTGACCTTTTATTTGCATTTTCCTTGAAAGACTGAGGAATGGGATGGAGTCTAAAACTGAGCAGAAAGGAGGCTTTCATGGGTTTATGTCTCACTGTGCCTTCAGGCCATCTAGACAGAGTACCCTAGTACCCATGAAAACACATCATGGCCTTTTGGAGCATGGACAGAAAGGATAAAGGGAAATCAGAAGGACCTACTTGCATTCCTTCCTTTAGCTTAGTTAATGTTTCTTTTCCAAACCAAAATGCCTATTTTCCAAAAAAATTCTAGAAATTAAGACATTTGTCTAGAATCATAGAGTTAGTATGTTTAGCAGAGATATCAATTTAACTCAATTTAACTTCCTTGCTTTAAGGGTACCTCTGTTACCTTGATGCCATGTTGTCTCTTTTATGCCGAGTTCTGATTTCACTCTTCTATCCTAAAACCTATAGTGGGTTGCTAATGCCTAAAAAAAATAAAAGTGAAAATTCCTTAGCCTGGTATTGAAATGCATACAGAATCTGTTGTCATGTTACCTTTCTAGATCAATCTCATATCACTCACTTAAAATTACTTTCCTGTAATATTGGACTCTATAACATCCCATATACAAATCCAATGTTTTTCTATCTCTACACTTTTGTCGACACTATTTCTCAGACTTAGAATACTCTCTGACTTATTCCTAATACATTTCTGTTCATCTAAAGCAAAGCCAAAAAAAATGCTGCCTCCTGCAGGAAATCATCTTCTCTATAATTCAAGATATTGTCCTTGTCAGAGCTTATGCAGTAATTTCCATGTACCTGTCTTACAGTTGAAGATTTTGTCATATTCCATGCCCCAACAAGATTACGAATTCTATAAGGACATGATTTTAGTAAACTTTAAATTTCCCCTATCTAAAAACAGCATAAGAAAAGATCTGCATGTAGCATTTGTTTCATAAATGTTAGTTCAGTTCAAATTTGGTTAAGTTGATATTAAAAAGCTAAAATAATATATTGTGTATGTATATTTGTGTGAATGAGTGAAATGCATGAGCAAGCATTAATAGTCGTAGAATTAGAAGCCCTAGGCTTCATTCCAAGTTCCAATGTTCATTAATTGTGTGATTCAGGCAAATCAATTAACCTTGGTTTCCTTATGCAGTTAAATGGTACAATGGATACTTTTCTGGATCTATATTTATGTAATCCAGGGTAAGTGACTTTCCTCAATTTTCCTCAGTTTCCTTATCTGTAAAATGGAGATAATAACACAATCATAACCCCTTCCTTGTTGTGGAAGATGAGTTTGTGTGGTTCTATGAAACTAGGTCTGTGTGTGCTGTACAGTTACCCATTACTCTCATAGTGGAGAGTCTGACAAAAAATTATCTCCTAAAGAAGCGAAAGGCAATCCACTCTAGTACCTCTGCCAAGAAACCCCCAAAGACAGGATTAAAATAATAAAAAGGACGATACCAGAAGATAGGCCCCTCAAATCAGAATCTGTCCAACATGCTACTGGGAAAAATATAAGAAAACTACAAGTAATTCCAGTACTAATTGATTGAATCAAAGTTGAAAGGAGTATAGCTATGGCTGTGTCTAGTGATGAAAGGAAAGTCTTATGCTATGAAGATCAATATTTTATAGCAATGATGGCAAACCTTTTAAAGGGGAAAGAGTCCAGTCCTGCCTCCCCATTGAGTGTTAGGTGCCCCCATACCCCATGTTACCTCACACTGGGGAGGGAGAAAGAGTTCTCATTGGACTGCTGGGTGGAGTGGCAGCTTAAGTGAAGAATATTCTCAGTCAGTGTAGAGAGTAGAGTGTAGAGGGGGAGTTGCATGGCCAAAATGTTCTAATCCCCTCCATCTCTGCCATCTGTGAACTGTCCATATTACTCCTGTGAGCTCCCATTGGGTTGATGGGTAGAGAAATAGGGGATATGAGGAAATGTCATCAAGCACAGTGGAAAGGAGGAGGGAAGCAGCAGCTCCTCCAAAGTACCTCTGTCTTTCTAGTGAAGAACTCTAGGAATAGAGGTAGGTGGCCATGAGCCAATACAGAGTACTCTGCATGCCATCTTTAGTACCCACACCATAGGTTCATCATCACTGTTATATAGGAACCTGGAATGTAATATCTGTGAACCAAGGTAAACTGGACATGGTCAAATAGGAGACTGAAAGGAAATGAACATAGGTATCTTAAGTGTCAGTAAACTTAAATAGGCTGGAATGGGTGAATTTAATTCAGGCAATCATTACATATACCATGGTGGGTAAGAATCCATTATAAGAAATATAATAACACTCATAGTCAGCAAAAAGGTGAGAAAAATAATACCAGACTATAATCTCAATAATATGCTTTAATTAAATTAATTATTTTAATTCTATCTGAATCTGTTATTCAACATCACAATAAGACAAGTATATGTTCTAACCATTGATGCTAATGTAGCTAAAGCTGATCAGTTGTGTCAAAAACTACATCTTCTGGAAATAACACCCAAAAAAGACATCATGATTGTCACATGGAATTAGAATGCTAATGTAGAAATTTATAGGTTATTCGAATAACAGACAAGTTTGGCTTTGGAGTACAAAGTGAAATGCATCAAAGACTGATAGAAGTCTGTCAACATAACTCACTGGTCATAACAAATATTCTTTTTCAATAATCTAAAAGACAACTCTACATGTGGACACCACTGGATTGTCAATATCAAATTAGATTGATTACATACTTCCCAGCTAAAGTTGGAAAAGCTCTATACTATTATTTAAAACAAGACCCGAAACTAACTGTGGCTTGTATCATGAGCTTCTTATTGCAAAATTTAATTAATTTAAAGAAAGTAGGGGAAACTATCAAGCCATGCCCTAAATAAGAACCCTTCGGGCTATGAAATAGGAATGAATAATAGACTTAAAGTATTAGATATAGTGGTTAAAGTGGCTGAAAAACCATGGACAGAGGTTCACAATATTGTACAGGAGGCAAAACAAAATAATTCCAAAGAAAAAGACATGCAAGAAAACAAAATGAATTTGTGATAAGGCTTTATAAATAGCTGAGGAAAGATCTCAAAGGTAATCAATAGGAGAAATGGAAACATACCTAACTGAATGCAGAATTCCAGAATAGCAATGAGAGATGACAATTTTATTAAATGATCAATGCAAAGATATAGAAAAAAACAATAGAATGGTAAAGGCTAGAGAAATATTCAAAAAATTAGAAGTATAAAAGAAATGCTTCATGCAGAAATGAGCATGATAAGAGTTTAAAATATGATAGGGACTTAGAACTAGAAAAGATTAAGAAGTGGCACACAGAAGAACTATGTAAGGAAAATTTCAACATTACTGATAAGCAGATAGCCATCATTGTGTAGTTACTGATCTAGAACCAGTAATACTGGAGAATGAAGTCAGATGGGCCTCAGCAAGCACTGTTAATATCAAGCTAGTGGAGGTGACAGAATTACAGTTACCACTTTGCACCTAGAAGATTGACTAATGAGGCAGCACAGGAAAGTGATAAATGTTGGAGGGGATATGGCAAATTTGGGACAATAAAACACTGCTGGTAGAGTTGTAAATTGGTCTAACCATTCTGCAGGGCAATTTGGAACCACGAGCAAAGGGCTTTTAAAAGAATGCTTGCCCTTTGATCCAGCCATAGCACTGCTGGGTTTATAGCCCAAAGAGATAATAAGGAAAAAGACTTGTACAAAATATTTATAGCCACAATCTTTGTGGTGATAAAAATTGGAAAATAATGGGGTATCCATCAAATGTGGAATGGCTGAACAAATTGTGGTGTCTGGTGGTGATGGAATACTATTGTGCTGAAAGGAATGATGAAATTGGAGGATTTTTTTGTGAACTGGAAAGACCTCCAGGAATTGAAGCAGATTGAAATGAGCAGAAGGAAAGGAAGATTTTACACAGAGACTGATATATTGTGGCACAATCAAATGTAATAGACTTTTATTAGCAGTAATGCAATGATCCAGGATAATCCAGAGGAATTTATGAAAAAGAATGTTATCCACATCCAGAGAAAGAACTGTTGGGGTAGAAACACAAAAGAAAAACATATGATCAATAACATGGTTCAATGGGGATATGATTGTGGTTTTGGCATTAAAAGATCATTCTATTACAAATATGAATAATATAGAAATAGGTTTTGAACAGTGACATATGTATAACCAAGTAGAATTACTTTTCAGCTTCAGGAGTGGGGAAGGAAGAGAGGTAGGGAAAATCATGAATCATGGAACCATTGAAAAATATTCTAGGGAACCAAAATGGAGGATTAAATATAGCACCTCCATGTCACCATGAGAATCCTCTCTCCCAAATGTTAAAATATCACCTCAAAACAAATACAGGAGTGAAAGAACAAATGAGGAGACAGAGTGGAGCAAATTTTAAGAAAATAAAATCCCCAAAGGTAGGCAGAGATTATCTGGTGATCTGGGGTGATAGGGAAGCAGAACCAGCAAAAGATTGAAGGGAGGAGAGAAGAGCAAGCCACCCCCCCCAAACACCAACCTATATCAACTGTCCCAGGTTGGGGATGTAACCCCAAGCCAACATTCAGATCATGAGATTTTGCTTGGGCAAATAGTGGTACAAGTCAACCCATATCCCTTGAAATTTCAAAACCATGGAGAACTCCAGTCTCAGCCCACAGCAGTCTGGGCTGAAGTAAGTTGATCTGCATGGGCCCAGAGGGAGGCCAGGATTTCCAGTTTGGGCTGGAGAAAAGGACACAGACTACATTTTGGGGTGGCCTCTAAGATAGGGCAATCAAGGGGGTGTCTTATTGGATCAAGTACCCAGCAAGACCAAAAACTTGAGCCTAAGTCTGGGGCTAAAATCTGATCAGGACCTGACCTGATCAAGGTCAGAGTGAGATAAAAAAACTAATGGCCAAGCCTCAGGAATGTCCTTAAGTCATTAGCAGCTCAAGAATCAATTGAATCAGCAGGGATAGGGGGCTTCCAGAGCTCTCAGATCCAGAAAATAAACTGAGGATAATATCAAGCAAGGACTGAAGTTTATGAGAGTACCCCAACTTACCAAAAAACAGAGCCTATCTATAATTATATAGGGAAAATGAGCAAACAAAAAATCACCTAACTCTAAAAAAATTTTATGGAGACACAGAACAAGGTACAGACACAGAGGATACAGTGAAAGCAAAGGAAACACATGCAATATCCAAAAGTAAAATATGGATTTGACACTAGTTCTCAAAGGGCTCAAAAAGACTTCAAAAAACAATTAAGAAAGGCAAAGGAAAAGTGGAGAGAAGAAATGAAAGTAATGCAAGAAGAAAGGAAAGTGATGCAAGGAAGATGAAAGTGATACAAGAAGAAATAGGCTAATTGAAAAAGGAGAACCAAAAATAGAAAGAGGAAAATCAGGTCTTAAAAATCAGAATTGACCATCTGGAAACTAATGATTTTATGAGAAATAAAGAAATATTAAAGCAGAATAAAAGGAATGAAAAAAAGAGGAAAACATAAAATATCTTATTAGAAAAAAACCTGACATATAAAATAGATCAAGGAGAGATAATCTGAGAATTATTGGACTATTTGAAAGCCACAGTCAAGAAAACATCTTGGACATCATATTACAAGAAATCATCAAAGATAACTGCTCAGAGATCCTTGAACAAGAAAATAAAATTGAAATTGAATGAATTCACAGATCACCTCCAGAAAAAAAACCTCAAAATGATAACTTCCAGGAATATAATAACTAAACTTGAGAGCCACCAGGTCAAGGAGAAAATCCTTCAAGCATCCAGAAAGAAACTATTAAAATTCAATGTTGCTACAGTCAGGATCACACAGGACCTAATGGCTTCTACATTAAAGGATTGAATGGCATGGAATATGATATCCAGGAATGCAAAAGATTTGGGTTTACAACCCAGAGTCACTTATCCAGCAAAACTGAATATATTCTTTTGGGGGAGGGGGAAATGGGTATGCAATAAGATAGAAGAGTTCTAAGCATTCCTGTGAAATAAGCCATACCTAAACATAAATGTTGAAGTCCAAACACAAAGCACAAGAGAAGCCCAAAAAAAGTAAATAAGAAAGAGAAAATTTAAGGGACTCATTAAGGTCAAAATGTTTATATATCTACATGGAAAGAAGATTTCTATAATTCTCAAAAATTACTCTTAGTAGAGAATATGGAAGGAATTTACTCAGAAAGAGGGTGGAGAAATAAGTTTATTATGATTATATGATATATATGTAAATGTGATGATATGGACCAATATGTATATATGATATGATATGTATGCATAATTATGATATATAAAAAATTGATCAAGGGCTGAAAGAAAAGGTTGTACTGAGAGAAAAGGGAAGGAAATGATAGAATGGGATAAATTATATAACATAAAGAGGTGTGAAAAATCATTATGGAGAGGGGAGGATAAGGGTAGTGACAGGCATTGCTTCAAATTTACTCTCATCTTAACTAGCTCAGAGAGGAAAAAAGAAGTAAATTCAATGGGATATAAAATTTCATCTCATTGCACAGAGAAGTTGAATGAGAATAAGATAATGGAAAAGGGAAGTAATTAGAGGGAGGGAGAAGTGGCAGGGGGTGACAAAAATCAAAATAGTGGTGAGGAGAAACAGAGAAAGGGAATAGAGCAGAATTTAAAGGGGATAATAGGATGAAGGGCAGGAGTATGATTGGGGTTTTGGTATTAAAAGAACACTCTATTGCAAATACAAATAATATGTAAATAGTTTTTGAACAATGATACAGGTATAATCCAGTGGAATTGCTTCTCAGGTCTGGGAGAGGGGAAAGAAGAGGGGTGGGGAAAATCCTGAATCATATAAACATGGAAAAACATTCTAAATTAATTAATTAATTAAAAATATTCTAAACACTTTTTTTAATTATGCTGTTCTTCAGTCAGTATACTAGCAAATTTAAAAAACTCAACAGTGATTAATGGACTGGAAAAGATCAGTTTATATTCTGATCCTAAAGAATGGAAATGCCAAAGAATTTTCAAACTACCAAATAATTGTTTTCATTTTATATACCAAGATTATGCTTAAAATTCTGCAATTTAGACTTCATCAGTGTGTTGTAAAAATGGAGATTTGAAGCCCAGAATTCAATCCCCAGAAGTCCTTGGTACTTCCCAGAGTTCCATATAATCTCACCTGAGTCCTCACCTGAGTACAAGATCACAAATTATTATTTAAAGGGCTCTCCACCTACTTCATGCTCTCTCTTTCTCTACCTAGAGATTGCAAAATGTTGTAAATAGGCTGTGAATGGGCTGATCAATCCTGGGCATGTGACTTATTATTTTGTATCCTTGATTTCTAATAATCTTTAATAAACCTCTAAAAATACAATACTCTTATTATTAGAGACAAATTTAACTGTTACAGTTAATGGTGAGAACTTCTCAATTTTTTTTTAAAAGATAGCTTAGATAATGATTTCTAAGCCATGTTTCTCCAAGGCTTTTTAGCAAAGTCTCTTGAATCAGCTCAAGCCTTCTTGCCCATCCACTTCAGACTTTCTTGATTCAATATCACTTTCCTGGTCCCAACATGCCCGGGCCCAGCAACTCTGGCCTCCAAGCAGATTTCTCATTGCTCCAGACCCAGGATTCACTTCCACCAGCTGGTAAAAATGGGGGTGATTTTTCTTTAGGCTACAATTAACCTCCACATGGACTGCGGGGAGGGGATCACAGGTGGGGAGAATGAAGAGAAGGTAGAGACTTTTCCAAACAGGAACTTACAAGCATGGCTGCTTTAAAAGGATATCTTTTGACTGCATTGATTCTTTTACTTAGCTCACCTGGGATTCAGGGGGGGAAATTCAGCTCCCTCCAACTCTTTGGCACAATTTGAGATTCCAAAAAACAACACTCACTATGGGAAGGCAGCTCAGGGGCTCAGTGGATTGAGAGCCAGGCCTAGAGATGGGTGGTCCTGGGTTGAAATCTGGCCTCAGACTCTTCCTGGCTGTGTGACCCTGGGCAAGTCACTTAACCCCCATTGCCTACCCCTTACCAATCTTCTGCCTTCTGACAATAGGCATCTAAATGGATAATTAATTTAAAAAACCCAAGGAACTATAAAGAGACTGGAGGTTATATATTGTAAGGTATTTCAGACTCTAATGTTTTATAAAAATCTCTGTATTTTATTGCATTTTAATGATTGTTTTGTTTAAGATTTAATTTTGTTGGTTTTAAGTTCATATATTAATGTATTCAATACCATTCTGTTACACTAAATCATTTTAATGTACTGGGTTTTAACTACTGTTATGTTCTGTTGTTTTTCCGCTATAACTATACTTATCAAATATTATTGAGTAAGCCCATATAAAAACAGCTTTTCTGTTTTGACTTTGTAAATTGTCACATAGAGGATAGATGAACTCCATCAGAACATTGCTACAATTGTATAACAACCTTTGGAAAATTTAATGAGCTAAATATCTCGAATTGATTTTAAGGGGTCTTTTAGACAAGATTTTTATATATTTTTTCCAACAACTCTGGTCATTTTGCCTGCCCCTAACAGGAGGTAAGGTCTAATTTAGTAGCTGAAGTGAAATACAATTATAATCCCCACTTCCCACATTTATAAAAATGTGAATGGATGGGACAACAGTCTCATACCAATGGAGCTAGGAAGATAATGCCAGGGCATTGTACCCCTAGAAGACTCCCAAAAGAGGAGCATCTCTCATTTATAACTCTTCAGTTCACTTTACCCAATATCAACAATACAGAGTTTTGTTTTATTCTTCCTAGACTCCTCTGCCACATTTTTATGATATCTAGATTCTTGATGATGTTCTAAATCCAAATAAGTTTTACTTTGTTTAAAAAATACATTTACCAAGGTTGAAAGATTTACTATGTTTGTAAAAATTGTGACAAATATCCATCATTTCATAGGCTTTTAAAATGCCATACAGCAACTCATATAAAATATGATAGTGGGTTTGTTTGTTATTGTAATTAACTGGACTATTGAGAATTTTGGGGATATTAATACCTACATATTTGTACTACTGTTCTTTATTAAAAAAAAAAACTGTTACCTTGTAAAATTCATTTCCTTGTACTCACAGTGGATCATTGCCAGATAGGAAGAGGAAATGGATCTCATTTTTGGTGAGAAAGCCTTGTATTCTATATTTTCTTAGCTGATACAGTGTGTCAATGATTATAAGTTATATTTTTGAATTTTAAAACTCTTTTACTATTATATTTTTCTTGCATGTGCAATATACCATTTCAGTTTTTTTTTATTTTTTCTCTTCTTTTTTAATATTTGAAGCATGTCACCAGTATTAAGTTTTCCAGTATTAAGATTTTCTTTAACTTTTTTGATTTTGCAGCAATATAAGTTTAAAATACATTGCTATAATGTCGATGCATATTCTAAAAGTTTGAGCCTATAAAAATGATGCCACTAATTGTTTAAAAAATTGGAACTTTGCTTAATGATTCTGTCTGATTGCAGGACAAGATATACGTAAGAGCCATTTCACAGGGCAAAAGAAGCAGAAAGGAAAATCTGAATTGTGCCAAAAGAGCACACAGGTCAACAAAGAAACCAATCCAGGAAGGTCTGATGTACTTCTAAGCCAATACAAAAGACTTGAACCTAGTGTGAAGACTCAAGGTTGCGATGACTGACATACATTAAGACGTAGACCTTCCTTGTATCCACCCTCTACAAATACTTACAGATGAGTATCCCTAACATGGCCCCTACCTAGCTCCTATAATCTAGTTTCTTTTCTGTCTGTCATAGTGAGGCAAAATTTCTGTAGTCCTAGCTACTGACTGGGTAAATGCTTATTTGCTTATATCATTTTAATTAGGCCCTGATTCAAGGACCTGTTATAGATTTATTTTTCTTTTACTTAGAATTTTTACTTATGTGTAGACTTTGATAGTCTATATTTACACCCAGAAATTATTTTTTTCTTTGGATTTTTCTGATGTATTTTTAATTTCTCTTGCCAATTGATTCATATACCTCATAACTCAGCCATGCATCCCTAAATGATCCCTGTCTTTTTCAATCACCCTCTTCAAGGGGGGGGATATAAAAATATTATTATTTTTAATTGCAAAGTTTAAATTCCTTTTGAGAAGAATTTTAGGTTGAGAAGCATGCTACCTCTCCGAATCCAGAAACTGAACTATTTGGAGAAGACACCATGAAGATGCCTCCAGACCACAAGCTGGATGAGAAGATCGAGAATGAACTTTGGGTGTGGGTGATTGAACATTTATTTGTATGTATACTTTCATGCCAAAGGGAACTGCCCCCTAACTGTTTTTTTGTCAATGCATCTAGCAATTATTGTTTTTTTATCTTATCCTCAAATTATTGTAATCTTTAAGTTGATTATGTTTTCATGATCCTTTTGGGGAAACTGGGTTCCCAATAACAATCAAATGAGGGATTGTAAAAATGGAGATTTGAACCAAAGACTTCAATCCCCAGAAGTCCTTGGTACTTCCCAGAATTCCATATAATCTCACCTGAGTCCTCCCCTGAGTGAGAGATCACAAATTATTATTTTAAGGGCTCTCCGCCTACTTAGTGCTCTCTCTTCCTTTACTGAGCGATTGCAAATGTTGTAAGTAGGCTGTGAATGGGCTGAACAGTCCTGGGCACTTGGCTTATTATTTTGTATCCTTGATTTCTAATAATCTTTAATAATAAACCTCTAAAAATATAATACTTTTATTACTAGAGACTAATTTAACTGTTACAATGTGAAATGAGAATTACCAAGAAAATAGATTGTTTTTTGAAGAGGGAGATGAAGTAAAGACCAAAATGCCAAGATTGACTGGATTAATTGGGTATGAAAGGGAGCTCCAGAAAAAAAAAATCTACTTTTGCTTCATTGACTACACTAAAGCCTTTGACTGATCACAGCAAAACATGAGAAGTTCTCAAAGAGAAGGGAATATCAAATCATATTATCTGTCTCCTGAAGAATGTGTAGGTAGGCAAAGAGATAACAGTTAGAAATGAGCAAGGAACAACTCATTGGTTTAAGATCAGAAACAGTATAATAAGGCTATACATTATCAACTCATTTATTTAATTTATATGTAGTGTACATTATGAAAAATGCCAGGCTGGGCAGATCAACAGCTAGAATTAAGGTAGCCAGGGAAAACATCAACATCTCAGATATACAGATGATATCATTTTAGTGGGAGAAAGTAAAAAAGAATTAAGAAACCTCTTGATAAGGCAGAATATGGAGAGTATAAAAGGTGGATTAAAGCTTAACATGAAAAATAATAACTAAATGCATAGCATTGGGTCACACAATTTCCTGGCAAATAGAGGGAGAATAAATGGGATCAGGGTCAGATTTCACATTTTTGAGCTCAAAAATCACTGCAAACAGTGACTAAAACTATGCAATTTTAAAAAATAACATTTGCTACATGGAGAGAAAGCTATTGCAAATCCAGACAGGATATCAAAAAGCAGAGATATCACCTTGATGACAGAAGTCTGCATAGGAAAAGTTATTATTTTTTTTCAATAGCAATATATGGGTGTGAGAGCTGGAAAGGCAAATACAAAAGATGAAGCTTTAGTACTTTGGCCACATAACAACAGAACAGGATTATTTGAAAAACACTCTCATGTTTGGAAAGATTGAAGGTAAGAGTAGAAAGGAAAAGCAGAACTTGCAAATATATTAATAGTGTCATGAATGATAGTAGCATGAGCTTGGTTTATTGGTCACAAACAGTGGGGCAACCGCCTAGGCTTGTCAAGAGGATAACATGAGATTTTTGTAAAATGATGTGCAAATCTTGAAGTACTCTATTAATGCAGGGTATTATTATTATTAACCATTAAATTGACAGTCACATTTGTGGGATTTTGTACAAAATATGATCTACCTTCAAGAGTTACGTGAATACAAATTATTCATTTGAATTGGACATTACTGGATTCCATTGTAGGGTTTCATACTTCAGGAGAATTCAAAGATATAGAAGTGTCAACCACAGATAGAAATATTTATGAAAAAGGGTGAAAACAACTGATTAAATCTCTGGAGAAAGAGAAGACTAAGAATTTTGACAGGAGCCAAGGGGACTAGTGATATACATTGTAAAATCAGGGAACACTGAAATCTCCAAAACATGAAAACTAAGCCTCACTCTACAGAGTCATTGTAGAGGTATATAGTATTTATGAGCAAAAAAAAAGATGGAAGTATAAAGAAGAATTCAAGTAATGGGTGTCATTAAAATGTATAATTATAAAAAGGAGCTACCTGCTCACATGATGAGAATAAAAGATGAATCAATGAATAACGTATTAGTGCTCACTGGTATCCCATAATGTCAGGGAGTGGGGGAAAGCTAGGAAGGTCTAAATACATTGAGCAAACCTCTTATAATGGACTTATGACAGGATATTACCAAATTTCAGCATAAGTAGGAATGCAATATATCATATATCTAATTAGGCAAAGGACATTTTGAGATTTCTTCCTGGGATCTTAAAAAACAAACAAACAATGAGGAAGTTATGTTTATATCTTTCTGACATGGTAAAAGGATATTCCTGAATAAAGGTAAAGGGATGGAACACAGTACAACTCAAAGTTTCCAGCCATATCTACTCCTATTGGTTACACTGGATTCAGATTTTCACAGTGTTAGATTTGGAGTCACAAGATCTCACTACCCACCCATACCTCTCTGGGCCTCAGTTTCCTAATTTGGAAAATTAGAGAACTGAACTAAATTGCCTCCAAGGTCTCTCTCAACCCTAAACCTATTTGTTTCTGAGTCATTACAATGCTAAAAGTGCTACCACTTAGAATCTTTAAGGAGAGTTTGGAATAGAAGCTCTCCAAAGAGACTACAGCCTCCATAACCCTTTTTATAACCTGTGGTATTATAGGTACTTAGCAACTGTTGAATGGTAGTAAAAATTAATAATAGAACCAAATATCAAACTGTCATCCAAGCCCCCTTAACTGTTTTTGTCAGCTATGAAATAGCAAAACTGCTTTGATATTCAAGTGAGTACATAATGACAGTCACTTTGGAATGTAGAGAACTCTAAAATTGCAGACGGATGAGCACACAGAAACAAAATCCTGTTTTGTTCAAGTCGAAAAATAGTTCCAGGAAAATGACCAAAGAGCTTCTATGGTCACTGCTGACTCTGGATTATACTGATTACGGATATAAATTACAATTAATTCTGGACTTGAAAAGTAAAAGGAAGAAGCCAAGTAGAAATCCAATCACCACCACATAGAGGAATAGAGGCTATTACGTAATCAGCCAAATCGATTTTCTAAACTTCCCTGTCAGACTGATCTAATTTGTTGCTTCGAGAGAAGATCAAACCTGATAGATGAGGGGGAAAGTGCTAATTTGATAAACAGCCTCCCTATCCACCTGACCTTATTCAGCATCATTTTCCAGGTTTTTAAAGTTCTTTTTTTCCATCTTAGAGATGATTTGGAAAGCCTTAGGTATTTTCAGAGCCTATAGCCTTTGATTTAGTTGTAGAACTTCTGTCTGAAGTAAACAATAGCAATTATACTTTAAAATGTATTCTTTGTGGGTAGGGAATGTCACACAATTGCCTGCCTGTTATCAGTATCATTGACAGAAGGCAATGCAAGGGAGAACTGTTCTATTTTCCAGAAGATTCAAGCAATCTAGCCGTCCATTCCCTTTCCCTTTTCCCCCTGCTATTCACCTGGTACCCTTGCTGTTCCAACCTAAATATAAACTGGCTGGCTCAGTTTTGAAGAGTAAGCCTGAAGGAAATGTTAGAAGTGGAATCCCCAAGGCTAGCCAGATATTGAAAGCTTTGTGCAAGTGGGATCCAGTGGAGTTGATGAATCGAAAGCTGGTCAGCTTTCTCTGAACTCAGTATTACAGGGAATAGAACACCACAGCAGTGGCCACAGCAAATTGTCTGTTTTCCCTCTCTTGCTTCTAAGCAGGGATTTTTCACTTCATTTTGGGCTGACCACAGTTGTTTTAGGAAGTCAATATATATCCTTTAGGTTAAGCCCAAGGTGTGTGTGTGGGGGGGGAAGAAATCACTGTATCTGCTTTTGAAATTGGGGATATCTATTCCAGCCCGATTTAGAAGAACTAGAGGGCTTAATTTAGTTCTTTTCCCTCACAATTCCTGAATAGTAGTCACCTATTTTAGATTCCATTATTTTTTTTAATCTTGGAATACATCTAGACAGTTTAACATTTACAAAAGTGACTTTGTTGTTGTTGCTGAGTCAAAACATGAGTCTTTGTGTGCCCATTCATGGTTTTCTTGGCAAAGATCCTATAATGATTCACCATTTCCTTCTATAAGGACACTTTATAGATGAGGAAATTGAGACAAATGGTAAAATGACTTATCCAGGGTCACATGGCTAGTAAGTGGCTGAGGCTATTTTGAATTTATGAACATGAGTCTTCCCAAGTTCAGGCCCAGAACACCATCTACCCCACAACCTACCTGCCATATAAATATTATTTTTAGAGATAGCTTGGTCTACTGGATAGAGTGCTAGACTAGTACTCAGAAAACTTGAGGCTATTCCAAGTTCTTACTGTTTGTTATCCCATGGGCAGTATGTGACCTTGGGCAAGCAGTTAAACCCTCCAAGATTCACTTTCTTCATCTCTGAAATGAGAGTAATAACACGTGTAGGTCACAGTGCTGTGAGGCTAAAATGAGGTAATGTCTGCAAACTTTAAAGTGCTTTGCATCTACTATCATCATCATTATTATTATTCATACACTAAAAAGAGCAGAGGAAGGGGAAACCCTAAATTCTACCTCCAGCTCTATCATGTCACTCTACTAGCCATGGAACTGCTTTCAGACAAATCATTTAATTGCTCTGAAACTCACATTGTTGTCCTGTAAAACATAGTAAATGCCTATGCTAGCTGCTTCCCGAGTTTGTTGTTCAAGTTCCATGACATGACATAGAGAATAGAGTACTCAACATAGGCTTAAATTCCACCTCAAATACTTAATAGCTTTGTGCACTTGGGTGAGCCTATTAGCTTTTCTGTTCCTCAGTTTACTCATCTGTAAAATGAGAGGGTGGATATGACTCTTAATATTCCTTAGAGCAATAAAGCTGTTACATAATATTTTTAAACTGTAAAGAATTCTAGTACATAATCAATAAAGTATTACCATTATAATATCAATTCCCACCACCATGGATCATTAAGCTCTTGCATCTATGATACTCCCACCTCCTTTAAAAATGCATGGCTTTCTCAAATAATGCCTAGATTTGAAATACACACAAAAGTTGGTTACAAGATCTTTGATTTGACCCAAAGTTCAGTCCATATGGAAAGAAAGGACCAATTCTGTAATCTAGACAGACTAAACACTGTTTCTGAGTTCTAAAAGGCCCACATCTTTAAGATGCAAGGTCACTTAATATCTGTGACCTGCTCAATCCTAATCTCTTCTGGGACTCCCAACAAGTCCATGAAAAATTACCCAAATAGAGGCAGCAGTTTATATACTGTGAACATATGCTGATTGGAGTTAAGCTGAAATTTCACTTTGGCCTCTAAATGCCCATCCGTCACGAAAACTCCTGAAGGTTCCATATGGTCCTGACAATTTCCCAAGATATATTTCCCCTGTTATTTGGGATTTATGGTTGTGCTGATGAATTGTAACAATATATAATGTGAAAATTGACATTTGCCCTTGCATTGAAGCACTATCATTTTCATATTTCATTGGTGTCTCTATCTGATTTTTAGAACATTCTAATTAATTTGACTTAATAAAATAGGCAGCAAGATGTATTCATTAACCAATGATTTAAAACTAATTAGAATATTAATTATGAGGAGTAGATTATATTATAAGCAAATCTCATAAAATGAACTATGTCTATAATATGCCTGGAGCTTCTAGTTGAGTTCCCTTACATCAAGTGCTTTTTTACTAAATCTGACAATCTCAAGTCTATTAGAATCACTTCAAGAGCATCAAGGGAGGTAATGTAGTGAATGTCATTGAAATGAATGCTCAATCTGGGCTGAGTAATTTGAGATGATTGAACTTGAGTTCAAATCTGGATTTTATCGTTTCTTTCCTTTGTGATCCTAGACACATCATTTAGCAATCATCTCAGTTCAATTTCCTCTAATGAAAAAAATAAGGAGGTTGGACTAAGTGGTAGAGTGGATAGAGCCTTAACATGGAGTAAGGGAGAAATTAATTTTTAAAAAAGCCTCAGCTACTTAACTAGTTGTATGACCTTGTGTGAGTCACTTAACATCCATCTGTCTCAGTTTTTTGAACTGTAAATCAGGGATAATAATATTATGGGATAATTTCATAAAGCACTTAACACAGAAACTGGTGCATAATGATTAATAAATACTTGTTTCCTTCCTTCTATATCATAAAAATATTCTATCCTTCCTTCTATATTGTAAAATAATTTAATTCTTAGGAGTGTCACCTTAGGAAGCTCTCTGGGAATAAAAGAAGACTTACTGGGTTAAGTAAAAATCCTGTAGGGCATCTGAAGCTACAACCCATGATATAGCCTCATCTGCTTTCTAGAACCCTCTAGGAAGCTGGGGAATAGCATGCCACATGGGCTGGAAAGCTATAAAAGTGATATATCTTAATTGATATAAGAAGGCTGAACTTAGATAAAATTGAAGGCTATGCATTCAATTTCATCAGATTGAAGGAACTTAGATGTCATCTAATCCAATCCCTTATTTGATAAATAAGGAAACTGAGGCACAGAAAGGTTAAAAGCCTTATGAAATAGAACTAGGATTCAAACTCAAGTTTCTGATTCCATATCCTGTACACTGCATCACATTATGATGCTTAGGCAATAAATGACACTGGGATTTCAGATGCCTGGGAAAAATAAAAGAAATCTTCCCATCTAAAATACCACCACATGTCCTTATGAAAGAAAAAGCATTAAACAAAATACCCAATGGGGTTTTAGTAATCAAATAGTTTTCAGGAGAGAATAGAGGAGAATATTGAGTACTTGAGGGCAAAGAGATATTTTAGGGATAGAATATAGTGTTGCTGAATGTGTTGAAAAAGATTCAGAAAAATACTGAGGTGGGAAGACTGCAAAGATGAAATTTTCTCCTTCATAAATTTACCTCTAGTCTTGTTTTTATTTCAATTCTAAATTAACAAATACTCATTAAAATGGGCATTTCCATATATAATATATAATAGAAAACGAGGATAGAGCATTGTAAAGATTAAAATTTTGGGGAAGCTAAGGCAGGTAGAAATTAGTTTCTCTCTGCAAGGAGTATTATATTTTTAGAGGTTTATTGAAGATTAAGGATTAAAGAAAATACAGGATAAGAAAGCATGTGTCTCGGCCCAGGGGTCTAGACAACCTCACCTACATTATGAAAAGAGCCATGACTGCTTGAAAGTGGAAACAGGGAAGTCCCAGCGAAGCCAGGAAGAGAACAGGCCCCGCTGTGGGTGGAGACCCTTTGAATAATGATTTTGCTCTTGGTTCAGGTGAGAATTCAGTGAGATTACAAAGCATTCTGGGGAAGTAGACCAAGGACTTCTGGGGATTGAAGTCCTGGATTCAAGTCCATTTTTACATTCCACCTTTGGATCCTCTGGGAAGAAGGACTTCCCACAAAGGATCATAAAAACATAATCAATTTAAAGATTACAATAATTTGAGGATAAGAGGGAAAAAAAAAACAAAACCAATAATTGCTTGACGCATTGACAAAAAGCCAGTTAGGGGGCAGTCCCCTTTGGCATGAAAGTATACATACAAATAAATGTTCAATCAACTACACCCAAAGTTCATTCTTGTGCAGCTTATTGTCTGGAGGCTTCTTCATGGTGTCTTCTCCAACAGTTCAGTTTCTGGATTCAGAGAGGTAGCATCTTTTTTATGTAAAATTATTCTAATAATGAATTTATATTTTGCAATTTAAATAATGATATTTTTTACATTCCTCCATTAAGAGGGTGATTGAAAAATACAGGATCACTTAGGGATGCATGGCTGAGGTATGAGGTATATGAATCAATTGGCAAGAGAAATTAAAAAGATATCAGAAAAAATCCAAAGAAAAAAAGAAAAACCTCTGGATGAAAATATAGACTATCAAAGTCTTATGTGTAAAAAATTCAAGTAAAAAGAAAAATAAATCTATAACAGGTCCTTGAATCAGGGCCCAATTAAAATGAATGAAGCAATGATGCATTTACCCAATCAAAAGCCAGGAATACAGAATGGTACCACACTATGAAAGGCAGAAAAGGGACCAGATTATAGGAGCCAAGTAGGAGACAAGTTTGACATACTTGGTAGAATGTGGAACAAGGAAGACCTGCCTTTAACACATGTTAAGCAGCTGCAACCTCAAACCCCAAACACATTCAAGTCCTCTTTGTCTAGGCTCAAAATTACTTCAATCGCACCAGGATTTGTTGGTCTCTTTGACCTTGTGCTCGATTGGCATTATGCAGTTTAGCTTTGTGCTTCTTTGGCACTGTGCAATGGCTCTTTTGTGTATATCTTGTCCTGGAATCAGACAGAATCATTAAGCAAAGTGCCATAACTTATCTTAAACAATTAGTGGCATCATTTTTATAGTCTCTAGCTTTTTGGGCATGCATTAGCAAATGTTATTTTAAACTTATATTACTGAAAAGTCAAAAAGTTAAAGAAAATCTTAATGCTGGTGACATGTGCTTCAAATATAAAAAAGGAGAGAAAAAAATAAAAAACTGAAAAAGTATATTGTACATGCAAGAAAAATATAATAAAAGAGTTTTAAAAATTCAAAAATATAACTTATAATCATTGACACACTGTGTCAGCTAAGAAAATATAGAATGGAAGGTTTTCTCACCAAAAATGAGATCCATTTACTCTTCATGTTGGGCCATACTCCACTGTGAGTATAAGGCAAATGAATTGAGCAAGGTAATATTTTTCATTTTTAAAGAATAGTAGTACAAATATGTGGTATTGATATGCCCCAAATTCTCAATAGCCCAATTAGTTACAATAGCAAAAAAACACTATCATATTTCACATAAGTTACTGTATGGAATTTTTTAAAACCTATGAATTGATGGATATTTGTCACAAGTTTTTACAATCATAGCAAATCTTTCAATCTTGGTATATAAACATATTTCTAAGTGCCTTCGTGGTCGCCAACTGTAAAGATTAAAATTTTGGGGAAGCTGAGGCAGGTAGAAATTAGTTTCTCTCTACAAGGAGTATTATATTTTTAGAGGTTTATTGAAGATTAAGGATTAAGGAAAATACAGGGTAAGAAAGCACGTGTCTAGGCCCTGGGCCTAGACAACCTCACCTACATTATGAAAGAGCCATGTATGCTTGCAAGTGGAAACAGGGAAGCCCCAGCAGAGCCAGGAAGAGAATAGGCCCTGCTGTGGGTGGAGACTCTTTAAATAATGATTTTGCTCTTGGCCCAGGTGAGAATTCAGTGAGATTACAAAGCATTCTGGGAAAGTGGACCAAGGATTTATGGGGATTGAATTCCTGGATTCAAGTCCATTTTTACAGCATGAAACTACAACTTTCTACTATGTTGAGTTGACTTTTCCTTTTAAATATATGATTAATTCAACACATAATTTTCAAAGCTGCCCTGCTTGCTTGTCTTTGTTTGTCTTCTGGCTTACCTTCAGTTCTTTTCTGGGCATGGTTGTATTTAATGTTTTAATGATCCCTTTTTTTCTTTCTTTTGTTTGTGTTTGTGACAACCTTTTGGCTAGTTCTGTATCACTCCCAACTCTCCACACCATCACTACCACCCACCAATACTGGAAAAATAAGCAAAATTTTGTCATAAATAAGAATAATCAAGCAAAACAAATTCCTACAATGGCCATGTCTGAAAATGTATATCTTATCATGAACCTTAAATTCATCACCTCAGTAATGGATAGCTTTCATCCTGAATTAATATTTGGTCATTGCTTTAATCCAAGTGCTCAAGTTTTTCAAAGTTGTTCTTCTTTGAAATGTCATTATTGTATAAATTGTTTTATAATCTCTTCATTGTACATCAGCTCATAGTTATTAAATAAGTGTTTCTGAAATTCTCTTTTTGTAATTGTTTCATGGTATGACAATTTGCTATCCTATTTTCATTTTCAATCATTCTCCCATTGTTGTTCACCTCATTCATTTCTAGTTATTTACTATTAACAAAAAGACACACAAGTTCTCTCTCTCTCTCTCTCTCTCTCTCTCTATATATATATATATACTTATATATATTTATATGAATATATATATTTTTTCAATATATGCCATTTTTTCCCTTTTATCTCTTTGTGCCATAGGGCTAGTAGTGATGTCTCTGGATCAAAAGCATGTGCATAGTTTTGTGACTCAGGGACTTAGTTCCAAGTTGAAATAGGAAAAGTAGAATGAGGATAAATTTTTTTTAGAATTGGGGTCAGAAGGCCCTGATTTCAAGTCCCTGAGCCATTCATGGAATTTCTCATTACTCTAGGCAAATCTCTGAATACAATGTAAAGAGACACAGGCAATTTGCCATCATAGAAAAATTCCCACACCTGAAAGTTCCCTATATCAAAGAAATTACAAAATCAATATATATTCTTACACCCATCTGGCTTATACAGGTGGTAACAAAATTATCAACAGCAGTAGCAAGGGCAGGTAGGTAGTATAGTGATCCCTGGGCAAGTCACTTAATTCCAGTCTCTTAGCCCTTGCCAGTCTTCAGTCTTAGAATTGATGCAAAGATAGAAAGCAAGGGATTAAAATATGTAAATAAATGAATAAATTAAAGGATAAATCTGGAGCATCATATTCATTTAAGGGATTAATAAAGTATTCGTTAATTATGTATAAAGTACTATACTAGTGCTCAGGATACAAATAGAAAAGTAAAACGTTCTCTGAACTCAAGGAATAATATCAAAATCTGATGTAAACCATTCAACCAATAACTCTGGGAGCAAAAACTTTCTTTTCTTCAGTAGCTACAATGGCAGTATCAGGCTGCATCTCCCCAATGGTTACTTTCCCAGAATGATTTCTGAGAACACTGGGCTGAAAGCATGTCTATTTCCAAGGTTCTTGTTTTCAAGGTACTGGGCTATCTACATCAGGATCCAGGGGAAGATGAAGGTCAAAGAGATGGTGATGGTTTTTCTTGCCTGGTACATGTTTTCCCTCAAGGTGACTTGCTGCTTCAGCTAGACTGGCTTGCCTGCCTTATGTGAAGCATTTGGTGGGCAGTGGTAGGGAGGTTTGGCCCCTTCTCTATTTTAATTATGAGGACTATGCTGGACACAGAATGGTGGTCTCGGTGGTCTGCCTCTCCCAGGACTCATACTTCTATCTGCCTGTTTGGTGGCAATTGGACAGCAATGGTTTCTGCTGAGGATGAGGAAAATAAACTCATTTAATAAAATAATTTATCTCCTCAATAGTACATGTGAATTGAGGCTGGAATGCAATAAATTCTAGATGCTAAAATGTTTGTCTTCATTTATTTCCCTTTGTCAGTATTTCACATCATAAGCTATTCCCAAAGACTTTAATGGTATATGGGGCACCTTACAGTCTTTTAGGGATACCTCTATACCTGAGAATTTTGATTTGGAATGCTGGGAGTATTACTCTGAGGAGTGTGTCATTTCCAGCTGCTCAGATCAGTAAGAAACAGATGGTCTGTGTTGTGGTACCATCATGGGTGGGGAACAACAACCTTTGACTGACAGAGAAAGGGAATCCACTTAAGATATTGAATCTTTCTCACAAAAGAATGAACCCCTTCATTCACTAATATCCTCTTTTGTGATTATTTTACTTGAAATCACTACAATACATATTCAAAAGTAAATATATCTTCTTAATAGGGAGGAAATAAAAGTTACTAATGATTAAGGAAATATTTTAAAGTATCAGAACACAGAAATACATTGAAAATATGGAAGGAAAAATTGTCAATTACCATGCATGGCTTTACTATCATCAGCATTTAAAAGTGAAAAGACTTTTTATTCAATCAGCATAATGATTGGATGTATCTATCTCAACATTCTCATGGTAGGCATAGACTTTTTAATAAAAATAACATTTTGATTGTGCTGAATTAAAAAATATTATGATCACAGATATATATATATATATATATATATATATATATATATATAGGACTGGGATTGGTAGGCAGTTAATTTCAATTGTGCTTCTATTAAATTGATTGTCCTTTCTTCAACAAATTGTCTCTTTTGGGGTGGATAGCCATTTTGTGATATCACAATTCTATATGTCTCTAAAATGAACTTGAATTTTTAATAGTTTAAAAAATAATCACTGGAAGTCACCTTTTCCCCATGATAGGTGGAAACTGAAATTTCCTCTTTTCTGCTTTACTCTCATAAAAAAAATAAGAGTACTAGATATTGTTCTTTGAGAACATATCCAATTTAAGCAGTAGGGTGAACTCATCTTTTTACTTTAGTGAGGTATATAAATCAATTTTATCAAATCAAATATAAATCTTATTTGATTTATTGTGTTGATAGGACATTAAGAATGTCTTATCTACTTTTAAATTAAAAATAACTTGTAAGTTTTCATAAGAGTGAGCCTTAATGCACCCAGGAGAAATTCAAGAATTCACAAAAAACTATTATAACTCTTATCTTTTGAATTAACTTAGTATACAGAACTCCTGCATTTTCCAAATCACATATGTATTATAAATGTGACCTCCAGAACTAGATCTTTCATTTTGTAGACCTAGCTTTATACAAAATACCACAAGGTGCAAAAGCATGAAGAGAACTTTCAAATCAAGGTTTTAATACAAATTTAATTATGGGGATGGGAGGAGTGAGGGACAAGAAGATAAAAAGAAAAAGGGGAAGATGACCCTTTGGATACGAGGATACTCTTCATGGAATTGATTGCAGGGATCACCCATTTAACACCAGATAGCTTCCTATTTTAACTATCGCTTTCCCTAATTTAAATAAAATAGCTCTGCTCAACAATAGATAAATTCTTTTATTTCCATGATATAGAAGAAATGAAAGTTCACTTATTACCTTTTAAATTATAACATCTTTGGGTAAATCCTCAATCACCTTTACACACTTATAACTCTTCCCCAACCCCCTTTATATATGTCAATAAAAAGGATTCTTATGTATGTTGCTGGAAATATGAGTATGAGAACATTTACTTCACAAATGGATGGAAGTAATCAACATAAAGTAAAACAGGCAGCAGTCTAATCACTATACTACTAGATATCTGGTCAGGAAGATATACATTCAAATTTTGCCTCAAGCATTTAGGAGCCATGGACAAGTCACTGACTGTCTCAGAGCCCAATTTCTTCATTGGTAAAATAGGAATAATTTTACCAGTAGTTCCTACTTCAGGTTTGTTTGAAGGATCATATTATATATGTATATTTGTATATGTATATATATATATATACATATACTTATATATACATGTTTTCAGTAATTTCATTAATGTGTGACTCTTTGTAGGGTTTTTCTTGACAAAACACTTGCATGGTTTGCCATTTCCTTCTCCAGCCCATTTTATAGATAAGGAAACAGACAAACAGGGTGAAATGACTTGTCTAGGATCATACAGCTAATGAGGTCAAATTTAACTCAGGTTTTACTGACTCAAAGCCTAGCTTTTTACCCACTTTACTAACTAGTTGCCCCATAAACCCATGCACACACACACACACACACACACACACACAGAAGTCTACAATAGATATCACAATCAATAGAGTTATATATGTCAATTTTTATTATAATGCTTATAGGATAAGATTTGTTCAAGGCTATACTTGAGGCAAAAATATTGTCAAAGGTAGAAATTAATAAGAACAATAACTTGAACTAAACTAGGCACCTAAATAACCAAAATTTGAAATATCAGAGGAACAGCAAATGAGAGGATTATTTAAAAATGGGATGGTGGGAAGTGGTGGAAAGAAGAAATTGAAAACTGAGAGTGTAGAGAAGAAGAATAAGCCTCTGAGGGACAGGTTGGGAAGAGGAGGACTAAGTGAAAAGACAGTTAATCTGGAGCTCCTGAGAAGTAATTCAGGAGAGGAGGCAAACTTCTCACTTAGAAATGGCTTCAGAGAAGTAAGTTTTTACCTAGACAATGAGAGGACTTAGTGTTTTGCAATAAAGAACTAAGTATTCTTGAGACCAAGATTAAAAGAAATTAAAAGAAAAAGACTGAAATGATCAATTATTGAAGTAATACACTAAATCAATTAAAATATTAGTCAATGGCTAAGGTCTGTATTTAATTACAGTTTGTATACCAAGGAGCCAACTTATATGGAGCAAATTGTTATTAGAGTTTGAGTACACATTGGAAATTGAGGTTACAACTTGGAGCTTGATTTATCATTTTGTTTTGATTGTCTAGACCTAAGAAAGTGACAGAGAAAATATTAATAATGGAGTTTAAACTTTACAGTGTATACTGTATGCATTTTCTCCCAATTCCTATCTGTCAGAGGCAGTTGCTAAACATTGACCAGTTAACTATCCTAGGACTTCCTCACTCTGTTGTAGGGTAAACATTTTATTTTTAATGACTGCCTGAGCATGTAGCATCAAGCTTAATATTAAAGGTCATTTAGTCCAAACAACTAGCCAAAGGTCTCTAACAAGTGACCATCTACCCTCTTTGTGAATACTTCTTGTGATGGGACATTCCCTACCTTATTAGGCTGCTTGTTCAATTTGAGCAGATTATAATTCCTAGAAAGTTCTTCCTTAGGTTGAATTGTCATTTGTACCTTAGTAATTTTTTATCCATTGATTCCAGGTCTGCCCTCACAAGTTACATAGAATAAATTTAGTCTGTCTTTCATTTGAAACAATAGTCACATCTTTTTCATTTCACTCTTTTTTAGGGGGTTAATTTTGAGAGTCCATATAGTATGATTATTTGTTCTTACTTTTGCTTTCCATTCTCATGATGGAATGTGTTTCCAGAATTTATTCTTATTTAATGGAAATTTTTCAATAAATATTATTAATTGATAAAATATTTAAATTCTTACTTGTATTTATTGAACATCTAGATTATAATTTCAAAAATAAATACCTTCAATGACATTTATCATTTCATACTTTTTAATATATCCATATAATGAAGTGATGTATCTTAAAACTCAGATTTCAGAATTAATAAAATAGTTTGCTTTATATCTGTAGAAATTTTAGTTTACTATCTACTTATTAAAATATTTGAGCATTAAAGTGAAGTCTTAAGTCATCACTTTTCCTTATGTCCAACTGCTAAAAGGTATTTTAAGGAGGCAATTCACCAAGATTATAAAATCCTGGTGCCTTCCTGTTTTGTATCAATGAATGGAGCTTTCACATAAGAACTCCCTAAAACAATGATGGTGAACTTTTTAGAAATTGAGTGCCCAAACTGCAACCTTCACAGTTCATGTGACCACCCCATCCTTACCTCAGATTGGGGATGGGGAGGAAGAGCTCCCATTAGGTTGCTGGGCAGATGGGTGGGTGCTGAGAGAAATGTCTTCAGGGACCTGTAATGAGGGGAGGGGAACAACCCCCTCCATCAAACTTGCCATAGGTTAACCAACAGAGCCCTAAACCAATGAAATCATGAATTCACCATATTCTTTGTTCTTCCCTCAAAAAATGTGTCAATAATAGTTCTTTCAACTAGTAATCCTTAGCACACTAGTTAGGTAGCACAGTGCTGAGCTGGAGTCAAGAAGTCCTGAATGCAAATGTAATGTCAAGTACTTAAAAGGTGTGTGACTTTGGATTAGCCATTTAACCCCTATCTCAGTATCTTCAACTTTAAAATGTGAATAACACCTACCTCAGAGAACTGATATGAGAATCAAATAAGATAACATTTATAAAGCACTTAGCACAGTGACTGACACAGCTGATGCTAATAGGAAATTATTACCTTCTCTTCTTCTCTCTCCTCTCCCCCACAGATCCCTATCAACTAAAGTACAAAGGTCATCAACTATTGGGTAAATGCATCTTATCCTTCACATCTGTCCCTTTCTCTATATTCTCAATCTAGGACTCCTAGGTGAGATCATGATCACTTCTTAAAATATCATGATGGCAAATTCATTGTTTTCCCTTTTTCTATCCACCCTCTAAGCATTTGCCAAAACCAAACCAAAACAGTTTAGCCATTCCTTTCTCCACTCCCACTTGAAGTACTTCCCTTTGCATATAGGATAAAATACAAATTCCTCAGTTTGGTCTTTTAACCTATCACAATCTTGCTCCAGCCTACCTTTCCCAACTTATTTCATGTCATTTTCCTTTACACATTCTGTATTATAGACAAATGGGTCCCACTTGCTGTTCTCAACATTTTAGGATTCTATTTCCTACTCCCCTGTCTTTTCCCAGACTCTTTCCCCCATTGCTGAAATGTACTCTAACCTCACATCAGTCTTTGTTGCCTCCAAAGCTACTTTTCTGTGTTCTTTTCCTCTTCAAATTGTATTTTATTTACTAATCTGTTTATAATGTGCTACACCCCCAAGAAGGATGTAATTTCCTTGAATTAGGGACTGAGTTTCTTTTTTTCCCTTCTGTATGGCCAGCACTTAATAATAGGTCAGTGCACAGTAAGGATTTATGAAATATTCATTTGTTGAATTGAATTGAATTAGACTCATTTAGTATAGAGGGGAGCATTTTCTTCATGATGTAATTAGGTTAGACATAACAATGAATTTCAGCTGTTGTCCAAAAAGATCATTCTATGAAATGCTGCTTTAAAAAAAGGCTGTAATTTGCTTCAGTTGGGGGAAAATATTATAAAACTATGTTAAACTTACTTCTTATATCAAATAGTATTGTTTCCATTTCACATTCAGTTTCATTATTTGTGTTATTATTACCTAGATCAATTAAGAGACAATAGATAAATCTCTAAATCCAACCAGCATGATTATCAGTTGGCCTTTTCACCTAGTAGCCACTCAGAATGAATAATAACCCTGTGTGCAGTGTGCTGTCATTAATCAGGGTATTCCATAATAATCATCCTGCTACTGGGAGACCCAACTAATGGGAGTCTTTTGAAAGTCAATCTTTTGAAAAAAAGATCAAACTTCTTTTTGATTATAGATGTCTCATCCTTGAAATAGTTTCCCAAAATCATTAGACTTGCAAAACTTCGAATTGGCTTACAATGGCCACAGCTCATGAATTAATTTTTAATCTCTTCCCCTCATAGCTATTTCCTTTCTTCTTAACCCCTCTTTAGGCTAAGAGCCTACAAATGCAGTATTCTACCACAAGTGACAGTTTCCTATGAAAATCAAGTGAAAAAGAACCAGATACAGTATATAGTGTTACTCAATCACATAAGTATGAAGGGACCTCAGAGAACCTGCAGTTCAACCCATATCTCAAAAATAATCCCCTCTAAAATGGAGCTGAAAATTGTCATCTTGTCTTTGCTTGAACACTTCCAATGAGGGGGGACCAATTACTTATCAAGGGAAATTATTCTGCTTTGGGTGAATATAACCAGCCTCTTGGCAATCCCCACCCATTGTCCTCCAATCTGTCCTTTAGGACCAACCAAAACATGTCTAATTTCTCTACCCTGGACAATCTTTCAAGGACCTGAAAATTGCTATCACATTTCTCTTGAGGTCCTTCACAATTTTGGGTATCCTCCCCAAGTATCTGGTTTATATGTTTACATAGTGATTTAAAATATATCATTTGATTTTTGAAACAACCTTATTTTGGTGAATATTATTTTCTCCACAGATAAAAAATTGAGACCCAGAAAGGTGAAATGCTCTGGGTAATATAGCTAGTATGTCTGGGAACTAAGATTTGAGACTATGTTTCTTCTAAGTCTAACCAATGTTTTGTCTTTTTTCCCCTCTATGACCATGCTACCTCTTTAAAATTTGACAGCTATAACTGTTCCAGATTTACTGAAATGCAATTTAGAATGATATCCTAAAAAGCTATTAAGATATTTATACTCTTTGATCCAGCAATACTGCTTCCAGAGTATTGTTTGAAAGATATCAGAGAAAGAGGGAAAGGGATGCATATATACAAAACTATTCATATACCAGCAAATTTTGGGTAGCAAAGAATTGGAAATCATCCATTAATAAGCAGGGGTTAATTATAAATTAGGAAATGATTGAACAAACTGTGGTATATCAATGTGATGGAATGTCATTGTGCTGTAAGAAATGAGGAAGGAAAGAGTTCCACAGAAACATGAGGAGACTTTTATGAACTCAAGAAGAATGATGTTTGCAAAACCGGGAAAAAACTTTATACAATAATAATATTGTAAAGACCAATAATTCTGAAAAAATTAGGAATTCTAATCAACACAATGACTCACCATATTTTCAAGGGACTCAAGATGAAATATATCCCCAAATATAAAGGTGAGAGAGATTGACAGACTATATGTATATATGTGTGGCTATACACATATGTTTATGTATCTATTCCTCTTTGGATATGATCAATGTAGGGATTTGTTTTGCTTGACTATGACTATTAGTAAGTGGTATTTTGTTTTTCATCTTTTCTCATTTGAGGGGAAAGGTGGAAGGAAAGGGAAAAATAGAAGGGGGAAATTTGCTGATGAAAATAAAATTAAATTGGAAAAAATATGGTATGCAGAACTGAAACTAGTTCTCCTGATGTGATGTCATCTGAGCAAAACAAAGGAACAGCAGGATTACCACCCAAATACCCAGTTCTAGGTCCTATTCTCCTCTTACTGAAATCTAATATTGCATTAATCCCCTACTTTCTGTTAGTTCTCACAGCTGACTCATATTGATTTTTCAGTTCAATAAAACCACTGACTTTTTTTCAGATTGCCTCTCTAATCAGAAATACCTCCTCTTTCTTGTACCTGTGAAGTTGATTTTTTTAACCCAAAGTAAATTATTACAAATAGAAAACAATATCACATATCTAAGACAAGTTAGCATATACTTTCTTCCAAGACAAGAAACAACAGGAAGAGCTAGAATCTTTTTTAAAAATTTAAATAAAAGGAAATCAGTTTTCATCACAAAATCCAAACATACCTTTTGGAGATAAAGGATGGTTGTTAATAACAGCTCAAGATCTTCAGGACTTTGTACAGATAAGAATTGGTGTGAATGATGATTTGGAGATGGAAGTGGTAAGTACTGGGGAGGTAGAAAAGACAACATTGGTCTATTTAATGAGGTAAGGAATAAAGCTAGAAGGAAAACTCAAATATCAGTGAAGTTTTGAGACTGGATGACTGAGAGAGATATTGCCTTCATTGAAAATAGAAAAGTAATGTTGAATCTCTTCCCCAAATTTATGTTTGTAACAAAGTTATGGAGGACCAGTTTTTAGATTGATAACTCACGTCTCCCCTGGTCTAGATCAAATTGCCTGAGGGCCAAATCTGGCTGCTGACTGTTTTTTAATGCAAGTAAGCCAAGGATATTCTACATTTTAAAATACAATGATATTTACATAAATATACATATATAGAGAGAAATTATTTGTACAAAAGTGACACAGACATGCTATAATTTGCTGACCTCTAAACTAAATGATCTTGGAATTTCCTTCCAAATATAAACTCATTATGATTTTATGATTCGCCCATTTTGCCTGGATTTATGACTTTCCTATCTGATTTAATCTTTCCAATCCAGTCTCAGTATGGTGATCAGTTGGAATATAATATATTTCCAATGATCTGTGCACATTAAAATATTATTTTAATTTCATTGTTTTAGTCTAGACTTACTTTGTCATCATCACGATAAGACTACTGGAGATGTTTTTCCAGGCATGATTTTTAGCTTTCATATATACTCTCTTCTATGTAAAACTAGACCTCTTCCTGTCTACATGTCCCTGTAAATTTATTTCAGACATTTTTGTGCAATCTCAATTTAATTTAAGCCATGGGTGTGCAAATTGGTGCCTATTTTCATAGGTTATCTAGTCTGTGTTTGAAATCTTTGTCTTGTGGGTTGAATTAAGCATTTGTGAGATGCCCATGTTGGCCTTCACACTCACAGAACACTTTCCTTTTAAAGTTTAGAACACTTCTAATTTTGTACATTGTGCCTTCTATTCTTCTCAGGCAGGGGATTGTTATAGGTTACCTCTCCAGTAGTAGACAGATGAAATTTTCCCCAGGATGCTGCTAGGGCATATTTTTCCTAATGACCCTGTAGAACTCTAAGCCTGGAAGCTGCTATGGGATAGGGCTGAAGGCTCTTCCATTATTTGGCTGAAGTTTCCACCTAAATTATATTCAGAAAATTCAGCCACAGGAAAGCACCAAAAATCTTGGATTGGTAGTTCAGAGGCTGGTATAAGTTATCAGAAGCTTGGAGGTCTAAGCCTTGGAGGTTGAGCAAAAGGTCGAAAGACAAAAAAACAAAAAACAAAAAAAAATTTTAAGGATGTATGGGGTAGATTAGGAGTAAGCACTAGAATAAATAGAATGAAGATAATTTTTTTAAAAATATGTTGTTTCTGGGTTAACCAAAAACGAGATTAATAGTAGGGCCTAAATTCAGAAATAAATGACAGTAGAACTTACAACATTTTGAACCTTTGAGGTGCATGTAAATATCTCTGCCTGTCTAAGAGAACCCAATTTCATCTTCCAACTTCCTGTGCAGCTGAAGATATCCCTATTGCCATTTATAACATTGATCTCAGAGGGAGGAGCCCCCACCCCTCCAAGCATAGACAACTATAGCAATCAAAGGACAATCAATGGTTTGGGGGTTTTTGTACTCAGAGGAAGATTAACTATTTATTATTTAACTATTATATTATAATATTAACTATTTCTATTTAGTGTTGTTTCTGTTTAATGAATCCTCAATTATACAAACTAATAGTAGTGAACAATGAGATAGAACAGCCAAATATCAGACAATCCAAAAATTATTTATTTTTGGTCTGCTCTGTCTTCTATTTCTTTGTTTCCTCAAGAGGTTTCTATTTGTAATTATGTTTTATTTCATAATCTGAGTAATAGATCTCATTTATGTAGCACATCATGGTTTATAAAGCTGATCCACAGAACTGTGAGGTATTTATTTCCCTTTTTGCTACTAGGAAACTGATTCACTGAAATGTCTCTCACAAGGTAGCACAGCTAGTATGTATCTAAGAAGAGATTTGAACTCAGATCTTTCTGATTACAAATTGTCAACTCACAACCTTCTTGAATGTCTAACCCAATGGACTAAAGTGGAACTGAGTGACAGAAACGCTAAGAACCAGAGGGAGGAGCTTGAGTATTTTTAAAATTATATTCTTCTCAGAAGAATGGCACATGTGCAGGAACTCTTCTCTTAGGGAAAGAAATCTTGTCAGATAAAGAACTTAGCTAACTTTTTTGTTGCTTTAAATGAGGAAGCAAAAAGAAGAAAAACAACAGAGCTCACCCAAAATTCAAACATGAGCTTGGAGAATCCTGGGATTAGAACTGCACCTTCAACAGAGAGCATATCCACCTAGGCTGTACTTTAGAGCTGGCTATGCCTCAGCATAAAATCCTTTTAAGCCTTCTTTATGATACTGGTCATAGCTTACTGTCTGCCGTCCGTAAAGAAGCAATAATCAGCAAATATTTATGTATCTGTTAGCCAATACCATAGACAAACATGTACAAATTGCTGATCCCTGCTCTTCTCTTTTGGATAAATTGTAATGGAGAAATAGTGATTGGTCAGCAAGAAGATGCTTGGCACAAATGCCACCTCTGGCACTTTCTCTCTGTGTGACTGTGAGCCAGTCACATTATCTCCCTGGACCTCATTTTTCTCACCCATAAAATAAGAAGGATGAATGAATGTCTCTGTTATCCCTGTCAGCTCTAAATCTGGATCCTAAGATATAAATCAGAGGCACTCACCAAATGAAATACTTAGGGCAACATCTAAAATTATGATTCACAAATTGATAGTTTAGAAGAATTGATGTTCTTCATTTTTATTATGAAAATATTTGAATTTAACTTTTAGAATATTCCAGTAGATTATTGTTATTAGGTTTTACTTAAGAGAAATAATAATGGCAATAATTTTCATTGTCTCTGATGCTAGAGATTTCACCCTTTTATCCCATCTTACAATATTATCACAATAATTTGCATAACATGCAGATCTGAAAAGATTATATTTTAATAGCTTTTAATTCCAATGTAAACTTCATTTTTTTAAAAGATGCTTTTTAATACCTGATTATATAACACAAATGAGGCATAAAGGAAGCTTCACAAAGAATTAACAAAGTTTAAAAGTAAAAATTTTAAAATTAACTTTCCAAAGCCTTAAGAATGAAAGAATGACTATGCCAGAGTCTGTCTATTTCTGTTTGTCTGTCTCTCCCTCTGTGTGTGTGTGTCTCTCTCTCTGTCTCTCAGGGATTTAACTAATCTTTCATTTAGCAACATTTGCTGAATTTGTTGAATTTTAAAACCTTTCAAAGGAAGACAATTTTTGGTTCATGTCTCTGGTGCCTTGTATCCTGCTGGCTCTTGATAAATGTCACTGACATTTGACTAATTGGTGGCACTTGATTAATTGGAGAAAAGAGGATGGACAAGATGACTTGTCAAGATCCTTGCCAACCCTATGATTCATTGAGCCCAGCTTTGGTACATACACAAGTGAAAGCAAGCAAATATAAATGTGTCCTAGTTCAGGAAGTGAAAGATCAGTTTAGTGTTCATTAATTACTGTGATATATACATATGTGCACATAAACATTATATATACACATATAAACATGTGCATATGTACATGTCGATATAATATGCAAGGGTGTATATTGAATATACATATATACATTGTTTCTATTCCCGTGTACATGGAGTGTGGCATTCAGTTATTATAAAAGCTTACAATCTAAGAAAGAGAGACAACATGTGGAAGGAAGTTGCAAAAGGTGGGGAGAAGAATAGAGGAGGGAACAGATACGCCATGTGAAAGCATGATGGGGCAGTATAAAAAAAAGAATGTTGTGGTAAATGGGGAGCATACCATCTTGCTTTTACGTCTGAAGAAATTGTGGTCTAGGAAGCTTATGTAAAATTTCCAAAGTCAGTCAGATAGTCAATAGAGTTGTAATTAAACTTAAATGTGTCTTACACATCCATTTGTGATAGTGCATTATAGATTTTAAAACCTGAAGGAAGGTCCTCTATTTCAACTCCCTCATTTGATAGATGAGAACTGAGGGCCAGACAGACTATAATTCAGTCAAGGTACCAGGGATACTGGATGAAATCACCAAGTCCTATGGCTTTTAAATCAAGTGCTGTTTTCTTATTATCACACTTCTCTCTGAGTGTCCATTTTGTAATATTCTGGTAAAAACATGAGGCATGACAAGGGGCTTTAGCCAAAGAGCGGAGCAACCCAAAACAGTGTATCTTTGTAACACGTGCACAGTTTCTTGCAAGGCACTGAGTAACGTGCATATATCCTTATCTGTTGAAATGACCTGTATGAAGTATCTTTGATAGAGGGCCACCTATATGACATCACTGGCAGTTAGATGGCAGAGTGGTAAAGAATGCTGGGCTTGGAGTCATGTTCCTGAGTTCAAATGTGGCTGAGGATACCTCAAAGCTGTGTGATCCTGGGCAAATCATTGTACCCTATTTGCCTCAGTTTCTTCATCTATAAAATGAGCAAGAGAAGGGAATGCCAAAACATTCCAGTATTTTTACAAAGAAAACTACAGATTGATATAACTGAAACCAATGAAAACCAAAATATAACAGCACAATGGATGTAGTTTTCAAGGAAGTAAATAAATGTAGACTTGATGTAAGGGAAAACATAATAATTTCAGCTATCCATCAGTGGAATTGGAGGGCTTCTTCCAGAAGTGATAGTTTTCCCTCAAAGAGGTCCTTAAGCAAAAGAGAAATGATAACTTGCTGGGTATGTTTTAGAGAGCATTCTTGATAAGCATTTGATTAGCTGTTCACTAAAGTTCCTTCTTACTCTGAGATGCTGTGTCGATAATTTTTCCATGGGCATTTCCTATATATTTTACAGAAAAGTGCTAGTTAGAAGAAATTTAAGGTAGGAGAAAGTTTCTTGGAAGAAGCACAATTTTTTTAAACCCTTTCCTTCCGTCTTGGAATCAACACTGTGAATTGGTTCCAAGGCAGAAGAGTGCTAAGGGCTAGGCAAAAGGGGTTAAGTGACTTGCCCGGGGTCACACAGCTGGGAAGTGTCTGAGGTCAGAATTGAACCCAGGACCTCCAGTCTCTAGGCCTGGCTCTCAATCCACTGAGCCACCCAGCTGCCCCCAAGAGACACAATTTGAACTAAACCTCTACACATTCTGCATTTTAGTCAAACTTCTTTACTTTCTGTTCCCAAAATACAATTTCATATCTGCTTCTGTGCACATGCTGTCTCTGATGCCACAAGTACTCTACCTCCTTTTTTCTCAGACTTTTCAAGGCTTACCTCAAATGTCACTGCTTAACCCTGCCTAAAGAGTCATAAAATTGTGCATGCCCTTTGTCCCAGCAATACCACTATTAGGTCTATATCCCAAAGAGATCAAAGACAGGAGAAAAGCATCTACTTGTACAAAGATTCTTATAGCAGCTCTTTTTGTGGTTGCAAAAAACTGAACATTGAAGTGACGTCCATCAATTAAGGAATGGCTGAATAAGTTTTAGTATATAATTGTAATGGAATACTATTGTGTAATTAAAAATTGAATTAAGTAGCTTTTACTTACTTGTAAGGATCCCTCTATAATATTTTGATAAGCTGTAATTGGATTATTTAAATAATATATAGTCAAAAGTCTGAATTGATAAAAGTGCCTGTACACTTCCCTTACCTTGCCATGTACTCTGAGAGTTATGACATGGAGAAACTGGGCTCCTAACCCTCTCATTTCATGATCAAGTCATTCAAGAAAGGGACAGAGAAAAGGGGCGACACTTTGGTCATAACCCCTAGTACTGAAATCTATTTCTAAAATCTCTTTCATAAATCCTATTCAGGATGGTTGCAATTCTTCAGAACACTTGGCCTTGTTCATAAAATCTGGAGAATCTAAGAGTTCAATGTCTCAGGCCAAACTGGGTGTATCTGTAGAACCTGGCTTTTGTAACCTGCTTACAATAAAGCCAGTTTTGCTCAGATCTGAGCCCAGTTTTGTTTTTTTTCTTTCAAACATGTGCCATAAGAAATATCAAACAGGATACTCACAAAATAACCTGGAGAGGCTTATATGAAGTGATGCAAAGTGAAGTGAAGAGCCAGGAGAACATTGTGCAAAGTAACAATAAAGTATGATGATCATCTGTGAATGAGTTAAATATTATCAGCAATGCAGAAATCCAGGACAACACCTAGGACTCATGTTGAAAAGATATTTTTTTTTTATTTTAGTCATTCATTCAGTTAATAAGAAGTCAATAAACATTTATTAAGCACCTTTTCTTGGGCAGGTAGAAGTGCTAACACATAAGTGCTGGGAATATAAATAAAGGCAAAGGCATTTTATGCTCTCAAAGAGTTTGCAATCTAATGGGGAAAGACAGCAGAAGAAAGATGACAGGGGGATAGAAGAAGATAGGCAGTGGCAAATTGAAGAATATGAAATTTGGATTTAAGTGGCAGACTCACAATTTAAACTTAGTGCCTCTAAGTTCATTTTTTAGTGCTTCCTCTAAATTACTATGTATATATTTACTTTGGATAAAGTTCCCCTTTAAGTGTCCCCTTAAAATTGTCAATAAATTGGCATTAATGCTGGAGATTGATGCTAAGGGAATAGACCCAAAATCTCCAAAGTGCCTTGATCTAGGGACTAAATAGATCAAGATTGTGTTGAGAAGATTAGTCTTTCCCATTCTAGGGAAAGGGAAAAAGTAAAGGCTCACAATAATAATTTTTTTTTTCTTGAGTTGAGTTGAATTAAATAGAGCTGACTTGATTTACTGATTTGAGGCCAGAGATCTGAATTATCTATCACACCCAGTTCCTAGTAACCTGTCTCTACATTAGAGTATAATTTCTAGTATTTGCTCCTCATCTTCCTTTTTACCTTCTTTGCCTGCTCAGAATCACAAATATATTTTTAGGGTTTATTCAGAAAAGACCTGAAAAAATTTTAAAAATCTAAATTGTTCACAAGAGTATGATAACTAGAAATCTGCCTCAAACAAATCTACCTAATTCCTGACTTCATGGTCCCCAATTTCCCTATACGTGAAGTGCTCCATGATCCTATGAAATCTAGGAATCACTAGGCATGCTGTCCTGCTCCCCTCTTTGGCAATGATGAGAGTGGTGTTTCATCTTTAGAACATATTTAAGCCAAATTTAAAATTCACTCATTGCTGGGGCTTTTTGGCTAGAGTTTATTAGTCTGTGCTTCCAATTCCAGACTCATCTTCCACTATACTTAAGATTTTTGATGGTTAGATGATATAAATAGAATGGGGTATATCAAGCCTACCCCCTATATACTTTAGGAGAATTCAATTTCATTCTATTACTTCCAAGTAGAGGAAGATGATTGCATTTCTAATGTTTCCTCTTTTTGCAAGAGATGTGGTTTTCAACTGATAATACTTCATAATATGAAACTAACTTTTGCCATTTCTTCTGCAATGGAAAAATCAAGAAAATGCATGAGTACTAAGTAACTTCAACATTACCAGAATTCAATCCATCACATTGATTACCCTCAATGATCTCTCTCTCTCTCTCTCTCTCTCTCTCTCTCTCTCTCTCTCTCTCTCTCTCTCTCTCTCTCTCTCTCTCTCTCTCTCTCTCTCTCTCTCTCACATACACACACACACACACAAATGCACATACACTGGACCTCTACAAATACTGGCAAGGAAGAATCAATAGGACAAGGTGATTAATTAATCACATTTGGAAGCAGAGGGAGAAAAGGTTAAAGATAACTCCAAAGTTCCTTTGGGCTCCATCACTTAAAAAGAAAAACAAACAAACTTACCTTCCATCTTGGAGTCAATACTGTATATTGGCTCCATGGCAGAAAAATGGTAAGGGCTAGGCAATGGGGATTAAATGACTAGCCCAGGGTCACACAGCTGGGAAGTGTCTGAGGCCAGATTTGAACCTAGGACCTCCCATCTCTGTCTGTCTCTCAATCCACTGAGCCACCCAGCTGCCCCCAGGCTCCATCACTTTTGAGGGGATGCTGGCTGCAAAATCTTTTGATCACATCATCAGAGAATTTTAAGGATATTTAAGATATCAATCAATTCTTCATTTTACAGATGAGAAACCTAAGGTCAGGAACATTTAAATCTCTGAAGGATAAGAACTTGTCATCCTCTTCTGAAAAGCTAAATGGAACTTAGCCTATGAGGTAGAGCAAAGATCTATTTCTTTTGTGTCTTTAGTTTTAGTTTTAGTTTTTTTCTCCTAGCAACTATATAATTAAAGGACATCATTTGGGCATCAATGACTCCATATTTTGATTTATAAGGTGCATAAAATTTTAGATCTGACAAGGATATTAGAGATCATCTAGTTCTCATTTTATGGATGAAGATGATAATAGCTGACATATAATTCTTTAAAATTTGCAAATGTTTTTATAAGCATTTTTATTAATTTATTTTTGATCCTAACACTAATCTTGAGTGATAGGCAATGCAATAGTTAGAGCACTGGATTTGAAATTATGAAGACTTGAATTCAAATCTAGCCTCCCACACTGTGGAACCCTGGAGAAAATATTTGATCTCTATTCATCCCAGTTTTATCATGTGTAAAATGGGGATAACAGCACCTACCTCCAGAAACGTTCTGAGGTTCAAATAAGATAATATTTGTGATGTGCTAAATAAATATCTATTTTTAGGTAAGAAAACTGAAGCTAGGGTAATTTGAGGAGTTGTCCATGTTACAAAGGGAACTTGTTCCTAAGTTTTTTTCTGTTTCTAAGCGCACTGTTTTTTTTTTCCTACTACACAAGTGAGATACAAGTTACTAATCTAGCTAGAAAGTAATCAATGAATAGCATTCCAATTTCTGAATACTAAAAAGTTATCTTTCCACTATTCCAAATTACTTCTTCTAAAGTAATGTCACAGAATATCTAAATTTTGTCATAGAACAAACACATTGAAAATGTGATTGTGTGGTTGTTTTGTTTTGTTTTCTTTGCCTTTGGACTCAATGATGTATGCTCAGGAGGGAAAAGAGAAATGGTATTCCATTTTTCTCTCTAGAGAAATTTAATTTTGTTTCATCACCTCTGAATAAAATGGCTATTTTCAATATTTCTCTTTATAGCAGAAGAGCAAAGGAAGAGGGAAGATATAAAAGAAATCCTTCATATTGTATAGTGTGAGATGATTGGCCTGAAGTTTGTCAATCAGATCAGATCCTGAATCACATTAGAAGTTATCATACCTTATTCTCCATTAAAAACTTTATGTGGCTGATGTTGATAAAAAATTTATGACATTACTGGAAGGATAGCCTATACAAGATATATTTCCAAAATTCTTATCATGTTTGGCTAACAAGGAAAAATCCATTCATCTAATTTATGCATATCTCTTGTCCCTTTCACTGTGTGGCTGCCCACATCCCAGCCTACATTTTGCTTTTTACAGTTTTTTCCCCCATTTGGAAGATAAAGTCAGTATCCTCACCAATCATAACACCTCCAGTAGAGTCAATTCTTCTGCCATTACCCTGGCAACAAAGAGGACAGGACATAAATAGCCACTATGCCAAACATATTCACTGCCTTGTTATGCTTGTGGGAGTTAGTGTTGTCAGGGGAAATTTATGAAAAAGTAAATTCTGATTTACCAGTGAAATGACATTCTGAAAAGTACATCTTAATTCTATTTTCTATAAGATTCTACAGTTCTTGAGGGCAAGAAATAAATTTCAACCAATCTTTGGAGCCTAGTAGAAAGTAAATCCTATGCATTCATGGTATCCAATTTTGGTGAACTGCAAGGTAAATAGTGGTCCACGAAACACAAATAAAAACAACACATTCTTTTTTTTTCCTCTCTCTCTCTTACTCTCTTCCTTCCTTCCTCCCTCTCTAGATTTCCTTCTTCCTTTCTTCCATCCTTCATTCCTTCCTCCTTTGCTTATTGCCTTCTTTCTTTCTTTCTTTCTTTCTTTCTTTCTTTCTTTCTTTCTTTCCTTTCTTTTTCTTTCCTTTTCTTTTCTTTCCTTTCCCTTCCTCTTTCCTCTTTCCTCTTTCCTCTTTCCTCTTTCCTCTTTCCTCTTTCCTCTTTCCTCTTTCCTCTTTTTTCTCTTTTCTCTTTTCTCTTTTCTCTTTTCTCTTTTCTCTTTTCTCTTTTCTCTTTTCTCTTTTCTCTTTTCTCTTTTCTCTTTTTTCTCTTTTCTCTTTCCTCTTTCCTCTTTCCTCTTTCCTCTTTCCTCTTTCCTCTTTCCTCTTTCCTCTTTCCTCTTTCCTCTCTTTTCTCTTTTCTCTTTTCTCTTTTCTCTTTTCTCTTTTCTCTTTCCTCTTTCCTCTTTCCTCTTTCCTCTTTCCTCTTTCCTCTTTCCTCTTTCCTCTTTCCTCTTTCCTCTTTCCTCTTTCCTCTTTCCTCTTTCCTCTTTCTTTCCTCTTTCCTCTTTCCTCTTTCCTCTTTCCTCTTTTCTCTTTTCTCTTTTCTCTTCTTTTCTTTTCTTTTCTTTCCAATTTAGAATATCTTTCCATAATTACATGATTCATCATTCTCCCCACTCTACCCTCCCCCATCGTGCAACTGACAAGAAGTTCCACTGAGTTATATGTGATTCATTATTCAAAATCTATTTCCATGTTATTCATATTTGTAGTAGAGTGGTCTTTTAATATAAGTCCCTAATCATATCCATATTGAACTACATAATCAATAATATGTTTTTCTCCTGCATTTCTGTTCCCACAGTTCTTTCTCAGGATATGGATAGTGTTCTTTCTTATAAGTTCCTCTGAATTTTTCTAGGTCATTGCATTGCTGCTAATAGAAGAGTCTATCACATTAGATTGTGCCACAATGTATCAGTCTCTGTGTACAGCATTCTCCTGATTCTGCTCCTTTTGCTCTGAATCAATTCCTGGAGGTCTTTCTAGTTCACATAGAATTTCTCCAGTTCATCATTTCTATCAGTACAATAGTATTACATCACCAACAGATACCACAATTTGTTCAGCCATTCCCCAATTGATGGTCACCCCCTCATTTTCCATTTTTTGTTACCACAAAGAGTGAGGCTATGAATATTTTGTACAAGTCTTTTTCCTTACTATCTCTTTGGGAGTACAAACTAAAAGAGTGGTGTGGTTGGGTCAAAGGGTAAGGATTCTTTTAAAACCCTTTACACATACTTCCAAATTGCCCTCCAGAATAGTTGGACCAATTCACAACTCCACCAGCAGGGTATTAGTGTCCCAATTTTGCCATATCCCCTCCAACCTTTATCACTTTCCTTTGCTGCCATATTGGCCAGTCTGATACGCGTAAGGTGGTAACTCATACTTGCTTTAATTTGCATTTCTCTAATCAGGAGATATTTAGAACACTTTTTCATGTGCTTATTGATAGTTTTGATTTATTCATGAGAAAATTGCTTATTCATGTCTCTTGACCATTTGTTAATTGGAGAATGGCTTGTTATTTATTTATTTGTTTTTTGGTAAATTTCACTAAGTTCCTTCTATATTTAGGAAATTAAACCTTTGTCAGAGATTTTTTTTTTTGGCAATTTAGAACATTATTCCTTGGTTATAAGAATCATATTCTTTCCCTCCCTCCCCTCCCCCACCGTTCCTGTACCTGACACACAATTCCACTGGGTATTACATGTGTCCTTGATCAGAACCTATTTCCATATTTTTGGTGTTTGCGCTAGGATGTTCACTCAGAGTCTATATCCCCAATCATATCCCCCTTGATCCATGTAATCAAGCAGTTATTTTTCTTTGGTGTTTCTACTCCCACAGTTTTTCCTTTGAATGTGGATAGTGTTCTTTTTTGTAGATCCCCCTGGGTTGTTCAAGATCACTGCATTGCCATTAATGGAGAAGTCCATTACTCTCAATTGTGTCATTGGAATTTTTATGCTACTAAATTTTATGGTACTAAACTCTTGCTTGGTCTTAAAGTCTTTCCTTTCCCAAAGATCTGACAGGTATACTATTCTGTGTTCACCTAATTTGTTTATAGTTCCCTTCTTTATATTCAAGTCATTCACCCATTCTGAGTGTGAAATGTTGATCCAAACCTAATCTCTCTCATATTGTTTTCCAATTTTCCCAGCAGTTTTTATCAAATGGTGAATTTTGGTCCCCAAAGCTGGGATCTTTGTGCTTATCATAGACTGTCTTGCTGAGGTCACTTACCCCAAGTCTATGCCACTGATCCTCCTTTCTGTCTCTTAGCCAGTACCATATTGTTTTGATGACTGCTGCTTTATAGTATAATTTGAGATCTGAGACTGCAAGGCCACCTTCCTTCACATTTATTTTAATGATTTCCCTGGATATCCTCATCTTTTGTTCTTCCAAAGGAAGTTTGTTATGGTTTTTTCTAATTCAGTAAAAAAAAATTGGTAGTTCAATGGGTATGGCACTAAATAAGTAAATTATTTTGGATAAGACTGTCATTTTTATTACGTTAGCTCATCATGAGCAATACAATTGGTTAGATCTAGTTTTAATTGTGTGGAAAGTGTTTTGTAGCTGTGTTCATATAGTTCCTGTGTTTGTCTCGGCAGATAGATTCCTATGCATTTTATATTGTTTAGGGTGATTTTAAATGTAATTTCTCTTTCTAATTCTTGCTGCTGAGATGTGTTGGAGATATATAAAAATGCTGATGACTTGTGTGAGTTTATTTTGTATCCTGCAACTTTGCTGAAGTTGTTGATTATTTAGACTAGCTTTTTAGTTGATTCTCTAGGATTATTTAAGTAGACCATCATATCATCTGTAAAGAGTTATAGCTTGGTCTCCTCATTGCCTATTTTGATAACTTCAATATCTTTTTCTTCTCTAATTGCTACTGCTAGTGTTTCTAGTATAATGTTAAATAATTGTCAGAGAGTTTTGTTTTTAAATGTTCTCCCAGTTTGTTGCTTTCCTTCTAATTTTTGTTGAATTGGTTCTGTTTGTACAAAATATTTTTAATTTAATATAATAAAAGTCATTCATTTCACATTTGCAAAGTTCTCTATCTCTTACTTGGTCTTATATTCCTTCTTTTCCCATAGATATTACAGGTATACTATTCTATGTTCACCCGATTTATTTATGATTTCACTCTTTACATTTAAATCATTTACCCATTTTGAATTTATCTTGGTATAGGGTGTATACACCTTCATTTTCCCATACTGGTTTTCAATTATTCCAGGTTTTGTCAAATAGTGAGTTCTTGTAACAAAAGCTGGGGTCTTTGGGTATATCGAACACTAGCTTACTGAGGTCATTTACCACTAGTCTATTTCATTGACCCAACCTTCTGACATTTAGTCAGTACCATATTGTTTTGATGATCAATGCTTTATAATACAGTTTAAAATTTGATATTGCTATGTCATATTTTTTCATTTTTTCCTTTGATGTCCTTTATCATTTATTCTTCCAGATGAACTTTGTTATATTTTTTTTCTAATTCCATACAAAATTTTTTGGTAGTTTGATAGGTATGGCATTGAATGAGCAGATCAATTTGGATATGATTGTCATTTTTATTATATTAGCTCATCCTACTCAGGAGCAATTAATGTTTTTCTAATTGTTTAGATTTAGTTTTAATTATGTGAGGAGAGTTTTTTAGTTGAGTTCATATAATTCCCATGTGTTTTGGCAGATAGATTCCTAACTATTTTATATTGTCTAGAGAGATTTTAAATGAAGTTTCTCTTTCTAACTCCTGCTGCTGAATTTTGTTAGAAATATATAGTAATGCTGATAATTTCTGTGAGTTTATCTTTTACCCTGCAACTTTTCTAAAATTATTAATTATTTCTACTAGCCTTTTAGCTGATTTTCTTGGGTTCTTTAAGTATACCATCATAACATCTGTAAAGTGAGCTAGTTTAGTTTCCTCATTGCCTACTTTAATCCCTTCAATTTCTTTTTCTTCTCTAAATTGCTATTGCCAGCATTTTTAGAACAATATTAAATAGTAAGGTGATAAAGGGCATCCTTGCTTCACTCCTGATCTTATTGGAAAGGCTTCTAACTTGTCACCCTTGCAGATGATACTTACCGATGGCTTTAAATATATATTGTTTATTCTTTTGAGGAATGGCCATTCTATTCCTATACTTTCTAGTGTTTTCAATAGGAATGAGTTTTGTATTTTGTCAAAGGATTTTTTTGCATCTACTGAGATAATCATGTGATTTCTTTTGGTTCATTTATTAACATGCTAATTTATGTGGATGTTTTTCCTAAAATTAAACCTCCTTGAATTGTTGGTATAAATCCCATTTGATCATAGTGAATAATGCTTGTGATCACTTGCTGGAATCTTTTTGCTAGTATTCTATTTAAGATTTTTGCATCTATATTCATTAAGGAGATTGAGCTGTAGTTTTCTTTCTCTGGTTTTGGTCAGCTTGGCTTAGGAATCTGTACCATATTTGTGTCATAAAGGAATTAGATAAAACTCTTTCTTTGCTTATTTTGTCAAATAAGTTGAATAATGTTGGGATTAATTGTTCTTTAAATGTTTGATCGAATTCAGTTGTGAATCCATTTGGCCCTGGGGATTATTTCTTAGGGAGTTCCTTGATGGCTTGTTCAAATTCTTTTTCCTGAGATCGGATTATTTAAGTATTCTATTTGTTCTTTTGTTAATCTAGAACATTTATATTTTTGCAAATATTCACCCATTTTAACTAAAATGTCATATTTATTACCATATAATTGAGGAGAATAGTACTTAATAATTACCTTAATTTCATCTTCATTAGAGGTAAGGCTGCCCTTTTAATCTTTGATACTCTTAATTTGATTCTTTATTTTATTATTAGATTAGAAATTACTTTATCTATTTTATTTTTTAATACCAGCTACTAGACTTATTCATTAGTTCAATATTTCTTTTACTTTCAAATTAGTTAATTTCTCCTTAACTTTTTAGGATTTCTTATTTAATTTTATCTGGGAATTTTTCATTTGTTCTTCTAATTTTTTGAGTTGTAAGCCCAATTCATTGATCTCTGCCCTATATATTTTGTTAGTATAGGTCCTTAGAGATATAAATTTTCCCCTGAGTACTGCTTTGGCTGTGTCCCATAGGTTTTGATATGATGTCTCATCATTGTCATTCTCTTTAATGAAGTTCATAATGGCTTCTATGATTTCTTCTTTGAACCACCAGGTTTGAAGAATTAGATTGTTTAGTTTCCAATTAATTTTAAATTTGCCTTTCCATGGACCCTTGCTAAATATAATTTTATTGCATTATGATCTGAAAAATGTGCATTCATTATTTTTGCTTTCCTGCATTTGTGTGGAATATTTTTATGCCCTATTTAATAGTCTATCTTTGCATATGTACCATGCACTGCTTAGAAGAAGGTATTGTTAAGAGTAAATTTTAGGGTTGAGACTGAATATAATTTTATTATATTATTATATATTAATATATATTAAATATAATATTTATTATATCACCAGGGTTTAAAATTCTAAATCCCAATGAAATACTCAAGTCAGAATGGGATTTTATGATGGTTTGTTTATAATAGAAGGAAAATATTAAGAATGAGGGAGAGAGAGAAAGGGGAAGATCTGCTCTGACTTGGTCTGAGCCAGGGGGAGTTCAGAGGCCTCAGTCAAGAGACCTTCCCAGAAGATTAGATCTAGCTTGGCTTCCAGCCACAAATCCTCCTTCAAGATGATATTCCTTCTTGGAGGCTAGTGCCTTCAGAAAGGGAAAAGGAAATGGGGAGTCACCCTTAACACTCACTATGTGGTTGTGTCAGGAAAGCAGTCTGAGGTCCCACACACCAGAGTTTCACCAATTCAAGTACTACTGCCAAGGACCTCAAAAGTCCCTCTCACAAGAAGTGAAGTGAAATATAAAGGCAGTTCTTTACATCACTTCCTGTGTCTCACATGTACCAATGATGGCTTAAATTTGGCTTTGGACAGACCAGAGGGTCAGTCAGTTGTGTTCTGATTTGTCAATTGCTAGCACACTCAGGTCATAGACCTTCCTCCCCCACACTTAACCCTTAAGTGGGGTTATATACATATCTGGTTGCTAGAATTCTAAAGACTAAGCAGGATGGAGTAAATCTAAAATTCACAGTATATTCCCTTTTATCCCTGTTCAGTTTTCTACAGTACCTATTACCTAATTTTTCTAGCATTTCATTTATTTTTATTTCTTCTTTTTTTAATTTTTTTGTTCAATTTATGTAGTTCTGAAAGGAAAAGGTTGAGATCCCCCACTAGAATTGTCTTGCTATTTATTTCTTCCTTGAGCTCCTTTAATTTTTTCTTTAGAAATCTGGATGCTAATTGGAAAAACATTAACTGCTCATGGATAGGATGAGCCAATATAATAAAAATGACCATCCTACCCAAACTTATTTATCTATTTAGTGCCATACCCATTGAACTCTCAAAATATTTCTTTACTGATTTAGAAAAAAAACCATAACAAAATTCATTTGGAATAACAAAAGATCAAGGATATCCAGGGAAATAATGAAAAAAAAACACATATGATGGGGGCCTTGGAGTCCCAGACCTTAAACTATATTACAAAGCAGCAGTCATCAAAACAATTTGGTACTGGCTAAGAAACAGAAAGGAAGATCAGTGGAATAGACTGGGGGAAAGGGACCTCAGCAAGACAGTATATGATAAACCCAAAGATCCCAGCTTTTGGGACAAAAATCCACTATTTGATAAAAACTGCTGGGAAAATTGGAAGACAGTGTGGGAGAGACTAGGAATAGATCAACACCTCACACCCTACACCAAGATAAATTCAAAATGGGTGAATGACTTAAACATAAAGAAGGAAACCATAAGTAAATTGGGTAAACACAGAATAGTATACATGTCAGACCTTTGGGAGGGGAAAGACTTTAAAACCAAGCAAGACATAGAATCACAAAATGTAAAATAAATAATTTTGACTACATCAAACTAAAAAACTTTTGTACAAACAAAACCAATGTAACTAAAATCAGAAGGGAAACAATAAATTGGGGGAAAATCTTCATAGAAACCTCTGACAAAGATTTAATTACTCAAATTTATAAAGAGCTAAATCAATTGTACAAAAAATCAAGCCATTCTCCAATTGATAAATGGGCAAGGGACATGGATAGGCAGTTTTCAGATAAAGAAATCAAAACTATTAATAAGCACATGAAGAAGTGTTCTAAATCTCTTATAATCAGAGAGATGCAAATCAAAACAACTCTGAGGTATCACCTCACACCAAGAAGACTGGCTAACATGACAGCTATGGAAAATAATGAATGCTGGAGGGGATGTGGCAAAGTAGGGACATTAATTCATTGCTGGTGGAGTTGTGAACTGATCCAACCATTCTGGAGGACAATTTGGAACTATGCCCAAAGGTCGACAAAAGAATGTCTACACTTTGATCCAGCCATAGCACTGCTGGGTCTATACCCCGAAGAAATAATGGACAAAAAGACTTGTACAAAAATTTTCACAGCTGTGCTCTTTGTGGTGGCCAAAAACTGGAAAATGAGGGGATGCCCATCAATTGGGAAATGGCTGAGCAAATTGTGGTATATGTTGGTGATGGAATACTATTTTGCTAAAAGGAATAATAAAGTGGAGGAATTCCATGAAGACTGGAATGACCTCCAGGAAGTGATGCAGAGCGAGAGGAGCAGAACCAGGAGAACATTGTACACAGAGACTAATACACTGTGGTATAATCGAACGTAATGGACTTCTCCATTAGTAGTGGTGTAATGTCCCTGAACAATCTGCAGGGATCTAGGAGAAAAAACACTATTCATAAGCAAAGGATAAACTATGGGAATAGAAACACCGAGGAAAAGCAACTGCCTGACTACAGCGGTTGAGGGGACATGACAGAGGAGAGACTCTAAACGAAACTCTAATGCAAATATTAACAACATGGAAATGGGTTCAAATCAAGAACACATGGGACACCCAGTGGAATCACGCATCAGCTGTGGGGGTTTGGGGGGAGGAAAAGAAAATGATCTTTGTCTTTAATGAATAATGCTTGGAAATGATCAAATAAAATATTATTAAAAAAAAGAAATCTGGATGCTATATCATTTGGTGTGTAAATGTTTACTAATGATATTACTTCATTGTTTATGGTACCTTTTAGCAAAATGCAATTTCCTTCCTCATCTTTTAAAAATCCGATCAATTTGTACTTTGTCTGATGTCATGATTGCTACTCCTATTTTTTTTCTTTAGATGATGCATAATAAATTCTGCTCCAACCTTTTATCATGAATCTGTGTGTCACTCTGCTTCAAATCTGTTTCTTGGAAACAACATATTGTAGGTTGCTGGCTTTAATCTGGTTTAATGTTCTCTGCTTCTGTTTAATGGGTGAGTTCATCACATTCACATTCAGTGTTTATCACTAACTGTGTATTACACATTGTAATACATTGTATTATCTCCTTAAATCCTATTCTATTTCCTTTCTCTGTGTTCCTCCTCACCAGTTTTTTGCTCTACCCCCCACTTACTTCTTCCTTCAATAAATACTCCCTTTCCTTGTCTTGTTCTCCTACATATCTAGTGTGATAGAATTCTATACCCCACTGAGTATACTCATTTTTCCCTCCATGAACCAGTTACAATGAGAGTAAAATTTAAGCATGGCCTGTCATCACCCTCATTCTCCCCCCTCTATATTGATTTTTTCACATCTCTTAATGTTATAAAATTTATCCCATTTTATCTCTTATTTCTCTTTTCTCTCAGTACAACCCTCTCTTTCAGCCCATGATTTATTTTAAATAAAAATAAATATACATATCATATCATACATGCATATCATTCCATATCATCACATTTACATATATATCATATCATCAAATATATCATATCATCATAGATAGCTTAATTCTCCACCTTCTTTATGAGTAAATTCCTTCTATCTTCTCTACTACTAAGAGTGATTATTAAAAGTTATAGAAATTTTCTTTCCATGGAGACATATAAACACTTTGACCTTTATGAGTCTCTTGAATTTTCTCTTTCTGATTTACCTTTTTTTCAATAAGTTATTTCATGTTTTCTTCTGTTTTTTTTCCATTCCTTTGATTATGCTTTATTGTTTCATGATTTCTCATGAAATCATTGGTTTCTAGATGTTCAATTTTGATTTTTAAGGCATGGTTTTCCACTGTCAGTTTTTCATTCTTCTTTTTTCAATTGGTCCATTTCTTCTTGCATTACTTGTTTTTCTCCTTGTATCACTTTCATTTCTTCTTGCATCACTTTCATTTTTCTTTCCCACTTTTTCTTCTGCCTCTATTAATTGGTTTTTGAAGTCCTTTTTGAGTTCTTCCAGAATCTCTATTCAATCCATTTTTTTTCTTTCGGACCTTGCTTGTGTTTCCTTTTACCTTGCTCTTTGTCTCCATTCAAATTCTTTATAATTAGGTGCTTTTTTGTTGTTTGTTCATTTTTCCTGTCTAATTATAGGTAGGCTTTGTTTTCTGGGAAGTTGAGGTAACCTCTTAAACTTCAGTCCTTCATTGATATTATTTTCAGCTTGTTTTCTGGTTGTGACTAGTTTACCTGATAGTCTGAGGGATGAGACCTCTGAGAAGCCCATCTCCTTGCTCATTTGATTGACTCTTGAGATGCTGATAACTTTCCTCAGGGTGTAAGCTTTAAATCTCACTCAACTTTATCAGGTCAGGGGCTGATTAAATTCTAGTCTTAGGCTTAGGCTCATGATTTTTGGTCTCAAGGTGTTCTTTATTCAATCAGGCACACCCTTGATTGCCCTGCCTTGGAGCTCTACCCTTAGTTTGGAGCAAAAAGATCCAGCTGGTGGAGGGGTTGGGGTCCCCCTGAGAACCATGTCCTCACCCCAAACCATGGATTATGTCCTCATCCTATGCCACCCCTTCAGCCCAAATTTTCTTGGCCTGGGACGTCAGACTTCTCCCTAAGTTTGATATGTCAAGTCATGTGCATTGTCTTGGGTCACTATATGCCTAGGCAGGAGATAGGAATCTGGTACAGAAGATGTTGTGTGGAGGAAGAGGCTTGTGGTTTGCTCTTGGCTTGATCTTCACTCCCTGTTATAGCCTCCTGATAGCTCTGCTTCCCTCTCATCTCAGTTGCCCACATGGTCTCTGTCTACCTTTTGGGTTTTTCTTTTCTTGACAGTTGTTTCACTCTGTCTCTTTGTTTGTTCTTCATCTCCTGTATTTATTTCATGGTGATATTTTATTCTTGGCTGGAGAGGACTTTCATGGTGAAACAGAGCTATCCCCTAGTTACTCCTCCATCTTGACTCCTCCCTGAGAAGTTTCTATCTTTTTTTTAATATAGGGAGTTTCATTAGGAAATATACCATTGGGCCAATACTGCTTTGCTTTTATCTAAACCCTCTTCCCTACCATCCTTACCATATTCCCAAATTCCTAGAGATTCCAATTTCAGTTTAATCATTTATTACAAAGCTAATTTTTCAAAAGAGATGTAGCCAAATAATGGATTAATATGGAGCCCTTGACTATTTAAAAGCCCCATTTTTGAAGATTGCCTCTAAGGAATGCCCATAATTATGCACAATGACTAGACTAGAAACATCCACAAACCTTATCTAGGGCAAATGTTACCTTTGGCCCTTTCCCTGTGTGCCTCCAAGGACACCAGCCAACACTCTATGCATGCCAATGGGAATAGCTAAGGTGATAAACTATGTTGTCACATTTGAAGCATTTTCCAACTCTAGGGGAAAAACAATTTTTACTTCTATAAGAAAGTATATATAAAAATGAATAGAGGACTTGATAACAGATGAATATAATAATTAATATTAGATCTAAAAGTAGCATGCTACCCATTTCTTAAAAGAAAATTATAGACTTAAGGTACAGAGTGAGACATATATGTCAGAGTATAACAAGTGTGGCAGTTTATTTTGTATGATTATGTATATTTGTTCCACAGGTTTTCTTTATTTCCTTTTTTTAATAGGAAGGAGGTGGAAAGTTAAGAAAAAAATTTTTTGTTAATTTATTTTAAAATAAACACCTAGCTGTAAATATAGTTTTATAGAGAAACTATGATGTAATGGAAAGATTACAGCTTTACCACTTAAAATCATATGATGACCTTTAACTTTAAAGTCATATGATGACATATGAACCTGTTAAGCTTCATTTTTCTCATCTGAAAAATGGAGATATTATTTTCACTTCTGGAGAAAGTATTTATCAAACTTGAAGCAGAATATAAATGTGAGCTATTGGTATCATTGGCCACTACTTTGAGATTTATGGATGAATCTACACACACAAATCAATGTTTAGCATAGTGCCTAGCACATACAAGGTACTTAAGACATGCTTGACTGACCACACACACATACTTACATGCACACATGAAGGATGAAGGATGAAGATTCACACACAAATGTCTTAGTAAAAAAAATCTGTATGATTTTATCTCTGACATTCCTCTGTGCATAAGAGAAATTACTATGTTACAAATTTCCACATATCATACAAGTGGCATGATAAAGTATCAGTTTAAGAATACATGGTTCCTAAAAGAAGAATGAGAGATAATTCATGAAGTGTATATACATCTTTTATCCTTCAAAGAAATAAAATAAATAAGCTTGTTGTTTGAAATTTGCAATTGAAGAGATGTCAATTATCTTTCTTTCCCATGAATATTCTCAAGCATAATAAACTATCTATGAAGTCAATAGTAAATACCCTATAAAGACATTTTCCCCATAAATTAATGCATTGGTCCCCTACAAGCTATTTAGTCCATTACATGGATATCTTTTTACAACATATGAATATAGGTATGTTATTATCTTTTGTATTTAAGGGATAGAATACTCATCATTACTTTAACCCATATGTAAATGCTTAAATTTTATACACATTCATATTTCCAGTTGTCACTCACCACCACCTCCAATATCACCCTTGTTTTATTTCTGTAAAAAATAAATGTATCTTTATTCTTCTATTATTATCATTACTATTTCTTCTAAAGAGGTAGCTACATAGCCTAGTGTTGGGTTGGCAAAGCCTTGACACATGTGTCAGAGCCCTTTGGAAATGGCTGCTGTATTCCCCCTCTCCACAGTGCCCAAGGACATTTTTTGCATGACCCACCTCTCTGACCATCCAACCAATGTGAGCACTTCTTCCCTTCACTGTATATGGTATTGCAGAGGACTCACAGGCAGCTTTAAGTTGCACTTTGGGCACCTGACCTCAAAAGCATTTATCCATGCTGCCCTAATGTATAGAAAACTAGCCTCAGAGTCTAGATGACCTAGGATCCAATCCTACCTTTAACAAATACTGACTGTTTAACTTTGGGCATGCCACTTTACCTTATCTGCAATTTATAGAGTTAGAGAATTGCCTAGAACATTGAGAGATTGCAAATTTCCTTATTTAGGGCTTCCTTCTATCATTGGAATATGTCTAGTCTGCATCCATAATTCTTGTCTACATACTACCTGTGGTTTTTTCCAATTAGTTCTCACTAGAATTTTCATATTGCTAACAGTGAAGAAAACTATCATGACTCTTCCAAGACTTTTGCAATCAACATGACATCTGACAAATCTACATTGTGATAGTGAATTTCCTCTCTCTCATTGCCCTTAGCCAGTTACTCTTTGCTCTCTTAGTTCACTGGAACATATATTTAGAGATAGATGGGACCTTGGAGTGCATTTATTCTATTCTTGTTCATCACTTATGAACTGTCTCCTTAGGCAAATCATAACCTCACTGAATGTCAGTTTCCTTAACAGTAAAATGAGAGGGTTCTAATGGGTAACTTCTACAACTCCTTCCAACTATAAATTTAGGTCCTATGATAACTACATTTTATAGTTGAGGAAAATGAGTCCCAGAGTAATAAAATGTTTACCCAGAATCACAAAATCTGTAAAGACTCCAGATGGATCTGGAATACTGGTCTTTGATTCCAAATCTGTCATAAATTCCCCAAAATCACAGTAATACTTTCTCATGATCATATTTAAATATAAGAGTCTAGTTAAGTTTCATGATTTCTCCATGAGATTTCAAAATACAAAATTCTTTTTTTCCCAACATAATTTAGATATCTGTGTAAGAAACAACCTCTCTCAAAGTCAATTCCTCCATCTGAAAGACAGGAATGCACATATTTTCCAGACTGCTTAGTTTTGAAACCATAGAATTATAAGGAATGAACAAATAGGAGTTTGATTCATTTATGCTATGGATCTTACAACAAGTATGTATTGGCACAGCTCTCATCTTCCTCCCAAATACCTGATTTTTTATGACTTGAGTTTCACACAGTTGGGGACCTCATTTTATCAAATAGGCTCCATGCATCCCAGTGTCCATTATGCTCAAGGTCTTCCAAATGATGCTACTTTTACCCAGAACAACAGTAGTTTTAGCGTAATTGATCAATCTTCTAAAGACCTTTGAGTGTTCTATCCTCCCTTTATAGCTTTGAAAATCTTTTCCTAGAGTTTAGATATGTGAGACAAGCATGCTCAAAAACATTGCAGTATATTAATTCATCCAAAATATTTACCTCTTCTGTTGTTAGTGCTTATGCAACAATAAAAAAGAAAGTAAATTAAAGATCTAAGTATTCTACTCTTATTGCCAAAGGATTCAATGGAACATAGGTTATGTGCATTAATTAGCTCTTCCCTTGCTGGTATGGCAGTACATTTATATGATGGTACCTAACTCAGGATGTAAGCAAAAATAGTAGCTCTGCTGCATATCCACCACTATGTGAAAACAGAACTGAGATGTGAAATAAATAATATCAGCATAATAATGCCTAAGTGCAGTCTTGGTTACTATACTTTGCCTTCAATTATTACCATGTAGAGAACACATTATTAGGGTCTAATTATCAATTGATATGCATATTTCTAAGGTCTTATCTTTATCAAATCAGATTTGAGATTCATAGAGGCAGATACTTGTCCAGCAATAGAGAATTAAATAATCTTCTTTCTGTTTTTTACATTTTTAAAAATTATTGATTGCTTAATAATACTAGGAAAGCATATTCATTATTAGATATAACATTACACCAACAGACAACTTTTTCCCCAAAAAAAGACCATACAGCTACTTTTCAAAGAGAAGTATCAAGGTGAAGAGATGAGCTGGTTACATAAATTGCTTCAATTATTTTTCATGGCTGATGATAAGTCTTCATTGGCCATAGACAACATCTAAGCCAATATTTTGTAGAAATCTCTTTATCTTTTCCCAAAAAATATTATTTGTGTTGCAGATTTTTTGAAAGTAGGTAAAAGATGAGGTTGCAATGAAATAGAGAAGTCACTGGCAGAAGTTTCCTTCTACCCTACAGATATAGATCAACACCTGCTCAGCAACGTAATCTGTGTATGAAAGACCTGATTCAGGCTGCTGCCTTTATAATTTAGGATCAAGGGAAACTTATACATAGTTAATGTGACAGTTAACAAAAGGTGATTCACTTAGCAATAGCGCAGGAAGGATAGTCGATAAATATATTTGATTGTTGATTATGTGGAGTGCAGCAACCTTGTTTCCAAGTTGCTCAAATGGTTCACTGATCAAGGATCAAAGAGAACTTGAAGTTTCTTATGGCTTTTTATTCTTGGACTTTGGCAAGAATTAAAACAAGAACTGAATAAAACAGTGTAAGGAGCAAGGTAGCCAGGAAGAATCATTCCAGAATCTAGGAAAAGATGTAAATAGCCCCAGCCTTTATCCACTTATGCCAGTTCTCAAGGATCATTCCAATACTTTTATTAAAAAAAGAAATGACTTAGTCCATGTAGTAGAAAACTCGGGGAGATACTCCCCCTACCAAATATTCTTTCTATAATTCTACACTGCTTTTATGGGATATAAATGTTCCTTTTTCCCCCAATTACACATAGAAACAATTTTTGAAAATTGTTTTCTGACATTTTGCATTTCACATTCTCTCCCTCTCTTCTTCCTCCTGTCTACTTCTCAACAACAGTAAATTGTCTGATACAGCTTTTATCAGTGCTTTCATGAAGTACTTATTTCCCTTTTCCCCATGTTATGTAACAGTTAAAATTTAGGGGAGATGGGGAGACTGAGGCATCTGAGGCAGGTAGAAATTAGTTTCTCTCTGCAAGGAATATATATTTTTTAGAGGTTTATTAAAGGTCAAAGATTAAGAATATACAAGTAAGAAACATGTGCCTAGGCCAGAGGCCTAGACAAAATAACCTCACATCATGGAAGAGACGCCTCTGCTCCAAAAACGGAAGTCCAAAAAGCCCCAAGACTTCAAAACCTTTGCTTAAATATCTTCTCGATCTCGGCCCAGGTGAGATTACAAGGCATTCTGGGGAAGTGGAGCAAAGGCTCATGGGGATTGTAGTCCTGTATTCGAGTCTATTTTTTACATCCCCCCGTGTGATCATTTGTGGAAAAATTAATTTTTCCCCAAAAGGATCATAAAAACATAATAAACTTAAAAGATTACAATAGTGTGAGGATAAGAGAAAAAAGAATAAAACCAATAATTTCTGAACACATTGACAAAAAGCCGTTAGGGGGCAGTCCCCTTTGGCATAAAAGTATACATACAAATAAATGTTCAATCAACCACACCCAAAGTTCAATTTTATGCAACTTGTGGTCTGGAGGCTTCTTCATGGTGGCTTCTCCAACAGTTCAGTTCTGGATTCAGAGAGGTAGCATCTTCTTCACCTAAAATTCTTCTCAAAAGGAATTTAAACTTTGCAATTTAAATAATGATATTTTTTACATTCCCCCGTGTTGTGGGTGATTGAAAGATTCAGAATCAGTTAGGGATGCATGGCTGAGGTATGAGGTATATGAATCAATTGGCAAGAGATATTAAAAAGACACCAGAAAATCCAAAAGAAAAGAAAAATTTCTGGATGAAAATATAGACTATCAAAGTCTCATGTGTAAAAATTCCAAGTAGAAGAAAAATAAATCTATAACAGGTCCTTCAATCAGGGCCCAATCAAAATGATCTAAGTAATGATGCATTTACCCAGTCAGTGCCAGGACTACAGAAAGGTACCACACTATGAGAGGCAGAAAAGAAAGGGACCAGATTATAGGAGCCAAGGTTTCAGGGATACTCGTCTGTGAGTATCTTCAGGGTGAGTGTGGATACAAGGAAATCCTATGTCTTAACACATGTTAAACATAGTAACCTCGAGTCTTCACACTAGGTTCAAGACCTTTGTATTGGCCTAGAAGTGCATCAATCCATCCTAGATTGGCCTTTCTTTGGCCCTATGAAATGGCTCTTGTGTGTATCTCTTGTCCTGGAATCAGACAGAATCATCAAGCAAAGTCCCATAATTTATTTAAATAATTAGTGGCATCAGTCTCATAGTCACAAGCTTTTTAGGGCATGCATTAGAAAATGTATCTTAAACTTGTAGCACTGAAAATCAAAAGGTTAAAGAAAATCTTAATACTGGTGACATGTGCTTCAAATATAAAAAGGAAAGAAAAAATAATTAAAAAACTGAAAAAGTATATTGCACATGCAAGAAAAATATAATAATAAAAGAGCTTTAAAAAATTCAAAAATATAGCTTATAACCATTGACACTCTGTGTCAGTTAAGAAAATATAAAATACAAGGCTTTCTCACCAAAAAATGAGATCCATTTCCTCTTTGTATCTGGCCATGATCACTGTGAGTAGAAGGCAAATGAATTGAACAAGGTTAACAATTTTTTCATCTTTAAAAATACAGTAGTACAAATATATAGTTATCAAAATCCCCAAAATTCTCAATAGCCCAATTAATTACAATAGCAAACAAACACACTTTCATATTTCACATAAGTTGCTGTATGACATTTTTAAACCTATGAATTGATGGACATTTGTCACAATTTTTACAAACATAGCAATCTTTAAACCTCGGTAATAAACATATATATATATATATATATATATATATTTTTTTTTTTTTTTAAACAAAGTAAAACTCATCTTGGGTTAAGAACATAATCAAGAAATCTATATATCATTCTGGTGCAAGTAAAGTAGTGAGCTGAAGAGTATAAATAAAGGGTGCTCCTTTTGGAGGCTTTTCCCAAGGGTACAAATGCCCTGAAATTAACTGCCCAACTTCCATTCACATGTGGGAAGGTTGGGGGTTATAAAATACATTTCACTTCAGCTACTAGAATGGGCCTTACCTCATGGTAGGGGCAGGCAAAAATAACCAGAATGTTAAAAAAAATTCCAAAAATCATATTTAAAAAACCCTTAAAATCAAATCATTTGAGGTATTTAGCACATTAAATTTTCAAAGGTTGTTAATACAATTATAACCAGTTCTGAAGTCCATCTATCCTCAGCAAAATAGAAAAAAGCTGTTTTTTCATATATGGGCTTATTCACAATAATATTTTTTCAACACAGTTATAGGGGGAAAACAACAGAATTTCAAAACTCAGTACATTCAAAATAAATTCAATCAACCTTCAGTTCACAGAATAATATTCAATCCAGTAATATATGAACTTAAAATCACAAAGTTAAACCTTAAACAAAAAATGCAATAGAATACAGAGATTTTTTAATAAACCATTGGAGTCTGAAATGCCTTAGAGCCTTTAGTCTCTTCAAAGTTCCTTGGGTGTTTTTTTTGTTTGTTTGTTTGTTTTTAATTATCCATTTAAATGTCTATTGTCCGAAGGTAGAGTAGTAAAGGCTAGGCTATGGGGTTCAAGGAATCCGTCCAGGGCCCCATAGCTGGGAAGCATTGGAGGCCAGATTTTAGCTAGAGACCTCCCGTCTCTGGGCCTGGCTTCCAGTTTGCTGGGCCACCCATTTTCCTCCCCAAAGTTAAAGTTGAATCTTTGGGCTGAGTCTGCTCCCAGACAGGCAGGTAAAATCAATGAAACTGCCAGAAGAGTCAAAAATCCTTTTAAACAGCCCATTGTTTTTAGGTTTCTGTTTGAAAAGTACTGTTTCTTCTCTCTAGTCTTTTCTGTCTTTCCCCTCTCTGATCCCCCTGTGGCCAATACCCCCAGCCACGTGGAGGCTTAGCCTAAGGGAAAATTACTGGGTCTCCTTTCCCTCTGGTCTCTCCCCTCCGCCCAAGTGGCCAATACTGTTACCAGCTGGTCGCAATGAGTCCTCAGCGATCTGCTCCAAGGATCTGGGTGATGAGCCGGCTGGGTCGGAAGCCAGATGGGTGAGAGACAGACTGCCGGGGTGGGTCGGGCTGGGAGCTGGAGCACAGCTCAGGCACCAGGTGAGAGGCCAGGAGCAGAAGCAGGAGCTGGAGAGGGCCGCAGGCAGGAGCTGATCAAGATGGTTTTCTAAAGAGCATCTCGGAGAACCTTGGCTTTAAAAAAAAATTCTCTAGGCTAAAAATTTTTTGAGAAGTTCTCATCCAATCTAGTGGTTGCCAAAAACTGTAACAGTTAAAATTTAGGGGAGATGGGGAGACTGAGGCATCTGAGGCAGGTAGAAATTAGTTTCTCTCTGCAAGGAATATATATTTTTTAGAGGTTTATTAAAGGTCAAAGATTAAGAATATACAAGTAAGAAACATGTGCATAGGCCAGAGGCCTAGACAAAATAACCTCACATCATGGAAGAGACGCCTCTGCTCCAAAAACGGAAGTCCAAAAAGCCCCAAGACTTCAAAACCTTTGCTTAAATATCTTCTCGATCTCGGCCCAGGTGAGATTACAAGGCATTCTGGGGAAGTGGAGCAAAGGCTCATGGGGATTGTAGTCCTGTATTCGAGTCTATTTTTTACAGTTATGACTAAAGACACATATCAAATATACAATTAAAAACATTAGGAAATAAAAAAGTGAAAGAATGAAATCTGAAATCAGATTGCAAGAGGTCCTTCTTTGACTGTGGATGGCATTTTCTTTTATCTTAAGTCCCTTGGAGTTATCTTGTAACCTTGTTTTGCATATAATAATTTAGTCTTTGATAGTTGATCATCATACAATATTTTTCTTACTGTGTAAATTGTTCTCTTGGTTCTGCCCACTTTGCTTATATAAGTTCATGTAAGTTTTTCCAGGTTTTTCTGAACTTATTCTGTTCATTATTTATTATGGCTCAATAGTTTTCCATTACAACTATGTAACACAGCTAGTTTAGGTATTACCCAATTGATGTAGATTCCTTCAGTTTCTAATTCTTTGCCACTACTAAAAGCTCTTCTAAAATTGTTTTGTACAAGAAGGTCCTTTCCCCTTATATCTGATCTCTTTCTGGTAGACACAGTATTGGTGCTGCTGGGTCAAAGGATATGCATAGTTTTATGTCCCTTTTGGCATGGTTGGATATTTTTTTACAAGGAGAATTTGTGTATCTGAAACCATCATTCTACTTTAACTTTAGTATTTGTGTTTGTAAGTTCTATACTCACATTAAATACATAGTCCTATTTTAACATGATTATTAGGATAAATTCATTTGTATATTACTTATTCAAATTACACAAAATAAATTGATATATGTAAAACTTTCCAATTACAAAATCCCAATTTCAGGTCTTGGTACCCTAACAGTATGTGTATGAAATAAAAATCACATTCAAAATAATGATACATATATAACCCAGTGAAATTGTTTGTCAGCTCCAGGATTGGGAAGGAAAAAGGGGAAGGAACGTATATGAAACAGGTAACCGAGGAAAAATATTTTAAATTAATTAATTTTAAAAAATCACAATAAAAGACTTAAAGATGTTTGGTATCAAATTCTTCAAAAAGAACCTTAAATTCATACCTAAGAGACCTCACACGGGGCCCAAAGGTTTTGGGAAGTAAAACATTTATTCTGGGTTCTTCCCTTCTTCAACTGAAAATATTTCCTTTTTACAGTCCAAGGATGATTAAGTGGAGCAAAGAATCCAGACTGAACAATGCTCTGTCCTCTACCATCACTTTGGCATAGAGCCTGTACACATTTGTGACCAATAAAAATGGAAGAGATAACTGACCAATTAAAACTCAATGAAGCAGAATGAAGAATGATAAATAGACCCACCCCAACCCTCACAAGAATTGGGATCTGGAGGAAAGTAAAGTTAAGTCACATGGTATAGTATAGTCTAGGAATATTGAATTGGTTTTCATTAGACAATTAAGTCTTAAAATGTGAATGATCCTCACTAAAAAGGTATGAGAAAATCATATCTTCCTCAGTCTGTTACTTACCATTGATTCTTGCAACTGTGTAATTTACATTTTAAAAAAGATGTTTCATTGAGGAATGGAAAAGTACAAATAATTCAGAATGTTCAAGAAATGAACATAAAGTCTGTCTAATTAGCAACATTTCCCCAATGATGTATAACTTCTCAGCCATTTGCTATCTTGAATTGTCAGATTCTTCTCCCTATTTTTCATAGCATGGTTTCCTTTGAAATTTCTCATTACATCTTTATATATTTTTTCAGGGCTCACAGGAGGCAAAATAAGGAATGATTGCTCAGTATCCTCCCATTTTTGTGGCTATTCACAAGTTCCTTCAGGCATTGCTCTCCAGGTAGTTTCTCTTGAAGTTAATTTCTTCTGGCTTTCTCTGTGATTCCTAATTAGCAGAGTTGGACAGAGCTTTTAATGAAGCAATTATATCAACCTCAGAACTCACAAAAACTGATGCAAGATGCATGACTTTGTTGGTCTCCAATTTCAAAAGAGTCACTGTCATTATTTCCAAACAGCTTTAAAAGATTGCATGCCCTTTGATCCAGGTATACCACTTTTGGATTTGTACCCCAAAGAGATGAATGAAAAGGCCTACAGGAACTCTTCCACATTGAAATTAGCAGAACCAGGAGAACATTGTACACAAAAATTAAAACATTGTGGAACAATTAATTATAATAGACTCTGCTACTAACAGCAAAAAAATGATCAAGACTTATTCCCATGGAATTTATGAAAAAGAATGCTATCTACATCTAGAGAAAGAACCAAGGGAGTAGAAATGCAGAAGAAAAACATGTGCTTCATCACTTGGTTATATGGGTATTTGATAGGGGTTGTGGTATTTAAAAAGATTACTCTATTACAAACATGAATAATATGGAAATAGGTTTTGAGTAATATGACATCTATAAACCAATGGAATTGCTTATCAGCTCCAGGAAGGGGGGAAGGAGGAGAGGGAGAGAAGATAAATCATATAACTGTAGAAAAATATTCTAAATAAAATAATATGAAAAAAGGAAAAAAGAAAGAAATAAAAGAAAAATAATAAAATAGGTATCAAATAAAAAAAGAGTAACTGTCACCAACTCTAGATTCAATTATGATGACTAGACATCCTAAAGTTCTTTCTCCCTCAGATAACATAGAGAGTATCTCTCCTGAGGGAGCACCGCAATTTCTAGCTAAATATTTCTTAGATATTGTAGAATTTTAGGCAATTAGATTATTCAAATCACCTGTAGAATATATGGGCAAAGCAAAGTATTCTTTATATACTCCAGTATGAATTCTTTCAGGGTATATAATTTATTCTTTTGTAATTTTTAAATTTCAATAATACATATCTGCATGAGTTTTCAAAAGTTTTATAGTCCAAATTTTCTCCCTCTCTTCTTCCCTCCCACCTCCCAGAGCTGGCAAGCAATTCAATCTGGGTTATACATGTATTATCACACAAAAATGTGTTTCCATATTATTCATTTTTGTAAGTGATTAATCTTATGAAACCAAAGCCCTAAAACATATACCAAAATAAACAAGTGATAAATCATATAGTTCCAACTACATTCTTACTCCAAGAGTTTTTTTCTCTGAAGGTGGATAGCTTTCTTTTGCATAAGTTCCTTAATATTGTCCTGTATCATTGTATTACTGTTAGTAGCAAAGTCTATCACATTTAATTGTTCCACAATATTGCAGTTACCATGTATGATATTTTCCTGGTTCTGTTTATTTCACTCTATATCATTGGATGTAGGTCTTTCCACTGCTTTCTAAACACATTTTCATCATTCTTAACAATACAATAGAATTTCATCACCATCATGTACCACAATTTCTTCAGCCATTCCCAAAATGAGGGACATTATTTTAATTTCCAATTCTTTGCCACCACAAAAAAGAACAGTTATAAATATTTTTGTATAAAAAATATAATTTTCCATTTTTATCTCTTTGGGATACAGAACTAGAAGTGGTATTTCTGGATCAAAAATATACATTCTTTAATAACTCTTATGGCATAATTCCAAATTGCCCTCCAGAATGGTTGGATCAGTTCACAACTCTACCAGCAATGAAATAGTGTTCCAATTTTGCCAAATCCCATCCAACATTTATTGTTTTCTTGACTTATCACAGTAGCCAATCTAATAGGTATGAGGTGGTACATCAGAGATGTTTTGATTTTCATTTCTCTAATCAAGAATGATTTGGAACTGTTTTTCATATGATTATTGGTAGCTTTGATTTCTTCATTTGAAAACTGCCTGCTCATGTCCTTTGACCATTTATAAAGAGAGGAATAACTTGCATTCTTATAAATTTGAAATTAGTGTTAAATCCCCAAAGGAGAGTCAGGACTGGGACCAGAGTTCCATGGGTAAAATAGTAAGAGGAAATGCACAGGCAAAAGTAAGAAGAACCTCACCTGAAGATAAGGGCAAGGGAAAAGATAAGAATCACAGTCACAATCACAGTGTGGGGTCAGAAGGGATTCAATGCTGATGACAATGGGTGTGAGTTTATTGCAACTGGTAGATCTTTTAAAGATAAAAACCACAGGAATTACAAACAATCTCCTGTAAGAAAGGTCCATGGGATAGTGTAACAAGAATGTAGATAGTATGGATAATAGGTTAATGGTTGGGGCAAGATAATGGTTCCAGGAATCACCTGGGGTTCATGGACACAGTCAGAAATCTTATTATGAGAAACTAAAAGAAGGAGGAGACAAGGGCACTCAGACACATTCTCAGACAGACCATGAGAATCCAGCCTCTGAGGAGGGCTCTCAGATCTTTATCTAACATAAACCAAACTATATCAACCTCTAACATCTCCTCTTTCTTTCTTTCTTTAAAATAAAAATTTTAGACTGCATGAGGTAGAATGAAGCCAGTGGACAATGGAGAATATAACAATATCAGAAGATATGATCAAGATTAAGAATTTTCAGAAATAATTGATAAAGAGTATACAGTTTAACAAATGACTGATAATAAACATGAGTACATAAAATCAAAATTAGTATTGTCAGATAATACAATTTGAAATGCAAAGCAATTAAAAGAAAGCTATTATCTATATTATGCACTACGATAGGCAAAATGTTGAATAAGGGGGGCTAGAAACATCTGAGGGTAGAGAAATTTACAGGTTGTGAAAAAATTTCCAGGAAGGGATCAATCAATTTACTGGGTAGAATTAACAATGGGTAGCCAAAGAGGGGGATTAAGACACATTGATAAAATGGGTTATGGAGAGAGCAGGGGGTAACAATGCTTTCACCCAACAGAACTCTTGATGGAGGAGCCAAATCTGCCCAGATGCATATAAGGCCAGTAAGTCTCTCCTTTTACAGATATTACAGTAAGAAGGGCGATGATAACCACAAATAAGGGGCTGGTTTCTCAGCAGGGACATTGGTGGTAAAGTAGCACCTGTCGTGGCAACAATGCATTTGATCTGTCCCCATGTTGGTAGGTTGGCTCTGTTAGTTCCTTACACAGGTGATTGCAGCAGTTAGGTGTTGGAGTCATGGTGAAGTCAGACAAGCTGCTCCAGAACCCAGATGGGAGAGACAGTGGCTATAGGAAAAATACAGAGATCCTCTTCCCTAAAAGAGGATTGGGGAGGGAGGTTACCAAGGATTATTGAAGATATCTTTCCAAATGACCTTTTGTCTGGGAATTATATGGGATTCCTGTCTTTAAAATTATTTTGAATTATGATGTGAAGTTATCAAGAGTTTTGGATATGTATGCAGGGCCATTGGCTGTTTTAAGGGTTTGAGGAATACCCCAAAACTGAAAAGCACAGAGTAAATTAGAAATTATAAGTTTAGCTGCTTCACTAGTATGGATAGAAGAAAGAACTAGATTAGAAAAAGTATCCACAGATATGTGAATAATGGAGAAACCTCCAAATGAAGGATAATGAGTGATGTAAAATTTTTTTTATTAAGTTAACGTATTGAAAAATAAATTCTACTACTTCAGGAGATATAAAAATTCTTGAGGTCCAACCTATAACTTAAAATTTTAGATTCTAATTCCAAAGTAAATAACTAGATTATACTTGTGACATTTAATTGTAGGTCAAGCAGAATCTCAGAAATACAGGGGAAAAGATCTTGTTTAAAAATAGAGATGCAGAGAGTGAGCAGCAAATATCAATAAAATCAGAGTATAATAGATGTGGTTACTTTCTTCCTAAAGGACAAAATATTCTACCTATAATCAATAATACTCCAATTCCAATCATTATAATTTGAAAAGAAGTTGCTTGCATATTCACATAACCTAGTAATTGCTAAAAAAACCTACCTATATAAATGTAAGCTTCTATCTTATCCTATCTAAAAGTCTATTTAAAGTTAGATGATCCTACTCATGATATAATATTTATTAGTTCTCTCTAAGAATCCTAGCTGCAGTAGGAGAAGGGAGGGGTTTGAGGAGACAGGTTTGCTTAAAAAAATAAAATCTTCAATTGTAGTATTTTAAAATCATAGAGATTTTGTTTCTAAAAAATGTCGATTCCCATACATAAAAGTGGATAATGGAATCCTTTTTCAATAACCAATGAAATTATTTTTAATGCAAATATGTGCTTCTGCTAGTCAGCTAGATTTTGATTACTTAACTCCTGCTGTGAGAAGAAAGAAGGGACGGGGAACAGGGAGTGTGAGTGAGTCATGAAGTTTGCATTCTGTCAATTCTTGCTTAACAAATAATTTCCTAGGAGGGATTAATATAATTAATTTTTCAAAATGTAATCCAAAATTTATATCAAGAATGTATTATGGTTGACACAGAAACATTTACAGGAAAGACTGACCTGTTAGCATATAAAAAAAGCAATGTAGATATTTTCCCCCCCAAAAAATTATTCTAATCATCTGAACTATAAATCTTTCATATCTGATATATTCACATTAGCATCCAAAAAAGTTAATCATTGCATTACTAATTTAGTTTAACTAACTCTAACCTGTATGTGAGGGAGAGGTTAAATTATTTTTACAAATCTATCCAAGGCCTTAGTAGTTCTTATCTCAAAGCTTGGCTTTTATCCTAGAAAAACTATATCGCTGAAAAGAAGAAAGAAAAAAAATCCCTTTCTTTCCAATACTTTTTTAACACTTTAAGTACAATATATATAAAATCTGTATGTTTTAAAACCTAAATAATAAATCAATCCCAATGGATATTAATTAAAAGCTTAACAAATTCCAAATTGACTGATTAAATTCCCATAACAATGTTTCCTATATTTCAATTTTCCTTTCAAACCTCTGCTAAGGGCAGAATAAATACTCTAGAATAAAATTCTCTAGATTTGACACTATAACCCAAATAATTCTTCATAACTAAGAATTTTTCTCTCAAATTCTGAACAAACATTCATAACTATTTTTCACTTACTATTTGTCTCACATTGTCTGGCTTCTCTTATTTACTATAAATAGAGGAGAGGTAACTACTTTTAATTACCTAAAATTAATAACCTAATTCCAAGTCCTATTTAAATTATGAACTGGTCAGATTTCCATAGTCAATTAATTATACACAATGTTTAAAAAATTGATTTTCTACACAGTACAAATTCATATTTCAATTATGACATAATAAGAAATTATATTTGGATACATTCAAATTCTAAATACCTTTGTAACCTCAAATAAACAAATTATCACATTTAAACTACAAAACTTCCAATGCTAACATGTAATCACTTATAGATATTTATAACAGTACTTGAAATTAAGGAACATCTAATTTTAAAATGCAAAAGTTAAATCTTAGAGACAGTTCTCCACAATACACTATAACTTTTGTCTAATTGAATTTAGCATTAAAATATGTTATGTTTAATAATAAACATAATAAATATGTTTAATATGGTTTTGTGCCTTTGTAAAATAAAAATTCTGTCTAGTGTTGAGCTGGCTATAAATTACATTTGAATAGTTCTCAAATTTACTGAAATCATTATACCTATATCAATGCTAATGATAATAAAGAATTCTCTAACTAGGAATTGTACAGAATTAAATTTAGGTGACATTTAAATTTAGCTGATACACAATAAACACCATAAAATTACACTGAATTATAGTACATTATCAGACTCATAAGTAATTTTCCAAAGTTACACATATCAATCTTAAGTATAAAATTTCAGTAAATAGTCAAATTTTGTGTGTTTCAAATTAATCTTTTTTTTTCTCTAATATGGACTGTCTAAAATGAGAAAAAAGAAGATTTATGGAACACTTTAACAAGTTTAGAGGCCAGAATTGCCTCCCTATGAGAATCTGAAGCATATTTTTTGAACACCCAATTAGAAAAACACAAAGACAGGACCTGTAATGTGGACACACATAAGACACATAAAACAAACATTAAACATAAATTCAGGATTCTGATAACTAATCTAATATTGTGTTAAAAACACACACATACACACACACATATGTGTGTATGTATATATATATATATATATATATATATATATATATATATATATATATATATATATATATATATATATATATATATATAATTCTTCTTGTGTCATCTCAGTCTGAAAACTTCACTGAAAAATTCCATCTTGCTTTTTCCAAAGTTCTGTCTCTTGAAAAAGTAAAGCATTTGTCTCAAGGCTTGCTGATAGGGCCAGCTGCTTTCACTTCTGACTGAGCTTGAGAATTAGATGGAATAAGTTCAGGCTGTGAGGGAGGGGATTCCCTGGCATTTTGGTCAGGTACTAGAGAGGGGAATCTTAACCTGATGCAGAGCAAAGGCAGGATATAATTGAGGTGTGGGATTTGAAGAATACCTGTCTGGGGGAGTAACTATTAAATTGGGTTTTATCTCACTTTCCTCCTTGGGTTTATGAGATTCTGAATTTAGCTTCCAATTGGCGCAACAAGGCGCCAGGTCAAGTGATTCATGAATTAACCCCCAGAGGGTAAAGGTGTTCACAGGGACTGAGGAAGGTCTTTCCAAAGTATAATGTCTTTGTAGCAAACTAACTACTCTCTCTCAATTCTTAATATCAAAAGAACCTTCAAGGGGAAACCAGGGGCACACAGAGGATATATGTTCTAAAAATCTCTGTGTGAGAGACTGAGAAACCTTAGCTCTTCGAGCATTTAACATATTAGTGAGGACCTTGGCAAAGGGCATGACATACAGATTGCCCCATGTTTTACTTCCGATGGTTTCACCCCTGATGATGGGGAATTCCTTACCTGTGATGTCTTTGTGATGCACGTGTTCCCCTGTGAATTGCCCATTACCCAGATCCCTGTCTTTGGGTGCCAGAATATAATAACCCCAGAGGGGGCACAGGACTGTGACCAGAGTTCCACAGGTAAGGAATGGGGAAAATAGTAGGAGGAAAAGCAAAGGTAAAAGTAAGAGGACCTCACCTGAAGATAAGGGCAAGGGAAAAGAAAAGAGTTGCAATCACAGTCACAGAGTGGGGTCAGAAGGGACCCAATGCTGATGACAATGGGTTCAAGTTTATTGCAGTAGATCTTTTAAAGGTAAAAACCACAGGAATTACAAACAATTGCCCTTGAGAAAGTTCAATGGGAAAGTGTAATAAGAATGTAGATAGTGCACCTAGTAGGATAATGGTTGTGGAAAGATAATGGTTCCAGAAATCATGCTGGGTTTATGAAAACAGTCAGCAATCTTGTTATGAGAAACTATAAAAGAAGGCAGAGGCAAGGGCACTGAGACACATTCTCAGACAATGAGTTTGACTTCTGATGAGGGCTCTCAGATCTTTATCTAACAGACCCAGAGATTAGTCCTTTATTAATATTTGAGAAATGTGACATCTATCAGAGACATTTGTTATAAACAATTTCCCCAATTTGTTGCTTCCCTTCTAATCTTGTTTGTAACAACCTTTTTAATTTAATATCATCAGAATTATTGATTTCACTTTGTTTGGTCATAAATTCTTTCCTTCTCCTTAGATCTGACATTTAAACTAGTCTATGTTCCCCCAATTTATTTATAACATCACTCTTTATGTTTAAATCACTTGCCCATTTTGTCCTTATCTTACTATAGAGTATGAGATATTGATCTAAACCTAATTTTTGCCATACCATTTGGCAATTTTCCCAGCAGTTTTTGTCAAGGAATGAGTTCTTAGCCCAAATTCTAGGATTTGGGGGTTTATCAAACATTAGATTATTCCTTATCTTTTACTCTTTATCTATTCCATGCATCCATCCTTCTATTTCTTAGTCTCTAATAAATGGTTTTCATGATTTCTGCTTTATAAAGCAGTTTCATCTGTTACCATTAGGCCACCACCATCCTCCATATTATTTTCCATTAGTTTTCTCCAGATATATGTTAAATCTAGCTTTTCTGAAATTTCATTCACTTTCTTTACATCTTTCTAATCCATTGTTTAGTTAGATTTATCTAGGTCTGATAGGGGAAGTTTGAAGTTCCCAACTAGTATACTTTTACTATCTATTTCCTTGTTAAGGTCTTTTAATTTCTCCTTTTAAGATATGGATGCTATGCCATTTGTTGCAACAGTAGGTCAATTTTTTAAAGAAACTCTTTTCTTTATTTTTTGGTGCCTTTTTTTCACCAGTGGACCAATTTTGTTTTTTAAACTGTTGTTTTCTTTTTGTATTATTTTCATTTCTTTTCCCCATTTTTCTTCAACCTGTCTTCTTTGATTTTTAAAAAAAAATTTAGCACATCCAGTACCTAAGCCCAATTTCCATTTTTCTTTGAAGTTTTGCATGTGGTTGCTTATATCTCACTGTCCCCTATTGACTCTGTGCCTTGCTCTGTGTCTCTATAGAAATTTTCTATGGTTAGATGTTTCTTTATTCTTTGCTCATTTTCTCAGCCTTTTTCTTTTTTCTTTTTTTTCTTTTTTTTTGCCTATGGACCACAATTCCTGAAAGGACATATTAATTTTATATCTTATAGTTCTATTCTAGATCCTCAAAAGTTGATGAAACAAAATATTTAACATCCACTTGCTAGTCACCATTTATGAAATGAACTGGAAAAGGAACTGGCTAACCATTGTACTATATTTGCCAAAAAAAAAAAACAAAAAACAAAGGAGATCATAATGTCAGATAATACTAAAATGACCAAGCAATAAAAGTATTTTATGAAATGATTTTTTAATTATTAATTTATCCAAAATTTAAAAAAAATGTAATTTGAAGGACAGGGGAAAGCCTTAAGAACTTAGAGTTGGCAGGGGTGAGGATAACAGAAAAATGGTCATGGCAGAGATGGCATTTGACTTCAGCTTTTCAGAAAACTAGTGAGTAGTAGAAACATAGATGAGAAAGAAGCATATTCCTGGCATGAGGTCCAATCCATTCAAAGGTAGTGATGAACATGGGAGATTCAAGTGTCCTGTGAACAAACAAGCAAGGAGAATGTCAAGGGGAATGATTTTTCGAAAAGTTCACCCAAACCAATGAACTAATCAACAGGTCAGAGGGTATATGCAGCATTTTCTTACAAATACTCCCCCAACTCCTCAAAGAAAAGAGAGATGCATTTTCTCATCTCTCCTGCAGAACCAAGATCTTTCATTGTTATTGTACAATCTTCATTGTTCTTTCCATTTGAATAGTTGTAGTTATTATGTATATTGTGTTCATAGATATTATTTAATTTATCAACAATAAATTATATATAAGTAAGTTCTCCAGATACAAGAATTAGATCTTGTATCAAATATCATTCATATCTGGTCACTATGTTCCTTTTCCATTATAAATGCCTCCTTTAAACCTCACATTTGTCTCTTAGCTGTACTATTGTAATAAGCTCTTAACTAGTCTCCAGTGTCTCCCCTCTCGAATCTTTTCTTCACACCTCTGTCAAAGTAATCTTCCCAATGAACAGACTTCTTAGGGTCAAATTAATAATGGCTAATGTTCTTAGCCTGATATTTGAGAGTCCTACAATCCACCTCCAAGTTACGTGCTTAGATAGGTCTCTTCAATTTTATATAACATACTCTTCTGTAAAACCAGAATTATTCTCACCCACATACATCCTGCACTTTTTTTTTCTTTTATGCTTTTGTGTTCGCATCACTCTAAACCAGTAATATCCCATCCCAATTTCCATCTTCTGAAGTCATACCCAACCTTCAAAATCTGTACACAAAAAGTCACATACTCTATAGGGAATTCCCTGATCTTCCTTAGCTGAACTTGACCTTTCCATTTTCTGAAATCTCACAGCACTTTAAACTTCTCTTGTATATTTATAACTTGTGTTTGTAGAAAGACAGTGGTTATTGCAGAGGGAGAAACAGTGTAAAAAGTCATGAAACCTTCAGGTCTTCACTCAGTTCAACTACTGGGATTTGAAAGGAACATTAAGGATGGATATTGGAATTTAAGATTAATTTCCTTACAACAGTTTTATCTAGCTGTTAGAATTCTTGCTAAGGGGAGCACCTTTGGAATATTGTGCTTATATCTGTTGAATGATAGAAATTAAAAAAAAAGAAAAACAAATTATAACTCTGATAAGAGCTAAGAAGACAAGGGCTGAAAAGATAAAAATGATGAAAATCTTCACTAACTATTTGGTTGTGCTTCTATCACAAAAGAACTAAGAATAAGGCCAAAAACATAAGGGAAATAGCTAACAAAATTTTCCTGCTGCAGAGAAGTAATACTGTAGATGAATATTAATAGATAATGCCAAAGACCCTCAACAAAAATGTCCAGCCACCTACAAATATGTTCAAGTTTCTCCCATCCTTAAGGTTGAACCTACTCTCTCTGCTAGCTTCCCTTACCCTTCCCTGCTAAATTCTTTGAGAAAATCATTTATACTAGGTGTCTTCACTGCCTTTCACTACTCTCCCTTCTATACATTGTTTTTGGATTGTCTCCTTTCAAGGATTGTTTCCTTTTCCAAAAGTTATCAGTGGTTTTAATTGTCAAATATGGTGACCTTTTCTTAATTCTCATTCTTCCAGACCTCTCTTAAACATTTAACACTATTTTTCATTTTCTCCGCCCCCCCCCCCCAGGTTTTCCTGACATTATACAATGCCATTTCTCGTTCCTGTCTAGTATGGCTCTTTAATCAGTCTCCTTTATTGCTACTTTATCTGTACTGTGCACCCAATACTGGGCATTCTTCAAGACCCTATCCCAGACCCTTTTCTCTTTTCATTTCCTACTGTCTCAAATAGAAATGTTCATCCGACATTTAAAGTTCTTCATAATCTAACTATTTTTTTACCTCCCAGTATTCTTCCATTTACTCCTTTCTACAAACTATAATTCAGCTACCTTGACCTTCTTTCATTTCTTCAAGCTGGTCACACCATCTCCCAATTCCATGCATTTCCATTGGCTCTCCCCCAACCATAGAATGCTATGCCCTTTCACTTCCCTCTCTTAGTTTCCCTAACTTCATTCCTGACTCAGCTAAGGTGCTACCTTCTAAGGAATATTCATCAAATGTTGATTGACAGATCAAGGTATGGAATAGGATTGTAGTGAAATACTATTATGCCTTAAGGAATGATATACAAGATGGTCATACACACACACACACACACACACACACACCTGGAAAAACTCATATGATGCAAAATGAAGTGAGCAAAACCAGAACATTGTACACAGTAACAACAAGTGCTTAATTGGTATTGACTTAATTCATCAACAATGTAAGAATCCAGGATGAAGAAGACTATCTGCTGCCATAGAAGGAACTGATGGAGTCTGAATGCAGATTGAAGCAGATCATTCTTCAATTCCTCTATGGATTTTTCTCTAGTTTAAGCAATATGTTTTCTTTAACATGACAAGCATCATGTAAAACCTATATGATAATACCTGCCATTTTGGGGAGGTGGGAAAGCTGGAAGGGAAGAAGAGAATATCAATCAAAAATGTCAGAAAAACTCTTTGTTTTGAAAATTGTATCAGCCCTATAATCTGGAAAACAATTAAATTAAAAATAAAATAAAGGTTTCGCCTTCTGCATTAGGACTTTCCCAGTCCCCTGACATAACTCATCATGTCCAGCTTCTTTTCCTCTTTTAGACCACATCCATCTACCTTGTATGTGTCTTTTGTGTCTAGTTATTTATATGTTTCTTTTTTCCCATTAAGGTATTAGCACTTTGAATGCAGATTTTTTTCACCTTAATTTTATACCAGTTCTTAGTACACAGTTTTGTAAATAGTAAATATTTGTTGGGAAAGCTAGGAGACACAATGGATAGGATACCAGGCTGAGATTCAGGAAGACTCATCATCCTGAGTTCAAATCTGACCTCAGATACTTACTAGCTATGTGACCCTATGCAAGTCATTTAACCCTGTTTGCCCTAGTTTTCTTAACTATAAATAAGCTGGAGAAGGGAATGATAAACTACTTCAGCATCTTTGCCAATAAAACATGAAATGGGGTCACAGAGATTTGAAGATGACAGAAATGACCAAAAATATATATTCATCAAGAAAAAAAATTAATGATTACCAAAAACGAATATATGACAGATATGTCTACAACAAAATATATCTATTTAAAATTAATTCCTAAAAATTACTGAACCAACACGTGTTTAATAAATATCAATTGACTAACTGCTCATCAATTGTGTAAGAGAGACCAGAGCAGCAAAGCCTTTCAGATAAAAGGAAACAGCAACTTGCCCAGTAATATCATCTGAGGACTTCAGCCATTCTGCAACATCAGTGGTGTGAATTAATCTTCCCACTTTTTCTTTTCAGGTGTGCCCCTACACATATTTTATTTGGTGTGTGTATTCTCTTCATCCCATTAATAATGTGGTTCTCTAGGCAAAATCTCACTATTATATGTTAGGGGTATCTTTATTTTCTCTCATATTGATATACTGCTTTAGTAAATGTTTTTTGCTTTAAAGATATATTGTACTTGGTCTATTGGAAGAAAACATAATAAAATATATTGCTCTGAGTTGAAATTAATTAATATAGTCCCTTAAAGCTGAAGTAGTTTTCTGGAAGATGATAAAGGAAAGGGGCAAAGGACCCTGTATTAACATGTGTAACATTTCCTGGATTGTCAGTTTAGTGAGCATTGCCAAGGGAGCATGAGATCCTGGAAGTAACCATAGCAACCAAGCTAACTTTTACCCAGAGTACATAGGACTGGTGACATTTGAACTTGGCATTGGAAGAGGAAATTGCAAAAAGGAAGTCATGGAGAATCTATCTTGACTGAACTAAATGGATTAACAGAGGGAGTGAGGGACTGGAGTCAATCATGGACCTGCCATCCCACCCCCTGCCATTCTCCTCCTCTTATTCCCTAGGATACTAAGGCTTGTTAAACTAAGGGTAAGGGACTGAATATAAAGGGACAAGCTAGACACTTCTTAAAACTAATGGGCATCTTCAAAGAAACTGAACTGTCCAGGCAGCCATTAATCTTTCTTCCTCCTCTTTTCTCTTAAGGGTATTTAGTATAAAGCTGCCATCCCTAGCCAACTCGGGACAATTCTTTTCTTTTTCCTTTCCAGTGAGAGGAGGAGCAGAAAGATGGAGAAAGAGAAAAATTTTCTTCTGACCTGAGTGCACTTTTATTCTGTTACCTCTTTGAATTCTTATATAATTTCTTATCAGATATAAAAAAACAATAGCAAACAAAATCCACTGACCTCTAGTAATCTGTTTATTACTCTGCTTGGGAAAATATTGAGAGAAGAGAAAAAGGTTTTCCTTGAAGCAGCAGAAAACATTTTTACCCTTCAGCAAAGCCTGAGCTGGGAAAGGGAGGAGACCTGGAGTCCATAGGAGAAAGAAAGCAAATAAAAAATCATCAGTGCCCCTTAAACCTAGTAATCGAAATTAATTAGGCAATAAACATTATATTCAAAATCATTATTAATAGACAGAAGCGCCCCTTTTCCCATATTTCAACAGAACCTTCCCTTCTGTATTACAGCTCATGAGTAGACAACCTAAATTCAGACAAGTGCTACATCCCCATTGTGAAATTGTGAACCAAGATTGGGTGTCCACTCTTGCCTGGATACTGATTCCCCATTCTCTAAGCCCACTTCTGATGAAGGTAACCCAAGGCAAACACAACCCTTTGATTCTCATACCTACTACTTCTTCCCAATAGTTTTTGTTTGTGGACAATCTGTCTTGATATTACTTTATAAGTACTAATCTTGTACACTTCTGATTTGTATTTCCAATATCTTAAGTTCTACCTGACCTTTTCATATGCCATGAGATTGAACCTTCCTTCAATGGATTATTTCACTCAGTAATAATGTGACCACCTTGAGAACACTTATAATCCTGTTTTGGGCATGTTTTAATTTATTTTCCCGGTTCATATAGTAACATACATTTTAATGAATGTTTAACAGTCTTTAATAAATTCAATATATTAATAAATAAATTTAATAAGCACTTTAATAAAGACTGTTCTATTCCATTTTGTTTAGGATAATATTGCAAGTGAGACCCACTTTAAATTTCTTTTACATGTGGGAATATCATCTACATTCAACAGCCTGCATCATAGATAGGCATTTCTATTTCCTTTGTATGTGGAAATTATTTTACAACTGAATCTAGCTCTAGTTAACTCCAAGAATATACAGATTACAAGGTTTTTCTCCACTACAAGTCCATAGTCTTACATGTTGTATATATCCAATAACCATCCACTGAGTGAATGTGAAATTACAAATTTCATGCATTTTGGTTACATCAAAGTGACTACTACTTCTAAACCATCTACTCCTAAAATGAGCAGCATTAATTCTACCTCATTGTCTACTCCTCAGTTCTGAAAGGCATCTTTATAAGGTTATAGGCTTTAAAGAATAAAATATCATACACTGACATCATCAAGTCCAGTCCTTCAACTATGTACAAGTATACACACACACACACACATACATACACACACACACACACACACACACACACACACACACATTCAAAATGTACAAAGCCCGGAGTGGTAAAATCACACAGGTGATCAGTAACAAAGTTGGGTCCTCTAATTCCAAATGCTATGCCCTTTTTAATGTATTCCTTTTTTTTTCCTTCTGAAGAAAAAAAAAGTTTACAATACTAGTCACAGTATTTGTGGAGCAATGACTTCTCTATGGTGAATATAATTTAAGTCTACAATTTTAAAATTAAATATGATATAAATGTTATTTCCAATTAATTTCTAACTTGGATTTTAAATTACTATTTTCAAGTTTTCATGCATTTTGCTTTTGTACCATAACCATTTCCTATCCGATGTCACCTTTCTAAACCTGAGCAACAAAGTTATGTAGACATGATCAGTAAAATGTATGCAACCATATGTACCTGAAACACATGCCCTCTAATAGGAGAAAAGTTTTTTTATCATCTATTTTCTGAGGATAATAATAATCATTATAATTAATCTGAACCTCGCTGCCTTTTATTATTATTTTCATTTTTTTAAAACAATGGTGTACATTGTTGTCTTGGCTCTGCTTATTTTGCTCTGCATTAATTTATGTCTTTGTTCCTTTTAATTCCTAATACTTATTGCTTTTAACAGTAAAATGGTATTTTTAAAATAATTTAGGAAACTTTAATTAGTACTATAATGTAATAAAATAAATGAAAAGCCCCACAGATTTAAAATTTTTTAAAATCACAAATACACAATGTATATGGGTGATATTAGGCTTGACAATAGTATATGTAAAAGATATCTGGGGGTTTTGGTGAACTGCTAGATCAATATCAGTTGAGATAGTGTGACATGGCCGCCCCAAAGGGTAATGGGATCTTTCACTGAATTAATAAGTCTATGTAGGGACATGATAGAAGTCCTCAAGTATTTGAAGAGCTGTCACCTAGGAGAGGGATGAGATTTGTTGTGTTTGACCTTGAAAGCAAGACTAGGAGTAATGAGTGGATGTCATGGAAGGAAATTTTTAGATTTAATGATTAAACCATTTCTAGCAGTTATAGCTATTCTGAAGTAGAATTAACGTTTGAATAGCAATTAGTCTTTAGATAGAGGTTCAGGAACATTGACTCACTTGCCATGGTTTTCAGAATATTCTTCTATTTACATACATAAATAGGACTAGAAGTAGATCTACCAATATCCAATCCTTCATAGTATACTACAGTATAAGATAAAAATATTTAGAATGGCAATACTATGTTATCCAAGAATAGTAAATTAACAAATGCTCTGGCTCTATTTGATGCTAACACCAACTAATAGTAATATAAAAAAATTCAATCAACATGGTGTTTCATCCACACAATGTCAGATATCCAAGGCATGCACAACATTGCTGAAGTATTTTGGCATTAGGACCAAGCAGCCTTTCTGTAGCAATACTAACATGATTTTTGGCTCTATCATGAATTTATACTGATATAAAGGCACTTCAGTTTGATTATGGAACTGGCAATTCTATGTCATGAAATGGGATGCCAGAATTCAATGATATTATTTAAAATTTGCCTCTTAAGATGGACAGAGCTAAGCCAAGCCAACATTATAAAGTATTTTTTTGGTTCCTTTGTTTTTGACCATCTCAGTCTTCCTATAATTTACTTTTGATACTGGCCCCAAAATGTACTTTTGAAAGAATACCTCAAATTCAGTAATTCATACACATAGTATGATTTTAAATCTATACATTACTTTTTCATTGGAGGATATAATAAAATTGAATCTTTGTCATTAGAGTAATTTCTGGCATCATCAGGTGATTCCAGTATCACTGGATAAGTACAAAATTTATCAGGGTTACTCATATCTAAAGTAATCATTTCACCTCCACTAAAAGAGACACCATTTCTATGGCTACCAGTAATCTGGTATGCATAAGCATATTATGCATTATGCATAAGCAATAGTCCTTAAATGTTACTTTTCAACAGAGTTTAAGTGAATATTCCCTGATCACTCATCTTAGGCAGAATTCCTGAGCCAGCAGATGGCTCCCATTAATTGATGACTTAATAGGTCTATGGTTTCCAGTAATAATTGTACAGAAGTAACAGTGCTAGAAGTTACTCATGGCCAGAACTTAGGTGAATATTCCCTGCTCAATCATCTTAAGCAAAATGCCTGAGTCAGCTGATGACTCTCATTAATTGATGGTTGTCATCATATAAATGGCTGTCTACTACAGTGATCCACAATATTGAGGCTGAACCGACATTTTTATTATAGCATACGTGTATGGAAGGCCCAGAGGATTCATGTGTCATTGCTTCTAAAGTGTGGGGGACCAGCACCTTATTTCCTTTACATGTGAATTTAACATTTCCTGTGATAAGTCAAAGTATTAAGATCTAAATCGGAATAGTGGTGTCTTCTCATCTAAATACTCAGAAGTTTTAAGGGCCTGTTTAAGACCCCAATGGCTATTGTACTCCTATCAAATAGAGTTGCATTTGAGAAGGTTTTATATTTTAAAATAATACAGGATTTTGTTAATAACAAAGAAAAATGGGGGCAGCTGGGTGGCTCAGTGGATTGAGAGCCAGGTCTAGAGATGGGAGGTCTTAGGTTTAAATCCACTCTCAGACACTTCCTAGCTGTATGACCCTGGGCAAAGTTACTTAACTCCCATTGCCTAGCCCTTACCATGCTTCTACCTTAGAACCAGTACACAGTATTAATTCAAAGATGGAAGGTAAGGGCTTTAAAAAAATAAAACAAAGAGAAATGTCAAAAATACAAATGCATAAACAACTATAAAAATGACTTCCACTTTTATTCAAATTTATTTTAATTTTTATACTAAAGATGTATTTGTAAAATTTCTATATAATCACAGAGATAATTTTCATATAAGTATGTATTATATAAAAATAGCCATCACTTAAAAAGTAATTCTCAGAAGCATTGATATGTGAACATTCCATATCCCTGTGAGGAAAATACATTTCTTTGAATTTTTGAATTTCAAATTATGGTCTTGAGTCTACAGAGATACTTAGAAGTTAGGGAATTGCCCAAATTAATATATTCAGTATGTGTCAGAGGCAGAATTTTAACCAAATCCTCATGGGTCCAAGTTCAAATCTCTTGAATTGTAAACTCAATGCCAAAAATAACACACACACACACACACACATATGTATCTATCTATCTATCTATCTATCTATCTATCTATCTATCTATATACATATATATGTAATTATACTTTTTGTTTGTTTCATTAAGATTTAAAGCTATGGGAATTTTGCTTTCCACTGATTGTACCTAGTCCAGATAGGTTATAATGACACTATAATATAGTACATTTCTATGTTGCTTTTTTCCCCCAAAGAACAATAACTTTTCCTTATTGACTTGCTCTTTTGTGTTTGGGTCCAAGTAGAAGAATGAAAAGTCTATGTTCCTCTATCCTGGCAAAGTCAAAAGAACACTATATTTGGAGCCGGAAGACCTGGATTGGTATCTCAGGATGTGACTTATCTCTTATATGACTCTTGAAAAGTCATTGAAGTTCTTCATCCAACTGGGAGGGTAAAAGCAGGCAAGATCTAAATGCATTTCTAGCTCTAAATCTTTTTCCTTTATTTTTTAATCAGGGCTTACATTTAGCATGATTTCTGGCAACCGTGGAGGAAAAAATAATGAATTAGAAATGTTATCAATCAATCAATATTTATTAAATGACAACTATGTGCCAGTTACCATATTAAACCTTGAGTATTCAAAAAGAGCCACAAGAGTCTCTTTCCTCAAGAAGTTTATAATCTGTTTTGGGAGACAAATATATGCAAAGCAAGCTATGCATTACATAAATAGGAAGGAATTATCAGGAGGGAGGTATTGAAATTAAGAGGGGTTGATAAACATTTATTATAGAAGTAGGATTTAGTTGGGAATTAAAGGAAGCCAAGAAGGTCAGTAGTTAGAGGTTCAAATATTGGATTTGCTATTTATCTTTGTGAACTTGAAATCATCATTTGGATTTTCTAAGACTCATTTTCTTCATCTTAAAATGGATTTGAACTTCATGATCTCTGTGGTTCCTTTTAGCTCTAAATTCTATATGTGGTGCAAAAGTGACTGAAAAATATTCAGTACTATTTTAAAGGCAACATAAATTTTAGATGTTAGATGACTAAAAATAAAAATTACATATTCTGAAATCAACATTTATTATTTGCTATACTTCTGTCAATTAACCATTCTAAACTACTTTCCTCTGAAAATGGGAATAAAATATCTATAGAAATTACCTCACATGGTTTATATGAGGCTTCAATACATGCAAAGGACTATGTAAACTTTAAAGCATTATGTAAATATCAGTTCATTATTATTCAAGAGACTTCACTTGATACCCTTCTGATAAGGAATGCTCAAAATGTCTAGATGTCCATTCTCTTTATGGAATAATTAATATATTATGCTTTTTCCTCTAAATTCACTTCCAAAATGTCCTAAAAGTTGCCATTACCCTGGACTGGGGTATTGAGTGTTTTACCCAGTGAATATCAACAGAATATACTTGTGGATTAAGTAATTGATTATTACCTTCTCTCTCTGTGGGGAAAAAGGGAGAATGTAATAACATCTGAACAGTACTTGTAACTTTACCATACCAGTTCTTTATTTATTTTAAAACCTGATTTATATATCCCATTTTGCATAATGTATATATTCTGTTTGGTTATAAATAAGATATAAATGGGAGGCTTTGTGAAACTCTGTCATTTAAATTCAATTGAAGCATAAGTCCTCAGCCTGTTATATGAACGGACCTCATCAAAAACAAAGGACTATTAGTCTATGTCCCAAAGAGATTAAAGATTTCAGGAAAGGGCTTACCTGTAGAAAAATATTTATAGCAGCTATTTTTATGGTTCCAAAGTGTTAAAAACAGGCTGGAATTTTCTGTTTATTGGGAACTGGCAAAGTTGTGGCATGTCATTATAGTAAAATACAATTGTGCCATGTAAACCTCAAATTTCCTTAGACTTATAATTGTTGAAAATTTCACCATTGGGATATTTCATACTTGGAAAATTTCTTACTGATAGTCTATTGGAATGGGAACTCCATTGGCATGGGAGGTTCCTTCTCTTCCCTTCTTAAGATTACTTTAGGACAGAAACCCTTTGCTGAACAATGGAAAGGACTTTGACCTATGCTTAAGCATAGAACAGGAATTTCTTTGAGACTTGATTGATTTTAGAATTGATACAATGGAGATACTTGGAATAAATCTCCACCCTATTCAGTCCTAATAGGATTGAGTAAGGGCTGCAGCCTAGATCAAAATTTAATTATTCCAATCTCTACCATACTCAAGTTAACAGGATTTAGAAAGGGCTGTAACAAAGGAGTATAGATTTAATCATTTGAAAAATATGACCTTCAAAAGACATGTGCAAAAGCCAGAAACCTCTGGGCGGTCCGGGGTTAAGCGAGAGCCTCCATTGACAGGGAAATTGATGAAGAGTGATTGGTAGATGTGAGGACTGAGGGGAGGCAACTTGGATGGTGTCCTGAAAGATAGGAGGGTCTGGAGACTCAGGGGAGAGGATGGAGTTTTTGGTCGGTGTGGTTCCTGGGCTCTGAGGAAGCTTGCTCTGAAGGAAGCTGAAGGTGGGGGCCTCTGAGACTGTTTCTCCATTTTGGACACGTGAGTAATAGGGACTGATCTCTTTTCTTTGCCCCAGCTATCTAAGGGCTTGGGCCTTTTGGCCCAGCCTAAACAGAGGGGGTATTTAAGCCCTATTCCCTTCTCTCCCCTTTCTCTCTCTATATATATCTCTAATTCCTTTCTTGCTCCTATTGTAATTAAACTCCAAAAAAGGCTGACGGCTGACTTGAGTTTTTCATTTAGGAATTACATAGCTGATTCCTGGGCGACCTTAAATTAATATATATCAGTCTTTTAAAGTGATTCCCTTGTAACATTGTGGCTGACCACACGGGAGTCTAAAGAATCCTCTCAATAAAACTTTTGAAATTCCTTGCCTTTTTACTATACTGTTTCACCACTTAGTCTTTTTTTTTTAACAAAAAAACTCGGCTTAAAGACACAGCTGCTAGAACACGTGAGTATAAAAAACTTTTTCTCTTTTCTCCTTAAGTTAAATTGGAATCAGCAGTTTTTTCTTTTTCTTCCCTTTAATCTTAAGGGACAGCTGGGTAGCTCAGCGGATTGAGAGCCAGGCCTAGAGACAGAAGGTCCTGGGTTCAAATCGGACCTCAGATACTTCCCAGCTGTGTGACTCTGATAGACAGAAAACAGCAGTTTTAAATCTCAGCAACAGGACTCTAAAGTCCTGGCTGGAAGAACTGTTTCTAAATATCCTTTCCCTTAAGGAACAACTTCCTGGATTAAAAAAAAAAAAACCCTGTGGAAAGTTTGTTGCTTTGCCCTGCTCCCCACGTGTTTTGTGAAATTACAAAATATACATATAAAAATGAGTACTACATTCTTTGACAATTATATGGCAGCTGAAGAAGTAGGGGCATTGAGGAATGAAGGATACCTCCAAATTTTTATATTAATAGGTACTGTCATTTTTGTACTCCTCAATACTATATTTAGAGATGAAAAAATAAAAAAATATTGAGGATAAAATAAAACAAAATGAGGATAAAACAAAATGAGGATAAAATAAAACAAAATGAGGATAAAATAAAACAAAATGAGGATAAAATAAAACAAAATGAGGATAAAATAGAAAATATTGAGGATAAAATAGAAAATGTTGAGGATAAAATAGAAAAAAATGAGGATAAAATAGAAAATATTGAGGATAAAATAGAAATTATTGAGGATAAAATAGAAAAAATTGAGGATAAAATAGAAAAAAATGAGGATACAATAGAAAAAATTGAGGATAAAATAGGAAATATTGAGAATAAAATAGAAAAACTTGAGGATAAAATAGGAAATATTGAGAATAAAATAGGAAATATTGAGGATAAAATGGGAGATATGGAAGATAAAATAGGAAAAATTGAGGATAAAATGCAAGCCCAATTAGAAGATCTAAAATGTTTCTTACAGGATCAATGGGCAAACACCCACTCTACCAGAAACAGACCTGTTTCTGAACCTTTGAATGAGGAAATTTCCTTCCCTGAAATAGAGATGGAAAACACCTTCCCTATAGCCCAGTTAACAGACTGCTTCTCTCGTGTAGTGCAAATCTTGTCTGAATTTAATCCCCAAAACCCTTCCCCTGCAATCCCAGCTTCTCATGTTCCTTCTCCTACAGAAAACCAAATTCCAATGCAAGGGAGATCTTGTCCTCCTAGAGAAACCTGTCCTTGTCAAACTGACCCACAGGTGCAAAATTCAACTAGAGGCCTGTTTCCTCTAAGAGAAGTACCTGAAATAGGACGAAATGGGGATGTGGTGACTTTAAGACATAGGATACCGTTTACTCCCCAAGAAATAAATGAATTTACACGAAATATCCCCACATATGAACAAGATCCTTTTCTAGTAACAAAAAAGATGGGAGACATATTTTTTTCAGTATAATCCGTCTTACAAGGACGTTGAGAGCTTACTACAGGCTTTTTTAAGTGAACGTGAAAAAAATAAAATAATTGCTCATGTCAACAAAACCCGGGGGCGTAATGCAACACATTGGCCATCTCAGGATCCCGAATGGGACTATAATAATCCTGAGGACTATCTACAACTATACCGTTGTAGAGAGGCCATCCTCACGGCCATGAAGGAATGTGCGGACAGTACAGATAAGTGGATGGAACTGGAAAAAATTAAGCAAAAGGAAAACGAAACACCCTCCAGATTTATGGACAGAATTATCGAGTTTGGGGACAGATACTTAGATTGGGACTTAAATAAAGAGAATAGTTTAAGACAAGTTAGAAGAATCTTTGTAAACAATTCTTGCAAAGTAATTAAAAATTATTTTAAAACACAATGCCCAAGATGGTCAGATATGGACCTTGAAGAATTGCGAAAAACAGCTATATATGTTTTTAAGGGAAACGAAGAAAAGGAGAAAGAAAATAATGATGACATGGAGGAAATGAAGAAAAAAATGAGATGTGTAATAGATAGGATAACTAAATTAGAAAGTGGGCATGATAATGAACCAACGACAATTGCCCCTCTCCAGAAATCCAATTATCAATCCATTACTTGCCACTTCTGTGAGAAGAAGGGCCACAAAATGATGGAATGTAGAACCTTTCTTAAGATGTTTGGAAGGAATACACAGTTTAATAATAGTTTTAGAAATAATAACTATAGAAATTATGATAATGGTTATAGAAACCAAAATTCTAGAAATTATAATAATGACTATGGAAATAACTATAATGAATATAGAAATAAGAGCTTTAGAAACCAGAATTATAGAAATAGGAATTGGGAATTTAATGACAATGCTCAAATTGAAGAAAATTTTAATGATAATACTCAACAATATATGAGAAATGGCGCTCGTCCAAAAATTACTCGAGGTACTAATGACCCTCAGAGAGGTGCCCTTCAGGAGGGTGCCCAGGGAACTTCCCAGTATAATAAAGATGATTCTTCTTAGATTGTATTGATTTTGTTGATATTAATTAACCTTTTTCAGTTTTTTTTCTCCTCTCCAAATAGTAGGAAAGATGAATAAAGAACTTAAGACTATGATTGGCAAATTATGCACTGAGACCCATTTAAAATGGCCTGAAATTCTCCCTCTGGCCCTATTTTATCTTAGAAGCAGGCCTAGAGGAGACTTACATATTTCACCATTTGAGATGCTTTTTGGACATCCGCCTATACAGGCTAAGCCTTTCTCCCCGGCTTATACATCGCTATTAGGGGGAGATATTACTATTGCTTCCTATATACAGGAGTTACAGCACAAACTACGTGAACTTCATGAATCCGGAGCTGCAGTACAAGCTGGACCATTAGACTTTTCTCTGCATGACCTGAACCCAGGAGATAAAGTTTATATCAAGAATTTCAAGCGAACTGGAGCAACTCAACCTTCATGGGAAGGACCATTCCAAATATTATTAACTACTCCAACATCTATAAAGATTGGAGAAAGAGACTCTTGGATTCACTGCTCACATGTGAAGAAAGCATCTTCTGCTGAGACTGATTGACTCTATCCTATCATATGAATTGTGACTCTATCTTATCATATGAATTGGAGATAATAATCCATAGACAAATGGATGTTTTTTTTCAAGAATATATTGAATTACTGATTTTTTTTCCTTATTTTTTCTTATTTCTTTTTATTTTTTGATCAGAATATTTGATTTTTTTCTCATTTTTTTGCACTGAAGGTACACATAATTAATATTAATATTATTTTTTTCCCTGCAGTAATACAAGTTAATATATATACTCTTGCTATAATATCAATATATGCCTAAAAGCTTTAAACTATGGGAACCTGCCATTTATTGATAAAATATTATAGGACTGTGATTAATGTTTGTGTCTGATTCCAGGAAAAGGGATAAAAACAAGGAGCACAGACTAAACCTGAATAGTGCCAATAGAGCACACATGAAATATTAAAGTGAGACTCAAGGTTGCGACGCTTAACTTATGTTTAAGTCGTAGGACTTCCTTGTATCTACACTCCTTTCGAAGTACTCAAACAAGTACAAAGCTTGACTATCATGCTGGCTCCCTATATCTCTGAAGGAAAAAAAATCAGACAAGGGAATGACATTTCCCCATCAAAATAGAATTCTAATTCTTTCATTCTTATATTATGGCAACTTCCTGTAGTCTTGGCTACAAATGGCTAAGTGAAATATTACTGCATTCTGTCCTACATACTTGTGGGATAGAAATTACTTTAAACTGGACCTATACAAGGCCTATTTTGAATTTTTCTTATGTTTTTGATTATTTTTCTATTCTTTTGATAATTGACACATACACCCCCATAACTGAACATTGCATTCTGAGCTAAACTTGATATTTTTTTTAAATACTTACTTCAGGGGGGATTGTATTTTAATTTAAAATCTAAGAATTTTTGAATTTTTTTTGTTTGAGATTTTATTTTTATAAAAATCCAAGACTTTTGTTTAAGATTTTACTTTTATAAAAAATTCAAAGATTTTGATTTTGTTCAAGAAAAGATCTTCAAGAAAGAAGCTTGAAACTTTTATATCCAGAGAATGAACTGTTGCAGAAAGATGCCAAAAACCTACACTTCATCAAGAAGATTAAGAATGAACTTTCAATGTGATTGATTGGACTGAACTTTTGATTGAACATTTATTGTAACATTTATGCCAAAAGGGACTGCCCCTAATTTGGCTTTCTGTCAATGCGCCTAGCAAACATTGGTTTTGCTTTCTTTTCTTTTCTATTTCCTCTCTCACTATTCTAATTTCTCCTAGAAAATTGAATATTTCTTTAGTTAGAAGTGAATTTAGAACTACAAAATGATTATATTAAATGATCAATGGGGAGACTAGTCTCCCAATGATCATCAGGGGGGATTGTAAACCTCAAATTTCCTTAGACTTATAATTGTTGAAAATTTCACCATTGGGATATTTCATACTTGGAAAATTTCTTACTGATAGTCTATTGGAATGGGAACTCCATTGGCATGGGAGGTTCCTTCTCTTCCCTTCTTAAGATTACTTTAGGACAGAAACCCTTTGCTGAACAATGGAAAGAACTTTGACCTATGCTTAAGCATAGAACAGGAATTTCTTTGAGTCTTGATTGATTTAGAATTGATACAATGGAGATACTTGGAATAAATCTCCACCCTATTCAGTCCTAATAGGATTGAGTAAGGGCTGCAGCCTAGATCAAAATTTAATTATTCCAATCTCTACCATACTCAAGTTAACAGGATTTAGAAAGGGCTGTAGCAAAGGAGTATAGATTTAATCATTTGAAAAATATGACCTTCAAAAGACATGTGCAAAAGCCAGAAACCTCTGGGCGGTCCGGGGTTAAGCGAGAGCCTCCATTGACAGGGAAATTGATGAAGAGTGATTGGTAGATGTGAGGACTGAGGGCAGGCAACTTGGATGGTGTCCTGAAAGATAGGAGGGTCTGGAGACTCGAGAGAGAGGATTGGAGTTTTTGGTCGGTGTGGTTCCTGGGCTCTGAGGAAGCTTGCTCTGAAGGAAGCTGAAGGTGGGGGCCTCTGAGACTGTTTCTCCATTTTGGACACGTGAGTAATAGGGACTGATCTCTTTTCTTTGCCCCAGCTATCTAAGGGCTTGGGCCTTTTGGCCCAGCCTAAACAGAGGGGGTATTTAAGCCCTATTCCCTTCTCTCCCCTTTCTCTCTCTATATATATCTCTAATTCCTTTCTTGCTCCTATTGTAATTAAACTCCAAAAAAGGCTGACGGCTGACTTGAGTTTTTCATTTAGGAATTACATAGCTGATTCCTGGGCGACCTTAAATTAATATATATCAGTCTTTTAAAGTGATTCCCTTGTAACAGCCATAACAAATGAGGAACAGGATGATCACACACACACACACACACACACACACACACACACACACAAAACTGGAAAGACATATGAAGTGATGCCAAGTAAAGTGAACAGAATCAGGAGAATACTGCACACAGTAAAAACAATAATGCATAATGATAAACTGTAAATAATTTAAGTATTGTCAACAAGACAATGATCCAGGACAACTCCAAGAAACTTAAAAAGAAAAAGAGTAACCCCTGCATTAGAAGGAACTGATGGAGCCTGACTGCAGATTGAAGCATACCATTCTTCATTAAAGCCTCCATGAATTTTTCTCAGTGTAAGGAATATGTGTCTTGACCAGTATTTTGTCTATTTTATTTCTTTTTTCAAAGTACCAGCTTCTAGTCTTATTTATTAAAACAATAGTTCTTTGACTTTCAATTTTATTAATTTCTCCTTTAGTCTTCATCTGAGCATTTTTAATTTGTTCTCTTTCTAGTTTTTTAATTTGCATGCCCAATTCATTGACCTCTGCCCTTTTTAATTTATTAATATATGAACTCGAGGATATAAATTTCCCCCTGAGTACTGCTTTGGCTGCATCCCATAGGTTTCGAAAGGATGTCTCATCATTGTCATTTTCTTCAATGAAGTTATTAATTGTTTCTACAATTTGTTCTTTAGCTAACTGGTTTTGGAGAATTGTATTGTTTAATGTCCAATTAATTTTTTATTTACCTCTCCATGTACCCTTACTAATTATTATTTTCATTGCATTGTGATCTGAGAAGGTTACATTTATTATTTCTTCTCTTTTGCACTTGTTTGCAATGTTTTTATGCCCTAATATATGGTCAATTTTTGTGAATGTACCATGTGCTCCCCTTTCTCCCTATTTATTTTTCTCTACATTTCAACTAACTCTAATTTTTCTAAGATTTCATTCATTTCTCTATTTTTTCATTTTTTTTTATTTCATTCATTTTATTTGCCTAGTTTGGATAGAGGAAGTTTCAGGTCTCCCATCAGCATAGTTTTTCTATCTATTTCATCCCTGAGCTCCACTAGTTTCTCTTTTAGAAATTTGGATGTTATGCCATTTGGTGCATACATGTTGAGTACTGATATTTCCTCATTGTCTATACAGCCTTTTATCAGGATGTAATTACCTTCCCTATCTCTTTTAACCAGATTTATTTTTACTTTGGCTTTGTCAGATATCATGATTGTGACTCCTGCCTTCTTTTAATCAGTTGATGCCCAATAGATTTAGTTCCATCCATGCTATTTGCTTGCATTTTATGGGTGAGTTCATTCCATTCACATTCAGACTTATGATATGTGTATTTCCCAGCATTTTGATTTCTACCCCTAGACCTGCTTTTTCTTCTTTCACTATTTCCTTTTGCACTAATGTTTGTTTTTAATCACTCCCCTTACTTCCCAGCCTTATTTTACTTCCCTTTCTACCCCCTCCCTTCTTATTCTCTCCCTTATTTTCTTTGCAGTCTTTTTAAAACTACCCTCAACCTCTCCCTCCCTTGTACTGGTTCCCTCCCCACCTCCATTTGTTACCCTTCTACTTCCCTATGAGGCGCAAATCTATTCTCTGACCCAATGGATTGGATTGTCCTTCCCTCTTTGGATCAATTTCAATGTACGTAAGAGTTGAGTATTTCCTATCTCCAACCTCTTTTTCCTTCCAGTGTATTGATGTTCTCCCCCTTCCTGCCATGAGCTTCTTTGTGACATATAAATTTACCCCCTTTTGTTTCTTTTCCCATTTCTTTTAGTATTGACCTCTTATTTTAGCTCTAGTTGTATATATATATATATATATATATATATATATATATATACACACATGTATATGTATTTGTGCATACATATATCTATATACATATCTATATCTTGTCTTTTCATCCTATAGTTTGTCATTGTTTCCTCTAAGTATAATTATTCTATCTGCCCAGATGATAATAACAATTTGTAAGAGTTACCAGTGACCTCTTTTCTTATAGGGATACTTATCATTTTAACTTATGGGGTCTCTGAAAAAAATTTTTTTGTTTGTTTCTTTTGGTTTGGTTTTCTTTTCCCCTCTTTTTTAATTACCTTTTGATGATTCTCTTGAGTTATATGTTTGGGCATCAAATTTTCTTTTCAGTTCTGGTCTTTTCTTTAAAAATTCTTGGAATTCTTCTATTTTCTTGAATGATCATATTTTCCCCTGTAAGAATATAGTCAGTTTTGCTGGGTAGTTGATTCTTGGTTATAGACCTAGTTCCCTTACTTTCTGGAATATCATATTCCATGCCTTTCGGTCCTTAAGGGTCGATGCAGCCAAATCCTGTGTTATACTCATTGTGGCTCCATGGTATCTGAATGACTTCTTCTTGGCACCTTGTAATAGTTTGTCCTTGGTCTTATAGTTCTTGAATTTGGCTATAACATTTCTGCGTGTTGTCAGTTGGGAATTAAGTACAGGAGGTGATCTGTGGATTCTTTCATCTCTACTTTTCCCTCTTGTTCTAGAACACTGGGGCAATTTTCTTAGATAATTTCCTGTAGTATTATGTCCAGGATTTTTCTTTTGTCATGGTCCTCTAGTAGACCAGTGATTCTTAAGTTGTCTCTCCTAGAGTGATTTATTAAATCTTCTGTTTTGTGAATGAAATACTTCATATTTTCCTCAATTTTTTTCATTCTTTTGATTTTATTTTATAGTGTCTTGCTGCTTTGTGAGGTCACTTAATTCTACTTGTTGTATTCTGGTTCTTAAAGACTGGATTTCATCCCTGACTTTTTGGTTATCCTTCTACTTCTGGAATGGTTTTCTTTGAAGGTCATCTTTCATTCTCTTCATCTCACCTCTCATCTCCTTTGCCTCATCTCTCATCTCCTTTGCCTCATTGTTTCAACTTCTTTGCCTCATCTTTAATCTCCTTTGCCTCATTTTCAAGCTGGTTGATTTTGACTTTCAAGACACTATTTTCTGTTTCCAGATGACTTATCTTAGTTTTTAAGTTCTTTTCCCAGTTGTCTTCAGCTGCTTTTAATTGTGTTTTGAATTGTATTTTGAGTTCTTCCAAAGCCTGTTTCCAATTTGCTGGAATTTCTATGTTTTTGCTTGATGTTCCTTCATCCTCCTCTGTTCCATTTGCTCTTTGTTCATTGCCTGTATAGAAGCTGTCAACTATAATTTCTTTTTTCTTTTTCTGTTGTTTGCTCATATTTACCCCTTCTTTACTCCCCATAGTTGTCTGTGCTCTTGCTCCTCTCGTTTTTTGGTTTTTTAGTCTTCTGTCAGGCTCCCCTCTTGGATCTTAGTCAGGATATCTCTCAATGCAGTCTCTGGGGGAGGGGTGTTAGAGCTTGAGCTTCCCTGTCATCTAGAGGCTTTTGATGGGAATAAGTTCAGCTGGGTTGGGCTGGATGTGCCCTGAGGCCAAAACCTCCTGGAAGGTGGGAACAATATGGAGGATCTCCACTGATATGATCAGGCTACCACTCTGCACTTCCTCGACAGCTCCTTCCCCACCAACTGTGTTTGAAGGTCTTAGCCTGGCACAGCCCTGCCCACAAGGTATTCCCTCAAGACCAGCTCCTTTGCCTACCCAGAGGTTCCTGCTGCTGCTGGAGGTTTATTGCTCTAGGGGAGGGGGGTTTCTGGGACCTTCCTTCTTCCTTTCCCTTAAACCTGAGTGTTCTTGAATTCTGGCTTTGTGTGTGTGGGGGGGCTTACCTTTTGAACTGAGTCCAGCAGGGCAGGGTAGTTTGTTCTGTCTTGTTGTTAGATTTGATTTTCAGTTCCCTAGAAGTGTTCAGTTTATAATTGGTAAGAAAGGATTTTCAGAGGTCTGAAATTTTGCTGCCTCTATGCCGCCATCTTGACTTCACCTCCCATTATTTGATATTCTGTGTAAATGATTTGCTTTAGAAATAGGGATGCTTTGTTTGAAGCAATGTCATTGCCACATATTTAATAAGTCATTGTAGACGAGTCTCTTAGTCCTTTTACATTGACAAACTTCATTTTAGAATATGAAAAAGGTCTGATCTACATCATATTCAGAGTTTAGGGTTGTGATACAAGTTTTTATTTTCTAAAATATTTATTGTAGGCATGAGATTTTCATCTTTAATTCTTCCCAAATTATGTTTGTTTTACTTTTTATACATTCCACTGTCCTTGGATAAAAAAGAGATAGATAATCAAAGACAATGATTAGGAAAAGAAGTCTTTCCTTAGGCACCAGAGTACCATCAAATCTCCTGTTTTCCTACACTGTTCTTAAGTAAGTTACCAAGAATGTGTCTCATACTTTCTTGAAGTAGTTTGGAGAGCAGCAAGAGTAGCAAGAATTACATTTTTGTTAATCCAAACCAATTCAATAAACATTTAACATTCACTTCATTCAGGGCACTGTGCAAGTCTGTAAAAATACCCAGGTGGGATTTAAAAAAATATTGATCTTCCATAATAGAACAGTGTTTCTGTTTTTCCTCACACCCAATATGGAAAGACAGGAAACCTGACCTAGGACCTGATTATCCTGATTTCCCTGACAGTCTCCAGATAATCTAAGGAAGCAAAAACTTGATAAATTATTGAGGACGAGTAGAGTCATATATTCTTCACCATATCCTTCCCTGATGACCAGATGGATTTTCATTTTCAGATGAGGAGAAGAGAAGTTTCATAATATATGTGTAACATATCTTTGGTATGTTTGGGAAAAGTAATCCTCCTTTTTGTCAGTAGTTTATTGAACTATGAGGACTCATTCTTCCTAAATATCAACTTTGAACTAAAAGCGTGCTTATGGCAGGGCTGTCACTATTTTTTAAGGATTTATTCTCTTCTAGGCATCTTCTACAAGGTATAATTTTGTATGTAAGAGAGAAAGTGTGTTATTGGGGATACAGAGACTGGGTGAGAATCAGGAATACCTGAGCAAAAATCTTGCTTTTAACAAACACCATTCAACTGTGGGTAAATCGCTGAACTTCTTAGTGTCTCAGATAACTCTCTAAGGTAAAAAGTAGCATAGAAAATTCTAATTTACATTAGTAGAAGGAAGTTTCTTTTTGGAAGAAACTTGCATCAATGAAATCACACGTCTGGAGCAAATAAGTAATAATATTGGAAACTGCAGAACTTAATAGGTCTGATGTATATGGAGATTTCAGGGAAGTGAGTACCTTTGGTATGAGGGTTTGCTGAGATCTTTCCAGAGCTGTTTTCCTAGTTTGGTATCTATCTGACATCCAGCTCTCACCTATGGCTCCAAGAAGTTATATAGCATGAGTAGAGGACACATTCCACTAAATTGTTTTAGCAGGCAGGTTAAACCAGTTGAAGGTAAGCCACAGACCTCAAACCCATGAATGAGTTAGAGGAGGGCTAACCCCAGGAATATGAAGACTTCCCCTAGTGGAAAAGGCAGAGGATAATAATTTGTCCCAATGACAATGAAGATGACTGAAGCAGAGTTTGGTTAGACATAAAAGAAACTAAGGTAATCCATTGCATCCCAAGTCATAACCATTTATTTTGACATTTATCTTGATAATAGATGTCAATGAATCTGGAATAAGAATGAGGCCAAAAATTTTTGCTATTATGTTTCCCTTAAATCCAATTTATGAACAAATCAAAAAACATTATAGGTGATGTCATTTTGGTCCTTTTCAAATATTAAGAACAACAATTGACAAACAAAGTACAGAGGAACCTGCCTTTGCATACCTGGTAGTACTCATTAACTTGGGAAAACAAATTATGATTTATTAGTTTTTTGCTCTTAGAAAAGCTAGATGTATATATTTTCCTGTTATTTAGAGAAAGTTGAATATTTTTTCTAAATTGAGGCTATTTATTGTGCCAATATTCACTGAATTTTGAATGTAAAATTTCATTGATTGTTAAGACCTCTGGTATCAGTATGTGATGAGAGAATTTGAAAACCAGTGTGAGATATAATGATTTTTTGATTTGTACCACCAGGTGGCACATCCAACAATTAGATTGGTTGCTGTAAAATAGTTTTACCATTCAATAATCTCTGGTTATACTTCCATGGTAAGGATACTGAGATTCAGCTTTACATAATAGACATGCCTGGGTTTCCCTCAATCCATTCGTGTTGTTCAGTCATTTTCAGACATATCTGACTGTTAATGACTACATTTGGAGTTTTCTTGGCAAATATCCTGTAATGGTTTGTCATTTCCTTCTCCAGCTCTTTAATAGGTAAGGGAATTAAGGCAAATAGGATTAAGTGACTTACCGTGGGTCACACCACTAATAAGGGCCAGTAATGTATCAACTGCACTATCTAATTACCCACCAATTATTCCATAATATCTGTACATTTTACTCTGAGTTTCATATCTCCTAAGTGTGCACTCTCCTTCATTCTTAGAGAACTATCATTCCAAGTGCGATTTTAATGGTAAAGAGGTCAAAGTTTCTAAGATTGGATAAAAAAAATAAAGAAGTGTAAGAGTGAAAAAAGTGCACAGATTTTTATACCTTTGCCTTCCCTTGATTCATAAATAAATGTTTTGCTAAGAACAAACCTATAATATATGACAGTAGTCTTCAGCAGAACTCAATTTCTCCCTCTTCTCCAATCTATCATCTTTTTTAGCAACATTGGACCCAGTTCCCCAAAGTTTTAATGCTGGTTTCTTGATTTCTCAGAGCACCCCACTAAAATGGCCAGTCCATGGTAATCTAGTCCCTGAATGATGTTTACACTTTAAATGTGATATTCTATCTCCCCTATATAAATTCCATTTAGCTGTGATGAAGTAAACTGATTGAAACCACAAGTTCACATTAAAATACTAATAAGGGTTTAAAAAGAAATACATGTTAAATTCTATTCATTCTCTTAAAGGCACATTTGCTCCCTCCCCTCCTCCAGCAAAATACAGTTAGAACCAACAAACTTTTATTTCCAAAAAGCATTTATCTTAAATTGAATCTTATATTTTTTATTCTATTTTATATTATTTTAGGAGAGTACCATAATTCTTTTAGAAATTAAAAGAACTAGATTTCCAGGGATGGAACCAAAATGGTGGAGTAATCCTCAGCAGCTCTGTGCCACCATGAGAATCCTCTCCAACCAATGATTGAAATATCACTACAAAATGAATACAGGAACAAAAGAACCAACAAGGACACAGAGTGAACCAACTTTGAAGAAAAGGAAAACCCAAAAGGTAGGCAATGAACATCTGGGGCACTCGGGTGAGAGAAGAGCAGACCAAGCAAGAAGCTATAGCAAGGAGGGAAGAGCAAGCTAAGAGCAAACCACAGCCTGACACACACCCCGCATCTGAAGCCCAAGGTTCAGGAACCTATGTTTGAGCCAACATCTAGACTGATGAGCAAATAGAGGTAAAAGTCAACCTATACCCCTTGAAATTTCAAACCTGTGAAGTCCAGAGCCCCAGCCCAGGGAATTCTAGTCTGGGACAATTTGCACTTTGGGGTAGATGATAGTACTAAGAACTAATTATTGATCTTTTTACCTAAAGCTCAGAGGGATCTCCACAACAGGAAAATCAAGGGTAAGAATGATTGAATCAAGTACACAGCAAGGCCAAAAATTTGAAATTAAGCCTGAAGCTAGTACTCAATCAGTACCTAACCTGATCAAGATCAGAGTGAGATAAAAATCATACCTAAGCCTGAGGCAAGTTTTTAAGCTATCATCATCACAAGGGTCAATTGAATTAGAAGGGGGAGGGAGGTCTCACAGCTCTCAGCCCTCAGACCATCACATCACCCCCAAGCCTACCTATAATTAGATATGAAAAATGGGCAAACAACAAAAAAACCACCTAACTCTAAAGAATTTGTATGGAGACAAAGATCAAGGTATAGAAACAGAAGGGGACAGTAAAAGCAAAGGAAACACACCCAAAGTCCAAAAGAAAAATAGGATTGGACACAGATTCAGGAAGAACTCAAAATGGACTTCAAAAACCAATTAAGAGAGGCAAAGGAAAAAGTGGGAAAGAAAAATGAAAGTGATGCAAGAAGAAATGAAAGTGATACAAGGAGAAAGAAAAGTGATGCAAGAAGAAATGGACCAACTGAAAAAGGAGAATGAAAAACTGACAGAGGAAAACCAGGTTTTAACAACCAGAATTGACCATCTAGAAAGCAATGATTTCAAGAAAAAATCAAGAACAATAAAAAAATCAAAGGAATGAAAAAATGTAGCAAAACATGAAATATTTTATTACAAAAATAACTGACCTTGAAAATAGATGTAGGAGAGACAATTTAAGAATTATTGGACTATCTAAAAGCCACAATCAAGGAAAAAACCATGAATATATTATAAGAAATTATCAAAGATAACTGCCCAGAGATCCTTGAAAAAGAAAATAAAATTGAAATTGAAAGAATTCAGATATCACCTCCAGAAAGAAATCCTCAACTGACAACTTCCAGGAATATAACAGCTAAATTCAAGAGCCACAAAACCAAGGAAAAAATACTTCAAGTAGACAGAAAGAAAACATTAAAATGTCATGGAGCTACAATCAGGATCACACTGGACCTAGTGGCTTCTATATTAAAGGATCAAAAGGCATGGAACATGATATTCAGGAAGGCAAAATATTTGTGTTTACAACCCAGAGTCACCTATCCAGCAAAACATGGTATATACTTTCAGGGGTAAAATGGACATTCAATAAGATAGAAGATTTGTAAGTATTCCTGAGGAATAAGTCAGACCCAAACAAAAAACTTGAAGTCCAACTAGAAGACACAAGAGAAACCCAAAATGGAAAATAAGAAAGAGAAAATTTAAGGGACTCATTAAGGTCAAAATGTTTATATATATATATATAAAGAATATTTCTGTAATTCTCAAAAATTATGCTTAATAGTAGAGAAGATAGAAGGAATTTACTCAGAAAGAGGGTGAAGAAATAAACTTAGCCTGGTGATATGGAACATATGTAAATGTGATGATATGGAACAATATGTATGTATGATATGATATGTATGCATATGAATGACATGCAAAAAATTTAATCAAAGATTGAAAGAGAGGGTTGCACTGAGAGAAAAAGAAGGGAAAGATAGAATGGGGTAAATTTTATAACGAGGATTAGTGTCACAATGGGCAATGCTTAAACTTTACTCTCATTGTAAAGTAATAAGAGAGGGTAAAACAAGTATATTCAGAGGGATATAGAATTCTATCTTACCCCACAGAGAAGTAGAAGGGGAATAAGACGAGGGAAGTGTGAGGTAATTGGAGGGAGGGGGAAGTAAGGATGTGACAAAAAGCAAAACACTGGTGGAAAAGAACAGAGAGAAATGGAATAGAGCTAAATTTAAAGGGGATAATACAATGGTGGGCAATACACAGTTAGTAATCCTAACACTGAATGTGAATGGTCTGAACTAACCCACTAAAGAAAAGCAGATAGCAGAGTGGATTAAAAACAAGAATACTCTTATATGTTGTTTTCAAGAAACACATTTGAGGTAAGGTGACACACACACAGATTCAAGGTAAAAGGTTGGAGCAGAATTTATTATATATCATATAAAGTAAAAAAAAAGCAAGAATAGCAATCATGATATCAGACAAAGCTAAAGTAAAAACTGATCTGATTAAAAGAGATGAGGAAGGAAATTAAATTTTGCTAAAAGGTACTATGAACAAAGAAGTAAAATGTCATTACTAAACATTTATGCACCAAATTGCATAGTGTCTAGATTTCTAAAGAAAAAATCAAAGGAGCTCAAGGAAAAAATAGATAGCAAAACAATACTAATAAGGGATCTCACCTTCCCTGATAGAACTAGATAAATAGAACCAAAAAATAAATGAGAAAGGATAGAATTAAATTAAATGCTTGAACAATTAGAGTTAATAGGCATCTGGAGAAAAATAAATAGGAATAATAAAGAACATATTAGTACACATACAAAGATAGATCATGTAGCAGAGCATAGAAATATTGCAGAGAAATGCAGAAAAGCAGAAATAATAAATACAACTTTCTCAAATCAAAATGTGATAAAATTATACTTAACAAGGGTCCATGGAAAGGCAAATTTAAAATTAATTGGAAACTAAATAATTTTTCAAAACTGATTGATCAAAAAAGGAATGAGAAATAATTATGGACTTCATTAAAGAGAATGACAATTAGGAGACATCACATCAAAACCTATGGATATAGCCAGAGCAGTATGAAGGGGAAAATTTATATCCCTGAGTGCCCATAGCAACAAAGTAGAGAGGGAAGAGATCAGTGAATTGGGCTTATGACTTAAAAAATTAGAAAGAGAACAAATTAAAAATCCCCACATACAAACTAAATTGTAAATCCTAAAAATTAAAGGAGAAATTAATAAAATTGAAAGTAAAAGAACTATTGAACTTATAAATAAGACTAGAAGCTGGTACTTTGAAAAAACAAATAAAAGAGATAAAATCCTGGTTAATATAATTAATTTCCAATTAGTTTTTGATTTGGTTTTCCATGTACCATTACTGATCATTATTTTTATTGCCTTGTGGTCTGAAAAGGCTGTATTTATTATTTCTGCTTTTCTGCATTTGTGTGCCGTGTTTCTGTGACCTAATGTATGGTCAATCTTTGTGAATGTGCCATGTGGTGCTGAGAAGAAGGTGTATTCCTTTTTATCCCTATTTATTTTTCTCCATATGTCTATTAATTCTAATTTTTCTAAGGTTTCGTTCACTTCTTTTACCTCTTTCTTATTTATTTTTTGATTTGATTTATCTAAATTTGATAATGGTTGGTTCAAGTCTCCCACTAATATGGTTTTACTGTCTATTTCTTCCTTCAATTCTCCTAGTTTCTCCATTAGAAATTTGGGTGCTATATTATTTGGTGCATATATGTTGATTAGTGATATTTCCTCATTATCTAAAGTCCCTTTTAACAAAATATAATAACCTTCCCTATCCCTTTTGATCAGGTCTATTTTTGCTTTGGCTTTATCAGATATCATGATTGCCACTCCTGCCTTCTTTCTGTCACTTGAGGCCCAGAAGGTCTTACTCCATCCTTTAATTCTGACCTTGTGGGTGTCTACCCACCTAATGTGTGTTTCTTGGAGACAACATATGGTAGGGTTTTGGATTCTAATCCATTCTTCTATTTGTTTACGTTTTATGGGTGAGTTCATCCCATTCACGTTCAATGTTATGACAGTCACTTGTGGACTCCCTGGCATTTTGATATCCTTCCCTAATTCTGACCTTTCTTCTTCAGCTCTACCTTTTAGTCCAGTGATTTACTTTAAATCAGTCCCCCTTGTATTTCCCTTTCTACCCCCCTCCCTTCTTATTCCCTCCCTTATTTTCCCCTGTAGTCTTTTTAACCCCCCCCACCCTCTCCCTCCCTTGTATTGCTTCCCTCCCCACCAGTCTGTTTTTTATCCTTCTACTCCCCTATAGGGCGCAAATCTATTCTCTTCCCCAATGGATTGGATTGTTCTTCCCTCTTTGGGTCAGTTTCAAAGTACGTAAGAGTTGAATATTTCCTGTCTCTAACCTCTTTACCCTTCCAGTGTATCGATGTTCTCCCCCCTCCTGCCATGAGCTTCTTTGTGACATATAAATTTACCCCCATTTGTTTCTTTTCCCATTTCTTTTAGTCATAACCTCTTTTCTTTTTTAGCTTTAGTCATGTATATATATGTATATATACATACACATGTATATGTATTTATGCATGCATATCTCTATATACCTATTTATGTCTTGTCCTTTCATCCTATACAGTTTGTCACTGTTCCCTCTGAGTGTAGTTCTTCTAGCTGCTTAGGTGATAGCAACAGTTTTTAAGAGTTGCCAATGACCTCTTTTCTTATAGGGATACATATCATTTTAACTTATTGAGTCTCTTAAAAAAAACCTTTGTTGTTGTTGTTTTTCCCCTCTTTTTTAATTACCTTTTGATGATTCTCTTGAATTCTGTGGTTGGACTTCGAATTTTCTGTTCAGGTCTGGTCTTTTATTTATGAATGCTTGGAATTCCTCTGTTGTGTTAAATGACCATACTTTCCCCTGTAAGAATATAGTCAGTTTTGATGGGTATTTTATTCTTGGCTGTAGGCCTAGTTCCCTTGCTTTCCGGAATATCATATTCCATGCCTTTCGGTCCTTCAGTGTGGATGCAGACAGATCCTGTGTTATCCTCACCATGTTTCCATGGTATCTGAATGGTTTCTTTTTGGCAGCTTGTAATACCTGTTCTTTTATCTGATTGTTTTTGAATTTGGCTATAACATTTCTTGGTGTTGTCAGTTGGGGATTAAAAACAGGGGGTGATCTGTGGATTCTTTCAATCTCCACTTTCCCCTCTTGTTCTAGGATTTCGGGACAGTATTCCTGGATAATTTCCTCTAGTATTATGTCCAGGCTTTTTCTTTTGTCGTGGTCTTCTGGTAGTCCAATTATTCTTAAATTGTCTCTTCTTGAACGATTTTCTAAATCGTCTGTTTTGTGAATGAGATACTTCACATTTTCCTCAATTTTTTCATTCTTTTTGTTTTGTTTTATAGTGTCATGCTGCCTTGGGAGGTCACTTGATTCTAGTTGTTTTACTCGGGTTCTTAAAGATTGGATTTCATCTTTGGCTTTTTGGTCGTCTTTTTCCTTCTGGTCTGAGTTTCTTTGAAGATTGTCTTTCATCCTCTTTATCTCGTCTTTCATCTCCTTTGCCTCATCTTTCATCTCCTTTGCCTCATTTTCCAGCTGGATGATTTTGGCTTTCAGGACACTATTTTCTAGTTTTAGTTCAAGTGCCTCTGTTTCCAGATTACTTATCTTAATTTTTAAGTTCTTTTCCCAATTGTCTTCAGCCTCTCTTAGTTGTGTTTTGAGTTCTTCCACAGCCTGTATCCAATTCGCTGGGATTTCTGGTTTATCGTTTGCTGATCTCTCTCCCTCTGTTCCATTTGGTGAGTAGTAGCTGTCTATTGTAGTTTCTTTCTTCTGTTTCTGTTGTTTGTTCAAATTCACCCCTTCTTTCCTCCCTGTATTTGTCTGTGCTCTTGTTCCTCTCATTTTTTTGTTTTTTAGGGACTTCTATCAGTCTCCCCTCTTGGAGCTTTAACAGAGGATCACTTGGTGTAATCTCTGAGGGAGGGTTGTTGGGGGTTTGAGCTTTCCTGTCCTCTGGAGGCTTTTGATTGGCTTAAAGTTCAGCAGTCAGTGAGGATGGATGGGGAGCCTGGGCTTCCCTGTGTTCTGGAGACTTTTGATGGGATTGAGTTCAGCTTATTTGGGATGGGTTTATTCTGAGTTTTAAACTTCCTGGACGGCTGGAGCAGATATGGAGGATCTCTAAAGCTCTGGCCAGGCTGCCAGGTCTATGCTCCTTCTAGGCTGCCATCTTGACTTCGCCTCTAGGTTTCTGTTTTTTCAGAAGACCCAGCTCTCTAAGGGGGGAGGGGTTGTGGCTTGCCTGGACTCTGAGGGCTCCTGATGAGATTAGGTTCAGGTGGTGTGGGCTGAAAGTTCCCAGAGCCAAAAAAGGGAAGGAAAGAAAAAAAAGAAAAGGAAAAAAAAGCAGCCACCTCCTCTTCCACAGTCTGTGTTGAGTGCCCAGAAACTGGCCGAGTTACTTTCAAGGAAAGCTCTTTGGAGCAACCCCTTTGCCAGCCCTGAGTTTTCTGTCCTTTCAGTAGCTCTGAGGGTTCCTGATGGGATTAGGTTCAGCTGGTTCTTTCAGAAGACCCTGCTCTCTAAGGGGGGAGGGGTCGTGGCTTGCCTGGACTCTAATGGCTCCTGATGGGATTAGGTTCAGGTGGTGTGGGCCAAATGATCCCGGAGCCAAAAAAAAGAAGAAAGAGAAAAGCAGCAACCTCCTCTTCCTCAGTCTGTGTTGAGTGCCCAGAGACTGGCCCGGGTTACTTTCAAGGTAGGCTCTTCCGAGCCACCCCTATGCCAGCCCTGAGCCCTCTGTCCTTTCAGTAGCTCTGAGGGCTCCCGAAGGGATTGGGCTCAGCTGGTGCCCCAAAGCTGGGACCTCCCCCGAGACCCAGAGGGAAGAACCCAGCCAGGGGGCCACAGGCTTCCCCCTTCTCTCTATGCTTCCCTGCCGTCTGTGTTGGGCGCTCCGGAGACTGGCTCGGGTTGCTTTCAAGGTGAGTCCTCAGAGCCCTGAGGTTCCCGCTGCTGCCTTGGGCTCAGCACTCTGGGTTGGGGGGGATGGGTCCTGGGACCTTTTTTCTGTCTACCCCTTAGATCTGAGTGATCTAGGGTTCTGGCTTTTGGGGTGTGGTACCTTTTGATCCAGGTCCAGGAGGAGATTTCCCCAGGTCTATCCTGTTGTTCAGCTTGAATTTCGGTGGCCTAGGAGCACTTTGTTTGCGATCGGTAGGGAAGGGTTTCGGAGGTCTGAACTTTCGCTGCTTCTACACCGCCATCTTGACCGGAAGTCTGGTTAATATAATTAAAAAAAACTAGAGAATCAAATTAACAGTATCAAAGATGAAAAGAATGCTCTCATCTCTACTGAAGAAGAAATAAAAGCAATTTTAAAGATGAAATTTTAGCCAATTATGTGGCAATAAATGTGACAATCTAGGTGAAATGGGTAAATATTTACAAAAATATAAATTGCCTAGATTAACAAAAAAAGAAATAGAATACTTAAGTAATCCCATCTCAGAAAAAGAAATTGAACAAGTCATCAAAGAAATTCCCAAGAAAAAAACCCCAGGGCCAGGTGCATTCACAAGTGCATTTTATCAAACATTTAATGAACAACTAATCCCAATATTATAAAAATATTAATTTATTACTATACAAAATAATCAAAGGAGTCTTAACAAATTTCTTTTATGACAAAAATATGATATTGATTCCTAATATAGGAAGACCAAAACCAGAGAAAAAAAACTACAGACCAATCTCCTTAATGAACATAGACACAAAAATCTTAAATAAAATACTAGCAAAAAGACTATGGCAAATTATCACAATCATTATACACTATTACTTGATGTGATTTATACCAGGAATGCAAGGATGGTTTAATATTTTTAAAACCATCCACATAATTGATCATATCAATAATCAAATCAATAGAAATCATGATTATTTCAATAGATTAAAAAAAACCTTTGATAAAATATAACACCAATTCCCATTGAAAATGCTAGAAAGTATAGGAATAGAATGGCTATTTCTCAAAATAATTAACTATATATATATATATATATATATATATGTACATATATATATATATATTTAAAACCATTAGCAAGTATCATCTGAAATGAAGGCAAGTTATAAGTCTTTCCAATAAGATCAGGAATGAAGCAAGGATGCCCATTATCACCTTATTATTTTAATATTGTTCTAGAAATGTTAGAGATAGCAATTAAAGAAGAAAAAGAAATTGGAATTAAAGTAGGCAATAAGAAAACTAAACTATCATTCTTTGAAGATGATATGATGGTATACTTAAAGAATCCCATAAAATCAACTAAAAGACTAGTGGAAATAATTAACAACTTGAGCAAAGTTGCAGATGTGAATTTTAGTTTTACTCCACCCTGCTTAGTCTTTATAATTCTAGCAACCAGGAATGTTTATACCCCCACTTAAGGATTAACTGTAGGGGAGGATGGCCTATGACTGTCAAGTGCTGGCAAGTGACAAATCAGAAACAACTGACTGACCTCCTGGGCTGTCCTAAGCCAAGTTTAAGCCATCATTGGTACACGTGAGACACAGAAAGTGATGTAAATAACTGCGTATATATTTCACGTCACTTCTTGTGAATCTCTTTCTTTAGGCATTTGGAGCTTTGGGGGGCATTTGGTGTGCTTGAGGCTTTGGGGGACTTTGGTGGTGGTGTTTACTGGGAAGAGCTCTGTAGTGTTTTCTAGGTGAGGCAATTTCCCTGAATTGGACTTGTGAGTGATAAAGCTAACTCCCCTTTTCCTTGACCATATGAAGGCACTATCCTCTGAGGAGGACCCTCATCTTGGAGAAGGTCTCACAGCTGGAAGCTGAACTAGATTTAATCTTCTGAGAAAGCCCATTGGCTGAGGCTTCTGAAATCCCCTTGGCTTAGACCAGGCCAGAGTAGATCTTCTACGCTTTTCCTCTTCTCCTTCTTAATTTCTTCCTTCTATTGTAAATAAACCACCATAAAATCCCATATTGTCTTCAGTATTTCAATGGAATTGAATTTAAATCCCTGGCGACCACTAATATAATATATTCAGTCTCAACCCTAAATTTTTACCCCCAAATCAGGGTATAAGATAAACCCACATAAATCATAAACATTTCTATATATTTCTAAAAAAACTCAGCAATAGGAATTAGAAAGAGAAACTCCATTTAAAATCACTCTAGACAATATAAAATACTTAGGACTCTATCTGAAAAGAGAAAAACAGGAATTTTATGAACTCAACTACAAAATACTTTTCACACCATTAAAACTGGATCTAAATAATTGGAAAAACATTAATTGCTCCTGGGTAGGATGAGCTAAAATAATAAAAAAAAATGACAATCCTACCCAAATTAATCAATTATCAAACTACCAAAAATTTTAGTATAGAATTAGAAAAAATATATAACAAAGTTCATCTGAAGAACAAGAGATAAAAAATATCAAGGGGAATAATGAAAAAATGTGAAGGACTGGGCCTAGATCTTAAACTGTGCTATAAAGCAGTGGGCATCAAAATAATATGATACTAGTTAAAGATAGAAGAGTGGATCAATGGAATAGACTTTGGATAAATTACCTCAGTAAGCTAATGTTCAATAAACCCAAAGACCCCAGCTTTTGGGACAAGAACTCACTATTTGACAAAAATTGCTGGGAAAATTGGAAAACAATATGGGAAATGTTAGCTTTAGATCAACATCTTACACTCTATACCAAGATATATATATATATATATATATATATATATTTTTATAACATTATTTTATTTGGTCATTTCCGAGCATTATTCATTGGAGACAAAGATCATTTTCTCCCTCCCACCCCCCCCATTTATCCCATAGCCCACACACAATTCCACTGGGTATCACAAGTGTTCATATTTTACCTACCTTACATTATAATATAGATCTTAACTTGTTTGGAATTTTTCTTTTTCTAATATCATTAGTTGTTCATTCAATAAACAAACTAGTTATAGGTAGAAAGCTTTTGAAGAACATTAAAAATATAAATGCCTGGTTAGGTGTTGTGAATACTTGACTAAAGGGCCCTATAAAATATACAAATGGAGCTATTAATCTCATCACTTTTGACATTCCCTCTGTAAGGTAGAAAAGGGGTTAATTTTAAAAGGTTTGGACTGGATTATTTAAGAGTGTTGTTGCCAGGAATTTAATTTATTCCAAAGAAATGTATTTACAAAGTATTTACAAAATGTAGAAAGAGTTAACTAAGAAAAATCAGAAAGAGGATAAGGCAAGTCTCTCCTGAGGTTATTTTTTTTCTTCAGAAAATCCATCAGTTAAGAGTTAGCTTTTCACTCAACACATGTCAGTTCAAAGGAAGATATTTTAGAACAGCCTCACCAAGAAACAGGGTCTCATGTCCAGTCAGTACATTCTTCACTAGGCTTCACTTCAAAGAATCAAGTACTGCCAGTTCCATTCAAGAAGTTGTAACTCCCTTTTAAAGACACTTTCTCTTGTATCACTTCCTGTGACTTCCCTTAGTTCTATATCTACCAATCACAGTTGAAGTCCTGTTTTTAGACTGCCCAGGAAGCAGTCAGTCGATTCTGATTCATCACCCACTATTGTACACATAATTCACAGACCTCCCACTTAATGATTAAGTGTGATGTTTACACTTTTGGTGATTAAATTCTAAAAATAGGCAGGGGTTACAATTTTATCTTCACAATTAGGGGAGAGTTAAATTATTTTCATTTTCACAATCAGGGGAGAGTTAAATTTAATCTTCACACCTCTTATAATACAGCTACATGGCACATTGGATAGAGTGCCAGGTCTTTAGTCAGAAAGATTCATCTTTCTGAGTTCAAATCTGACTTCAAGTATATACTAGTATACTGTGATCCTTGGCAAGTCACTTAAAAACATTTCAATATTTATAGGCCTTTTTTAAAAAATAATGTACCAAAATTAGGTATGTCTTTTTTTCTAAAACTTTTTTGGTAAGGTATGTAATATATGCTATAAATCATTGCTTCATCACTCAAGCTTCCTTGATCACAATTCAACTTTCTGGATCCTATAGATCAGCATTGGTAAACCTTTTAGAGACTGCAAGCCCAAACTGCATCTTCAAGCTATCTGTGAGCTCCCTGTATTACCCCAGACAGCAGAGGAAGAAAATGCTCACACTTAGCTGCTGCACAGAGGGGCTGGACATGTGAACATCATCTCTTGGTATAATGGAGAGGGGGAAAGAAACAGCCACCTCCAGCAAACTAGGCTACATATGTCATGTCTTCGCCAACATGGTTATAGAAAGATAAAATGAATATTGTTTTTCAAAGTATAGTTAATGGGAAAGCTAGGTATCTCAGTGGATTTAGTGTCAGGCCTAGAGATTGGAGGTCCTGGGTTGAAATCTGACCTCAGATACTTTCTGGCTATATGACTCTAAGCAAATCACTTAACCTCCATTGCTTAGCCCTTATTGATCTTTTGCGTTGGGCTTAATAGACAATATTGATATAAAAATAAACAATAACTATAAAATAAGGAGACTCATTTTATAGGCAACTTTTGAATTCATTACCTTTTTCAGTCATACCTCTTATATACTGAATTACAGAGTGGAAGAAGGCAGTACTACAATGAAGGAGGTTTTAAAACCTCATTCTGGTCAAAATTAATATTTGAAATAGAATATCATTCTATTTTTATATCAATAATAGACAATAAGAAGACACCTTGATATGGTAGAAAGGCCTGAGTCCAGATCTTGACTCTGATATTTAAAAACCATATGGCACTAGGCAAGTCACTAAACTTTCCTCAACTTTGGTTTACTCACTGATTTTTAAGTGTGTGTGTGTACTAAATGGCTTTGGGTTCTCTTTCAAATTTGTTAAGAATGAAGTAACTTTATACATTGAGGTGTCTTTAATCTCATCAGGGTGGGTACAATAGTAGAGATTCCAATTTCCCTTGCTATCTCCTTCTCTGCAGATCTTGTCCCTGTTTCATAAATCAATCCAACATGTTGGGAGGGACTTTCTGTTTCCTTTAATATTTCATGGAAAGCAGTGTGTCATTCTGAATACCCAACTGTCATCTCTCTTTATTGCTACATGAGCATGAGACTGCCTTTTTCAAGCTCTACATATCCATGATGATATATTTTATATCTTATTGCTATTTGATCTCCGATATTATGCTGAGGGTAGGCTAAACTGGTCCTTTGGTGAGAATGATTTAGTCAAATGGAAATGAGAGATGATTCCAATTTGATATTATATGGAATATATGGTATTTATTCTGGAGATAAAAGGACTGGGTTCTAGCTATAGGGTCATATATTTAGAACTGAAAGCTTTTTAGAAGTCACTAGTTTCAACTGATTCATTTTAAAATGAAGAAATTGAGACATAGAGATGTCAAGGGACTTAGAAAAGGTCAAGCAAATAGCAAGTGTCAGAACTTGTTTTTGAACCTAATTCCTTGGAGTCAGAAAGATCTGAGTTTGAATCTAGCACCAGATGATTTCTAGATGTATGACCCTGGGTATGTAACTTCACCTATTTTAGTCAATTTTGTCACCTATAAAGTGAAGATGATAGCACATATCTAATAAGGTTGTTGTGAAGAATAAATAAAATAGTTCATGTAAAGCAATTTGGAATCTTTTTTTTTAAACCATTACCTTCCATCTTAGAATCAATACTGTGTATTGGCTCCAAGGCAGAAGAGTGGTAAGGGCTAGGCAATGGGGGTTAAGTGACTTACCCAGGATCACACTGCTGGGAAGTGTCTGAGGTCAGATTTGAACCTAGGACCTCCCATCTCTAGGCCTGGTTCTCAATCCACTGAGCTACCCAACTGCCCCCAGCAATTTGAAATCTTAAAACTCTCTAAATATTGGTTATTTTTAAAATTAGAGAGACCATATAGAATAGTAGAGATTGAGTTGGCTTCAAGGTCAATAAGACCTGATTCCAAGTGCTACCATTGACTGATATTAGCTGTGCAACCCTGAGCAATTTATATAACCTCTCAGTGTCCCAGTCAAGCATCTAATAGTATAAGATACAACAAAGACACCATTCATGAAGTACTGCACCCTAAACTAAAGAATTGATAGAATCATTTTAAAAAGAAATATATAAATTAATATCTGTTTTTAGAATTATCACTGATGCCATGTATCATTCTTCATTTGAATCTGTCTCTATCATTTGCTACTCATATAATCTCAAGCAAGTCAATTAACTGCCCTGTGCCTCAGTTTCTTTATCTACAAAGTGAAGAGGTTGGACAAGATAATCTCTGAGAATTCTAGTAAGCAAAAACTTCTTGTTGCAAAGTGATTATGCAAAATGAAATGCATTGGATTGACAGGGCCATGTGGCAGAGAATCACATGAGAGCCTGGGTCAAGATTCTAAGGTCCCAACTGAAAAGACCAGACTTCTGGGAGAAGCTTTGGGGACTTAGCTGTGATCTATCTTTCTACAAGATTTCTGGCCCTTTGTGAGATACCAGCTTGACAGTAGAAAAACTGCTTTTATTAAGTGCTGGCAGCTAGACTGAAGACCAAAGAAGAACCATCCCTTCTCTGCTGGACTTACTTTGGACTTTACGTGAACACTTCTAACATCTCATGATTTGAAAAGTTTTTGTCTATTTCCTTCATATTGGAAGGAAGGAAATGCAACTATTAATCCTGCTACACTCTGAACCATCTTTGCCGCCTGAAGCAAATCAGGCCAACTGTAGCTACCCCTTTGCGCCAGATCCTTTCCCATCCTATTCACTTGAGCTTAGCTCAAGAAATATAGTCCCAAATAGATAGGGACAACAATAGCAGCAGACAGAAACTCTATTGCTCCAAAATACTTGGTAAATAACTTCCTTGAACCAAAATGAAATTGTAATAGAGAGCCAAGTGCTAGAGTAGACAGAGGACTGAATAGAGAATTAGGAAAACCTGAGCTTCTAAGTCCCAATCCAGCCTCAGATACTTAACTAGCTGTGCGATACCAGGCAAGCCATTAGACTTCTGTAGGCCTGTCTTTTCCACATCTATAAAATAGAGATAACAATAATGCCTATCTCCCATGGTTGTTGTAAAGATAAAATTCATATGTGTGTGAACGTGTGTATACATACTCATATGCATATGTGTGTATGTCACTTCATGTAAATATATGGGTATATACACATATAAGTATGTTGGTAGATTTGTATATATGTGTAATAGAATTATGCTACATATGCATATAACAAACATACCCTGATAAGTAGGCATGCTATACATATATACATACATGTGCAAACACATATGCACAAGAGTTGTGTACATATGTGTTCATATATGCATGCTCATGAATAATTTTGTGTGCATATGTGAATGGATTTATATTTACATGCATATATCTCTATGCACATTTATATTCTCACACATGAATATTTGTGCATATATAGCACTATATAAATGCTCCCTCATTATTATTATTAATTTCCAAGACAAGGTGATGAGGCAGTATAGGTGGTATCTTTCTTTCCTTGATTCTATCCCAATTCCCTTTCAACATATATGTCTGTAATACCTTTGATCCTTATCCTGCAGACTTGGTTTGGGTTTATTAAGGAGCTTCCCAAGTCATTATTCTCAGACCATTATTGCTGATGCCATTCTCTGAGGTATGAGCATCTGCTGGCTGCAAACAGAGGGTCCAGCTGTTGTGTGGAGCCTGTCTGTGTTGTGTTGCCAAGCAACTGCTGAAAACCAAATCCCCGGGCAGGTTGCTTGCCAGAGCACACCTGCCTGCAGACCCAGCTATTTATTTAATTAAAAATCTGCTCCTGCAAAACAACCTGACCGGAAAGGCAACAGCGACAATCGATTACAACTGTATTAAATGACTTACCCATATTGTTTCATTTACTATTTATTGCAAGCCAAAGGCGTCTTGAACTGCTACACTTAGTTTTCCTGACTTTGCAAACAGCATGTTGGAGCAAAATAAAAATGTAGTCTACTTGCATGTGCAAAAAAAAAAATGGAACACAATCTGTCAGGTGTGTTTTCTCATTTTATAAATATGCCAAGGTACACAGTCCTTCCATAACTTGACAGATGATTATTCTGGTGATTATATATTGTCATCTGCAACACAGAAGAAGGATTTTAATCAAAGATTTACTTTTGATAAGTAATCTTAAAAGAAAAGGTCAGTTTTTGTTTAGGATAAACATCATATCTCTCTTTAAAATGGTATAAAATATTTTATTACCATTTCCTTTACATTATATTTTTAACTAAAATATATAGATTTTTCCCTTCTTGTTTTTAAATTAGCACAGCCTTCTTTGGCTTAACTACAAGGATTGTCAAAAAATGAAAATCTGCCATTGGAACTAACTTTCAAAATAAGGGAAATCTTGCTGTTGGTTAAATATGTGTCAACAGTGCCCTGTCATTCAGAAATCACTTCAGACTCCCTTTTTCCTCTTGGGAACAACTATATCCAATAAATGCTTTGCAAAGAGGGAGGAGTATTGGGAAAGGAAGGTCTCAGCTGTGGTTGCTTGACAGATTTATTTTTAATATCTGTAAGGCATGGACTTTTGAAAGAGGGATTTCAAAACCTGAGGATTTTACTAATTGGTTGAGCAGCTATTATAGCCAAGAATGGGGCTTTTACAAACAATTTAATGCATGGTGTCACCAATAGCAACTAAAATGATTAAAAAGCTTCGGATACCTTTCTTAGAGTGATGTATAAATTGCATGAGCAAAGGTATCCCATCCACTGAAAATGCACTAAACAAACAACAACAACAAAAAAAGAATATCAAATTTAAAGAATGGTATTAACTATTTTCAACAATTTTAAACAATGGTCTAGGCATCTATGGTATTATGGATAGAGTAATGAACAGGGTATTAGAAGACCTGGGGGTCTAATCTGACTCTATCATTATTGAGAAAGATTAGGCTACATTTGCTGCCTCTACTATCTCACTACCCACTTACTCATAAATTCTTTATACCTTGGAGATAGCTTCTATCCCCCAAACTACTGAAATGTCTATGGAAGCTTACCAATTACTCCTCAAATGCCAATTTCAATGGCCACTTTTAGGTCCTCATTTTACCAGGATGCTCTGCAGCATTTGAGACTATTGACCACCTTCTTCTCCCTTGCCTTCTGTGACATTGCTTTATCAAGTTTTTCCTCTCAGATGATTCCTTTCAATCTTTCTAGCTGGTACAATTTCCTCTCACCCTCTGTATGTGGACAATTTTCAACTTTCTGTCTTTAACCCTTTTCTCTTCTATTTCTAAATGATAGGCAAATTTATGTAGTAGATAGAGTACTAAGTAGGAAATCAAGATGACCTAATTTCTAATCCTGCTTCAGATATCTAACTAGTGACCCTGAGGAAATCATTTAAACTCCATTAGTCTCAGTGATGAAATCTACAAAATTAAAATAATATATTCTACCTCACAAGGTTGTTCTAAGGATTAAATAAAGTAGTATATATAAAAACTTTTGCAAGCATCATACTTCTCCTTTACCTTCTTTTCCTTTCAACTTCTTATCATTCTTATAATGTTCTCCATCTCATTTGTGTAGCAATTAGTTTTGTTGGGTTATACATATTTGTTGCAAGAGTTTTATTTTTTTATCTATTAATTTTGGGGGAGAGAAAATAAATACTTGTAAAATGAAAACATAAACTCTAAATATTTTAAAGGCTAGATGAATATATTTTAGGTCCTGTTTAAGTAAAAAATGTTTTAAAGACAAAAATTTTTTGAAAAATAAACATTTTTGTAGTTGATATATTGATACTTTGCCTTGTTTATCAAGAGAGAAAAATCACTAGATTATTAATATATTTGTCTTTAAAATTTTTTAGATACACTATATTTACTCTTAAATCATAACCTCTATGAGGATAGGATCTATACTTTTTCTTGATCAAATATACTTAAACATAATTATGGAAGACTAAATTTATATTACCACCTTCTTTTTATTTTTTTGTCTGACTTGGACCTTTTTAGAAAATTACTCATTTTTTTCTCTACAATAGATAAGCCTTGAGAAGTATCACAGTTATAATTATCCATTTTGATGACTAGGATATGTAAAACAAAGCTAGGCCTCTGTAAAAGGGAATTCTTAATCTCTTTCTCTAATTTAACTGGGGACCTAAAGGTCCTTTTACCACATAGATGCATAAAGATATACCATCCCACAGTGAAAGGAAGTAGAAATAAGAGAGATAGGAAGTGAGTCAAGAAGGGGATATAAAAGACCAGTGTGAGGACTGAGAGAGGCATTTGGACCTTTTTTGGGTTGGGAAGTGGTTGGTTCCTGGGGCTTGGTTGCTGGTGGTGTAGGTTGGTGATTAGTTGGTGGTTGGGATATATATATATATATATATATATATATATATATATATATATATATATGTATATATATATATATATTATATATATATATATATATATATATATATATATAATTTTTTTTTGCTTGTGTGAGCTGAGCTGGATGATCAGCTGAACTTTCTCTAACAGTAGTTATAGACAGTTATAGGCAGATATAGGGAGTTATAGGGAGTCATAGCTTAGTTAATTAGGCAATTTCTCTCTATATCTCTTTCCTACATTTCCCTCCTTTTACTATATTATCATTAAAACTAAAATTGTTAAAAGCTTCTCTTATTTTGTCAAACTCCTAATTTAACCCTTACATTTAATTGGTAAGCCAGCTAGGAGTTTGACTAATTCTTTTAATCTTCTGATTATTTTCCTTATTTTTTTATTGAAACTATCCCTAGGCCAAGCTAGATTAGAAGTTAGAAAACCATTAAAACAGTGCCATCTACTGAGAAGAAGTAGAAATTGCAAGCGTGGTCCTGTTTCCTACCTATCTCAAACATTTCCAGAGAGCCTTACTGAGCTCACACAGCTCACGGTGCCAAAAAAAAGGGTTTGTCCAAGAATATATTCTGTTACATTGTCTTTATTTGTACCCTCCCCCTATGAGTGGACTGGAGAAAATACCATTATAAAAATCCATAAACAACTTGGACAAACCCTTTTTCCATGGGAAAACCATAAGTCCTTATTGATGATGGGTTTGTCACCAGATCTACTAGGATCATTTGTTGCCTTAACAGCCTTTTGTTCCTTTTTATATTTGTCACTTAGATAATGATGGATGGACTCCATCAAACTGGTTACAACCTGTATACAACCTTTGCAGAATTTAATGAGCTAAAAATCTCAATTAATTTTAAAGGGTCTTCAGAAATGATTTTTAGACATCTAGTAGCATCACTCCCTCTTACTGATCATCTGCCTACAGTTGAGTTGTTTGTAAAAAGAGATAAGGGTCCATTTAGCAATTGAAGTGAAATACAATAGGACTATGTATTCCCCAACACCACATTTATAAAAATGTAATGGATGAAACATCAGAAGTGATTTTCACTATTGTATTCCTTGGCTCCACATTGCAATGGATGGGACATATAAATACATGCCTTTTACAGCTGTTATAGGCTCATATCAGAGGAGAGAGGTTTCCCAAGGGGCTGGGTTACCCTGTGATGGGTTATAATATCATCCAGGAGGTGGGAAGATTTCCCTGGAGGGCTTAGTAACCCCTGAATGTCTACCAGAAGGAGCATTTCCCATGGAGCCTAGTGACTCCTGTATGGTTTTTATATGTGTAACTCTTCAGCTTATTCTACCCTTTCACCAGAATGATCTAGATTCTTGGTGACATTTTAGACCCAAAATGTTTTCATCAGAAGAACAGAGAGTTTTTTTTAATTTTTTGGTTGTTGTTGTCATTATTGTTTGTTTTGTTTTTCCAGTTTCTCCTGCCAAATTTTGGAATGATGGCATGAATACACTTTGTTAGAAATATCTCATCCAAGGTTGAAAGACTGGCTATATCTGGAGAACTTGTGACAAGTATCCATGAGCTTTTAAGGTTTAAAAATGTCACAAAGCAAATGGTTATAGAGACTCAGGTTAATCCTAATGATAGTGGGTTTGTTTGCTATTGTCATTAAATGTGCTCTTATGATTTTGGGGATTTTAATTGTATAATTATTATATATTTGTTAGATTCAAATTTATATCTTCAGGTTCTTATTTTCCATAGAGTATAACTTTCATAAAACCTTATGGTTTCGGATTGTATTATTTGTTATTGTAATTATGATTTTTTTACAATTTGGAGATTATATTACATAATTTGAGGATTGTATTTTGTAAAATCCAAGATTTAAATTTTTTTGAGGAATTACAGGAAAAGAAGTTCACTGACTTCTCAAATAAAGGAAAATAAAGTCTTCTAAAAAGATGCCATAAAGAAAGCCACACTGCATCAGAAGGTCTAGAATGAACTCTGGGAAGTATTGATTGAACTAAAGGGGGTTACTAAAGGGTGAGTTTTAATTTAATTTAATTTAATTTAATGAATGTAAACTTCTGTGCCAAAGGGAATTGTCCCCTAATTGGTTTTTTGTCAGTGAACCTATCATTGGTTTTTCTGTCTTTCTTTTTTATTTCTATCTTTTCCTCATATTATTATAATTTTCTTTTAGAAAGTGTAATATTGTAGACACCTCTAACTAGAAGATTTTTAGAGGTATAAGATAATTACATTTAAATGATTCATTGGGGAGACTAATCTCCCAAAGAATCACAGGGGGAGACTGTAAAAGGGAATTCTTAATCCCTTTATCTAATTTAACTGGGGATCTGGAGTGCTGGGAACCATCAGGCCACAATGTCTTGACAAAGTCACTCATTGTAGCTAAGGAACACAGAGTAGCCACAGAGTGGCCCCAGGCAAGATCTGACTGCCCAATCAATCTCTTTTGTATAACCTCTCTCATTAACATCCCTTACCTATGGAATTGACAGGACTACCATTCCCCCTAACATCAGTAGGAATAATGCAAGAGCAAAATACCTGTACTCTCTTTCCCCAAAACATCACCAAAAGATCAGACCCTCAAATCCAATCCCAAAGGACTACCATGGGTTAACCTTGACTTAGGTACATAATTTCCAGGAAAAACATAGATACAAGCCAAGCCCAGAATTTTCCACTCACAGAAACTTATTCTCATGAAGCCAGCATACAAATCAATCATGAAGACCCATACAAAACATACAGGTACACCAAGATTCATCATGCCTCAGTGATTTGATTCTTCCCCTTGAGAAACTCCCTAGTAAATTCTGAAAAATGATCAGTCTAATATTAAATCTGAATTATGTTCTCAGTACCTCTCAACCTCAATGATATGATTGTTGAATTGTCCTTAAGAACTTCTGATTGATTATTTCTTTTTATTAAAAGTAATAAGTAAATTTCCTGGTTTTTTGTAAGTTCAAAACTACTCACAGGATAATGTGAAAATTAAGCCATCTGTGATGAAAGCATTTATCTTGTATGAAACCTTTATTCTGCCAAGAATCTATAATCACAATACAAGAATATAGAATGTTAATCGAGTGATTTGTTAAAAGTTAATGTATCACTTTTCCAATTATCTCTATTTAGACATTAGATAGATAGATAGATACATAATGTGTATATGTGCCTAAAAATGGGTATAAAAATAAACATCAGACCTGGGAATGGTGGAGCAGCTATCAGGTGCAAAGCATACCCATGGCTGTAAAATATACAACTGTCTTCCATTTGTTATTTTCTTGACAGATCATTTGCTACCTATCAGGAACCTCTGGTGTCACAAGTGATGCTGAACCTTGCCTGTTGCTTTGTAGGCCCTTTTACCATAGAGATGTGTAAAGCTATACCAGTCCACAGTCAAAAGAAATAGAAACAAGAGAGACAGGAAGTGAGGTAAGAAGGGGATATAAAAGACCAGTGTGGTGATTGAGAGAGGCTTTTGGAAATTTTTTGGGTTGGGAGGTGGTTGGTCATTGGTAGTTGATTGTTGGGGGTTGATTGCTAATGGTGTGGGTTGGTGAATAGTGGTTGGGATATATATATATATATATATATATATATATATATATATATATATATATATATATATATAAATATAGATATAGATATAGATATAGATATAGATATATGTATGTATGTATTCTTTAGCTCAGCTCATATATAAACTCAACCTTCCCTCTCAAGATTTCTATTTCTGACAAGGACACCACAATGCAGAATACATATATATATATATATATATATATATATATATATATATATATATATATATATTTAGCTCAGCTCACCAGGCAGACTATATATATATATATATATATATATAGTCTGCCTGGTGAGCTGAGCTAAAGGGTGATCAACTGAACTTTCTCTAAAAGTACTTATAAGCAGTTATTGGGAGATATAGGGAGTTATAAGGAGTTATAGGTTAGTTAGGCAATTTAACTCTTTATCTCTTTTCTATGTTTCCTGCCTTTTACTATATTCACATTGAAACTAAAATTGTTAAAATCTGCTCTCTTATTTTGTCAAACATCTAATTTAACCCTCACACTTCAAATCAACTTTATAATCCATTACATGAAAATAATTCAGAAATATATAATACAAACTCAGACTCACCTTGGGTTTTGTGTTGTAAGGGAACTCTGAGATCACAGAATCATCTAAAATTGGGTGAGAATTTAGATTGTCTTTTCCAGACCTTTTCTTTCTATACATAATTAACTAAGGTCCAGAGATTGTTACTTAGCAAAGAACACAGTGAAAATAAGCCACAAAGCAAGGATTTGAACCCATGATCTCTTATTCTTGTTTAGGTATGTTTTGCACTAAATCATAGGACAAATGAATGAGAGTTTTGATATTTCTTGATTATTTTTGTTTCTCAAAAACTCAACCTTCCCTCTTAAGATTTCTATTTCTGGGTAATCATGGCTGCAATCTAGACACCACACACTTCCTCTCCCTGGCACCGAACGAAATAGACTACATCAAAGGAACATAAAAATCACCTTTGGAGGAACAGGACTCCTCAGTACTTCCCAGTACCCCACAGAGGCGAAGGTACGTGGGGTTTGAACATTTGCACACTATAATAAGAAACACAGAAATGTGAACTGAGAGGCCCTTCCCCCTCCCAAACTCCCCCACCAAACCAGAGTGAGCTACGGGAGCGCTCACTGGGACAGCGAGTGAGTGGGGAACGTCTCTGTCTGGGGGGGGGCACTCCAGGGTGCTTGAGATCTGGGGACTGCCAGGAAAAAAATGTCTCAGAGCGGTTTCACGGGAGAACCCGGCACAGAGCCACAGGGGATCCACGGAGCTGTACTCGGGGCAGTTGCGCTGAGCATCTGGGCGGAGCTAAACACCAGGGGTGGACCACGCACTGATTATCTGGGCTGAGCTGAACACCTGGGCAGTTTGGCTGTGATCAGGGACCCAGAACTCTAAGAAACCTCCAAGGCTGGGAAGAACCAGTCTGAGGCAACCTAAATTCACAGAAAACCCGCCCATATCACCCAGACCCCAGACCAAAAAGGAAAGGGGAATAAAACCACCAAAGGGATGGCTCACATGGCCCAAAATCAAGCCTCCAGGAAGAAAGGGAAAAAGGTGACTATTGAAAACTTTTATGGTGAAAGTACCCAAGGAAAAGAAGAGAATGAGGAGGAAATAAAAAAAAAATCAGAACATGCCTCCCAAAATGGAAACTATCAACAAGCTCTGAAAGATCTCAAACTGGAACTTATCCAAAAGATAGAAACCTAGAAAGAAAAATGGGAGAAAGAGATCAGCAGTCTGACAGATAAGACTGCTCAATTGGAAAAAGCTCGAAGCATCCAATAGAAGGGCAGACAAAGCTGAAAAGCAAAACCAGTCCCTAACGACCAGAATTAAGCAACTTGAAGAAAGTGAGATCATAAAACAGCAAGAATCAATAAAACAAAGGCAAAAAATTAATGAATTAGAAGAAAACATAAAATATCTCACTGAGAAGGTCACAGACTTGGAAAACAGAGGGAGAAGAGACAACCTCTGAATTATCGGTCTCCCAGAAAAACCAGAGATAAACAATAAACTCGATATTATTCTACAGGAGATTATAAAAGAAAATTGCCCACACGTTCTGGAGCAAGGGGGCAAAATAGAAATAGAAAGGGTTCATAGAACACCCTCTATACTAAATCCCTAAAAGACAACCCCTAGGAATGTAATTGCTAAATTCAAGAGCTTCCAAGAAAAGGAGAAAATACTACAAGAAGCCAAGAAGAAGAGCTTCAGATATAAGGGGGCTCCCATAAGGATCACACATGACTTAGAGGCTAACACACTAAGAGACCGCAAAGCATGGAACACGATATTTAGAAAGGCAAGAGAGCTGGGTCTCCAACCAAGAATCAACTACCCAGCAAAACTGACTATATACTTCCAGGGGAAAGTATGGGCATTCAACAAAATAGAAGATTTCCAAGCATTTGCTAAGAAAAGACCAGAGCTCTGTGGAAAGTTCGATATCCAAGCACAGAAAGCAAGAGAAACATGAAAAGGTAAATATGAAAGAAAGGGAAAAGGAGATAAATCTTATCTTTTTCTTTCAGTCAAACTCTCTTCTATAAGGACTACATTTACATCAAATTATATATATATATATATATATATTAATATGTGGGGAAAATGTTTTGTGTAACCCTCAAAAATTGTATGCATCATAAGAGTAGTTAGAAGAAACATGCATAGGGAAAGATTGGGGCATTAAGAAGATTTGGGGAAAGTGGGGGCAAAGAAAGGAAAAGGGAGGGGGGAACCATCGATAACACTAAGATTTACTTCAAGAAATTGGGGGGGGACTTAATAGAATAATCTTTCCCATATAAAGATACACATGGGAAGGGGAAGGGAAGAACTCTCATATGAGAAGGAGAGGAAGAGAGCGTGAAGTGGAATTACTTAAACCTTACTCTCAGTGAAATCAAATATGAGAGGGAAGAACATCTAGTTCCAGTGGGATCCTGAATTCTATCTTATCCATTAGGGTAAGAAAGAAAGGAAAATTAAGGAGGGGGATGAGGGAAGGGAGTATAAAAAGGACAGGAAGGAGAGGGGGGAGGGGAAGGAAGCATAAAAAGGGAGGGGCTAGAAAGGGAAGCATCTCAAGGGAGGGGACTAGGGGAACTGACCTAAAGTAAATCACTGGTTCAAAAGGAGATAGCTAAAGAAGAAAGGTCAGAACAAGGGGAAGATTTCAAAATGCCAGCGAATCTACAAATGACAATCATAACTTTGAACATGAATGGGATAAACTCACCCATAAAATGTAGACAAATACCAGATTGGATTAGCACCCCAAACCCTACCATTTCTTGTCTTCAATAAACACATATGAGGCGGGTTGACACTCACAAGGCTAGAATTAAAGGTTGGAGTAAGAACTTTTGGGCCTCAACTGATAGAAAGAAGGCAGGAGTTGCAATCATGATATCTGACAAAGCCAAAGCAAAAATAGACCTGATCAAAAGGGATAGGGAAGGTAAATATATTCTGCTAAAAGGGAGTATAGACAATGAGGAAATATCACTAATCAACATGTATGCACCAAATGGTATAGCATCCAAATTTTTAATAGAGAAACTAGGAGAATTGAAGGAGGAAATAGACAGTAAAGCCATATTAGTGGGAGACTTGAACCAACCACTATCAAATTTAGATAAATCAAACCAAAAAATAAACAAGAAAGAGGTAAAAGAGGTGAATGAAATCTTAGAAAAATTAGAGTTAATAGACATATGGAGAAAAACAAATAGGGACAAAAAGGAATACAACTTCTTTTCAGCATCACATGGCACATTCACAAAAATAGATCATATATTAGGTCATAGAAACATGGCACTCAAAACAGAAAAGCAGAAATAATAAATGTGGCCTTTTCAGATCTAATTGGAAATTAAATAATATGATACTCCAAAATTGGATAGTTAGAGAAGAAATCATAGAAACAATTAATAATTTCATTGAAGAAAATGACAATGGCGAGATATCCTTTCATACCTTATGGGATGCAGCCAAGGCAGTACTTAGATGAAAATTCATATCCCTGAGTGCATATATTAACAAATTAGGGAGGGCAGAGATCAAGGAATTGGAAATGCAGATCAAAAAACTTGAGAACAAACAAATTAAACCCCCCCAGAAGAAAATCAAACTAGAAATCCTAAAAATTAAGGGAGAAATTAATAAAATCAAAAGTGACAGAACTATTGAGCTAATAAACAGGACTAGAACCTGGTAGTTTAAAAAAACAGACAAAATAGACAAAGTACTGGTCAAACTAATTAAAAAAAGGAAAGAAAAAAGGCAAATTAGCATCATCAAGGATAAAAAGGGGGACCTCACCTCCAATGAAGAGGAAATTAAGGCAATCATTAAAAACTACTTTGCCCAACTATATGGCAATAAATACACCAACCTACGTGATATGGATGAATATTTACAAAAATATAAATTGCCTAGACTAACAGAAGAAGAAATAGGTTTCTTAAATAATCCCATATCAGAAAAAGAAATCCAACAGGCCATCAAAGAACTTCCTAAGAAAAAATCCCCAGGGCATGAGGGATTCACCAGTTAATTCTATCAAACATTCAAAGAACAGCTAACTCCAATACTACACAACCTAATTGACATAATAAGCAAAGAGGGAGTTCTACCAAACTCCTTTTATGACACAAACATGGTAGTAATTCCAAAGCCAGGCAGGCCAAAAACAGAGAAAGAAAATTATAGACCAATCTCCCTAATGAATATAGATGCAAAAATCTTAAATAGGATACTAGCAAAAAGACTCCAGCAAGTGATCAGAAGGGTCATCCAACATGATCAGGTAGGATTTATCCCAGGGATGCAGGGCTGGTTCAATATTAGGAAAACTATCCACATAATTGACCACATCAACAAGCAAACCAACAAGAACCACATGATTATCTCAATAGATGCAGAAAAAGCCTTTGATAAGATACAACACCCATTCCTACTAAAAACACTAGAAAGCATAGGAATAGAAGGGTCATTCCTAAAAATAATAAACAGTATATATCTAAAACCATAAATTAATATCATCTGCAATGAGGATAAACTAAATCCATTCCCATTAAGATCAGGAGTGAAACAAGGATGCCCATTATCACCTCTATTATTTGACATTGTATTAGAAACACTAGCAGTACCAATTAGAGAAGAAAAAGAAATTGAAGGCATTAAAATAGGTAAGGAGGAGATCAAATTATCACTCTTTGCAGATGACATGATGGTCTACTTAAAGAATCCTAGAGATTCAACCAAAAAGCTAATCAAAATAATCAACAACTTTAGCAAAGTTGCAGGATTCAAAATAAACCTACATAAGTCTTCAGCATTTCTATATAATTCCAATACAGCTCAGCAGCAAGAACGAGAAAGAGAAATCCCATTCAAATTACCTTAGACAAAATAAAATACTTAGGAATCTATCTGCCGAGACAAACACAGGAACTATGTGAACACAACTACAAAACACTTTCCACACAACTAAAACTAGACTTGAACAATTGGAAGAACATTAACTGCTCATGGTTAGGAAGAGCCAATATAATAAAAATGACCATCCTACCCAAACTCATCTATCTATTTAGTGCCATACCCATGGAACTTCCAATTTTTTTTTTACTGATTTTTTTACTTATTTAGAAAAAAACATAACTAAGTTCATTTGGAAGAACAAAAGATCAAGGATATCTAGGGAAATAATGAAAAAAAATACAAAGGAAGGGGGCCTTGCAGTCCCAGATCTGACTATATTATAAAGCATATATATTATTGTTATTATATATATATATATATTATAAAGCATATATATATTATAAAGCAGTGGTCATCAAAACAATTTGCTACTGGTTAAGAGACAGAAAGGAGTATCAGTGGAATAGACAGGGGGAAAGCGACCTCAGCAAGACAATATATGACAAACCCAAAGATCCCAGCTTTTGGGACAAAAATCACTATTTCATAAAAACTGCTGGGAAAATTGGAGGACAGTGTGGGAAAGATTAGGTTTAGATCAACACCTCACACCCTACACCAAGATAAATTCAAAATGGGTGAATGACTTGAACATAAAGAAGGAAACTATAAGAAAATTAGGCGAACACAGAATAGCATACATGTCAGACCTTTGGGAAGGGAAAGACTTCAAAACCAAGCAAGAATTAGAAAGAGTTACAAAATGCAAAATAAATAATCTGGAATACATCAAATGAAAAAGTTTTTGTACAAATAAAACCAATCAAATCAGAAGGGTAGCAACAAATTGGGAAACAATCTTCATAAAAACCTCTGACAAAGGTTTAATTACTCAAATTTACAAAGAACTAAATCAATTGTACAAAAAATCAAGCCATTCTCCAATTGATAAATGAGCAAGGGACATGAACAGGCAGTTCTCAGCCAAAGAAATAAAAACTATTAATAAGCACATGAAAAAGTGCTCTATATCCCTTATAAACAGAGAGATGCAAATAAAAACAACTCTGAGGTATCACCTCACACCTAGCAGATTGGCTAACATGACAGCTATGGAAAGTAATGAATGCTGGAGGGGATGTGGCAAAGTAGGGACACTAATTCATTGCTGGTGGAGTTGTGAATTGATCCAGCCATTCTGGAGGGCAATTTGGAACTATGCCCAAAGGGTGATAAAAGACTGTCTGCCCTTTGATCCAGCTACAGCACTGCTGGGTTTGTACCCCAAAGAGATAATAAGGAAAAAGACTTGTACAAGAATATTCATAGCTTCGCTCTTTGTGGTGGCCAAAAATTGGAAAATGAGGGGATGCCCATCAATTGGGGAATGGCTGAACAAATTGTGGTTCAAAAAGCTATGAGAGCTTAGTGATCAAAATGCATTTTAATATTTTTATTTAATTAGTTTATTTAGAATATTTCCCATGGTTATATGAATTGTATTATTTTCCTCTCCTCCTCCCTCCCCACCCATTGCCAAAAATAAATTCAACTGGGGTTAATATATCATGAACAAAATTTTTAATATCCTCACTTCATAAATGAGCCAAGACCTAGAGGGAGAAAAGTGACTAGATGAGATTGTGTGAATTGTTAAGTGAAGAGCTGGATTTTTAAGTGAATAGGGTACAGGTCCAGGAGTCATGTAAGTTCAAATTTGACCTCAGATACTAGCCATATGACCCTAGACAAGTCATTTAACTTGTCTGCCTCAGATTCCTCAAATGTAAAATAGGGATAATAATAGCAACTAACATCAAATGTAAGGAGAAAATGAAATATTTGTAAAACACTTAACAATGTGCCTAGCATATGGCATACATATAAAATGTTTGTTTCCTACCAGAGGCAAATTCAGGATCCTATTCTGCTGACTATGAGAGTTTAGCTGTGACCTGTGAAGGCAGAGACATTCTGAGCATAGTACAAGACGTTATTGGATCCCTGTCTTATTGATAACGATATTGCTTCCCAAAGTGCCCCTGTAATCACTTAATGATATGTCCACCCTGGAGCTCAAGAACAAAATGAATGTTATTAAAGTGGATGAATTTTGTTTATACCAACATCCTCTTTTCAACCATTGGTTTTAAAGCCCTTTGCAACTTTCAAGATCCTAATCCAACTCTTTCTTTTTACAGATGAGGAAAATGAGTCTCAGGAACACCCAAACCTTCTTTAAGGTCACTCAGTAATTTACTTCAAAGCCAGTTTCTCCAGAGAGAAATTCAGTGTTTTTTCTAACACCTTATAATGCCCTTCATATTTCCTCTGCTTTCTCTAGAAGTTGTTTTAGGCATTTCCTTTTATTTAAAAAATAAATTACTGTTCTCACATGCCTGGGAGGTGAAAGGAATTAAGGAGCACATTGCTAAATTTTATTGCTTGGCACTCATAGCACTGCTAATAACTTAGTCTAGGGAGGCTGAATATCAACCTGAAGTGATTAATTTAAAACCACTTCAAAAAGTTCAAGGAAAAACATGAAGGCACTACTGGGCTACTGAGCATTTATAACACCCGAACGGTTCTGTGCATTTAGAGTAAAACAAATCTTGTAGTTTAAGCCAAGGATTTCTATCATCAGGCCTTTCTTTTGTTCAGACATCTAAAGGGAATTGTGCTTAATGCCAATAATAACCTATCACATGGAAATCAGAAGACACCTTTCTGGAAGATAGCAATGCAAAGAGCAGAAAAGAAAGCCTGGCATCCATAAAATATTTTCTATAATACCCAGAAGAAAAGTTTTACATAATAGAAATTCCATTTCATACATAATCTTTTTTCTTGTTCTTCTTGGTATTTTGAAATGATCATGGTTATCAATATCCATCCAGTTTCAAGGGGAAAAATGCCAAATTTTTAGAGAAAAGGGAAGTTCCTAACAATTCACATTGCCCAAATATTGCTGGGCTGCCTTGTAAAGTAGTGAATTCCATCATCAGAGAGGTATTCCCATAGAAGCTGGATGACCAGTGGCAGGAATGTTGTTGGGACGCTTTGTGCAAGAGTGTATCAGGGTGGAGAGGGGTTGGGGGCTTGGATGGAACAGTATGCCAGATGACCTGAGAGGACCCTTCGGAAACTTGGTGATAATTGTGTATCTGTGGTGTGTTTATATATGTTTACATGTAGCACTATAGTGTGATAAACACCATCTATATATACAAACAAAAGAAATCATTTTTCCCCTCTGTCAGTCAGTTTCATCATCTACACCTAGCACAGAGGCTCCCTACTTAGTACAATACCTAGCACAAAATAGGTGTTTGATAATTGTGATTGCTTGTTTGAATTGTATAATCTGCAAGATATTGATACTTACAATATCTGTCTCATAACAAGGGGAAGGATAAAAACCTTAAAACTATAGAAATTTCACTTTCTATTTGTCTCCTTCCAATTCTAAATTATATTATTTTCATGATAATTTGTTATAACTATTTTGGTGGACTTTAGTCGTTTTTTTTTCTAGAACAAGGCAATATATTCAAATGAAATCTATAGAAATGGCTGATCTAATTAACCCTAGATGAGTCAGGGACAGCTAAGGGCATGTAGGTAGAAAAGTAAATAGAGAGCCAGGTTTGATGTCAGGAAAGTACCTCATCTTGAGGTCAAATCGCTATTTGTGTAACCCTTGGAAAACCCTAAAGAATCTAACACTATTTATAAATGAGAGAAAATATTACTTTAACTGTCTCAAAGTTATTTGGATTTTCCACACATCTTAGCATTATGTTGCTTTTCTACTTATCATTATTTTAGTATAATAATCAACTCAGAAATACCACTTAAGTCAATTGGCTTTATGTCACCAGAGATACAGTTTTAGGTAAACTCAAATATTTATAAAATTGTTGACTAATTTCATTGATAAAAGTAACTTTTAGTAATTATCTGAACCTTCAGCAACTGAATCAGCATGTCAAATGTTCCACAAATAAATGTATAACTCTTGGAGAAAAATCCATTTTTTAATTTTCAACAGATTTTCCTACTGATTAGCATTTGACTATAATAGTTTCATACTCTTTGTTTTTCAGACTTGGATCTGCTCAAAGAATGTACATGTGCCCAGAATGCTCTTTAGTGGAGAATTTTAATTTGCTCAGAAACAACTAGAAGTTTCCAGCTTTTAGATTTTCCTACATGATATATGAACTTATAATTATATGAAAAGGAACTTTACTTTTTACTTATTATAAATTTGTCAAATAGAATATACCAATTCTTTCTTTTTTAATTAACTAAGACACTGAATCTATAATGTTTGCCCAAATAATGAACCAAAAGAACAAAGCCCATAAGAACCGTTAAATTTCTAGAACTTTATTTACTAGCTATATACTAAAAAAGAAATTCAGTTGTAACTTCCTTCATGTAATAGAATACCAAAAAAAAGTAAAAAAAATAACTTTTTCAGTTTTACTGATGATTTTCACTCAATATTTTAACAATCAGAATAATAACCCATCCAAGTATTTTTCTTTTTTTCCTTTTATAAGTTATGCATAAATTAAATGCAGTGAGATTCAAAATGTTCTAAATCAGAGAATTATAAATCGGGCCACCAATTGTTATAAAATTAAAATGGTTTATTCTAGATCACTTGCCTGACATTGGTGATCACTTGTCTAAATCCAATTTAATGAATTCCTTCAGGAATAAGTATAAAGATACATTTTTAAAAACTTATAAAATGCTAATACTTTTCTAAATTGTAACAGACAAGAATTCTAATTTATTTCCCTAGTCATCACACTCATTATATTGCCCCTTCTAAAATTTTTTCCCTATAGATAATTATAGAAATATATTTTTAAAAAATAATTCTATAACTCCTTTCATCTTAGAATCAATACTGTGCTTTAGTTCCAAAGCAGAAAAGTGGTAAGGGCTAGGTAGTGGGTTTAAGTGACTTGCCCAGGATTAGACAACTAGGATGTTTTTGAGACCAAATTTGAATCCAAGACCTCCTGTCTCTAGGCCTGACTCTCAATCCACTGAGTAACTTAGTTCTCCCTCTACAGTTCTTTAATCCTATCAATTCCCAGATTAAGGCTTTCCCTCATATGTCTGAAAGAGGAGAAAGACCAATTTCAAGAGATGGCAGGAGAGAGAAAATGAACATGTAGGTGAAGTGTGTAGTAGCTACATATTTGAAGTTGCAAATTTGTAGTTTATAGTACAATTTATGGTAACCACAGAAGCCAGATACAGCTAAGGGCAGGTAGGTAGCAAAGTAAATAGAGTGCCAGGTCTGATGTCAGGAAGATATCTCATCTTGAGGTCAAATCACTATTTGTATAACCCTTGGAAAAATCACTTAAATCCAAATGCATTAGTTCCTAATCTGTAAAATGATCTAGAGAAGGAGGAAATGTGAACCACTCCAGTATACTTGTCAAGAACACCCTAAATCCAGGTCATAAAGAGTTGGACAGCACTAAATAATAAGAATACTTAGAGTTGGGAAGTTAAGTGGTCATAGAGCTTTTGGGATGGCACCAATTAAAGGAGTTTGAAATTCTATTTCTGTCATGTGCAATTCTGAAATTTGAGGGGCTCTATCACCAACTATTTAATCTAAGAAATTATATGTAGTAATATAACTACCTATTATTATATGTAAATATTTAAAAAGAAATTCAATCAATAATTTGTTAAAAATCTACTCATGCCACACACTGTGCTAAGAACTGAGGACTCAAATTTAAAACAAAAAGAAAGAAACTATCTATTGTTGAGGATTTTACATTCTACAAATGCCATGGTATTTCTTGTTTTGAAGGAATGATTCTTTCCATTAATTGGCAATGATGAAAATTACATTTCCCAAACTTTGGGGGTATGATACTTTTTTGAAACTAAAAGACTTTGTTCCAATTAAATATAATTAAGGTCAGTGTCTTGCACACAATAAGTAATTAATGAATAGTTGTTGGATTCAAGGACTATTGATAGTTAAGAGATACTTTCTTTCTTTTTGGAAAGCTTCTAATCACTATTAGATTGCACCTTTCTGTGAGGGTTCTGATCTGTTTCCCAAACTCATCTATTTCTCCTTTCTTTCAAGATGGTATGTAAAGTACTATGATGACAATATCATATCTCTTTCTACCTCTATTAATCTTCATTCAAATGTTCTTTCCTTTGGTTTCCTACTGTTTCCCACAGTTCTGCAAATGAGTATAGCTTCCTAATGCTTATGAAACTACACTTTCTCTTTCCCCTCCCTTTTTACTCATTTTTTTCTTTTGAATATGGTATATCGTTCTAAAGATATATTCCAGATATGAGCTTTATCTTATAAATCCTCAATGATGCCAAAGAGGTCAGATTTGCATCCTTGTGTGAGGTTGTCGAAGTTCATCTGGTTTACAAGGTATACTTTGTACATTTGTATACAGATTTTCTGAAGCCATGGGTTTTCAATCTTGCTCTTGATTTTGGTGTATTTCAAATGCTATTCTTCTTCATAAAATGTCAGAACTCTCTTTGGTTCCTCCCTTTTCCCTTTTACTATAACTCCTTTAATATAACTCATAATCCCAGGCAAAGACACAATTATTAAGTGTACTCTTTCCCTGACCAGTAACTGCTCATTCTTACATTTTAAGCTGTGGCCAAAAATTCCAAATTCCCTTGGAAAATACCTTACTTTTAATCAAAGGTTCACATTATAAATTACCTTTTTTGATAGTTAAGATTTTCTCAAAGAAATAAGAATGTATCAATGTTTTCTACTAAATTGTCATATCAGAGAAAACCAAGAAAGTCAGATATTCCCATTTTTATATCATCTCCAAGGGTGTGGTCATGATGGGAAAAGTGGGAGGGATGTGTCAATAAAGAGATAGTGGACCATGCTTCTGTCGCATATCAAGTTCTTCTTGATTAGATAAAACTCACTTCTGAAATTTGAGGGGCTCCACTAAAATACCCTTTGCCTTTCAGTTTATTCAGATGTAGTTTGAAATTAGATGGGAAGCAAATCAAAATAAGAATCTAATTCTTGAACTGGCCAAGAACAGCCACCATTTTAAAAGAGAGTTTACATGATAGGTTGTGTAGTGTAGTGCTCAGCATCAGGGAAAGCAGGGAAAGCATCCACATTATGAAAAGAACTACAGTGAGGAGAGCAAAGCCAAATTCACAATGTCAGGTTCTAGAAGTTACAGAATGTAATACATACAACACTAACACCTTACCTAAAATGCAGTTTTATTTATTAGCTCTCTTGAAACTAAAGTAAAAAAAATGTTAAAAACAGACTTGCTATTCCCTTGGTTCTACAAATTCCTTAGGCAGAGATATATACTAAGAAGAGCAATGATAGAGAGGTCCCATAGTGATCAAAATATTTATATCAGCAAATTTTGTAGCACAGAACTGGAAATAAACTACATGCCCATTGACTCGAATTCCTCAAAAAATCAAGGTACATAACAAATGTATACCTTATTGTACCATGATAAACAATATAATAAACACCAAGAGGCATCAGAAGACATGTAAACTAATGCTATATGAAGTAAGCAGAACTAGGAAAAGAATATACTTGATGGCAACAACATAAGTGGGAAAGAATAGCAATTGATAAAAAAAAAATTGAAAAAAAAGTTGTCAAATAATAAAGACCAAGTTTTTCTCCAGGTAAAAATAACAACATGGACCTTTCTACCTTATTTTGGGAGATTGAGACTATGGTTAAGTACAGCTTATAAGGATGGACTTGTTTGATATCTGTTTCGCTGAACAGTTTTCTCTATCACTTTTTTTTTAAACATTATTTTATTTGGTCATTTTCATACATTATTCATTGGAATTCTCTATCACTTTTAACTCATCACTGTAAGATATTTTGGGATGGGGGAAGGGAGAGAGAAACAGAAAGAGATCAGGAAATATAGGTGATAGAAAAACAACATAAAATAATAATGACTTGTAAGTTCTTTCAGCATGCAACAGTATAGAAGAAATGTATTATATCCTTCATAATTCCAGACACTATCTACATTTATTAACTTCCATAACTTAAAAACACTACACAGAATAGCAGATCATCAAAAAGAATGCAGGTGTCAAATTGTCTGAATTAACTAATGAACCATGAATATTTTGTACTGGGTTTTTTTATGAGAACTGTTTATCTTTTTAATCACAGGATGCATAGTTTAGTGCGAAGATTATAAGCAAGTAATTCAACATCTTTGAGATTCCATTCCCTCTTCCTTAAAATGGAAGATATTATTTATCTTTTTAAAAAATAGAATTCTATTTTTTATTTTCATATAGAAAGTTTTGGCAATTGTTTTCTGATATTTTGAGTTTCAGATTTTCTCCCTTCCTTCTCCAAAACCCCAGATAGTAAGATTAAGTAAGATTAAGGTACAATCAGTGTTTTTATTCAATATGTATTTTCACATTCCCAATGTTGTGACTGAAGACACATATTACATATACAATAAAAAACTAACAGAGAATAAAGTGAAAGATATCGTACTTTGATCTGCAATAAGATTCCAACAGTTCCTTCTTTGACTGTGCATAAGGTTTTTGTTTGTTTCTTTTTGTTTTGTTTTGTATTATCATGAGTAGGGTTATCTTGAAACTTTGTTTTGCTAATAGTTTAGGTTTTCATAGTTGTTCATCCTACAATATTTCTGTTATTGTATACACTTTTCCCCTGGTTTTTCTGACTTTACTTTGCAGCAATTCATATAAGAATTTCCAGGTTTTTCTGAACTTATCCAGTTCATCATTTCTTGTGAAGCAATAGTTTTCCACTACAACCATATACTACAGATTATTCTACTATCCCCCAACTGATGGACACCCTCTCAGTTTCCAATTCTTTGCTACTATAAAAAAAGAGCTGCTAAGATATTTTTGAAAAAGTAGGTCACTTTCCTCAATCTCTGTTTTTTTCACCCCCGTTTATTCATCTCTTTCTGTCCTTTCAGCTTTTCCTTGGTCATAAAGATTTTTGCTTGTTTATCCACCTCCTGGAGCTCTCCTTCCTTTTTGTCTGGCCCTCCTTTATTGCATTCCATACCATTTTTGCTTCATTATTGGGAAAGACAAATTTCTATATCCAACTGAGTGTGAATGCTACTCTCACTTTGGGTCAATTCCAATCAGAGAAAGGTTTAAATATTGCTCACTACTTGCTCATTTTCCCTTCTATATTGATTCTTTCATGCCTGTTCATATAAGATAATTTACCTCCAGCTTTCTCTCCTTTGTGACAGAGGCTAGCACTAAAGAAAAGTGCCAGGCTGAAGAGTGTGTGGAACTGATCACCTTGATGGTGAAGGGACCCCAGGTGATTGGAGTCTTGAGGAGAGTAGAAGATTCTGTCTAGGAGAGGAGTTGGTCTCTCTCAGTCGGGAGAAGACAAAGAGAGAAGGTTGAAAAAGACTTTTTCCTGTCTGTGACTGGAAATCTTTTCCCCCAATATTTACCAATTGAAAAGACTATTGAAGAGGAAACCTGAGAAACACATTTTAAATCTCTGTCTGACTTTACTTCAGCTCCTAATGCCCTAAGTCTGAACTGTGGCCAAGGGGCCAAACCCAGGTTGAGTCAACCAGACTTTCTCTCAGGGGACTCAGGCTGCCAAGGTCTGAGTTCCCCCCAAACTCAAGGAAGGAGGGGAAAGGGTTTAGATAGAGACAGGGACACCTTTTTCCCCACTTTCCTCTCCCATTCTTTCCCTGACAGTTATACCTTTGTATAATCCTGATTGGGTTGACATTAAAATAGTTATATTTTCCCCAAGTTTTTGAATCAAGTATGAGTGAACAGATCAAGGGGAGACCCTTTGGTGTAGAGTAGTGGGGAAGGGACAAGAGGGACAAGAGCAAATCTGGGAGAGCAGCCATAGCTAAGGAGGGAAAGGCAGAAGGGGAAAAGACTTAAAACTAGCTCTCCTCTCTCTTAGCCAATTCTTTACATCTGCTGTCTCCCCTGAACCCCGATTTGAGAAGGGAGGTCTCCACTTTTCTCCTCTCTCTTTTCTCAATACTTAACCCCTCGACTACATCTTTTCTATTTTTTCTATTGTATTATTCTTTCTTAACCCTTGATTTTAAACAAACAAAATCTCATTATATTCAAGTTACTATTTGAACTTTGTCTATATATGCTCCTATTCTTAGCGCTAAAATGGATAAAGTTCCCAAGTCTCTTCAGTACCTTAAACATCATCAGTATTTTAAGTATCTTAGTTAATTCAAATATCTAATATCTTACTTATCATCTCAGTAATGTAATCGTTTAACCCCTTTGTTTCCCTTATTACCTTCAAGTATCTTAAACACCTTTTGTACCATAAGTGTATAAACTATCCCACCTTTTACTTTACCATTCAATGATTATAAACAATATAATCCTATGTTTCCCTTGATTGCTTTTAGTATATTAGGTACTTTTGCTGTCTCTTAAACTAGAAAAATCTTAAGTGTCTTATTTACCATTTCCTCATGCAAAGATGTCATTAGTTTTACAACTCTGATTCCCTTGTATTTTTGTTGTTGTTGTTTTGTTTTCTATTTCCTTCTTATGCTTCTTTTGAGTGCTGACTTTGATCTTTTAATTTTCTTTTGAGTTCTGGTTATTTCATCAGGAATTCCTGAAATCCCTCTATTTCATTAAATGTCCATTTCTTGCCCTAGAGTAGTATGCTCAGTTTTTCTGGATAGGTGATTTTTGTTTGTAGGAATAAATCCTTTGCCTTGCAGGATATCATATCCCTATGCCTTCATGTGGAAGCTGCTAGGTCCTTTGGAAACTTATTTGTTATTACACAATATTTGAATTTTTCTGACTGCTTATATTATTTTTTCCTTGACAGGATTTTTAGAATTTGGCTCTAATAGGACTGGAATTTTTGTATTTGGAATTTCTTTCAGGAGGGGATCAGGGAATTCTTTCAATTTCTGTTTTCTCCTCTTGTTCAAGAACATGAGAACAGTTTCCCCTAATGACTTATTTCAATATGGTGTCCAGGTTTATTTTTTTATTATAGATTTAAAACAATACAATGATTCTTAGATTATCTCACCTGAACCTAGATTCCAGGACAGTTCTTTTTTCCTCTATTTTTTTCATTCTTTTTAATTTGTTTTATTCTTTCCTTTTGTCTCATGAAGTTTTTAACTTCTGTTTTGCTAATTTTGATTTTTAGGGAGTCATCTTATTTTTTGAAGTTTTGTAATTCCTTTCTTAGAGAGTTATTTTCCTTTTTGAGGTATTGTATTTTCTTTTTTTAGGAAACTGTTTTTTAAATAACTTTTCATTATTTTTTTAATATTATTTTTTTCTAATTTTTCTTCTAAGTTTCTTCTTTTTCTTTTCTTCTTTTCTTTTGGAGCTCTTTCAGTGGTTCATTTTGGGTTTGACTTCTCATCTTTTTCAAAGGAGCTCAGATAGAAATGATCCTGTCCAAATCTTATTTCATGTCTACCATGCTATGGACTATGTTATGTAGCCCATTTTTATCTATAAAGAAAAAAGAGAAATTATGAAAAGAACATTCAAATGTCAACAACTCACCTGTTTATCTTAAGAAAAGTTAGAACTAGAACTAGATTCCAGGTTTCTATTACCCAGGGTCTAATGTATTTGGAGTATTTTGTTTCCTCATTCAATTATCAAATATATGGAAGGAAGAGAGAGTAAAAACTTCTTAAATATATACTTATATTAAAAGTATGAAGAAAGGCAAATAGTTTTAAAGTTGTGGATTTCCCCTCATTTTCTATCTTCCTAACAATAAATATTCATTATTTACTTCATGAAAAGTATTGTATTTGATTTCCCAAAGTATAAAGGAAATAAATGAGGGACACTGCTAAATTGCTAAATTGACAGCATTGATTTCTGAATTCTTTAATGAAATTAATGATTTTTGTGTGTGCTCTGTTGATTTAGGAATTTGAGAGAAAATAAAGATTTCTTTTGTGCATTCTCTAACAGTTATATATATATATATATGTAATTAATTTTTAAAACTCCCTTATGGTTCTACCAGAAATTTTTTTTAATTCAATGAATTTAAATTGGACAAGAAATTCCCAGGTTGCTGGTGGGAGAACCATGACTTCATAATGCCAAATATCCTCATTGTTATGGAATTCTCTTTTGCCTGGAAAACTAAAGCTGGTGCAACTTTATCCCTTTTGCTTGTAACTCCCCCATTGCTAGATACCTATAGCACTCTCAAAAAAGTCATGGAATAGGATGAAGCAGATAAGAATGAGGAGACCCACAGGATGGTGATACATCTAAAAATGACCAACCAGAAAGTCAGAATCTCGGTGAACAGAAGCTATGGACAGGAAGAAACATGGAGTCAGGAGATCTGTTGCAGTGATAACATTGCTAAAACAGAATTGCAGAGCATCAAGAAATATCTAGGAAGATCTTATCATTTTTTAAACCATTTAGAAGGGGCATCTCTTTCTCTCCACTCATATTCTCCTTCCCTAACCTTACCCTATCATGAGTGTTATTTCAAAAACTTTTCTCTTTTTTTTATTAAAGTTCATATTAGCTTCCTGTCAACTTAATTTTTAATTTGTTTTTACTAAGCTAAAATAATTAATGACTACCTTACAGATCAATGTATTTAATTATTCAAATGTAGCTTTGGCTCAAAAAGACTGTTGGGGAGGAGAAGTAGACTCCTGGAAGTCAAATAAAATAGATTTCACAATGGTGAGATATAGAGATAGAGATAGAGATAGAGATAGAGATAGAGATAGAGATAGAGATAGAGAGATAGAGAGATAGATATAGATATAGATATAGATATAGATCACAGGGAAATAAGAACTACAAAAACTACAAGAAAGAGAACTGTTGATTGATCTTTATATTTTCTCAGAGCAAAGAGATAAATGTGAACCCAAATTCTGGGCAAAATGATTAAGCAAGTTTTGTGTGGAGTTTGGGAAAGACTAGGACTAACTGGGACTAGTATGAAACAATATGAGTGGTGGGAACTCAAGCATTTTCCTTTCCGGTGCTTTTGTAACAGGTGATATAAAAGGAAAACCACTGCTGTGAGGCTGGAGGACCAGCCACATTTTGATGGGAGCTTCCATTACTGAGAAGAGGAATTCCACCTTGCTTTTCCATTGAGTTTGGGAATGTGCTCATGCTCTCATCACTGGTATTGCCACAGCTATTGTTTTTTTTCATTTGCCTTCACCTTTTTACGTTGCTTCACTCATACAGGGTGAAAATAAAATAAAAATATTAAATTAAAATATTAAAAAAAACTTTAAGACTGAGTGGCAAATATTATCTGAGAATATGACTGAGGAGTGTAATGATAACTGGATTCTTGGGCCACAGCTGAAAATCTTCTCCTTGCACTGACTTTGTTCTCCTTAGATTTTCTGTCCTGGTATTTGTGGAATCACAAGGTAGTTTTTTTATATATCTTTTATAAACTTTGAAATATATCCTCTTAATGGCTAATAAGTAAAGTTGGTTCTGATTGGATTTTTTAGTCCATGAGGATTTCTGAAATTTTAAATGCACTCCAACTTGAGTAATTTGATGAATCTAAATTTCTTACTCAAATTTTAGAAGGAAGAAGAGAAAAAAGTGTCAGTGAAGGTATAGATCTAATCTTCCACATAAGAACAGGAAAGAATTCAACAAGACTGATTGACAACTTCTACTTATCAACCTAGCAGAGTTCCACAGCACCACAGCCAAATTCTTACTAGTTGGAGATTCATCTAGGGATATATATTTTTAAAAATGTGTTCATTATTTTCTTTATTTTAGGAGTTTGAACATTGTTTTATTTCTTCCTTCCCATTTCTTTTAAAGCATTATTTTTAGCATTGTTCCTATAGTATTTTAATATATTCTCATAATTTAAAATATTTAATAATTTATTATTTCATATTTAATTTTTCATGTTTCTAAGTTTGAAATTAAATACAATTTGACTTTTATTGCTATTTTGAGAAGTATTACAGTATGTTGAATTTTATGATTTGATTACATAATATTTTAAAATAAAGTACAATTCTGTTTATGTTTTTCTGAAAATTATATTACAAGACAATTTTATTTTTAAAAATACTCTTTCTAATATTGGTTTCATCCTTGTTTTATAATTCAATTTTTAGACTTCCTTGAATATTTTCTCTAATTATGATGTCTGTTGCATTTCTAATTTAAATTTCCTTTAAGAATAAAAACAAAAGCTTTTATTATAATAGACAAGGATCCATTTTTTCATCCTCCCTCTCCAATTCCCTCAGCCAACCATTGCAAACAGAAGAAAAAGAAAAGGAAAAAAAAAAGAAAACCACCCCCCCCAACTTATTCTACACTCTAAATCCTTCATCTTTCTCCATTAGAATGTAGATAGCTTGTAACCTCATTAGTCCTCTAGAATCTTGACTAGTCATCATAATGTTTAGAGTTCAGTACTATAGTATTCCATCACATTTGTATATCATGATATGCTCATAAATTTCCCCTAATATATGTCCATTCTTTGTCACTTCCAAAAGAGCTCTCAGTATTTTGTATAAACCTAGAGTTTGTTATGCTTATTTAATTCCTCCCTTAAAGTACCTTCCCTTTAATTTTCTCTATATCCTCTCTCCTTTCCCTCTTGTTTCCCTGTGGGGTGAAATATACTTCTGTCTGCAATTCTGTGTATTCACATTCTTCCTTCTTTTGATGAGTTCAGATGAGAGTGAGGTTTAAGTTTCAGCAGGTCCACCCCCACCACTTCCTTATTTGTATAGATGTCTACTTATTCACCCAGATTATGTGAAATAGTTTCACTAATTTTCCTTTTATCCTTCCCCATATATCACTGTTCCTCTCTCCATTCCAAAAGAGAATCAATAATCTGTTAATAGGACCAAAACTAGGTTCACTATGATAAAAATAGCTTAGCATAGCAGAGGAATGCTCCTGGTATAAGCTAGGAATCATCTCTGGAAAAGACTTTTTTTCTTTCTAGAGTACTTCTCTCTTACTGAAGGCATTACATGGTTCATTTTTTTTGTTTCATAACTATACTCCCAAGGTCAGAATTAATGCATATCTGTGTCTTTCTGCTCCATTAGACTATAAGACTAAACTGTTATTTTGCTGTATAAATAAGTTCCCAGACTCTTAAGAGCAGTGAGGCCTTTGTACTTCATTAAAATGGCAGTGTTACAGGAGTAAAGGGATTGAAAGTGGGAGATAATTAAAAGAAGATTTGAGACATAGAAAAAAGTGACAAGAAACACAAGGTTAATTATCTTTATTTTCTCAGTAATATATTAGTGATGTTCTTAGCTCAGAGAATAGGGGTAGGCTATTTGAGGGGCTTAAGGATAGAAGAGTTGGTTTGGGAAATCTTTTCTGAGAAAAAGGATAGGGAATCAACCAGGGAAAACAAAAATTATCCATTATTGTTATTTAGCCATTTTTCAGACTTTTTGTGACCCCATTTTGGATCTTCTTGGCAAAGATACTAAAGGTGTGGTCATTTCCTTCTCCAGGTGATTTTACAGATGAAGAAGCAGAGAATCAGGGTTAAGTGACTTGCCCAGGATCACAGAGCTAGTCAGTTTCTGTGGCTGAATTTGAACTGAGGTCTTCTTGATTTCAGGGGTGGCATTTCATCCACTTTGCCACCTAGATACTCATAAGGATTATATAGAAGCATTGAGGGGTGTTGTAAAAGGGACACAGAAGAAATTAAATAACATAGATTTGTAGCAGATTGCAAAGGGATATTTAATTTCCTGAGTATCTGATGGCACATTTTTTTATAGCTACCAACATAAATTTCAAAGCCAGAGAGGAAAATTACATTTTTGTGCACAAATATGATGTTTTGGGTTTGTTTGGTTTTAGAGTTTGCTTTGCTTAGAATTAATCCCTCCCTTAAACTACCCTCCCTGCAATTTTCCCTTCATCCTTTTTCTTTTCTCTCCTATTTCCTTATTGAGTGAAATGTATTTCTGTACCCAACTCTGCCTATGTGTATTCTTTTTACAGTATACTCTGTAGTTTGCAGAACCTTAAATATATATGTAGGTTCATGTGATTTTCACCATCATTCTGAGTAATTGGTACTATGTATTCATTATTAACCCCCTCTTATAGATAGATGAAGAACCTGAGACTCAGAAATATTATCCAAAGTACCCTTGCTGACAGACCTAGCAAGAATCAGAGGGAGAATTTTATCCAATATAGAGATATTTCTCAATTCCAGGTCCAATGTTCTTTCAAATATATTTTATTATCTTTATATCTTAGACACATAACCATCACTGTAGCCTTCATATATATATATGTATATATATATATATATATATATATATATATATATATATATATATATATATATATATAGAGAGAGAGAGAGAGAGAGAGAGAGAGAGATAATAGACAGCTTATTGGTTCATGGATAAAACATTGAACATGGAAACAAGAAAACCTGAGTTCAAATACAGGCTCAGATACTTACTAGCTATGTGACCCTGAAAGTCTCTTAATTTCTGCTCAGTTTGGTCAACTGTAAAATATTTATAATAATAACACCTACTTCTCCGAGTTGTTGTGAAGATCAAATTAGATAATATCTGTAAAACAGTTAACATAGTGCCTGGAACAGAATAGGTCCTAAATAAATGTTTATTCTAGTCCTTCTCATCATTTAGGACACATCCAGGTATTTTCCATTTATTTTTCAGGGACAGTGAAGTTGTCTAGACTAAATTTGCACCACAAAGAGATTTCTGCTTTCTGAGGAGACTGTTAACTTTTCCTTATCACCTCAAAAGATAAAGAAATACAGGTGGTATAAAGTAGGCAAGCTGGAAGCTTTTTTTTTTTTTCAGAGCTAGAGTTGTTCTGTAATTGCTATGTGCTACACACTCCTTATCTTGTGAGCTAATAATAAATGAATACACCATACTGGTGGAAGTGGGAGTTTGAAGGCCAATTAAATGGAACGAATTTTCTGAATGTGTCAAAATAATGCAAGTGGCTGTGCTAAATAAATTCCTGCTGATACACCGCTGTGAAAATTGAGTGATGAATAACCTTCAAGTATTATTACTCACTTGTTTGAGGCACAGTACTCTAATGACTAGATATTAAGATGTAATATATTGCAAGTCTTATGTTAGAGGTTCCATTATAATTTCCTGCTTCCAAGTTATCATCATTTTTTTCAGTTTGCTCTCTTTCTCATTCATGCAATTTAACATTATATCATTTTTTAGAACTAATACCTAAAAGAAATTAGGCTAGAAAGAATCAGAAGTCAAAAAGATTTTTTTCAAGTTAAAAATACAACTTCTAACACTGAGATTACTGGTTGCCTAAACAGAAATGTTTGCCAACATCAGTAGCATAATTGAAAGTTTTATGAAAATGTCCTTGAAAACTATTGTGGGACATGATACCTAAAATGCAAAAAAGAGTAATTTTCATTGTTATATGAAGCTTTGCTAAAAGTCATTCAAAATAGTCTTAAAAGGAAGAAGCATAAACCAAAAAGTATAGAAATAACTGTTCCAAGTCAACAAGTGAAATGCAAATTAAAACAACTCTGAGCTTTCACATCACAGAAAACGGCAAGCAGCCAAAAGGCAGAAAAAGTCAATGTTGGAATGGCTTTTGGAAGACATGCCCTCTAATATGTTGCTACTACAATTGTGAATTATGCTAACAATTCTGGACGATAATTTGGAATTGTGTGAAAAAAAATCATTACACCATTTATGCTTTCATTCCAATAATTACACTGCTAAGAATATACCTAAAGGTCAGTGGCATAAAGGATGATCCCAATTATATATCAAAGTATTCATAGCAGCACTTCTCCCATCAACAAAATAAGAGAAAAAAGAAATCAGTTGTTGCCCATGGATTGGGGAATGTTTAAACAAATAGTAATAATGGAATATTTCCCCTGTGGAATGAGCAGATGAGAAGAATTTGTTCCAGTGGCTATGAAGGTGGTTGAAGTAGGGATTGTGAAGCACTTAGAGCTTGGAGAAACATCAAAGACACCAAGGTTATCCACTGCATCCCTAGCCATTGCCAATCATCTTTACCCTTGTCCTGCTACTCAACTTCAATAACTCTGGAAGAGAAAGTAAGATCAATAACTTTAACCTTAAGTTGGGCAACTCTGCCTAATTTGAATTCAACTAAATCACAAATCAAGAAATCATTGTGTCATTAGTTCTCTTGGCAAACAAAGGATAAACAAAAAAATGAATATCATGTAATTGAAATATTATCACTCCATAAGAAATGAATATGGAAATTCACATAAACATGGGAAGACTTGAATGAACCCCTACAGAAGAAATTATAAACAAGAAAACAATATGTAAAATGGCCATAGTAATATGATTGAAAATAACACTTATTTTGACCACAGAACATTGGCAGTTTGGTCATGGAACAGGATAGACTACTGCACTTGAAGACAGGAAGACCTGACCATGAATTAATCCCATCCATTTACTAGCTGAAGGAAGAGTTTAACATCTAAGATACCTTCCAAACCCCAAATTTTGATCCTATCATTAATAATGCACATTTTAGATTACAGTCATAGGCAGTTGCTGCAATGGTTTGTTTTGCTTTTTAAATTACTTTCAAGAAAGGATTCTCTGGGAAAGCAACAGCATTGTAAAAGCAAAAAGCATCAGTAAAACATGAACAATGATAATAAGTGTTTATCATTAGATCCACCTGTCAAGCTAAAGTAAAGTCTCTCATTTTCTTCTCTTTTCTGTCTATTCCCCCTTTCCGCCTATATTTTATCTGCTTTAGTATCAGCTATGAATTTCATTAGCATGTTCATTATTCTCTTAGAGATTTCAATGAAGATGTCAAGTAAAAGTAGGATGAGCAGTAATCCCTAAGGCACGCTAACCATCACCTTCATTCTCTGGACACATTTCATTTTATTAGCCTGTGTTTGCAATCCATCAGCATATTTTCTTTCCATATGACATAATTCAAATTTGGAGTTAATTTTTTAAATAAAATATCATGTGATGTTATGACTTCCTTCTTGTCAAAAGCACCAGTACACTATATATGCATGTCTTATATACATCATATATAATCTAGTGCTTTTCCATCTTCCACTGACAGAATCATAGTAAACAAAAATAAAATAAAAACCCTCATTTATTTCACTTGACATTACCTTTATAATCTGTACTTAAAATTAGGGTTCTTTGCCTTTTAGGTATCATATTTCTTTTTGACTGTCTGGTCAACTGCATGTAACTGTTTTTAGATTATTTTCCTATACCTAAAATAAAATACAAAGGATCACAAGGGAAATAAATAGTAATGAAAATAAAACTGTAATATTTTCCTCCAACCAAGTTCACAGGCTGCCTGAAATCTATAGATAGAGTTTTTGAAGATCCAGGACCCTAGATTAAGATACCATAGTTTAGGTAAGAAGTTTTATGGTATAACATTATGTTGATTAAGAATATCTTTCAAGTTGTTTTATGAAGTTTTTATATGCCAAATAAGTATTAAAGGCAAGATAAAAAGAATAAATATTTTGAGATGTATCTAATCTAATCTTTCTTACTTTATATTAAACTAACATGTTTTTAGGTTAACAATATATGCATCATCATCATCATCATAATAATAATCATCATCATCATCCTCCTCTAATATCCCTGCCATATTGTGATTTTCCCCATTACTGTTTTGATATATCGTGGGTCAGCATGAATGAGTATTTTGAGGGAGATTTGAGGAACCAATGGATAACACATGAAGGCTAGCAGACAACACAGAAAACGTTTAGTAACTATATAGCCTACGAGCAAATACTTAACCAAAATTTTACAATAAGATACTATAATCATCCCCAAAAAGAAAAATAAAAAATTCAAACTTCTCTAATATGAAGAGAGCACCAAAATTTCATTCAAATTTTCCAGATCAAGGGGACTCCATGCCACCTAAACCCAACAATTTGGCAAGCATATACAAGTGTATCTCCACAGTCCAAAATCACTCTTCTGCCATTACAATTTAGGAGAATTTATCTAGATACATATCTTCATATAAATGTTTTTGAGTTTTAGTGTGGCTTAAGAAGGAGATGTTGAATGTAAACTTTAAATCTTTTCCCAGATCTTCAAATCAAATGTCCTAAAATCATTCCCTTAGAGAAGAAATTTCCATCTTTTCTCATAGCCCACTTTGGTAGTTATGCTTGTCCTAAAATATCAATACATTTACATTCTTCAGTTATGTCAAAAGACCTGGGATTTTGTTGGTGGGTATACCTTCCACCAAGACAATTTACAATTCTTACATGCCTTCACAGATAATTGCCATAAGTTTCTCCAGAAAGGGAAAAAAAAGAATGAAAAAATTACCTAGTGGTTAGCTTTCTGGTGGTGAGCCTCACCACATTCCATTATTTTAGTTATCTGGTGACAGAAACTCAGTCCATCTTCAAACCCTAAATAATTTGGCTCTATCTGCTACTAGAGCTTATCTTCTGTTAGCACAGATTTCATGAATTCAGGGTCTTTTCTATGCCCTAAAGAGGAACCAGAGGAAGCCTTTAGGGAGGAATGGTTTGAACTAAGGAATTAAAACAAATTTTGTGTATTCTACTTTTTTAAAATTTTATTTTAAAGTATTTTTACATGGTTACATGATTGATTTTTTCCCTTCCACTTTTCCTTATCCTCTCCTAGAGGCAACCAGCAATTCTGCTCAATCTATTTCCATATTATTCATTTTAGTAATTGAGTAATCTTTTAAAAACACAAATCCCACATCCTATATTCATATCAACAAGAAATAAATCATACATTTTTCTTCTGTGTTTCCATTACCATAGTTCTTGATGTGGATAGCATTCTGTCTCATAAGACCCTCAGGACTCTCATGGATCATTGCATTGCTATTAGTTGCAAAGTCGATTACTTTTGATCATTCCATAATGTTTCACTTTCTGTGAACAATGTTTTCTTGGTTCTGCTCATTTTGTTCCACATCCATTGGTGGAAGTCTTTCCAGTTCATATAGAAATCCTCCAGTTCATCATTCCTTAAAGTACAATAATATCTCATAACCATCATATACCACAATTTGTTCAGCCATTCCTCAGTCAAGGGATATACCCTCATTTTCCAATTTTTTTTTTGCTACCACAAAGAGAACAGTTACAAATATTTTTGTATAAACATTTTTCTTTAGTATCTCTTTGGGGTACAAACACAGAAGTAGCATAGCTGGAACAAAGGGCATGCATTCTTTTAAAGCTCTTTGGGCATAATGTCAAATTACCTTCCAGAATGGTTGGATCAATTTACAACTCCACCTACAATACATTAGCTTCCCAATTTTGCCTCATTCCCTCCAACATTTATTGTTTTCCTTTATTGTCATATTGACCAATCTGTAGATATGAGATGGTGCCTTGGAGTTGCTTTGATCTGCATTTCTCCAATCAGGAGTGATTTAGAACATTTTTTCATATGATTATTGATATTTTGATTTCTGCATAAGAATACTGCCTATTCATATCTCTTGATCACTTATTAATTAGGGAGTGGCTTGATTCTTCTTATAAATATCACTTAGTTCCTTATAAATTTGAAAAATTAGACCTTTGTCAGAGATTTTTGTTATAAAAATTTCCCTGAGTTTGTTTCTCTACTAATTTTGGGTTGCATTGGTTTTGTTTGTACAAACTCTTTTTAATTTAATGTAATCAAAGTTATTCATTTCACATTTGTAATTTCTCTACCTCTTTCTTGGTCTTATTTTTTTTTTCTTACCCATACATCTGATAGGTATACTATTCTATGTTCACCGAACTTATTTATAATTTCCCTCTTTATATTTAAGTCATTTGCCTATTTTGAATTTATCTTGGTATAGGGAGTGAGATGTTGATCTAGACCTAATTTTTCCCATAATGTTTTCCAATTTTCCCAGAAGTTTTCATCAGAGTGAATTCTTATCCCAAATGTTGGGATCTTTAGGTTTATCAGGCAGTAGCTACTCATAGTCCAGCATTGTAGCCATATAATCCTTAGCAGATTCATGGTTTTGATAACCTTCTATGGTTACCTGCCTTTGTCTTGCTATTAGCTCTGGTTCCTTTTTAATATAATAACTTAGTGGGGTCCAAAGAACACTTTGTTTTTTAATCAAATTCTAAATGGTCTAAAAGTTATTTTGCTAGTCTTTGATTACTTTTCCCTATTCTCCACATTTTTCTTTAACAACTATCTTTTTAAAGACCTAATCTGAGTTTACAACTCAGGTAAGTAATTTTGATTCAAACAATTATCCACAAATGTCAATCCATCATTTTTAAGTTCTTTCTATGAGCCTGGTACTATACAAACTTTAGGAATACAACAAAAAAAGAAAAAAAAAGTTATTTTCCTCATGCACTTATGTTTTCATGGGGGAAACAAAATACATAAATAACATATAAGACAAATGCAATAAACATGGTAATAAGGGCTAACTAGAAACTAGAGTTTGCTTTTAGTAAAAAAAATTGCAAAAAAAAATGTGACTGATATTCATTACCCTGCTATGAAGATTGTAACTCCCACACTAAGACTGAATTAAAAGCTTGGAGTAATTCTGTGAGCACACTCTTGGCATAGAAATGCAGTAGTTCACAATGTATAAAGATCAAAAGTTTGCCAGTGAGGAAATCTAGAATTATCAGATAGCATAAGACTGTATGTATCTTTTATGTACTCGTCTTGCTTCTATTTGTAATTTGTTTTCTATCTCATATTATGAAACTCTCAAGTGAGTGATGTTACATAAGATCTAAGATCTAGAGCTAGAAGAAACATTGTAGGTCATCAGGTCTAATCCACTTATTTTACAGGTAAAGAAACCCAGAGAGGTTGATTAATTGACCCAAAGTCACACAGGTAACATATAGAAGATCCAGGGATTAAAACTCATTACCTATGATACCAAGTTCAGAATTCTTTCTATTGACTTTTGTTATTTTCCCTCAAACTTGGAACATATTAGATACTTAATAAATATTTGATGAATGAATCCCTAATGAATGAGTGAATAGAGCTAGAGAGTTGGAAGGGCCTTTAAAGGTCATTTAGTCTAATCATCTGGCCTAGGTACAGATTTCTTTTTCAGTAGCCAAGACAAATGGTAATCCAGTATCTGATAGAAGATCTCCAGTGATATGGGGATTAATAAAATCCCTTGATATTTTTCACAATTGGGTTTCTCATTTCCTTATTAATATGGTGATGATGATAGTAGTGTATTAGGCTTAGGCATGCTGTCAAAATCTTAAGGTAAGTAGCCTTTTTTTCTTGATCATTTTCATCAATACCTAATACCATATAGATGACATATTTGTGGAAGGAAATACTTTGAAATGCACTAAGTATATCATCAATAAAATTATTTCATCAAGCTAGTTTTCTAGGTGATTATAGAAGAAATGATGACTTTAATGGCACTTGGCTTGGCCTATTTTTCAGTTATAACTGGCTTTAAAAAAACATTTTGAAGGAGATATCAATTCTATTCAATGTTCTGCCACTAATTAGCTATATGACCTTGTATAAATCTTTTTACTAAGGGGGGGGTAATCTTTTCATTTACAATATATGGAGTATGAATACATTATCTCTAAACCCTTTCTGGTTCTAAAGTCAAATTCAACTATTTTGGAAACAAAAGTAAAAGGAAAAAAAACATTCAGACATCAAATTATCTAGGCAAAGTAGAACAGTATTTCTTTTTTGTTCCCTTAAATCCTTATTTTCTGCCTTAGAACCAATACTGTATATTGGTTCCAAGGTAGAAGAGTGATCAGGACTAGGCAATGGGAGTTAAGTGACTTGCCCAGGGTCACACAGCTAGGAAGTATTTGAGGCTGGATTTGAACCTAGGACCTCCCATTTTTAGGCCTGGCTCTCAATCCACTGGGCCACTCAGCTTCCCCCTTAGAAATGTATTTCTTTAAATCTATCCTATTCTTAAAATTATATATTTTAAATATTGAATTGAGAGTAGAGGATTGGAGTTCTAATCCTACCTAATCAATAACTTGACTGCCATTGGGCAAGTGTCCTAACCCCTATATGTACTGGTTTGTTCAAATAGAAAATAATGGAGCTCCACTGGATAATCTCTTTGGGAGAGCAATGCTTTGGATGTATTATTCCATTGGTCTATAAAATTACATTTGTGAAAACTCCCTTTTCTGATGCAAATCAGAAACTTGTTCTTACATCATAGCTTTAGACAGTCTTATGGATCAGGAAAATTTCAAGTGATTTGCTCAAGATCACAAAGTTGGCATCCATCATTAGCAATATTAAATATAGCTCATGTTCATTTGATACACTAGAGCCACAAGACATTTTTTAATATATTGTTCTTAGAATGTAAATTTTCTGATGATAAAAGTGGTTTCATTTGTTTTTGGCTTTGTATTCCCTGGCACAAAGTAAACACTTAATAAATATTGATTGATTGATTTTTGGTCATCTTTACACATGTCTTCTAAAGTAGATCATTTATCATTAATCTCATTTTATTGATGAGGAGACTCAGAGAGGTTTTGTGTCTTTCTGAGCATACTAGCTTTCATAGCCAGTGGCTAACAAAATCTATTTTTGAATCCAGGTCTTCTGACTAAAAGTGCAATAAGTTTTCCAGTAGGCTATGCCACCTTTCTATAAGATTTCTAAGGTATAATATTCTATAAAGCTTTAATTCCCAATTAGCCAAATGAATTTTATTAAAACATTTCTTTAATTAACTTAATTAGTTATCACAGTGATTGCTTCAGTAAGCCTTCTGGAAAGATAAATCACAAATCAGAATATTTTTGCTCCAATATAACATAAAATACATCATTTCTTCAAAAAGAAAATCCCCTTTCAGCTATATATAATATACTTGGGGAAAATTCCAACTGGCATTAAAACAGGACAACTTTATTTATAGGACAATGAATGACAGTTCCATTCACTAGGAATAGCACATAAAATTCAGAATGCAATAGTCTCTCTCTCTCCTCTCTTGCAAATTTTCATGCTGATCTCTGAAACTTTCTACCATATGTGAGGATCAGAAAATATATTCATATATAATGGGGTTCATAGTTCTTGAAAGGGTCCTGCGAGCTACTTCATGAATGTAGAATCAATTCACTGCTGAGGAAGTCCTAACTTTCCATTCCTGCCATAGATCTTTAGTACTTCTGGAAGAGAGAAAGGCTTGGTAACATTCTGGATAGGACACAATTTCCATTACTAGAAAAGGCTAACTATTTACACAGTGGGATCCATTGAGGATGGTTGCCCAGTACCCATTCAATAACCTACTCTTTGACATAATGGTAAACTTGAAGTTATTAGCATGACCACCAAAACTCGTTGTTGTTGCCCTTTCCCCTCAGATAATTGGTCTCTGGAGAGAAAGTTGTCAGGCAGATTGCTATAATGCTTGAAATACTCATTAGTCAGTGCAAATCCATATATGTGCAGACTCTTGTTCTGTGGCTATGAGGATCATTTTAAGGATGCATAAATACATCACCACAACATAGGTGCCCTGTTATAATTGGACCAGGGAGAAAAGCTGCACGTTATAGCTTGCGGCTCTTCTTGTGAGAATAGGAAAACCATGACACCTTCTAAAATATGTTTCTACTTATCTTTAGCAACAGTTTCAACCAGCATGTAAAATATTGAAACTGAAAATAAATCTTTGGAAATATATTTAATTAAACTTTCAGGAAATTGTTTCTTGATGGGTCTAGTCATAATTCATCACTTATGTATTTTGATTCAGATTGTAGTGAATATATATTTTTAAATAAATTAACTAGGAGCATGGAACATCAGGACATTACTTGGTAGAGAGACTACCCCAAGACCTGAGAGAAGAACAGCTCTAATCGGTAAAGAACTGGCGCGATATAACATCAACATCGCAGCCTTAAGCGAAACACGCTTACCAGAAGAGGGATCACTCAACGAACCCAACACTGGATACACCTTCTTCTGGAAAGGTAGAGCCTCAAATGAAGACAGAATCCACGGTGTTGGCCTGGCCATCAAGACCAGTTTGCTCAAACAGCTGCCAGACTTGCCTGTGGGCATCAGCGAGAGGCTCATGAAGATCCGTTTGCCTCTCAGCAAAGACCGGTATGCCACAATCATCAGCGCATATGCCCCAACACTGACCAGCACAGAGGAGACCATCAAGCAGTTCTACTCTGACCTGAGTGCTGTCATGCACTCAGTGCCCACAAATGACAAGCTGATACTACTGGGAGACTTCAATGCTCGCATTGGCCAGGACCATAAAAGATGGAAAGGAGTGCTTGGCAAACACAGCGTGGGCAAAATGAACAACAACTGCCTACTGCTACTCAGCAAATGCTCAGAGTTTGAACTCACCATCACAAACACTGTGTTCAGAATGGCGAACAAATATAAAACAACGTGGATGCACCCGCGATCAAAACAGTGGCATCTCATTGACTACATCATTGTACACTGGCGAGACATCCAGGATGTAAAGATCACCAGAGCCATGAGAGGAGCTGAATGCTGGACAGACCACCAATTGGTTAGAGTGACTCTACAAATGCGCATTGTGCCTCGCCATCCAAAAAGTGCCCAGACTGTTTGCACATTTTACAACTTAAGATGTCTTAGAGATCCATCTTATTTGCAAACATTCCAGTCCTGCCTGGACAATAAGCTGTCTGCCAAGGGACTACTCACTGGAAGCTCAACCGAGAAATGGAACCAGTTCAGAGACGCAGTGAAGGAAACATCAAAGTCAGTCCTTGGCCCAAAACAACACAACCACCAGTACTGGTTCGACAAGAACAACACTGCTATTGAAGACCTATTGAGCAAGAAGAACAAAGCCTTTAGGGAGTGGAAAAATAACCCAAACTCTGCTCCTAAAAAGGACAGATTCAAGTCTCTCCAAGCCATGGCGCAGCGTGAGATCAGGAAGATGCAAGACCGATGGTGGGAAAAAAAGACAGAAGAAATCCAGCAGTTTGCTGATATGAAAAACTACAAATAATTTTTCAGTGCCCTCAAGACTGTCTATGGGCCATTAAAACCCACCACCACTCCTTTGCTATCCTCTGATGGTGACACTCTCATAAAAGATAAAAAAGGAATCAGCAACAGGTGGAAAGAAGACTTCAGTCAGCTTCTCAACCGACGCTCTTCAGTCGACCAAAGCGCCCTTGACCAGATCCCCAAAACCGCTACATTGAACAACTTGACGTCCCTCCTTCAATAGAGGAAGTCCAAAAAGCCATAAGACAAATGAGTGCAGCCAAGGCACCCGGTAAAGACGGGATACCAACCGAGGTGTACAAGGCCTTAAATGGAAAGGCTCTCCAGGCATTCCACATAGTGCTGACCAGCATATGGGAAGAGGAAGACATGCCCCCAGAACTCAGAGATGCCTCCATCGTAGCCCTATATAAGAACAAAGGCTCATGAGCAGCCTGTGACAACTCCAGAGGCAGCTCACTACTCTCCACTGCTGGAAAGATCCTCGCCCGTGTTATACTCAACAGACTCCTGTCATCTGTTTCAGAGCAGAACCTGCCTGAATCACAATGTGGCTTCCAACCAGATCGCAGCACCATTGACATGGTCTTCACAGTGAGGCAAATGCAGGAAAAATGCCTTGAGCAGAACCTGAGTCTCTACATTGTCTTCATAGACCTGACAAAGGCGTTCGACACACTGAACAGGGACGCATTGTGGGTGATCCTTAGCAAGCTCGGTTGCCCAGCAAAATTCATCAAACTGATCCGGCTCTTTCATGTCGAAATGACAGGGGAAATCCTATCTGGTGGAGAGACTTCTGATCGCTTCAACATCTCCAAAGGCATGAAACAAGGCTGTGTCCTCGCTCCAGTACTATTCAACCTATTTTTCACCCAAGTATTACGACATGCTGTGATGGATCTAGACCTGGATATAGATCAAATACCGACTGGATGGCTCACTATTCGACCTTCGCCGCCTGACTGCAAAAACAAAAACAACAGAGAGACTCATCCTGGAAGCTCTCTTCACAGATGACTGTGCTCTCATGGCTCACCAAGAAAATCATCTTCAAACCATTGTGGACAGGTTCTCCACCTCAACAAAACTGTTTGGCCTGACTATCAGCCTCAGCAAAACAGAGGTGCTGTTCCAACCTGCACCAGGGAGGCCAACTAACCAGCCATGCATTACAATTGATTGCACAAAGTCAACACTTTCAAGTACCTGGGCAGCACCATCGCCAACGGGTCCCTAGACCACGAGATCAATGCCAGGATCCAAAAGGCCAGCCAGGCACTCGGGCGGCTGCACTCCAAAGTCCTCCAACACAGAGGTGTAAGCACTGCGACGAAGCTCAAAGTGTACAACGCAGTGGTCCTCAGCTCGCTCCTGTATGGTTGTGAGACATGGACACTGTACCGGAAGCACGTGAAACAGCTGGAGCAATTCCACCAACGCTCCCTCCGGTCAATCATGAGGATCCGATGGCAGGACCGAATCACCAATCAGGAAGTCCTCGACAGAGCCAACTCCACCAGCATCGAAGTCCTGGTCCTCAAAACCCAGCTACGATGGTCTGGACACGTCATCCGCATGGACCCACAGCGAATACCAAGACAGGTATTCTATGGTGAACTGTCAGCTGGACTCAGGAAACAAGGCCGACCAAAGAAAAGATTCAAGGATCAGCTAAAGTCAAACTTGAAGTGGGCTGGCATCACACCAAAGCAACGAGAACTCGCTGCCTCTGTCAGAAGCAGCTGGCGAACCCACATTAACCATGCCGCCACCACCTTTGAAGATGCACGATGTCAATGTCTTGCCGCTGCGCATGAACGCCGACACCAGGCCACAACTGCACCTCCTGTAACAACTGGCGTCCCAGGCCCCATGTGCCACAAACTGTGCGCCTCAGCCTTTGGACTCCAAAGCCACATGAGGGTACACCGTAGATGAAACTGCACAAAGACAATAGTCATTCTCGGTCACCGAGAGACTACCACTAGTACTAGAGAGCAAGGTGCTCTCACAGAATCAAGAAGACTTGGGTTCAAGTAACTTTCAAAGATGAGAGTTAAAAATGACTTAAGATATAAATATCTTAAGTTATCTATTATATATATATATATATGAACATCTTTACCTGCCTGGGCTTCAATTCCTCATCTGTAAAATTTTGGTAACTATTATAGCACAGTGGAGAAAGTGCTGAGTCTAGATTTTGAAAGACCTGAATTCAAATTCATCCTTAGACACTTAAAAGCAGTGTTCTAGTTGTTGGTGTTCAGTTTTTTCAAATTCATTGTGACTTTGTTTTGAGTTTTCTTGGCAAAGATACTTGAGTAGTTTGCCATTTCTTTCTTGAGTTCATTTTACAGATGAGGAAATTAAGTCAAACAGAATTACGTTTTTTATTCAGAGGCACATAGTTATAAAATGTCTGAAGCTAGAGTTGAACTCAGTAAAAAGGGTCTTCCTATTTCACTCTGCCACCTAGTTGCCCTAATAGCAGTGTGACCATGGACAAATCATATAACCTCTGCCTCATTTTTCTCATCTGGAAAAGGAGTATGATAATAGCATGGTTTCTCAGAGCCAATGTGAACATAAATGAGGTATTATTTTTAAATGACTTTTCAAACATTAAGGCATTATATAAATGCCAGCTATTATTATTATTATTGAGACAGCTGGGCTAAATAATCTTTTAGGTCCCTTCCTGCTTTGTATTTGTGACCTGTAACTAGTAAAATCACAAATGCTTGTTCATGTCACTGAAGTTATAGATTTCGATGTCCTATGCACATTGTTTTCAATGGTTTCAAATCTAAACACAAGGTTAAGGACTAGTTTTTGTGTGTATAAAACTTAATTTATATATATTAGACAACTTGGCTGATTAATTACATTAAATTAATTAATGGAACTTTGTTCTATTATGAAGAATTTATATCTTATGACAACAACGTTGTTGAGATTTTTAAACATGAAAATTGGCAATGTTAATTCCAGCCTAGATGCCACAAATATCAGTTTTGGGGTTTGTTTTTTTTTTTTTGCTACTAAAATAGGAGAGTCAAAGTACTAATGTTATTAAACAACAAAATTTAATACCAACTCATGTCAACAATAAAATGAAATTAGTGTCCTAGATGTTTATATTTAATAAAAAAGTTTTCTTTCCGAGTTTAAAAAATGTAATTCATTTTACAGTCAATTTACTATTTCTTCTAATATATATATGCAATATTATAAAGAGTAAGAAAGCACTACACTATAACCCAGTTGACAAAAAGTAATAAATATAAATATAATAAATTGTTATGAATAACAAATAAAAAAGCTTTAGCAAGTAAACCTTAGCAATAACTCAGAGATTTTTAATAACTAAAAATGAAATTGTACTTTCTCATGAGAAGCTTTAATACAGAACAACTTTTCATAGTATATTACTTCTAACACTAAACTGCCTAAGAATTCTGGGCAAATTTATTAATGATTACAAGCTGGATTATTTAATGTTTCAATAATTCCAAAATGCCTGGGGTAAAGTGAATAGCTTTACTTTCTTATAAACATACTCATCATTTTCCTAAATATCTATTTGCTTGTTCATGGATATGTTTGTTTTCTTCAAATCATTTCAATTCTTTTGTTAGGTAGTGGGCATTCAATAGAGATGGCCTCTTGATCTCCATGCTTAATCAAGAATCAAATGCTGAAAGTGGAAAATAATTCCTTTGTTTTATTTGGTATTAAATAATAGGTCTAGAGTAGTTTCAAAAATGTGTATAGGTAGAAATTATTCCTCAATTAAAACTATATTTCATCATATCAAAAATGTTTGAAATCACTATTAATTGGTGAAATGCAAATTCAGATACATCTGGGGTATGATCTCATCCATATAAGATGCATTAATATGACAAAAAAGGGAAAATGATAAAGATTGGAAGGGATGTTGGAAAATTCTCCAGTAATACACTATTGTTGGAAATGAAAAGTAGTATAATCATTGTGGAGAGCAATTTGGAACCATGCCTAAAGGGCTATCAAACTGTGCATGCCCTTCTACTTAGTAATGCTGCTGCTGCTAGGTCTGTATCCCAAAGAGACCAAAAATTAGAGAAAAGCGGGTGGCAGCTGGGTGGCAGCTGGGTGGCTCAGTGGATTGAGAGCCAGGCCCAGAGATGGGAAGTCCTGGGTTCAAATCTGGCCTCGTCCACTTCACAGCTGTGTGACCCTGGGCAAGTCACTTGACCCCCATTGCCTAGCCCTTATCACTCTTCTGCCTTGGAGCCAATACACAGTAGTGACTCCAAAACAGAAGGTAAAATGCTTTAAATTAAAAAAAAAATAGAAAAGTCTCTACATGAATAAAAATATTTATAGACTCTTTTTTTTTTTTGTGGTGGCAAAGGAATTAGAAACTGAATAGATGACCATCAATTGGAGAATGGCGGAACAAGTTGTGGCATATAATTGTAATGGCATACTATTGTGCCATAAGAAATGATGAACAGGACAATAAAGACAAAAAAAATACATATAGTGATGTGAAGTAAGCAGAACCAGAAGACTTTTGTACAAAGTAATAATAATCAACTCTGAATGAGTTTATTATCAACAATGCAAGCCTTCAAGACACTTCCAGGGGACTCATGCTGAAAAAGACTATCCACTGCCATAGTAGGAACGGCAACGCAGATTGCAGAATACCATATTCTACTTTGTTTCCTTCATAAATTTTTCTCTAGTAAAAATCATGCTTCTTATTTTACCTGATGAACATGGTGGAAATATGTATTACATGATAGCACATGAACAACCTGTATCACATTATGTGAGGAGGGGAGGGAAGGAAGGAGAAAACATGGGCTGCAAAATGTCATTAAAAAGACCGTTAAAACTGTACTTACATGTATAGTACTAGGGAGAAAACTTACTCCTCTTTATAGCCATATTTATTCTTCCCTTCTCCCTCTTCTAAGTCACTGTTTCTTCTTCTCTCTCTCCCTCCCTCTCTCTCTCTCTCTATGTCTCTTTCTCTTTCTCTCTCTCTCTCTCTCTCTCTCTCTCTCTCTCTCTCTCTCTCTCTCTCTCTCTCTCTCTCTCTCTCTCTCTCTCTCTCTCTCCCCCCCTATGTCTTCCTCCCTCCTCCTTCCCTCTTTTCCTTTTACCCTTTTCCTAAGAAGATGAATGATGAAGTTCACCACCAGTAGAAGCTCCATTAACAGAACTGGTAAGGGAAAGGCTTCCTTCTCCACCCCATTTTAGGCCCCATTGCCCCAAGAAATGAGTTTGGGTTTTGGTCTGGTTTATTTCCTTATTAATTCTTCAGAACTTTTCAGTTCTGAGTACAGGTGGTGGGATCACTGAACCCAGAATGGTACCATTGCAGACTTGGAACCAGGATTCCAGGCCAGATATGTAGCCAGCTCTGAGAACAAATGGTGCATGGGGATCAAGACCAAGGTGGATTTTTAAGTGGAGCTTGATAGGGCAATGATACATAAGAATTGAGCTAAATTGTGACCCTAATCCATTTTCTTTCTACAGGCTATGATGGTGCAGGTCAGGAGGGCTTTTGATCCTTACCCCATCCCCAGGAGATTTTGGAGGTGGACTTTTTGTATGTTTATTATTTCTTTTCCTTTGAAGTAAATGTATCCTTGTCAAAATGAATCAAATTATTAATTAGCAAATAGAACTTCCATGATGGAGACCCCCTGAAATTGAGTGAACACTATGGAGGCAGTAGGGTGGGCTAGAGCCAATGGCAAAAGAGTCTGAAAAACCCTTAAGGTTACGGGAGAAGCCTAAGTCATGGGTGAAATATAACCCACCTGGCCTTGATGCAGTGGGGACAAGCAATTTACTACTACAATATGCTGCAGTGTTTTATATCATTTGAGATCTAATAGTTGATAAAGCCAAATTATTTTTAATTACAGGCTTGCTTATGTTATGCCTATTACACATTTTTAAGAGAACACTATGTATTGGAGATATAAAGATGAAGTTAGACAGCCCTTTCGAAAATTTCAAGGAGTCTTTAGTCTAACATGAGATAAGTAACATGACTAGAAAGATTTCAGATGTCAAGATATTTGAGGATAGATAATTCCAAGCATGAAAGTCAGATGTTTCAAAGGAGTGAGAATGGAAAATGGTGTAGGAGCCTAGTTCAGATGAGACACAGAATGTATGAAGAGAAGCCATCACCTTAGTTTTGATCCTCATCTATGCATGTCACTCCTCTCTTCAATAAGCTCTCCTGGCTCCCCATTGCTCAAAAATGTAATGGAAATTCTTCCATTTAAATTTTAAGATTTTAAAAAGTAAGATACACTTCAGACAAGCACTACAAATCATGATCTGAACACACAACATTAACTTTTACAGAATGTGTAGTTAGGAAAGATACTATTCTTTGGAGAGGAGACTGTGGGGCATGATAGGGCTACATAATAAATGTTATATAAGGACATAAAAAAAACAATAGATCTGAAATCAATTCTTTGGCAAGTGGGTTATAGTTTTAATCCCTATATTTAAAATAGTTGATTTTTTAAAAATCCAAACCTTTGTCTCAGAATTGATACTAAGTGTGGATTTCAAGGCAATTGAATGATAAGGGCTAGGCAATTGGGGTTAAATGATTTGCCCAGGGTCACAGCTAGGAAGTTTCTGAGCCCTTTGATTTGAAGCCAGGATGTCCTGAGGTCAAATTTCCTTTCTTCACACTCTCCCTTAAAAATAAGAATCTTAATTTATCAGGGTATGGAGGACCTGGGTTCAATTCAGGTTTCAGATACATTCTAGCTGTGTGACCTTGGGCAAGTCACTTAATCCCAATTGCCTAGCCCTTGGACCTCTCCTGTCCTAGAATTAATACTAAGACATAAAGTAAGTTTGTTTTTTATTTTTCAGATAGTGGAAGGACACAGTAAAAGGGACACTGGAATCCTCTAGTCCAATTACTGCTGAGGGGGAAAAAAGTTAAAGTGACTTATCTGGGCTGAAAGAAAAAGACTCCATCAATTCGTACTGAATTTGAAATAAGTCATAATAAAAGCATTTATATAGCAATTCAAGAATTTTAAATCTTTTACTTCATTTAATGCTAACAACTCTGTAAGGTAAATGCAATTACTTTCCCTAAATTACAGGGAAGAAAACTGAACTTGATTGAGATCAAATTAAGTGAGCTAACATGTAAAGTGCTACATAAATGCAAGTTATTTTTAAGTTACACAGTGTTCTGTAACTAGTAGCTGACTGAAGTGAGACTGGAACTGAGGTCTTATTAAGACTGATTCCAGTAGTCTCTCGACTATGTTAATCTGTCTGTGTAGAATAAAAGGGAATGCAATAGTCCTAGACTTTTGAAGGTGGTTGCACTATCTTGATTAATTTTTTTCTAGTTTGTCTTTAAGTAACTCCTCCAACATCAACTATTTCTAATTTCTTCATTTTGCCATTTGCTGGTTGTAAGATAAAATAACACTTGTTTTAATTTGTATTTATACCATTATCATGGATTCTAGAAACTTTTTACCATGGCTATTAGTTTGAAATTCTTCTTTTAAGAATTGTTTATTTCCATCCTTTGAAGATTTATCTATTGATGAATCTCACTTGATTTTACATAGTTGTATTAATAATACATGAATATTTACAGTCAAAACCTTGCTATTTGATGGTTTTGGAACTAGTTGGATTAATATTCAATATAATCTGATGATTAAAAAAAGTCATCATATTCAAGGTTTGCTTGGCACTCAAAGCTCTTATGAGAAATTATTGGCATCTTGATCTCTAAGAGCATATGCTGCTCCAGCTGAAAGAAAGGATCACTTGTTAGTTCAGGAGTATAAAGAACTGAGGATCTGCAGGAACTTCAAGAGGAGCAGCAACACTAGTATCAGGGGAATTTTCTTCAGGTGAGGAGGAGGCAAAGGAGAATGTACCCATTTCATTAATTAAAGACATGTGTGGGAAACAGATGGCAATACAAAACTTTGTTGGAAAATATCACCCTAATTAAGCTTTAACAAGCAGAATTGTAAATTTGTTTAATGACCAGACCATTTTTCCACTTTAGAGGAATTTTGAAATGCAGACAAAAACAAATATCATTGGAAAGGTTTCTTGTGCAGCTTCTACCCGGTGAATATCAAGCTGGGTTCAGTGGTGATAAGGGTCAGAAAAGAAAAATAGAAAGAACTCCAGAAGGGGAGTTGCCCTCAGATATTATAGAAGGGGACTCCTCTACTAGACAACAATACTTCTCTTCCCCACCATCACATTAGACCATGAATCCCTCTTAATACAGGTAAAGTTAAGCTATAATTATTTAATTTAATCTAATTATTACTTTTTATTTAGGTCTATATATTATTTTGATAATTATTTATTAAAATACAACTCTATTAATGCATATAATGTTTTATATAGAAAATGAATTTTCTGGGTGCCTAGAACAGTTTAATTCAATTTGCATTATTCTTCATGGAAAAAATTCATTTGTTGACTCAACTTTTTGGTACTCAACTTGCCTTCTGGAATGAATTAATGACGAGTACCAATCAAGGTTTCATTATGTATGTATGTATGTTGTGTGTGTGTGTGTATATATATATATATACATATATATATATTTATATATTTATAAAAACATATATATTTAATTTCAGTCATTTATTTGCTGTAAGCTTTATTATTGTTTTCAATGTATTCCTCTCTCACATATATACATATTTTCTCCATGTAAAAGCTTTTCATTTAATAATTTATTTTAACTTGCCTGATAGCTCTCTGTCTCTATGCAATACAACACAGTAAATATTTATTAAATACATACTCTGTGCCAGGCCCTGTGCTGTGTTGGACATACAAATAAGAAAAAGATAAACATTCTGCCCTAAAGGAATTTGCAATCTATATAATACGCAATAAGAAGATAAAATATGCGGGGAGGCATGTTTTCCAAGAGTTTCCAGAAGTGGAGAAAGAAAATGGTGCAACTGGGACAAAATTGTGCAGCTACTGAGAAAAGGAGAGGTGGCTGAGAATTTTGAGTCTTCTATAAAGTGAAGGTTTGAGAGGAACTTTTGTTCTATCTTACAAGTTTTCCAAACAGAAGAAAAGAGTAAACTGAGGCAACACATGAAGGGAAGAGGAGAGTGTCTCCTTTTGTCCCTATACCTTCTTCCTTTTTTTTTCTTCTCATTTAAAAAAAAAATGGTCATAGCTTTGGCTGATAAAACCACTGAAGTCTTTTCTAACTTAAAAAAAAAATAATAATTGGCATTGATCTAAATCTAATTTCCTCTAAACTACTTCTAAATTTTCCTGGTATTTCATATCAAATAATGACTTCCTCTACCAAGTGGCTTACATTCTTAGATTTTTCCAACATAGGGTTATTGAGGATTATTTCTGATTCTTATCTAGTACAGGGGTATCAAACTCAAATAGAAATAGGGTTACTAAACTATACATAAAGTTCCATCCTAACCATATATTGACTTAGAAAACTACATATTCACATTATCTATGTTTTATTTTCTACTCATTCTAGAAAATATTTCCCAATTACATTTCAATTTAATTTGGGCTCTGATCAAACAACTGTAGATCTATATATAAAAAACTGTGAGGGCTACTATCTAGAAATAAGTCATAGACAGTCTCCATGGTGATTAGAAATATGGGTTAAAAAGCATGCCATTTATATCTAATCTCTGTCATTGTTATAATAGAATATAATTTTCACCATGTTAACTAAACTTTTTTCATCCTCTTTCCATATCTTTTACTTTTCAGATGAATTTATTTATTACAACATGAGTATTATAGATGGTTTATTTAAGTTGAGGATTATTAATGTCTTATTTGGGGACTTCACAGCTGTTACCTGAATCACTTAAAAATGAAAGCTTAGAAAATACATGTAAATGTTTGTTGAAAGTAGGAATAATGGGATTTGATCAACCCCATTAGTCTTCATACTAAATTGAGAAGAAAATAAATTTAGCAAGGATCAATGAAGGTAGAATAAACTCAGTTTAATGAGTACAATAGTTAACAATCTAAATGAAGTCAGAATTTTTCTATGGAATAATAGTCAAATATTTAGGGAAAATGAATAAATAAATGTAATGATACTATCTCTGTTGTAGAATCATGTTCTTATTCTATCTCCTACTGAGAAGGAACTAAATAAGTTAGGGTAATCTCATTCCCTCTAGATTTATTCTGAAAAGATTTTTTTGAGCTATGAGGAGCTACTTAAATAAAGCAGTTCTCTAAAATCAGCAACTTGAGGCTAATAGTTATCGAACTGTCCAAGAAAGAAAAGAATCCTTTGGCAAATGTTTTATTTTAAAGCAGGCCCAATTATTAGTTTTCTACTAACTCTTCTCCTCTCCACCCTCTACCCAATCCAACTCTCTTTCTTCCTTTTGTCTATAATCTTTAAATTTGATTGAAGATTCCATTCAAATATTATTTGAACTTTTGCTTTCACTCAAATGCTTTTTGCTTCTTTCCAGGTAACTATGACAATATTTCTACTGTATAGGAGGGTGTGTCCCATATAAAATGCTATCTCAAAAGGACTTAGCAAATAATCATTTCCAAAGTACATATCTACATGCAAACACACATACACAGAGAATCAAACGTTATATACATTAAAGCAGGATGGCTTTTTGGACTAGTAGAGGAATAAGTAGGAGTACAATAAAATTTTCCCAGAATAGAATAGCATCATGTTCTCTTTATTAGAAATAATTTGCAAGGTGGTAGACAGTACCAGAACTATATTTCTTTTGTCCTGAATGATTATGATTAATATTAATCACATAATATGTCATCATTGTTAAGTTATATATTCATTCTGAGATTCATACATTAGAAATATTTGCTAATTAATGTTTAAAACAGTTCGGAAAGTATAAAACCTTCATTTAATAAACAAAGAACAATTTTATAAATTGATGGTAATGTCTAATTGGAAAGTATTTTGAATTCCCACTATTAACTAGGGTCAGCTCAATGCATATGAAGGCTTAATATTAGAAGATCATCATCATCTGTAGCATTTTTTTTCATATGACTAAAGTGTTTTAATTCATTCATCTGAAATTTGTCTCTTCATATCCTGTGACCATTTGTCAATTGGGGAACTCTTTGTATTCTTATACATTTGACTCAGTTTTCTGTATATTTGAGAAATGAGGCCTTTGTCAGGGACACTTGCTATAATTCCTCCCCTCCCAGGTTATTGTTTCCCTCCTGATATGTTGGTTTTGCTGGTTGCTCTCCATTAGTTTTGTTTCTGCAAAAACTTTTTAATTTATTATGGTCAGCATTATCTATTTTATATCTTATATATTCTCTGTTCCATTTAGTCATAAATTCTTCTCTTATCCATAGATCTGACAGATAGATTATTTTGTATACCCCTAATATGTTTATTGTATGTGGCATAAAGTGTTAGTCAGTGCATACTTTGTCATACTGTTTTCCAGTTTTCCAAGCATTTCTTTTGAATACTGAGTTTTTTCTTTCAAAAACTTTGATCTTTGTGTTTCTCAAACAGCAAGTTGCTATGGCCATTTACTACTGTGTGTTTAGTGCCTGTCCTATTCTGGTGATCCACTTCTTAGCCAATAATAGATTGTTTTGATGGTTACCAGTTTGTAATAGTTTTACATTCAGTACAGGTAGGTGAATCTTCTGAATTATTTTTCATTAACTCCATTGACATTTTTGTTCTACAAAATGTTTTTTATTATATTTTTTCTAGCTCTATGAAATAAATTTAGGAAGTTTGATTGGCATGACATTGAATAGATAATTCATTTAGGCTGAATTTTCTTGTTATTATACTAGCTTGGCCTACCCATTAGCAATGAACAATTTTCCAATTGCTTAGATCTGACTTTATTTGTGTGACATGGAGATGTTTTGTAGTTGTGATCCTAGAGTTCCGGTTTTGTCTTGGCAAGTAGACTCCAAGGACTGTTCTATTATCTATAATTATTTTAAATGGAATTTCTCCTTCTATCTCTTGCTGTTTGGGTTTTATAGGTAGTATGGAGAAATGCTAGAGATTTATGTGAGTTTATTTTATATCCTGCTGTTTGGGCAAATTTTTTAGCTGTTTTGTTAAGTTGTTTGGTTTATTCTCTATGTATACCATCATAGCATCTACAAAAATTGGTGGCTTTATTTCCTCATTTGTCTATTCTATTTTCTTCTATTCTCATTTCTATAGCTAATACTTCTATTACAATATTGAGTATCAGTGGGCATCTTTGCTTTGCTCCTGATTTTATTTAGTCACTGCTTTATTTTATTTAAGACTTCTAGCTTCTCTCCATTATAGATAATGCTTATTAACATTAGATAGATACTATTTATCATTTTAATGAATATTCCATGTATTCCAATATTTAGTCCTACCTCTTTTTGATGAGGTCATATTTGATCTTAGTGATCAATCAATCAATCAACATTTGTTTAGCTTCTATGTGCCAGAGATTATACTAAACACAGAGGGTGCAAAAAGAGGCAAAAGACAATCCCTGCCCTCATGGACATTCCAATCTAATGGGGGAAACAACCTGCCAACAAATATATTCAAAGAAGGCTATACACAGGACAAGTAGTATATGATTAACAGAGGGTAGGCTCTAGAAATTAGATGTTTTGAGGAAGGCTTCCAGTAAAATGACCATTTTTCTTTCTATTCACAAACTACTTTTAGTAAAGAATTCTGTATTTGTATATTCATACTCTTTAGCCTAGCAATCACATTGTTTGACATATAAGTCATGGATAGGAAAGACAGAAAGAGATAGACTCCATATATTCATAGTACCCATAGCAACATACTGGAAAATGAAAATAGCTAAACAAATATACTTTAAGAAATGAGGAACATGAAGGATTCAGAGAAGCATAAAATAGACTAAGGAGGCCATAGACTAAAATTTTAAATTCCTAAGCTGAGCAAGACTATAATCATAACCCTAATTGATATATTTTGTAATAACTTTTCCTTGTTTAAAAATACATTGCTAAGTTTAATTTATAGCCACCAGGTTACTGGGATGGCTATGCATATTCAAAGAACTGAGTTTCACTTTTATAGAGGATATATCCTTGGAAGGTCATAGATTAAGTGAACATAGTGGAATATTTCTTCCCCATAAAAAATCATGAGCATTTAAAAACATCAGGAGATTGGAAGAATTCTATAAATTAATCCTAAATGAAGTAAGCAGAACTAGGAACACACTATATATAATTACTGCTATCACATGAATAGAAAAGAACAACACCAAAATGAAGGTAAATACTTTGTAAATATATGACCAAAATTGTCTTCATAGAAGACACCTCAATTTCATAATTGAAAAGTTAGGGAGACTATGAGTATGGGATATTTCATTTACTTTCAGACACAGTTGAGATGTTGGTCTTTGTTGTAGATCCTTTCTCTGTCCCTGTATCTCTCACCCTTTGACTATTAGAATAACTTAGGAGGAGGGGTGAATATTTAGAAATAAATGATATCCATGAGAATCAAAAGGTGAAAAAAGAAAGCAATGAATTAGAAAAAGATGTTTGTGAAATTAACAATTGCCCCCAATGAATTTACATGGAAAAGCTGTATTCATTAGTGATGCCAGTAGGACACTTTTGCTATTATCACTAATCCTTTCCCTTTAAATCTGATCACTCTAGCTCTTTGAAGTGAATAGATTCTCCAGGGAAAACTTGTTAGTTAATGTGGTGTCAACAAAAGCATCTGATAGCCCAGACAGCCTCCTTGTAAATCAGATAAGCATGGACCTTTACAGGGAGCTCCATGGAGAGAGCATTTAGCTAAGCAAATTTTCTATGGTCACTGTACCATTGCTCCCAGAATAATCTGAACAGGAGGAGTTTCATTTCCTGGTTTCCATGCTGCTCTTGCTTCCAGGAAAATCAAGAGATGAGACTTCTTTGGCTCTTTTAATTTAACCAACTGTACAGACAAGGACAAAGAACTTTCTTCTTGGAGATGTTTCTCTTTATAGGAGAGATGCTGTTTCAAAACAACAAAACACTACTTTGGGGAGAGCAGGAAATGCTGAATTAGGTGGAGAACATTTTTTAAATATTTTTTCAAAAGCAGAAGGAATATTTTTTTTAATTTTAGTATAACAATGTGTCTTCTTTCAAATGATGGACATGGAAATATGTGTTGTATTATTATTTATATGCTACCCATATCATATTACCTACCATCTTGGCAAGGGGAGAGGGTTGTAAAAAGAAGAATATTTTATATTGTATACAGTTAATTTAAAGAGGACTTCTCTTCCTATCAAATATATTGATCACAAAATGTCATAACAAAGATTATTGAAAATTATTTCAATATGTAATCTAAAAAAATTTAAATAACTATAGACATTATAAAATAACCTGCCAAGTTAAAACCAGGAACTATATGTTCATAACAACAGAACTCTTCACACAAATAAAGTCAGCTTTAAACAATTAAAAAAACACCAATTACTCATGGGTAGGACATGCCAGCATAATAAAAATTATGATTCTATCTAAATTAATTTACCAATTCAGTGCCATACCAATACAACTATTGAAAATTATTTCTTTGAGCTAGAAAAGATTATGTATTTAATCTAGAATACCAAGGGAAGTCATGAAATATACATATGTACATATATATACATATATATATACATACATATAAGAAGGAAGGTTATCTGTCCTAGACCTCAAACTGTATTATGAAGTGGAAGCAATCAAAACAATCTGTTACTGACTAATAAATAGTGGTGGATGAATGGAAAACATTAGGTACTCAACATAGTAGTAAATGATTGCATTAGCCTGGTTACTATTTGGCAAAACAAAAACCTAATCTTTTGGAAGAAGAAATCACTATTTAACAAAAAAATCCTGGGAAAACTGGAAAACAGAATGGCAGAAACCAGGCAAGATGAACACTTCATGTCATATACCCCTGTAAAGTCTAAATGAATATATGATTTTAAAACAAAGGGAGATACCATAAACAAATTGAAGGAATACAAATAGTATTCCTATCAGTCTTATAAATAGGAAAAGGAACTTATGATCATAAAATATATAAATTTACAATAGGTAAAATAGATAACTTTATATGATTTTTTTAACCGCACAAATCAAACCAGTGAAACGAAGATTAGAAGGGAAACAAAAAACTGGGGAAATATTTTATAGTAAATATTTTTGACCAAATTCTCAAATCAATTCTCAAATATATAGAGAAGAGACACATTTATAAGAATACAAAATATTCTACAACTGACAAATGGTAAAAGGATATGAAGAGACAATATTCAGTTGAATTAATTAAAACTATCTTTAGTCATATAAAATGCTACAAATCCCTATTAATTAGAGGAAAAAACAATTAAAGAAATTCTTAGGTTCCAAGGTAACTCCAAGGGATTCGTGACAAAAAAAAAAACAATGCCATCCACAACCAAAGAAAGAACTTTTGGAGTCAAATTGCAGGTAAAAGCATGCCATTTTTCACTTTATTTCCTTTATGGAGTTTTTGTTATTGTATGTATGATATGTTTCTTCTTTCACAGAATGAGAAATATGAAAAAATGCATATCATGACAGCACTAGTATTACCCATAACAATCTATTTAATGTTTTGGCAAGGGAGAGAGAGAGAGAGAGAGAGTGAGTTTAAATCACAAATCTAAGACCTTTTCCCTCTTTTGCAGGTCAATGTTATACAATATCATTAGGTTAAATCTCCTTTATAGCAAGCAAAAAAGTTCCTCTTTAGCTTCCATTGTATAGCCTTTGTGAAACTACACAGCAATTTTAGTGTCCCTAAGCTTTTCTTGTGGGCAGCATTCCCAGCATGCCTTCCCCTTTTCCTTTGTCCAAGCCACCCAGAATCCAAGTGTGCTAATTAACTGTTCCCCTGTCAGTCTCAAATGGAACTGAGTATATAGGACACAATGAATTTTCCAGGTCATATAATTTAGTGAAGTATTGGAGAACTATTTACATGTGGGCCCAGCCAGCACAGGGGGAACTGATCAATTTCTCTTCTGAGCACCCAAGGATATTTTTTGCATGCCCCACTCCTCTGTCTAGCCACCCAGAGCAAGCACTTCCTCCACTCTATGGGATAATGTAAGAGGTTCTCAAGCAGCTTAAAGTTGTAGTTTGGGCATGCAAAATCAAAAACATTCACCAACTCTGGTCTAGTGCAATATCAAGAGAAGCAAAGAGATAAGGTCCAAAGTAAGACAATATGATAAAGATTTTGTATGTGCTTTCATGTAAAACATTTTCCATATTATCTATTTCATGAAAGAAAACTCAAGCAAAAAATAATGAAGAAAGAAAATGAAATATAATAGACTTTGGTGAGATTTTCAATGTCATACAAGTCACCAACTCTATTCCTTCCAGTGAGATGGAAGGTCATGAAATATTATCATCTGACCTGAAAGTTCTTCCTAAATTTTTACATTCCTTGCCTTTTTCCAGAATCTGCACTATTCCAACCTCATTATGATCATATGAATTACTGATGTCACTGAACCTTGTCATCCATCCAGCTGCAGCTGTTTAAGAACTTCTGAGTCTTTCCCTTCTAATGTGGTATAAGAATTGTTTTCAAAGAAAAATATGATCAGAAAACAACATGGCCTTATCATATAACCATACCAAAGAGTAAATGATAGACTTTCTATGTACTCTATTACAATTAAAAAAATGAGAAAAAATAATCATAAAAGCTCACTGCTTTTACGTAACTATATAGCACAGGAGAGAGAGCACTGGGCCTGGAGTCAGGAAGACCCAAGTTCTAATCCAGCTTCAGACACTTCACTCTGTAACCATGGTCAAGTCACAGAACTGATATTTGCCTTAGTTTTCTTAACTATACAGTAGACCTAATAATAGTATTTATTTCCCATGTTTTTTGTTGTATCAAATGACATGATATCTTTCAAACTTTTAGCACAGTACCAGGCATATAGTAGATGCTATATAAAGGTTATCTGTCTGTCTATGATGCTTATTCTCAGAAGTAGATCTATATGAGGCTGTAGACAGAAGCAGGGAAGCTAGGTGGTATATTGGAATGAGTGCCAGGCCTGGAGTCAGGAAGACATATCTTCCTAATGCATAATTGAAAATCTGTTACCCTAAAGGGGAACTACATTTCCTGACAGCCCACTGACTTTCTGTCATTATGTACTTCCTGTAGACAGGGAATAAATATCTAGGGAGCAGTCCTGCTTCTCCTCTTTTGGGCAAGATGCATCAGCGGTGATGGTGATAAAGGGGGAATTTTGAAAATGGCTAACCAGTCATGGGCACATGGTTATTATTTTATATCCTCATCATTCCTTGATGTCTAATGAAATTTAATAAATCCCTTAAAATATATTATTTTTATTATTGCACATTGATTTTAATGGACATGTGGTTTTTATTTTATTTTGTACCCTCCTTATTCCTTGATTTCTAATGATCATTTAACAAATATCCTAAAATATAATATTTCATTATTTGAAATATAATTTAAATTTTTACACTCAGTTCATATCTAACCGCAGATACTTAATAGCTGTGTCACCCCAGGTACGGTGCTTTCCTTGTTTCTTGTAAGTATGCTTGCCTCATTTTACTAATTTATAAAAATGAACTAGGGAAGGAAATAGTAATGATTGTAAAACATGTTTGTAAAACAATTAACAACAACATATACAAGAGCTCCGTAAGATGGGTAATCAACAAGCAAAACTTATATGCAATCTAGATGGTTGAAAAAAATATGTATATCACTAAAGTCACAGATCCATCAAAGTATTGAAACATACTAGAATTCAACAAGAATATTTCATAGCATTGTTATAAAGCTGAGAGCAAAACCAAAAGCTCAGACTAAGTAGTCAAAGTCCTTTAAGGCAGCAAATATTGTGGATCATTTTTAAATAATATCTTAAATAACTGGATCCACATTTCCCCAGCAAAAAATAAATAGTTTGTACATATAAAATAGGACAGGAATTTCAGCTAGTTTAAGGTCATAATCAATCACCAGTTATATAAAGATGAATAAGGAATAATGACAAGAGTTCAGGTAATGTCTTTCTTTAGCACATTTTCTTTTTTCTAGAACATGAGGATACCATGGCAATAGGTACCAAAACAATTTTTAAGCAGCAAGAGATTTTTAATAAAGGAAGATTTCTTGCTTTGGTTGGATTTCTTCCAAGACCTTTCAAAGACTTATATAAAATCAGCTAAAAGTTTGATTACTTCTAAGCAACTATATATCATCTGCAAATGAATGATGGTATAGTATATATCTAATTTAAGCCACTAAAGAGATGTGTTTTTATTGTGCCTAATGAATAAGTTTAAGAATAAAAATAGAATATCTCTCAGTTATTTTTAGGACAAGTTCAATTTTCAATAACCATCATTATGATTTCCATAAGAAAAAGACATAATAGAAGTTGTAAAATACCACTAGAAGACCAAAAAGGTTAAGATTAACTTAAGAATATTAAAGAAAGACAGCAAAGAGTCTTTATATCATATTACAAGATACTGGTTATTGTTATAAGGAAAAAATTGAACATTGTTATTTGCAGTATGAAATACTAGGTAGTATTTAATCATCAAATCTCAGTTAAGTGTGTACTGTGTGCAAAGCAGTATCAGGGATATAAAATGTTTATAAAATGAGAAAAATTTGACAATATTACCTCTAAATCTTGTTATTTTATAGGCATGTATTATATCCCTGATTTCAATTTATTTAACACATATGAAGTACCACAGATTAAAAGATCAAAGTAAGATGGTTCCTTTGTTCAAATAGCCTACACTTAAGGGACTTAAGGACAATTTGGGAAAATAAAATACATATCCAAAAAAGAGGGTAAATGAGTGTTCAATATGAATTTGTTCCTGCAATTATCTTGAGTAATCAAGGAAGCTTTATAGATAAGATAGTTTTGAGCTGATACTTAAAAGACTAGATAGGATTTGTATAAATGAGCCAAGCTAGAGAAAGCATGCTAAGGGGCAGAAAATGAGAAAGTAAGAAAAGAGCAAAAGCAGAAATATAATTAACAAAGCTGTAACAGAACTAACTTTTCCTGAGAGTACCAAATTTACTCATACATCCACTGTATGAGACCACTGTCCTATGCTCCACTTCAAGAGCCTCTGGAGGAAGAAGGCACAGTTTCCCTATCTTCTGCCATGCAGGGCTCATGCCAAGGCCTGAATTTCTCCCCAAGATTGTGCAAGTGAGGTCTGAGATGGTGTGGCATGAGTTGGCTGCTCTCTCTTTTTCATTTGTGGTAGCATTATCTCATGAACCACTTTCCATAACCCCTAAATCAATTTGCCTCAGATACAATTATGTCTAGTTGGAGCTCCTATCAAGAAATCCAATTGAAATGAAGCATATAAATGTAGAGCACATTAGAATTCAGTAAGTCAGTTTGACTAATGAAGAAAGTTTCTCTAGTGGGAAAATAGTCTGGAATGGTAGATTGGGGCCAGATTGTAGAGAACTTTCCTAGGTTAAAGGCTTCAGACTTTCTCCCTTGATACTAGGAAGCTGCCTGAATATTTGTTAAGGAATTATTTACTGATCTAACATGCTTATTTTAAACACTAATTTATGTATTGGGTTTTTCTATTCATGAATCAAAGCAGTCTCTTAGAATCAAGATCAACTGAATAATAATGAGCCTGTTTACCTAGAAATGCCATTTATCAAATTTTTGCCAAGTCTCTTTTCTTTTACCTAAGGATAAAATATGCAAAAATGACATGAAATGAAATTTTAAGATACATGTCAAAAATCAAGACATGAAGACCTTCATCAGTTAGGATGAAGAGCATCTAGTAACTGGGAATTTTATAACTTTATGGAAAATTTCACTGAGCCTGATGCTCCAAATTTTGCAGTAAGAAAATTTTCTTACTATTTTCCTCTCCTCACTGTTCTACAAGAACATAAGGTTTAATAAAGAGAGAAATAAAGATGGGGCTTAAAAAGTTTTTCATTCATTCAACTGAAAATAAATTGTCACATGTCAACAGGTTTCACTAAAATCATGAAAAGTAAATGTTTTATACCTATTTAATTATGTTAGGCTTCATCTAAAAGGACTACCTAAATATTTATTAATGGTAAATATTAAATCTCCCAGTCAAAGACAATCAAATAGAATAACATACAATGCTATTAGGCATTTAGGCCCAATATCCCTGACTCTGGAGAACGAGGAAAGAGACAAATAAAGACACTTTTGGAGGGGAGGAATGGACTGTATCTTCCCATTTTTTTTAGTAATTCAAGAAAAGGTTTAAAAAAATCTCTAATCAATCTTAAGAATAACAGGTATGCTAGTTTATCCAGGAAAACAAGACCTTCACCCTATGTATACATATTGTTGGAGATAAGTACCAATGTATGTGGCAGGGTAGTCTCCTATAAGATTATATTCAGAAGCAAATGAGACATAAGAAATCCATGTAGCAGCAAAGAAAGAGGCTTTTTCTTACAACTTAGTGGAGAAAGGTCTTTGAGAGCAAGGAATGGGATATTTGTTCACAGAAAGCATTAAATCAAGTGAGTGTCACTTCTTAGTGTTGCTTGTGCTTTGTGGTCTGAGGACTAAGGGAGAATCTTCAGGCCCTTTTGTTCTGGCCCTTTAGTTCTCAGGATTTCATTAATCTATGTCAATATCTTGAGCCTTAATCCTTTAAGGCAATTATATATTGAAGACAGGTTCAATATCTTAAAGGAAAAAATTGCTTAACTTTGGGCTGGAGTGTTTATTAGGATTGTATTTTTACTACACTTGTAACACCTTGTGGATGGAATTGATAGTTAAAATCTTATATGAATAAATTTCTTCTCTTAGTCTATGGGCATCACTTAAATATATGAGTTTGTTTAGGGGAATAGTTATGGTAGGAAACTTTGAAGACATTTTATATTTCACAGAGTATATCAGCAAAATCAGAAAGCTACAGGCATAATGCCAAAACAATATAAAGTGAAGAAACAAACCCCTCCAAAATAATACTTGATTACTCCATTAATATAATGAATAATCTTGGTTGTAGAGATGAAAAGAAAAGATTCCTCCCTTCTTTGCAAAAGTGAGGGATACACTATATGTGTATAGTGTCAGATTTGGTTCATGTGTTGAATAGTTTTGAGCAACTGGATTTTTCTTGTTTTTTTTTAATTATTAATTATAAAGAATGCTATGTGGGTTGGAGAAGAGAGGAGTATTCAGAAATGAAAGTGAAATCAATACCAATTTTAAAATGTATTCTCTGTCAAAAAAAGGTGAAAAACAAAACAGATTTCTGGTTTTGACATCTCCATTCCCATTGACTTCTTCCACATATAATTATACTCAATCGTCCAAATGTTGTTTTTAAAGTCTTCCCTTGCTCTTTTTTTCCCCATTCAGGTACTAACTCTTCATTCTTCCATTTCATTGCTAAACATTGGCAAAATCAAGATACCACATATTTTCACTTGGTACTACTTACTTTGACCTTGATCTCTTGAACTTTAGCATCTATTCTATTGATCTTATTAAAATAACTTTTTAAAGGTCACCAACAATCACCTAATTACCAAAAACAGAACTAGTTTAGTCCTCATCTTCCCATAGCACTTGATGCTGCTAGTCATGTGCTCTTGTGTACTCTTTATTTTTTTGGATTCAGAGGCACAATTGATTCATATCTGAAGAGGTGACTAATGCTAATATATTTAAGACTTGGGGAACCTGTGGCCAAATACTCAGCTCCTTTTCTTCATAAGGGAGAACTGTAGAACAGTAGACATTTCTCTTTAAGTGATGATGTCAGAGAAAGTGGAAGAGAACTGATAGAGGTTTGAAAGATGAAGAATATTGTGAGAAGTGATAAAAGTGAGTGTGACTAGTATGACAAAAAGAAATTATGGCCTCAATGGTGTAGGGAGGCAAAGTGTCTGCAGATTACTTTCAGTCACAGTCTATATGCTGAAGTATGACTAAGAATGTCACTTCATGGATGAGACAACCAATGGATGCTGAGCTAATGAAATAATAAGGAACTGTTGACTAGGGCTAAAGGACACCAGACTGAGCTGTATATATAAAGGGAGCTATACCCAATATGTACTGTAAACAGAACTAATGATCAATATTCTATCACTCTATTTCCCTTCTGCTCCTTGAATAGTCTATCTTTCTGTCTTTCTCCAGATGTTATATACATTCTATTACACTCAAACTTGTTTTCATTAAGAATTTGTTTTCAATATTTGGCATTCAAAAATAGTTTCTCTAATATGTGGTTTATCTTATGAGTATGTGTTTGTGTGCATCTGCATGTCTATCATTGGGAAGTGTACATGAAGTCAAGTGGAAACATACACACACACACACACACACACACACACACACACACACACACACACACTGGGAGTGAAAAGACAACTGTCTTCTAAATCACTTGGGTTCCGGACTTTTATCAGCTGAAGGTTCTGAAGCAAACCATAGAATCAGTGCTGACCCATAGTTATTCCATTCCCTCATAGAAAAAAATCCCTCACAGCACATGAATTTTTTGGTATTACTTTGCTAAGAAGATTTCTTTGACTTTCAGCTAATGCCTTAAAGACAAAAGATTCCAAAACAATGACTTTCTAATCTTTGTAATTTTCTAAAAACTTGAATTGGAAGACTATCAAGGAAATTGAAGCTGAGAATCTAAAGGTACAGAACAAATAATGTGCAAAATTCTTTTTCTGAACATCACGGGCTAAGAATCTAAGAGTGAGGATGAAAAACAATATGAAATCTCAGCTTCTGTTCATAGGCACACAAATTTTACCCATTATAACAATAAGTTGAGTGTTTATGTACCTGAGTAAAAAATCTTCTGTAAAAGAACTGTTAAAATTACAGATGATAGCTTTCATGACTTTTCAGTCATTCTGATGAAGAAACAACTCATATTTCTTGATAAAAATCTTCCCAGTATAAGCATGCATCAGAATGTAATGGGGGTGAATTGTACAATGGAGAGTAGGCCACAGGAGATAGTTTTTGTAGCATGTACAGATATTCCTTACCTAGTCCTAGTGTGAACGTAATTCAAGTCATGATGACTCAGGGATTTATACTGTGTCTTGATCAATCATTCTCTAATTGACTGTGAAACCTGAAGAACTAATGACTCAGGGTCTGCTGAACTAAAATTTAGTGTACAAAGTGAAAATAGAAATTATCTCTCTACCTCCTCTCTCTCCCTCCCCTCCAACCTAGATGGTTGTATTGAATTACTTCCCAAAAATTGAATGGAAGTAAGGGCAGGTACCCAAGCTTCTAACCTCTGAGTGGTAGTCTCAGGGTAATAAACAACATAGGCAATCCTGTGTATGGAGTAGGCCCATTTCTCTTTTGTGATAGTTCTTTTCTGATATTATGCTAACTAGGAGTTAGAGAATTGAGTATCCAAGGAACCTAATAATTTGGGAAGATAAAGACATTTTATTAGCGATACCTATTGTGACTATAGCTGAGTAATAGCTGAGGAGTTCATTAGTGCAATAGTCGCTGATGGCAGGATCTGCAGGATGATCAAAGAAGTATCATAGTCAAACAGATGGGGAGCAATAATCACTTGAGGACAGACAGCTGTAGGTAATGGGATCCCCAGTTGCCCCTTGAAAATTCCTGTGGGCTCAAGAGAGGCTATAAAACCTCACAAACCAGTTGGACTGCTCACCATACAGTGAACTGAATCTCATTTCCCAAAGTAGAAAAATGGAAACTGAGTCAAGATAGCAGCTCAGAGACAGAAATAGCTCAGAGCTCCATAAACCCTTCCTTACTGATCAAAAACACAACACTTCGAGGAGACTGAAAACCAAATCTAAAAACAAGACAGAACTAGGGAACCCTCATCCTGGACCTTACTTAAAAGGTACAACCCCAATAAAGCCTGAACTCTGGAACACATGGATTTAAGGGGAAGGAAGAAGGAAGGTATGAATCCTACCTATCTATAGCACTGAGGCTCCAGTGGTGGCTGGAATCTCTAGGCAAGCAAGGGAGCTAGTCCGGAGGGAGTACTTTGCCGGCAAAACTGTGCAAGGCTCAGGGCATAGAAACACAGAAGCTGTAGAGGCAGCTGGAGGAGAAATGCAGAGTAGGCAGTCACAGTCAAGAAACTCTGCCTTGCCCACCCTACCTTCTGGAGGTTTAGTCTCAGGGCACATCCAGCTTTGTAGATCAACTCATCTGCCCTGGCTCAATCTCATCAATAGGGCAGATAAGAAACCTTCAGAGGGCAGGGAAGCTCAAGCTCTAATACTCCTCCCCCAGAGGCTGATCTGAGAGCCTTGCTGACTAAACTCCAAGGGGCAAAGGCAGCAACAAACTACAGGCAACAACCTTGACAACAGAGTGGGAAGCCCAGCTCTTTTTCAGCTTATGCTCTCAGCCAGGGAAGATCTTAACAACCTGATCAAACAGCAGAACAGAGAAGAAGCCCCTTCAGGACAGAATAGCCTAAACTCACAGATCCAGCACATAATGAGAGATGCAAGACTACAGGCAAATAAAGGGTTAGGAGGGAGAATGAGGAAATATGAGTAAACAACAGAAGAAGAAAAAAGAAATTATAATTGATAGCTTCTATCAAGGCAATGACCAAAGAGCAAATGAAACAGAAGAGGGTAAATAAACACCAAGCAAAAACACAGAAATTTCAGTGAATTACACACAGACTTTGGAAGTACTCAGAATACAATTGAAAAAACAATTAAGATGGGCTGAAGACAACTGGGAAAAGAACTTAAAAAGCAAAATAAATCATCTGGAAACAGAAAATAGTGTCTTGAAAGCCAAAATTAATCAGCTTGAAAATGAAGAAAAGGAGATGAAAGATCAGAAGGAGAAGGATGACTAAAAAGCTAGGGATGAAATTCAGTCTTTAAAAACTAGAATCCAACAACTAGAAGCAAATGACTTCACAGGACAGCAGGAAACTATAAAACAAAATCAAAAGAATAAAGAAATTGAGGAAAATATGAAAAACCTCATTCACAAAACAGAAGCTTTAGAAAACAGGTCCAGGAGAGACCTGTTTGCATAGATGAAAAAGGAGCCCTCAGCTCCAGTGAAGAAGAAATTAAGGTAATCATTAAAAACTATTTTGCCCAATTAGATGGCAATAAATGTGCCAATCTAGGTGATATGGATGAATATTTAAAAAATATAAATTCCCTAGATTAACAGAAGAAGAAATAGAATTCTTAAATAATCCCATATCAGAAAAAGAAATTGAACAAACCATCAAAGAAGTCCCTAAGAAAAAATCCCCAGGGCCTGACGGATTCACCAGTGAATTCTATCAAACATTCAAAGAACAGCTAATCCCAATACTATGCAAACTATTTGACATAATAAGCAAAGAGGGAGTTCTACCAAATTCCTTTTATGACCCAAATTCCAAAGCCAGGCAGATCAAAAACAGAGAAAGAAAACTATAGACTTTGATGCAAAAATCTTAAATAGGATACTAGCAAAAAGACACTAGCAAGTCATCCCAAGGGTTATTCACTATGAACAGGTAGGATTCATACCAGGAATGCAAGGATGGTTCAATATCAGGCAAACCATTCACATAATTGACTATATTAACAAGCAAACCAACAAAAATCACATGATTATCTCAAAAGATGCAGAAACTAACTATATTAAATGTTATTGGTAATGGTTTACTTCCATTTAGAAAGCTAATAAAAGCACTAACAGCTAAGAGAGGAAACAAAAGATCCAATATAAGTAATTCATCAAGTTCAACCAAAAATTCAAACAAAAAATTATTAAACAAATAGCTGTGTCATGTGAATTCATTTGGCCAGGATTTGATACTATGGAATACCTAGAAAGACTCCAATTGAACATAATTACATGACATAAGCTCACAATTTTTCATAAACTACTATATAACAAGTCTTTGCAACTCAAATATCCTTGAGAAATAAAAATAAAGTAAGGAGATTGAATCAATTGACAAATACTTATTAAATGCCTATTTGTGCCAGGTTCTGATCATACAAATAAAAAGAATTAAAAAATCTTTATTCATAATCAGGGTTGTGCTAGAGCTGAATGATAGAGTTCAGAGAACTGATTATTTAAAATTTCAGTATGACCATTTGCACATTGGAAATTTTCAAATGCTACAAATCAGAGGTTGAGTTATTGTTTTATCAGTTGTATAGAGTAAAGGAAGTGATGGAGAAAATATCAATAAGGCAGATTAGACTTCAAAATTTGCCCTTTAGTGCATTTTTTAGTTTATAAGCATACTCCCAATAAGAATGTCCTTACATTCTAATCTAGTGAAAGACTTAAAAAAATTTAAAAAAAATGTTTTAATAGATGTCATGATACCAAATACTCATAACTATCAAACTACTTTTTAATGAAAAAGAAATAGTAATCCAGAGGAATAAAATAAAACCATAAGGGAATAAGATGTAGTACAAATCATTCCTTCCATTCTGTTTGCTACTGTATTTGTCTAGATCCGTTCAGAGAGTCTAGATAAGATGAATTTAAATCTTTTTATTTCCCTTTATTTGTAAAAAGAAATTATTGTATCTACCTGTGTAATGAGCTGCTGAAATTTTAACATAAAAGAATAATAATAAATCAACTGGTCCCAGACCATTTTGTAGCTAAATATCATTGTATATAAAATTGCAAAAAAAAAAAGAATGACAACAAAAATAGCCATTACTGTTATAATTATAGTTGATAAAACCACCAAAAATTTATAAGATTAAAAGTTCAATTGCGTATGTATTTGGAAAATTAATTATTCAACTAAGCTGACAAAATGATGTGTATCCACGTGAGGTAAAATGTTAAGTTTTACTACATTGTAATGTTCTAGTTTCTATAAATTACTTTGATTTGCTACTTTATAGTTTATTATTATTTACATTATTTTTCATAGAGTAATAATTTTTCAATTCCACTCAAGAAGTGTTAAAGATCATTCCAATGTTACTACCCTTATAAAACAAAGCTATTTAATAGTAAATTAGTACTAATGTTAATAGCAAAATAATATTTTGAGACAGTTTATAGAGAAAAGATCCAACTGCTAAGAATAGGTAAAAAATAAGGAATTTAAAATTTACTTTTAAACGTTAGACTTTAGGCATTGTGATGATAAGCAATAAATTCTTACTACTCTATTTTACTAGTTTAAATTGTTAAAAAAATAAAAGTAGAGATGGATATATTATGTAAGATTTCATGAGTTTTATTTGTAATATGGAACCCTGGACTGCAAATGTCTATTTAAGGGGAGAGTTCAGCTTAGATGTCTCATTTCTTGACTTGCTAAACCACTTCTGGATTTCTCTGAAATCTCTACCATGCCACTATGGGGGAATGCCTTCCTTTTCAGTGTTGTCTTTCCCAACTAGATAACATGCCCTTGGGGTCAGGGATTGACTTTCTTTCTTTCTTACTTTCTTTTTTTCTTTCAGAGTTCATCACAATGCAGGTCACAAAGGAAGCATTTGATAATGTTTATTGACTATTGGCATATGTCTAATCAAATCATGCACTACAATGACTAGAGAATAAGGAAGAAAACACAGGACCAACTCTATATTAAAATTCTCCTATGAAATATCATTTTTTTGCTAGCATCAACACAGTAATTATAAAACTCTTATTACTAATTTCAAAAAAATGTTAATAGAAATAACATTTTTGAGCATTTTGTGAGCTCACCTAATTATAGGCTAACAGGTCAAAAATAATATATTGTTCCATATATTTTAATTGATATAACAATTCTTCATTTTCAAGAACTCATTGATATAAACTTATACATGAAAATGTTTTAGAGATATATTTCCATGGCATTGATTAATTATTTTAATGAACCAAATTAATCTACTCAAAACTGAATAAGAGTAGATTCTGGTTATCAGCAAAGTTCATTATAATACCAAATTTTATGATAGAAATATCATGCCAACAGAACAGAACATGCTAACAGAAATGATTAGTCTCAATGACTTGTGAAAAATTCTCAATAGTTGTGATCATTTAATAACACAAAATTCTATTATATTTTGGTCAACATAAAAATTATACAACTCAGTACTAATTTTAAAAATATTAATAGAAATATTTTAGCTATAATACAACAAATTCAGGTTTCACTACATTATTACTACTTAATTAATTAATTAATTAAAATATTACCACTTAATATTGACATAAATTTATCTACATCTGCTTGGCTTAACTGATTATGCTCATATTTGCATATATTCACCTGTGGACAGATATTCATTAGAACATGAGTTCCTAGAAGGCAGATACTAATATTTGCTTCTTTTTGATTCGCCAGCACTCAGCACAGTTCCTGGAACATAATAGACACTAAATAAATACTATATACATATATATATATATATATATTGTATACACACACACACACACACACACACACAAACACATATCTCTTTGGTTTCTAAAAGTCCATTCTTGGTTGCTGTTCCTGAATTGATCTTCTAAAAATACAGTTGAAGGGGGTATCTGGGTAGCTCAGTGGATTGAGAGCCAGGCCTAGAGAAAGGAGGTCCTAGGTTCCAATCTGGCCTCAGACACTTCCCAGGTGTGTGACCCTGGGCAAGTCACTTGACCCCCATTGCCTAGTCCTTATCACTCTTCTACCTTGGAGTCAATACACAGTACACAGTATTGACTCCAAATGGAAGGTAAGGGTTTTAAAAAAAACAATAAAAATACAGTTGAATATAGCAATGCAGATTCTCTTTTGCCAAAAAAAGTTATTATCTTTATAGATAATCTGGAGCATAGCACATATATATGTATGTATATATGTGTGTGTGTGTTAACACATTCAGCAATTCTTTAGAAAATGTTTGCTTGAAGCAAAGCAATATGCTATGTATTAATGAATTGATAGATATAATTAACATATAGTCCTTTCTCTCATGAAGATTATAATCTAAAAGAATCAAGAAAGTATGCAGTATATATATATATATATGTATATATGTATGTATATAGCTACACATGATCTCTATTTCCTCCTTGCAAGGATGTCTTCTCATCTCACTCCCTTTCCAAGCCTAAAACAGCATCCTTTGAACCATACCTCCAGAGCCATCCCTTCTTCCCTAAATGAATTAATCCATTCATCTATGGAAACCATCTCTGATCCACCATGACTAATGAGTGAATGAGTACAAACTCAATTGATTTACCTTATATGACTCACCCCAGACTTTGCTTCCCATCATCTTCCCCAATCACCTGATCTCTGACCTTGATACAAGAATGATAATTAAAGAAATACCAATACTCCTTTAAAAAATACTATGGCAAATCATTGCTCTATGGCTCCACTTACCATTTCTGTAACTCCTTGAATGTACTCTCTCTTCTGGTCACAACTCCCATAAATGTTTTTTTATTAGAATATAAGCTCCTTGAGGATAAATCATTTCTCCCATTTGTTTTTGCACTTAGCATTGTACCTGATGCATTATCCACCATGTATCCATTCATAAATGTTTAATACAATAAAACAAGTAGGAATGCTTCTAAATAAACTTATATCTCATATGACTTAAAAAGTACTTTCTTCACAATAACCCTGTGAAATAAAAACCATAATTATGATGCCACTAGTGTATACCATATACTAGGTTAACAGTAAGGGGAAAAGGATGAGGAAGTTGGTAACAGATTATAAATATAACATGAAGGCATGAAAGTTATAATTAGGGAATCTCTTTTATTCATATATTGCACTCTCTTCCTACCTCCAAGGCAGAAAAAGGAAAGAAATGGAAAGAGACATTTATGTAGTGCCTACTATGTGCCAATTTTTGTGATAAGTATACCCTGAAAAGTGGGTGCTTTCATTTTACACTTCAGGAAACTGAGGCAAACTGAAGTCAAGTACCTTGCCCAGGGTAACACAACTAAAGCTATTAGAAAATGAATTTGACAAACATCAAAATATATAGATATAGATATTTACAATAACACATGTAGAACCCATAGGATATTGCCTACTGTGTTAAAGAGGGAAGGAGGGACAGGAGAGAAAATGTCTCAGAAAGTATCAAAAACCATTATTAAAATTTGTATTGTCATGTAAGTAGAATTTTTTTTAAAGAGATTGTATTTAGTAATGGACTTTTCTACTAGCAGCAATGCAATGATGTAGGACAATTCTGAGGGACTTATGAGAAAGAACACTACATTCAGAGGAAGATCTGTGGGAGATCTTCCCAGAAGAAAAACAACTGCTTGATCACAAGGTTTGATGGGGATATGATTAGGGATGTAGACTCTAAACAATCACTATTGCAAATATTAATAATATGGAAATGGGTCTTATTCAGTGACACATGTAAAACCCAGTGGAATTGTGTGTCAGCTGCAGGAGGGGATTGGTGGGAGGGGATAGAAAGAACATAAATCTTGTAACCACAGAAAATATTCTAAATTAGTTAATTAGATAAAATGTTTCAAAAGAAAAAAAAAAGAGACTGAATTTAAATTCATGATTTCTTAATTCCAGGCCCAGCACTCTATCCATTTATTTACCAAGACACTCTTTAACTACAAAATTATTTTTTTAATGGACACTATTTTATAAATATGTAGATCAATGCAAAAGATGAAAATACAAAACAATTATTTTCATAAATATATATTTCTAATCACACAAAAATTGGACATTGAGATTTTATTGAAAATAATGTTTTATTTTGTTTCATCACTTATAGATATTTTTATATATGCTTATGATTTTTTTAAAGCAAGTAAAACCTCCCATTACTGACTTATTCAGGAAAGTATCTTAACAGCCTTGTTTAGCAGATTGCTCAGTATAAAAGTGGAGGACCTCTTCTATTAATTTTAAAGTGATGCTATATTAGCTAAGCATCATACCCTATAATCGGTAACAATTTAAGCATTTGATTATCTCTGATTCTGCAGATTAGCTCTTGCAAACATTCATTATGGAATGAGGCCTGTGCTGTGTATCTGCATTTCAAGAGGGAAGGGTGTTGCATGATTTAAAATGCCACTGACAATTGCTTGATTGATACTGGAAGAGGGCTAATACTGATGAAAGTGAACTATTACTACTTGTAGGAAGGAAGTGAATAATAACAAGGCAGATTTGCCTGGAGAAACCCTATCCTTTTTTTTTTTAACTAAGAAAGAATATCTCAAAGCAAAGCATGGAGATACCAACCAAGAGAGCAGGAAACATATTACAAGAGCAACAAGACAGAGTGAGCAAGCCTTTGAATTAGTATCAAAACCTACTTCAGACAAAACACTGTGTACTATGTGTCCCAGATTCTAAGAAAATGGTAATGTCCTTACAGAGGGCAACTGGCTAACCCTAAATCAGAAATTCATTGTTTGGTTTGTGCCTTTGTGTACTGTGAAACTATATCTAATTTTAACTTGACCATGACATCAAATATCCTATTATCGAATAAGAAAATAGAGGCAAAGCAAAAACAACCACAAAAATCTATATACCCAAAGCTCTATCTAGCCTGTTAATCGTACATCTGGAAAGACAGATGTTATGTTTCCATATACGCTTGAAGATTCTCTCTCATTAACCAATCACTTAATGGAGACAGATTTTCGAGTGGAAAAGATGGTTAAAGATAAATAATTCAGGTCAAACCCTTTCAAATTTTAATTAGAGAAATCAACCTTCAGAGTGGAAATTACTTTCTTAAGGTCTTACAATATTATACATCAGAGAATTAAGACTATATTTTAACTCTCCTAACTTCATTTTTCCCAAAATTCTAAGAATCTCAGGCATAACCTGATTAAAGCTCTATATCACTGCTTTTCATAACTGTATTTTGTGAATGTTAGTTGATCTTTCAGAACACACCAGAAATTATTTTTTCTCACTTGTAGAATGGAGTGCTCTCGCTAATTTAAAGGAAAACTCTCAAACCAACTGCTAACCGCTGGGCTCAGACTCTCAACACTACTGATTCTCATTTATTCATAGAATATGATCAGTATCTGTAAAAATAGTTTTTCAAATCTTAGATATTAGTGGGAAAAATTCCCAACAGGTAGTCAAATATGAAAAACCAGATGCAACTCTTTTGAGAAGCAGCAGCATGTGATGAAGAGAGCATAGGGCTTGAAATCCAAAAGAGTCAGAATAAATCCTGACTGTCATTTACCACTTGTGTGACCATGGGCAAGTCATTTAATTACTTTGGACCTCATTATCCTTGTTTATATAAATCAAGATAATAATGCTTCCACCAAATAACTTACATGGTTGATATGAAAAGAGTGCTTTGTATGAACAGACCAATCATTAAAAAATCTGGAAAGACCTAATCCTGATGAAAGGGAACAATCACATGTAGGAACAGAATAATAACAATGCAGATTTTCCCTAAAGAAACCTTGAAGAATTTTTTAAAAAATTATTATCAGCTGCAAAAAAAAAAAATGAAGTGATTAAAACCAGGAGAACCTTGTATACAGTAACAACAATAATGTATGATGATTAACTGTGAATGACTCAAGTATTATCAGCAATGCAAGGATCCAAGACAAAATAGAAGTAACTGATAGAGTCTGAATGCATATGGAAGTACTCTTGAATACCAAATAGCATATTGAATACTATTTTTCATTTCATTTCCCTCATGATTTTTTTTGGCTGCAATGGAGTCCCATACTTTACTCTGAGGCCATACTCAATATTTCCCTACATTCTCTGCCTAATGACTCATTCCTTCCTTTTCTTGATCTACTTCTTCCTTACTGTTCTTTCTTCTACTGATTTCTAGTCCAATCTGGTCTCCAAGCAGTATGCAGTAAGTAGAGTTTGAGTTAGGTAGTAAGTTTCCTGAGTCTGAATTATGTTACTTTGTGATGCTCCCAGACTTTACTCCATGATGAAATATTCCACATTAAAGTTTTTTTCTTAAATTATAAAAAATTAATGAAATGAGTAGTATAAAATCATCATTTCCCTCATGTTTTTTCTAATATAAGCAAAATGTATCTTGTTTCACAACATGGCAAACATGGAAATATATATTTTATGATAGCACATGTATAACCTATCCCAGATTACCTGTTGTCTCAGGTAGGGTGGAGTGATGGGAAAGAACAGGGATCAGAAAATAATTATTAAACAATTGTATTTATATATAAACTGGAAATGCATTTTGAAAAGTTAAAAAGAGAAATTATGCTGTAAGTCTAAATGTGTTATTTAAAAAGAAGCAGAGAAAGTGAATAGGGTGGGGAATGGAGACAGGGAAGAAATTTCAGTCACCCATTTCACAGTATGAGTTTATCCAGAAGGTAGGGAATACCTAACGGGTTCATGATATTGAATATTACAAATAGAAGAAAAATTGATGGAAAACCAGAATAAATTATCATCATATATAAGTTAACTTGATCAATTAGTCAATAAGCATTTATTAAGTACTTCATATTTGCCAACAATGGCATGCTAGTTACTAGGGCTACAAATGCAAAGAATTAAATATTTTCTACTCTAAAAGAGCTTACATTCTGATGGGAAAGAAAAGAAGTGTGTGTGTCTGTGTGTATATATATATATATATATATATGTATATATATATATGCATGTGTTTACATAGATAGGTGAATAAGTTCTATCGACATGTATATATAATATTTGCATATTGACTGAATAAAAAGTAGTTAAGTATAAGGTCATGTGGGAGTAAAGAACTGAAAGGCTTCATTTCAAAGGGCAGGATTGAGCTGTGGCTTGGAAGAAAAAGAGACAGTCTATGAGGCAAGGGTAAGTAGTGAGCACATACATACCAGGCACAAGAGCCACTCATTGCAAAGTCTTAGGTAGATAGAATGTCATATGTGAGGAAGAGAGAGGTTAATCCAGATGGATCACAGAGTACTGTCAGAGGGGGAAGTGATATACAATGAGGCTGCAAAGATAAGTTTGAGCTAGCTTTTGAAAGGCTTTTAAAAAGCTTTTTAAAAGCTTTCTTTTAGCTTTTAAAAAGCAAAACAGAGAAGTTTCTATTTGATCCTAGAGATAATGAGGAGTCCCTGGAATTTACTGAGTAAGTGAAAGGCATGTGTGGATCTGCACTTAAGGAAAATCACTTTCCATATCTACATAGATAAAACTATATAAGATATATCTGTCTACATAAGAGTATTTAATGGAAGAAAACACAAACTTAGCAAATATAATCCTAAAGGTAAATAATATATGAATGTATAAAACCATGCTCCAAAGAAAGATAATAGAAGAATGCATAAAATAAACAAGTATAAAAATAACACATCTGACAGATATGGAGTAGAAACAAAGGGATGGTATACGATCTATAGTGCTTCTAGATACACATAAAAAAGTACAAATGGCAATCAAATTTCTAGTTAAGGCAACAATAAAAACTAAATATAGAATAACAAATGAACAACTACATTTTTCAAAAAGGTCTCATACAATTTAAAAGCAATAAAATTAACTATATTCAACAATTCACAAGGGTTCTATAATCAACTGTAAAAGAACATAATAAAAATAATAAGATATTTTAATATTCCTCTTTTGTATAAATCCTACAGAAAGGGGAAAATCAGATAAATTTAGAGTTGAACATATTTTTTTTAATTTATTGACCAAGGATCACTTATAAGGAAGAATAATAAAGAATATGCTTTTAAAATCTTTTAATACTTTGATAAAAATGATTGTGTGCTAAAGAATAAAGGAATAACAACAAAATTAAAAGATCCAATGATCCTTGATAGCCCAAAACAGAATAAAAATAAAATAATAAACATGAACAAAGATATAAACCTAAATAGAAAATAAGTAATTAAAATATGAATAATAAATGACAGATGAAATAGAAACATTTATAACAAAAAATCACTATATCAAAGCAATGTATTTTATAAAACAAAATTATTTTTTAATTGCAGATAAATATACAATAAGCAGAACAGAAATAAAGATAATTATCAGATGCTACTATTCATAATTTTATGATAACCAAATTGAGCTTATCAGGAAAAAAATCCATTTTTGAATAATGTTATGGTGTCCTTAGACAACTAGAGAGAATTAGCAAGGAAACTTAGATTATTAGTAGTTTTAGCATAAGAGCTAGGTACAAAATAAATATGTAAAACTAATAAATACTTCTATATGTTTCTAATATAATCTAGGAAGAAATGAGTATAGCAATTCTTTTTAAAATTAAAAATAAAATGAATGAAATGTGTGCATTAATTTTTTTAGATAGTTGTAATATTTGTATAAATGCAAAATGATCTTTTCAGGAAGAAAACAAATAATTAAAGATAGTACTCATGTTTGGCCTTGGCATATAAAATTATGATGCTAAGTAAATTAATTTACGTAGTTAACGTGATACAAATCAAATTCCCAAGGACATTCTTGATAAACTTGACAAAACAATAATATGATTTATTTTTAGAAACATGTGATCCCCAATCTCAAGGGAAATCATGAAATAAGTCTGACAGAAAGGGAACTATCAGATCTCAGGCCATATGTTATAAAGCAAAGCAGTAGTCATCAAAAATATTTGATAAAAACCAATCAATGAAACAGGCTATGTAGGCACAAAAATGAGTAATCAGATACAGGAAAACAGTGTTTGATAGACTGTGTAACATATTATGGGGGGGAGGGACTCTTTTTTAAAATAAGAAATTCTGAGAAAAACAGAAAGTTATTTGACCAAAATTATGTTTAAATAAATATCTTACACTATCTACCACTATGAGCTCAAAATGGATATAATTTAAATGTTTAAAAGACCATGGCATTTTTTTTAATTAGAAGGGAATGTGAGAGGGTAACTTTCCTAAATCTTAATTGTGGTAGAGGAGATGGATAAGGTAAAGAATTCTAAGCCAAACAGAAGATAAAGAAGATTTCAGTAGATGACAAATTTAGACCTGGAAGGAAACTCAAGCACTATCTAGCTCAATCTCCTCAGTTTACATGCTAAGAAACTCTAGCCCAAAGAGATTAAGAAAGACCTGTCCAAGATCAAACAGGTAGTAAGCATTGAAATCAAGATTTGAACCAAAGTCATGAAGACCAAGGTGGGCAATTTCGTTTATATAATATTATAAAATTATGGATAATATCAGTGAAGGTACAATAAAGAAATGTTACTATACTATGATTTTGATTTTATATATTGCTAATAAAAAGCCTAATATCTATTAAAATAGAAAATTTAAAAAATAATACATCAAGGGACATTCTCCAATACATGCATTATCAAAAAATATATGCTGTTTTGCATAGAATTGCAAATTAGAAATGGCCTATAGAAAAACATGCTATGTATCACTAATTGAAAAGGAGATACACATTGAAATTGAAATTTTATCTCTCCTGTTGCAAATAGGCAAATATGCCAAAAATGGGACTGGTCAATATTGGAGAGACTGTGAAAGGATCAACATTAGATTTTTTGGTAGTAGTGCAGTGAAATGGTTGAATAATTCTGGATTTCCAATTAAGCAAGAAAAGTGAATAAACTTCATACCCATTGATGAAGTTATCCCCCAATTGAATATATTCTTCAAGGAAGATGAAGACATAAACACAGGCCCAGTATAAAAAAAAATAGGAAGGTAGCACCTTATGGTAACAAAGAACTAGAAACAAAGTGGATGACCAGTGATTGGATAAAATGCTAGAAAATACATATACCATGAATAAAAAAGAATATTATTATATAATGATAAAGTGTATTTATGTGTACATACATATAAATTCCTAGGGAAGAGTTTTGGATAAATTGTTATATATTTTAATTTAATTATCTTTCTTTGTTATAAAGATAGTAGACAATTAGGAAGGGAGAATAGTTTTTTTCAAGAAATTACTCTGATATAAAATAAAAAATCAATAAAACATTTATGTATAAATGTATAATAAATATTTATACAAGATATATAAGCATATATGTATATAAATATTTTATCATTTATTTTTATTGTATATCTAAATATATATAGATATAATATATAAATATATGTTGATATATGTATTATACATATACAAATATTTTATTATGCTTCTCTTATTTTTGAATATACTAGAGTATATTATGTACTTTATTATATTTTGTTTATTATTTTAAAATAGTCATCATTTATATACACACTAAAGAGTTATATTATAATTCATTGGGAAGCTTTCTTTTATATACATCTCTTCCCAATATATAGTCACTGAGAGCTTCCCTGACAACAAAACCAATAAAAAAATAAGAAAACAAAAAACTTTGTGAAACAACTATTCTTTTTATTAATTTCAATCTATATGACCCCATAGCATCTGTTTACCTAGTTCTTGAATTGAATTCACTGAATTAAATGGGTCCTTTGTTGTATCCGTAGAAACTTAAAATCAGCATCTTGGGGTCAGGAGCTCTTGTCTAATAAGGACCATAACTGACATCTGTGTTTTATTTACCATTTTCCAGACTTTTCCAATATCCTTGCACTTCCAGGACTCTTCTCTGGCTGACTTGTGAGCTCTGTTTCTATGGATTCAAGTCCAACATTTATTTGTTTTGTTTTTAATAATCACACTGGGAAAAGAGCTACAAATATATGATAAAACATGATCAAAAATTTTAAGAGATTATGCACCTTGACTGCATCTAGTTGCAAAAGATGAGAAACTGTGTGTGGGTACTACACTGTCCATTTAATTTGCCTCTCCTTACCTTCCATTTTGTATTCTTTTTTTTTTCTCTTGTATATAATGATAAAAGTCATAGAATGGGAATCAAGAGAACCAGGCTTCAGTTAAAGTTTCACCACTGTAACTTGGAGCATTAGACAGTGAGTTCTTGAGAGAAGAGACGTTTGTTTTTCTTTGCATCCCCAGTTAAAGTTAGAGAATTTTAAAGCCCCTTGCAGCTATCAGATCCTATGATATTCTATTCTGATGTGTGAAGTACTCGTTCAGAATGAATGACCCTAAAGAGTAAGGAGCATGGTGAAGGGAGAAGCAATGAGAAACTGGAGAAAGATATTAAGGGTCCAGGGAGATTAAGTATTTTAAAGTGGCTCAGTTATATCAAGCACTATACTTAGCCCATAAAGAATTTAAACTAATTTAATCCTCACAACAACCTTTTGAGGGGTACTACTATTATCTCCATTTTATAGATGAGAAAACTGAGACAGTTAACAGAAGTTAACACTTAACAGAGGTTAAATGACTTGTTCAGTCACAGAACAATGAAGTAACTGGCCTAGATTTAAACTTAGGACTTCCTTATTAAAATCCTAGTGCTCTATCTGCCCAGCTATATGGCAGCCACAAAGCCAAGAAAGGTCCTTGCCTTAACTCTATCACTAACTGGCTATTTAGGAATTCAGTTTCATTCAACTAACACAAACACATACTATATATATAAATATATATACATATATATGTACACACATACATATGTTTCTATATATAGCATATATATGCATATATGTACATATTCATATGGCTATTTATCTTCTAAAACTCAGTTTAACATTTCTTTACTCAAACTGTCAAATTTGATTTCTCATTTCCTAATAAAATCCTTTTGTTCAATTAAAAAACATGTACTTTCATTTCCTCCTAACATCTGTCCTCACCTTCACCTTTTTTTTTAATGTTTAGGTATGAGAATACTAAAACAAAAATGCAACAGTCCATATAATCAAGGAGCTTACATTTAAAATAGAAATATGACATATACACAAATATATAGAGGGAAAGAACCAACAATGATAAGGTCAATGAAAGTATCCCAAATAATTGTCACCTCAGATGAGTATCAAAAGAAGGCAACAATTAGAGAAAGGGACATGAGTAGAGAGTGAAATATAATGTGAATGGAAGTTTAAAATGCAGAGTTCTCACAATAATAAGAAATAAGATTAGGCAGTCATATAAGAGTCAGTATATGAAAGTTCTTAAATGACAGACCATAAACTTTGTACTTTATCCAATACGCCCATGTAGGTGAACCTATGGCATATGTGCTGAAGGGGGATGCTCTGTTCCCTACTCTCCATGCAAAGCTGAGGACATTTCTCATATGACCCACCCCTCTTCCTGACAGCCCAAAGGAAATGCTTCCTCCCTGCCCTGTCTGGGCTAAGGTGGGGGCATCGAGGTGTTTTACATGCAGTATGAGGGTTGCAATTTTTATTCTCTAAAAGGTTCACCATTACTGTTATAGACAATGGGAAGCTACTTAAGGTTTTTTAACCAGAGGAGCAGAAAATGACACAGTTAGGCTGGGATAGCTTTAGGAAAATTTTTTAGTAAGTTGTTTAAAGGATTGATAAGAAAGGGAAGAGACATGGAAAAAGAGTGAACAATTAATACCATAATACAAAAATCCAGGTGAAATGTAGTAAAGGCTTGGGGTTTGTTGTGAGTATAATATGACCAAAAAGATAAGAAAGATGCTAAATAGATAGGATCAATATGACTTGGTAACTGATTGGATTTTATGAGTTAGGGATAAAAAAGGGGCAATGGAACCCTGAAGCTACAAATTTGAGTGACTGGAAATATGGTTGTGTTTTCAAGAAGAAAGACATTTAAAGGAAGAACAAAAAAAAATTTTGTTTTTTTTTAAGAATGAAGACAATTGCCTACTATGATGCTTGCTATCATCAGAACAATGTATTCTAATGTTTTCTAGGTGCTAAGAACAATGGAAAAATTGTATTATCTTCATAAGTATGCCTGTGAAGTAGATAGCAAAAGTACTAGATATCTTCATAGTATTTTTTGTCTACTAGAGTGATAGGTCACATACAGAAATATCATACATATAGCCATAATAACAATGCATTCTTTCTTCACCATAATTCCATTAGGTGGCAAAAATATGATCCTTGCTTTACAAACAAGGAAACTAAGGCACAAAGCAATCACAGACATGAGTTTTCTAAAAATGGGTTACCAATTCAAGTTTTCTGATCAAGCCAGCCTCACCATTCTGCCTCTTGTAGTAAGACAAGCTCTGTTAACCTCTTGAAGTCTCTGATTCTTTGTTTGTAAGTGAAGGACTTAAACTAATTGATCTGTCTGGTCCCTTCCAATTCTATAAGTGTGAAACATAGGAGACATAAAGAATTATTGTTACAATGAAATTTTTAAGAATTGTAATCTATCAGCAGAAATGAACATAATATTTAAAATAGGATTTGAAAGTTCATTGTAGATAGGAAATTTTCAAAAGAAAATCTTTAGAAAAAAGTATTTTCAAAGGAATAAAACTTTTGGAGTTAAAATTTTTAAAAAATCTTTCATTTTCTTCAACTCACAGCATTGATATACATGCATGAAAATTCAGCATATTAACATCAGAATGACTATTTATACCACTTGTTTCTAGATTATTATCTAGGGACAAAATGGCAAGATGAAAGTCAAATAAAATATCCAACTAAGTAATTACATGGTTTCCAGGAATAGCGCAGTATAAAATAATTGAATTAATAAGTTAATATTAAGAAAAAACACAATTATACTGTGGCATATTTAGGAACTTTAAATCTATGAAAATAATCATTGGCTCATATGACAAGGGATTGAAAAAGAAAGAAATGAGAATCAGGCAACTTTTAGGGGAAAATCAACTAGTATATTCTAATTGGAAGTAAAATTCTGACTTTTCTTGGTCTTACCTTTTCTTCAGCTTTTCCTGGGAATCTAAGTTTGTGGGACAATTCTGAGTCTGCCTGCTATAGGCAGATGCTTCTGTTCTCTAAGCCTAGAGACACAGGAAGTAGTAGGAGGATATGCAGATGGCAAAGAAAGAGGGGGAGTGATATTTTAAAATGTGGGTGGGACCAATGCAAAGTTGGCAGCCTAAATGGAATTTCTGTGGGCCTGATGATTGCTGCAAACCATTTACAAGTCTCCATGGGTCTGAATTCTGTCTTACTTAGCACTTTATTGAAAGTGACCCCCAAAAGGAAGAGGACTTCCCCAAATAGGACATTTGTTTATATTGCAATGAACAAACAGTAATCAATCAATGAGCATTTGTCAGTCATTCCTACATTCCTACATTCCAGGCACTGTGATTGGTAATGCAATTTTTTTTTGTCAGGGCCCAAGAATTCAAGGATATGCTATTGCATATCCTTGCACTGACACTCCCAAAGGAACTTAATTATGTAAAAGGTTCATTTTTTATTATTCATCTGAATATTAAGGGAAAAACTGGAAAATGAGGAAAATATTTCATGGGAAAAGTTTTTATATTTTAATGAATTTTTATATTTACTTGGGTTTGGAAGCATATGTCCACAAAATGCAAATTTGGGAATTCTTAACTTTTCCACACTGCTCTGCCAGCATGACTCAGACCTATTGCCAAGAGGAAACATTCAGTGTAAGAGTGAAGGTATTTGGTGTCAGGCTTCACTTGATCTTTCACCTCTTACTTGTCAAATTCTTTAGCAAATAAGTTGATAAGGGAAGATACTACATCCTTCCACATTGTAAGACAACACTAATGCATTTCCCCTGCTTCCTTACTTTCTTGATGTCTTTCTGACAGTGAAAGCCAATGAGGTTCCACTTAGAAAATATGTCTTGTTTTCAAAAAATTGTTCATAAATTTCTCTTTTAATAAGTAACCAAAAAGAGAATAAAAAGGTTTAATTGTAAATAGGTTGGTAGGTTATGATAAACAGCAACAAGTTGCAGCCTGTAGTACTGAAGCAAAGTGCTAAGGTATAACTTTTGTTTCCTCATGGAAAGGTATCCCATTGTCATGCCCTGTGTGCCAAGTAATCTTCTATTTTATTTTTCTCTGAAGTTGACTGAAAATAAAAGGATGTCAGGGGTGATGGGATATATACAATCAAATAAATGAACATAACATCCTCTCAAAGGGAAGGCAAAAAGTAGAGTTTGGCAAGGATGGAAAGCCCAAAGTATGAAAGGCAGAAAAAATTATCATATGAACTGACAAGTCAGCATGTCATATTCAAAGATTCAACTTGCAATATCTTATTTCTGGTTTCTATCCATATAAACTCATTTTGTTTGAAATAAGAATGAGCAAATCATGTTAATGCTAATGCTGTTTATTGTTTCTGGCTTTTCTTGGAGAAGAATAATACATTTAGAAACACTTTAAGATTTTCAGATTGCTTTACATATTTTCTCATTTACTCTTCACCAATGCCCTGTGTGCTAGGTGCTATTTTAACCCCATTTTACATATGAAGAAACTGAGGCTGATAAAGGTTATGGGTGTTTCTGAGATTCACCATTAACAAGTATCTCAGTAGGATTAGGGACCAGATCTTCCTGACTCCATCTGAAGGGTTAGAGGCATTATGCTATACTGTATCTATGAATGAGCAGGAAGGCCCAGTGCACCATGTACAGTTCATAATAGGAAGTCTCCCAAATTGTTCCTTTCAGACATCTCCTAAATCTGCTGCAGATTATTCATCTTTAAAATGAGTTTTGTTAGTCTACAGAGGAGAAGGAAGAGGTGACACAGATATCTTAATGAGAAATGCCACAATTATAGGAACTTCAAGTTCCAAGTCAAACCCATATCCCACAGATGCAGAGTCTGAATTCCTCCACCTCCTCTTGCCATCTTAATCTTCTCTGGGTCTAAATTGCTTCACTGGGGTATATATTGGCTATTTAACTTAAAAGGAAAAAAAAGGCAACTAGGAGGCTGTGATACAGGTCTGAGCACGAAGTCAAGAAGATCAGAATTTAAATTTGACCTCAGACACTTACTAGCTGTATGATCCTTGGAAAGTTACTTAGCCTCTCCCTGCCTGTTTCTTCTTATGTAGAATGGAGATAGTATAACCTGCTTGCTAGAGTTGTGACACTCAAATGAGATATTTGCAAGTGTTTCACAATCCTTAAAGAGCTACATAAATGCTAGTTATTATTATTACTAACCTAATCCCACTACTTCCATAAAAGGGTTGAGTTTAATTCTCTAAGTCCCTCCTTGGTATAACTTCTTTGACAAGCCTTGGAAAAAAAAGTTTTTTTATTTCAGTACTATCTGTTTCTGTCTGACTATCAGTCAGTCCAACTTAGCTGATGGGATAATCATTTCTCTAAAAATCCTGTTGAGTTTTAGAGATTATGACAATTCCCAAAGAGCCCCAACTTCTCCAAATTCTGACAAAACTAAGTTCTATGGGTCCATGAATGTTCATGAGTATAAAGTAGGTCCCCAGACAACAATCAGTTGCTGGGCCCAATTTGAAGACTTTCCATGGAGTATGTAGAGAGGTTCATCACTGAATAGTCAGCTAATGAAAAAAAAAATTGGACACTAGCTTATGAAAATCTTCTGGCAAATTACATACTATTGAGAGTGACATCCACATGGATAGATGCATGAAATATTGAGATAAAGCAGGCAGATGTTGGAAACCATTCTAGATCCCATGGAAATCATTATATTGAACATTTAGATGCTGTCTATTCAAAGTCTTCTTTTTTTCCAAGTCACACCAACAGCTAATTTCTAAATACCTACTATGTGTCAATTACTGGCACAAAGAAAGGCAAAAAGAAACAGTCCTTTCTTTCCAGAAGAATAGTCTAATGGGAGAGAAGGCATTCAAAAAGCTATGTATAAACAGGATATAGGAAAAAAAACTGGAAATAATAAAAAAAAATCACAGAAGAGAGGCACTAACATTAAGGGGGAGTCAGGAAAGCTTCCTTGTAGAAAGTGATCTCTTAGTTATGTCTTTTTATTTTTTTCTAGTAAGCTAGGTCTTGAGAGAAATCAGAAAAAACAGTTGGAGATGAAGGATAGAATTATAGAATTCTTTATATTTTATGAACTCTTCTGATTTATAATCTATAATTCTAGAGATAAAGGCTATTTTTTTTCTTTTTATGGTCCAACAGTGCCAAAGGCACAGCCCTAAAAAATAAATATCTCATATATATATATATATATATATATATATATATATATACGAAGTAAAAGAATTCTCTACATAAACCCAGAGGCTTGCCTTGGGATTCAAAAGAGAATTTTAGAATTAGCATTTTCTTTTATTTCTTTTAACAACTTATCAATTTCAATACTTCAAAGTTCTGTAATTTCTGGGGATGAAAACTTCTTCCTTCAAAGCAAGTGGTAACACCTCTAAAATCTAATTTGACAATTTTCAAAATTTTGTTCTCAGATTCTTACTCTTAAAAATTATTGAGAACCACCCTCTCCCCAGAGAACTTTTGTTCATATTGGTCAGATCCAAAGGAATGATATAAATGAGAAGAATTCTTAGAATATGATATTTTAAAAGTAAAACACATATACAGATATACACATATATTTGTAAGAGTCTATCTATGTATGTGTATATTTACATATACATATTAGAGAAAGAAGAAGGAAAGAAGAAAGAAAAAATCATGAATAATTTCCTCTACAAATCTGAGTATAATTCTATAGGGCAGTGATGGCAAACTTATGGCACAGATGCCAAAAAGGGTACACAGAGCCCTCTCTGTGGGCATGCCTGCAGTCATCCTCCAGAGTTTGTTACTAGAAAGCTAGAGGGACTCTAGCTGTTCCCCTCCCCCTCTCCATTTACCTAAGGTCATTCTTCACTTCACCTACTTCTCTGTCCAGCAGTCCAATGGGAGAGCTTACACTCTCCCTTGTCTAAGGTAAGGTGCCAGGGTTTGGGGTGGAGTGGCTCACATGCTGTACAAAAGTACAGCTCAGATGAAAACCTGTTGAGTCTATGTTAAGGGTGATTCCTATGGTGGAGTTGGAGAGGATTGAGGTTTGAAAGGAACATAGCTCATAGTGTGGCACATAGCTGAATGGGAGCTGAGCACTCAGGTCACTCTCCTACCCTTCTCCACATGAGTCTCTCATCACTTGCCCCTCTGCCTATCAGTCCATTGGGAGTACTTCCTTCCTCCCCCATATGGGTTAAGGGTGGGGCTGGGGTTGTGGGGGAAGGTAGAGTGGAAGGCATGATGCTCAGTCTCTGCTGGGAGTAGGCAAGGCCCTCAATCAGAGGGATGTCTCTAAAAGGTTCTCCATCACTGCTACAGGGGAAAGTAGAAAAGACATTTAATATAGAAGAATGCTTTTAGACATTTCTCTTAAAAAATAAGGGATCTGAGTATAAATTTTGAAATACAAATCCCAAACCCAGAGAAATGAGGAGTGTAAATTTGTATGAACAATTAAAAAGAGAAGCATGATGATCTAGTGCTAACATAATAGGAAGAGAAGAAACAAGTATTTTTTTAGAATTTTAATATCTTTACAGAGTATTGAAGGAGTAAAATAAGAAAAATAGAGTGGATTTACTCCATTTTGAAGGTTCTGACAGAGAGAAGAGAAGAAAGATTAAAGGTGTAGGTAGCAAAAATGAAGCAACCATGTTGCACAATGGATACAGTACTACATTTGGAATAAAGAAAAGTTAAATCCTGCCTTAGATAGCATGTAACCTTGGCAAATCACTTAACCTCTCTCAGCCTCAGTTTCTTTAACAGTAAATTGGGAATAATAATTCAATCTGGCTCAGAGGTTTGTTGTAAAAAATAAATTGTTGTAAAAATAAATCATACTCAATAGGAAACATTGGCAGCCATAGGGGGATTAGATACAGGTAAAGACCTATAGCAAATAAAACTTTCTGATTTTGAAGGGGACAATTGAAAAGGGTTTGGGGAGTGAAGAAATGATAAAACAACTACCATCTGAAGAGTTTAATATAGGTCTTAATCTAGTATCTAAGATTGCCTCTTATAAGCTGGGCAATTTCTGAACAAATTGTGGATATTAACCTAATGAAACATTGTTTTATAAGAAATAATCATTTCAGAAACTACTAAAGAGATCAGAGCCAAGAGAATAATTCATATGAGGCAATTTTTTTATATTTACTTCTGAAAAATATGAGGAGTATGATTAATTCAATGACATACAATATCTTTAGAAGTCCTATGATATTGTTTTAAGCTCACCTCCTGACAGGGATCTGAAGGTGACAAGGTACAGAAAGTCATGTTGGGGGATAGCCACTATTTTTATTTCTTTTGCTTGACTATGTTTGTTTGTTATAAAGACCTTTTTTACTTAATTTTTAATGAGGGATATGAGGAGAGGGTAGCAATAGTGATGTCAAAGAAAAACAAGAGCATTTTCAAAATTATAGAGTTTAAGACATTCACAGAAAAGAACAGAAGGAAATTCAGAAAGCAGCATAAACAGGATGATTTTGAAAGTAATATGTGCAATATATTATATACCTTTTTTTTAAAAGCAAGTGGCATGAATGGAGATTTATTGTTTCATAGAGAATTCTCTTTTATGTTCCACTGTGTATATGGAAATGTTCTTTTTGGGATGTTTAAGTTCCAAAAAATATTTTAAAAAGATTAAGTTTGTGGTTCTGAGGCAATGATCATATAGCTTCCCCTGAAGACTTCACTTCAATTGCATGGGAAGAATTTACAATTCCAGGAACTCAAACTTGATTGGACATGCTAAATATACTCTTTTGGTAGAAGAACCCTTCTCCCTTCCCTGCCTCAACAGAAGAGATGCATAGAAAAAGATGGAGGATTTATAGGAAGCTCTGTTAAGGTAGCTGATCCACAGGTTTCCAAATTCTGCTGTCCTGTTTTTCAACAAGCTACCTGCTCATACCTTCTGGTATCCTAGAATGAAGGAGATTATAAAGTTTAAAGCTATCCCTATGCCTGAAACTTCTAAAGTATCAAATTTTCTGGGTCCCAGATAGAGATATGCTGGAGCCAACTCAGATTCCTGAGAGTTTGTGGTTAAACATTTACCAACACACCCTTGGTCTAGCTATCATGACCACAGAAACTTCAGCAAACGGTTTTTGGCCCACCAAGAGTTTTGCAGAGTTTCTGTCAAATATACCAAATAGTATTTCATCACGGAGTGAGTACTTTCTAAAAGGAGACAGAAGGCTTCTAAAGAGTTTCTTGGACATGGGTTCTTGGTCATTCTTCAGAAACTAGTTGGAATGGGACTAGCAAGTTTTCTTTAGAGAGTCAATGAGGCTCTGGGGGGGCTTCAACTGAGGAATAAATTGGCAAACAAGTTCCTTACTGAAAAAGGCTTCATGGTGTCCTTTCCTTTCTTTGTTCTTCCCCCTTCATCTTTTTTAACAAGATTCTGTTAAAATGATTGTTTGTTTTCCCCTTTGCAACTATTTAGTTTCTTATTTTCTGTCCTTCCTTTCTGGAAGACTAATGACAACATGAGATGATGTCTCATGTCTGAATTGGATTTAAGTGGGGCAGAGTTGAATAAATTTGCCAGCCCTCACATCAGAAATACCAGTTTTCCATAAATACTTTGTACCTTCTGATTTGTTCCAATGGCCATGAAGGTGGTAAAAGCAGGACCTAGAGTACTTAGAGCTTGGAAAGACATTAAAGAAGCCAATGTCATCCCTTGAGCTTTCATAGCTTTCTAGAAATATAAACTCTGATGACTCTTACTGACTGAAAGAAGTACTCTGGCCTGATAATGGAGATGGAAAACAAATACTGAAAATTTTATCAATATGTAATCTGGGGAAAATAATTGGAAAATAAAAGAAATGGGAAAAACTAATTATTGGGCTATCTGAAAGCCATTATGAAAGAAAGATCCTAGACATTATCTCTAAAGGAACTAATTATCAAGGAAAACTGACCCAACATCCAAGAACTAGAAAATAAAGTAGACCTGAAAGCGATCCCAAAACGAAATTCCCAAGAATAAAACAATAAATATGAGAGCTCCCAGATGAAAAAGAAAATACTTCAAGGACCCAGAAAGAAACATTTCAGATATCATAGAGTCATGATCAGGATCATACAAGATTAAATAGCTAATGCATAAAAGAAATAGAGGGATTAGAATACAATATTACAGAAGTCAAAAGAGCTGGGATTCCAACCAAGAGTAACATACCCAACAAAACTGAGTATAATACTTCAAGGGGGAAAAATGGATGTCCAATAAAATGGAGTACTCTCAAACATTCCTAATGACAAGACTAGTTATGACTAGAAAATCTCTCAAAATGTAATGATTCAAATTTATCTTGGAGACTGTTTTAATTATAATTGTTTATTTGTAAAAATGAGAGAAAGTAAGGGTAGTATAATAAAAAGTTTCCAAGGAGTGCTTATGTCTGAGCCAAATCCCAAGGTGAGTACACCAAACTAGAAAAGACAGGTAGGTCAGATAAATGCCTGCCCAGGAAAAAATCTCTGGTCCTGGAAGCAAAGGTAGACAGAGCCTGAAAGAAAGAAAGAAATATCACCTTGTCAGTATTACTACAAAAAGTCCTTAAAGTTCATTGCATTTCTCCATTTTTCAGTTCCCAGTTCAAGCAGTGGCAAGGGCCAGCACAGCCAGCCAGCCAACAATGGGCTAGCCTGCCAGATAAAATCAGAGAGAGAGAGGAGAGCTCTGAATCTGCAAGGAGAAAAAGTTTGAGCTTTTGCTGAGCCCTGTCTCTTATACGACCAATGATATGTTTCTACTGGGGCTCTCTGGCTGGACAATCTAGGTCACAATTCCTGACCTCCAGGCACATCACCCAACATAATTTCCACTGGTCAGATATTAGATTGCCACCCAGCAATGAATTCTATCCTCATGCACATGTACAAGTAAGTGGCTGTATTTTGATGTCAATCTCACTCAAAATACAAGACTCAAGAAAAGGAGAAAAACATAAACTTCAAAGAGAAATTATATGAGACTTAATAAGGTTAAAATATTTACTATTTTTTTTTACTTTTCCATGAAGAAGATGTTTGTAACTCTTAAAAAATGTTATCATTATTAAGGAGAGTAGAAGAATTCTACATAGAAAGAAGCCATGGAAATGAGTCAGTTATGTTGGAGTGGTATTTCAAAAGTAGGTGAGAAAGAGGGATGCCCTGAGAGAAGGAGGAAGAGAAAGGAAAAGAAGGGGAAATTATCTCATACAAAACAAGTACACAAGAGCTTTTATAGTAGAGGTAGAAAATGGTAGGAAAGTGGACAGTGATTGAAACTCACACCTAAAATGGTACAAAGAAAGAATATATACACACATAATTGTGTATAAGCATTGGTATATGTGGTATGTATACATATAAAATATATATTTATTGCATATTAAGTATATTTATATACTCAAATTTAGTGAGTATTGCATATACTCAAATAATCCTAGAAATCAAATTATACAACAGGGAGGTAGGAAGGGAAGGGAACAAGAAAAAGTGAAAGGGGCAGAAGACAGATAAAAGAAGGCAGTGATCAAATACAAAATAGTCTTGAGGAGGGACAGGATTAAAAAAAGAGAGAAGGATAAGCAGAAGATAATAGGATGGCAGGAAACTGAGTTGGTAATCATACTATGAATGTGAATGGGATAAATTCACTCATAAAACAAAATCTGATAGAAGATTGCTTTAGAAACCAGAATCCAACCATATATTATTGACAAGAAACACACTGAAACAGAATGATACATACAGATTTAAAATAAAGGGCTGAAGCAGAATTTAGTTTGCTTCAGCTGAAGTAAAAAAAAACAAGGATAACAATCATGACTTTATACAAAGGAAAAGGAAAAACAGGTCTAATTAAAAGGGATATTCATAGAAACTACATTTTGCTTAAAGGAACCATAGGAAAATGAAGTAATATCAATACTAAACATATGTGCACAAATATATATAGTAAAACTAAAATAGTGGATGATAGTTAAACTTTCCCTTCTTAGAGCTAGGTAAATATAATCATAAAATATATATGAAAGAAGTCAAAGAGATTAATAGAATTTTAGAAAAGTTAGATAGGGTAGATCTCTAGTGTAAGCTGCTATAATGGTATATGTAGAGATCACTAGAGAATCAACTAAAAAACTAATTGAAACAATTAACAACTTCTACAGAGTTGCAGGTTATAAAATAATGCCACAAAAATCATTAGCATATCATCTACAAAGAGTGATAATTTTGTTTCCTCATTGCCTGTTTTTATTCCTTCCATTTCTTTTTCCTGTCTTGTTTTAGCTAATGCAACATTGAATGATAATGGTGGTAATTGACATTTTTGTTTCACACTGATCTTACTGGGGAGACTTCAAGTTTATTCCTTTTACAGATAATGCTTGCTCTTTGTTTTAGATATATATCACACTTATTATTTTGAGAAAGGCTACATTTACTCCTATTCTTCCTACTGTTAATAGGAATGATTATATTTGGTTAAAGCCCTTTTCTAGATCTATTAATGTAACCATTGATATTTCATTTATTAATATTAAGGAATGTGGTCTGGGAGTTCCATATTTCTAATTATAATATAAAGTATTAATATTCAAAAGAAACTAACACTGGTTAAGAAATAGATTGGTTGATCACTGAATTAGGTAAGGTATATAATACACTGTAGTAAATTACCATGTTAATCTAGTGTTTGATAAACTCCAAAATCTAAACTTAGGGGTAAGGATATATGACATAAATTGGTGAAAAATTTGCAAAGCATTAAAGAAGAACCAGGCACAAACCAATATCCCACAAAATATATCAAAATAATGTCAAAATGGATACATAATTTAGATATAAAATATAACATCTAAATAAATCAGAGGAGCATGGAAAAATCTACCCATCAAATCTTTGTATAAAGGAAGAATTTATGATAAAACAAGAGATAGAGAGGACTACAGAAAGTAAAATAGTTTTAATTACATGTAATTAAAGGCTTTTGCATAAACAAAACAAATACACACAAAATTAGAAGGAAAACAGGGAACTGGAGAAAACTCAAGGCAAGTTTCTGTGATAAGTGCCTTATTTCTCATATATATAGGAAACCAAAATAAATTTCTTTTAAAAAAAGAGCCAGGCTCCAGTGGATAAATAACCAAAGGACATGATTAGGCAGTTTTCAGAAAAAAGAAATAAAAATCTCAATAGCCATATAAAAATGCTCTACATCACTACTATGAGAGAAATGCAAATTTAAAAAATTTGAGATATCACTTCATACCTATCATATTGGCCAATCTGACAAGCGCAGTATGAGATATGGAAAGATTAGATCACCAATTTACTATTGGTAGAGTGGTGAACTAGTCCAAACATTCTGGAGAACAAAACTTCAAAGACTATAAAAGTGGGAATACCCTTTAAGCCAGCAACATCACTACTTGGTCTGTTTCCCAAAGATATTAAAGAAAAGAAAAAAGGACCTATATGTACAAAAATATTTATAGCAACTCTTGGTGTCATGGCAAAGAAATGGAAATAAAGTGGAAACCCATCAATTGTGAAATGACCGAATTAGCTATGGTATGTATATGATTGTAATGAAATATTATTGTGCTATAAGAAATAAGGAGCACAAGAATTTAAGGAAAACTTGGAAAAAATTACTTGAACTAACACAAAGTGAAGTGAGCAGAACCAAGAGAACAGTGTACACAATAAAATCAATATTGAAGCAACTATCAACTGAAAAAACTCACTCAGATCAAGACAATGATTTTAGGCAATTCCAAAGGACTCTTGGTGAAAAATCTTATCCATCTCCATAAAGGAAAAACTCTGAATATAGATTGAAGAATACTTAAAAAAAACTTTCTGTATATTTTTACCTCTATTTTTGTGTTTTATTTAGTAACATGGCTAATATGGAAATGTTTTACATGAATGACTTCACAAGTATAATCAATATCAAATTATTTGTTTCTCAAAGAAGGAAATATTTAACAAAATAAAGTATATTTTTCAAGAAATATAATTGGTACCTCCTCCAATAAACATAAATATATATGTTTTATGGCTAAAGATGATAAAAATAAGATCATGTGAATTCATGTGAATATGTGTAGAATTCTTGATATGCTAAGGGAAATTGGGAAATTTCAATAATAGGAAAAAAAAAGGAAAGTTTCAAGTAAACTATGCCAGAATTAGACTGATTCAAATAGCTGGATACATGGTCAATAGGAATAGTATCAGAAAGGTAACAGAAAACTAAGTAGAAAAGTTGAAGACATTGTAAGAGGATAAAAATCTCTTCACTTGAAATTGTGGCAACTGGAAAGAGGAAATTGAAAGAAAGCATCAGACAAATGATTCTTGATTGATCACTGGCCAAAAGCTCAAGGGATATCTGTTTCCCTTTAAATTCAACTAGATTTCTGGAAAAATGATAATTTGAAGTGTTTATTACTCTATGCTCCTGCCTTTGGCTTGGAACGGAACAGCAGGGGGTCGCTTCATCATAATGGTATCCTCGAGATCTGTCATATAGTAAAAGTATAGGAACTAGGTGAGTGAATAATTGGCCAGAATGGTTTGTGCAGCTCAGAGATAGCCATTTTGATGAGGCTGGCATTTGTCTTCCTTAAAGATAACTGCCTTCTCCATTAGAACCAATATTACTAAATACTCTTTTATAGGTAATGGTTAACTTAGCATTTTTAAAAGTTAAGTTTAAGTACGGATGAAAATCAGTTCTCTATGATAGAGATATACCTGAATGGTCCAATAATATCCAAGCTTACAATCTAGAATTTGGAGTTACCTTCAGCATATAAGTTTTTCTCATTCTTATGTTTTCATAACAGATACATATAGTTGCAACATAGTTAACAAGTACATTAATTAGAAGAATATTATCTGAGTTTGTACAAGTACATTGATTATTAAAATTATTATTAATATGTTTGCTTTAACATGTTAGTTTCTATTATAATATGGTATTTTACCTTATTAAATAAATGGTTAGGATCTAAAATATTATAATTCTGGATTTCTACATAAATGTTATGTAATATATGGATGAATTACTTTGTAAATGGCTGGATGTGAAGATTATGAATATGTTGGGTGGGAAATGAAGAGCTAGAGTGATGAGTAGGGAAAGTGAATTTCCCTTCTACAACATTACCTCTAGGATTCTGAAAGACTCTGAATATTTTCCTGTGATCTATTTATCTGCAAGAGATATGTTATGTGAATGAAAAAAAAAATGAGAGAAACTATACTCTTGGGTTGGAAGTATGATTCATCAAGTGCTTTGTAGTGGGATTATTTGTACTCTACTTTGTAGGTCCCAGGGCAACATACTATTAATGTTATACAGTGGGACCTCATACTGAACACTCTCAAGTTTTGCCTTCTATTCTATAGTTTTGTAAGGAGTTAAAATTAAGGGTTTAACTAAAATATATTAAAATTATAAATAAAACAGTGGTCACCAATTTAAGATATTATAGTTCAAGTCAAAATGACTTTCAATAGTTTTTATTTACAAAATAGGTGGAGAGAGTGAAAGTTGAAAAATACATAAAGAGGATAGAGAAAATATTTAGCCTATCACACTAAATATTGATCAAATGCTTGACTCAGCCTGGCACAGCCTTTTAACCCTCCACCAGAATTAATCTCTCCTCAGAAGTCAGAAAGGGAAAGCCAGCTATTCACTCGCCCAAGTTCCCTATAAGAGGAAGTTCACACTGAAGATGACAATTTGTCTAGGATGACTCCTGAAGACAAGCCGACTTCTAGCCCCAGAAATTCAGGGCTTTCATAGTGACTTCTTGTCCCTTCACCTCTTCACAGGAGCCAAACACAGCTTTCAAATTGTCTAGCACTCTCCAGGGGGTCAGTATTTTGTAGGATCCACTCCTCATCCTCTGAAGGTGTAAACTTATCAAAAAATTCACAATTTCCTGACTAATTGAGTTGTTACCCATTTTAGCAAATGACTTGTCAAGACTCTTACTTAATGTCTGGTGACGACATTAGTGTTAACTCAAAACAGACAAAGAGAATAAAGAATTCCCTTTCACAGTTGCTACGATTGGTATTTCTAATTTATATCTAAGCTAAGGTAGCTAGGAAGTGATGCATAGAATGCCAGGCATGGAGTAAAGAAGACTCATCTTCTCACCTTAAATTTGGCCTCAGACACTTACTAGCTATGTGTCTCTGGGCAAGTCACAACCTCATTTGCCTCAGGTCTTCCATCTATAAAATCAACTCAAGAAACAAGTGGCAAACTATTTCACTATCTGTCATGAAAAGCTTAAGTGAGTTCATGAAGATTCAGACATGATTGAACTTATTAAACAACAGCAAATATTAAGTTAAAGCTTAACTCCTCTGCTTGTGTTAAATTATGAATTTCTTGAGAACAGTGTCTATTTTTTTTACTATTTGTTTCTTCAACTGCTAATACACTGATATATCCTCAGTATACAATCCTGTATCAAATTGTCTTGGAGATGAGGAGTATTTCCCCAGAATCTACAAGTGTTCGTGTGGAACTGGGGGCAATTGAGGGACTGTTTTGTGAAGATTCTGGGAGAAAGATACTAGAATGAGAAATATAAAGGAATGAGCTCAAGCTCAGTTATCAGTATCACCTTCCATCTTCCTTCCACCCATCCCTATCTCCCAGCCTCTCCCTTCAGAAAGACTATGTTGACTCACTAATTTGCAGGTAGGTGGTACAATGGATAAAGTCCCGGGGCTAGTGTAGGGAAGACCTGATTTCTGAAAACATTTTCATTAACCAGTTCAAAGTTGATTTTTTTTAAATTTATTTATTCATTGCATCATACTGTCTACATTCCAAACACCATCCCCATCCTGCTATCTCAACCACCTACTGGGGATCTGAACCTGGGTCTCTCAGTTCTGCTAGGTGAGCTTTCACTTTGTCTCACCTCAAATGAGCCTTCCATATCACTTCCTGTATCCCTATTCAATTCCAGTTTCCCTTATGTTTTGTCTTCTGCATTAAAATGTCACCACTTTGATAGCCCATCATTGCTTGCTTGCATTTATATATAATTCTTAACACAGTGGCTGACACATAGGAAACACTTAATAAATGCTTTGTCTATCCATTTATCCTCCTGAAACTGATCTTCATCATTAGTTTAACCTCTAATAATGCCTTTAACTCTCTTTCCCTGGTCATAATCCTTGCTCTAGTAACAAAATGAACCAATTCAATTACATGACATTTTTTACACTTGAATCCTTTTCTTTGTTGTCCTTTTGCAGTCATATCTTACCTAACTTCCAGCCTTTCACTAATCCCAACATCTGCACTCAAAGCCTTCAATTCTCTTGCCAATAAACACAACAGTTACCTCCTGATTCCTGGCCTCCTTAAGCAACCATTACTTTGTATACCAGACATTCATTAAGGTCACCAACAACCAGAATAAATGCCTCATTCTGCTCCTTTCCAGCTACCTTTGCTAGTAGACCAATTGATAGCCTACCTTTACTCATTCCTCAAAGATGAAAATATATTCATCCTTTCTTGTCCTGTTCCAGTGATTTGGAAAGCCATTTTTCAAATCCCACTTTTGGGGAAATTATTTTCTTCCCATTTCACCCAATCTTACTAAGCTCCCATTCTAAAGCTACCAAGCAATCACCCAAAATTTTGTCCCTTTTACAAGCCATATGCTTCCTAGGCCAGCTCTTCTCCTCCATCTCTGGAACCTCACCTACTTTGATGAGAAAATAGAGGGTATTCCTCTCTCCTTGCTCCATATTTCAAAACACTTTTTCATCACCATGATTATCTCCTTTTCTCAGGTCTCTGAGGTGAATGTGAACATTTCCCCTCCCTTCTATTTGTACCCTTGGATCTGCCCCATCTCTGATGTCTTCTGGGAAGCTGCCATTTCATTTATGTCCTCTCTGATTCATCTTTATTTTGTTATGTAGAATCTGTTTCCTCTATGATCATAAACATAATTGAGTCTCTCACAATCTTAAAAAAATATCACTTAATGTGGCCATGCCCCACAAGTTATTAAATAATATTTCTTGTCTTCTTCACTATCAAATCCATTGGGGAAATTGTTATTTGCTGAATGCCAATGTTTCCTTATCTCCCACTCCTCAACCTGTTGCAATCTGGCTTCTGAACCACCCACAATACTTTGACTTCTCTCAAAAAAGCTTCAATGACCACCATAACTGCTAAATCCTTTTTCTTCTTCATTCTCATTCTATAAGATCATTCTTTAGCTTCTTTCATTGTTAACTATCCACTCTTGATGGGGATTCTTTTTTCTATTAACTTCAATAACACTGTTGTCTGATGTTTCTATTCCTACTTTTCTGGCTTCTCACTTTCTTTTTGATGGAGCATTATGCATCTCTTTTCCCTAGGCTCTGGGCATCCAGAGTTCCTTCCTGGACTTTCTGTTTTCTTTCTACATTTTCACCCTAGGTGATCTCATCTTCTTCTATGTATTCATTGATCATCTCTATTTTTTCTATATTTCTATTATTTCTATTTTTTCTATTTTTCTATTTTTTCTATATTTCTATTTTTCTATTATTTCTATATTTCCAAAGTTAGATATTGAATATTTACCTCTCTCCTGAACTCTAATTTTATATGTCCAGCTGATTGCTATTATATATAGCATGGATTACCTACATTTTCAACAAGTGCTTTAAAAACAATGTAGCCAATACTGAAGTCTTGATCTCTTCAACCCACTTGCCCATCTTCCAAACTTCCAGTTTCTTCTGAATGTACTACATTCCCAACTGTGATCATTTTTCAGTCTTCTCTAGCAAACACATCTACCACTCTATTTCAAAGCCTTATCATTTTCCCCCTGGCCTAATTGTTCTTTCTCTCTTTATTATTCCCTTTCTCCAATTCATTTTGCCAACAGCTGTCAAAATAATCTTCCTAAGATTCCCATCTTATCACTGACCATTGTTCATAAGCTTTCAGTATTTTTCATTGCCTCTAATGCTATCTAAAACTTCTTAGTTTGACATTTAAGGGCTTCTGAGGTATAGATTCAACTTACCTTTCCAACCTTATTTTATGTTACCCCTTTCACAAACTTCAGACAGATTATATAACTATCTTTTCTCCCACCTGTGTTTACTCATTCAGATAGTCTCTCATTCATTTACACCTTCTATCTTTTTCAGATTCCCTGTTTTCCTTCAAGATGTAGTTCATTTGCATTATCAAGTTCTAGCAATCCTCAAATAAATGAATAAAGCATCCATTAAGCTCTCATTATATTCTAAGCCTTGAGAAAACGAATAGAAATGTCTGATAGTCCCTGCAGTCTGATGGTACCTAAAGAGCTTACATTTTAATGAAAAAAGCACAAATATAAAATTTTAGTTGCAAGTAAGAAAGAATGATCCCCATGGTCGTGTGCAGCAACCAAGCAAGAGATAATATCTCTTTTGTGTCATTTCCATTGATAAAGTCATATTTTGTAGTGTTGAGTCATTTGACAGTGAAAAAGGACCTTGATAGAAAGAAATTTCTTTTCCAGGTTTCTAATAGATATGGCTATAATACTTTATGATTACTTTTGTCTATAACCATTGTCATTCTCAAGTCTATAAGGGTTCAGGATTTTAGATTGTCTCCATTGAGGTCTGAGGGGAGGAAGAGACCAAGGTGATAGTTATGATTTGACTTATTTGGCCCCTGCTGCCTCTTCCCTCTCCCTTAGGTTGCCTTGCTTCCTGAGCAAGTCTAGCTTGCCAGCCCAAATCAATGGCTCTTATCCCATTTTCTTTTCTTTTCTTTTTTAATTTCTAATGTTTTTCAAGATTACATCTTGATACCATTTTTAATACTCATTTTCTGTCATTTTGTATTTCTCTCCCTCCCTCTAGTTCTCTCTCCCCAGGACTGTAAGTATTATGATACAGGTTTCACATGGGTTATCATACAGTACATATTTCTCAGTTCATCATGAGGCAAAAGAAATTACACATTGCCTATACTAGGTAAAAATTCATGGAGGAAATAAAGTAAAGAATGGCATGCTCCAATATGCATTAAGATTCCACCATTTCTTTTGTTACAGTGGAAATCCTCTTTCATCATGAGTCACCTTGAGTTGTCCTGGATCCTTGCATTATTGATAATAGTTGTCATTCACAGTTGATTATCATACATTATTCTTGTTACTATGTATAACATTCTCCTAGTTCTGCTCACAACCTTACATTACTTCACAGAAGCCTTTCTAGGTTGTTGAAATGTATGTGTGTGAGTATGTGTGTGTTGTGTATGTGTGTGATCATCTTGTTCATTACATATCACAAGTTGTTCAGTCATTTGCCAACTGATGGACATCCCTTCAGTTTCCAGGTCTTTTTCACCACAAAAAAAAAAAAGAGCTACTATAAATACATTTCTATAAGTAGGTCATTTTCCACTATCTTTGTTCTCTTTGCGATATAGACCTACTAGTGGTATTAGTGGATCAAAAGACATGCATAGCTTTATGGTCCTTTGGGCATGGTTCCAAATTGCTCTCCCAAATGATCGTATCAGTTCACAGTTCCACTAACAGTAGACACTAATAAATGTCCATTTATCCACATCCCCTCAAACATTTATCATTTTACTTTTTTGCCATATTAGTTAGTCTGATAGGTGTAAGGTAGTACCTCATAATTTGTTTAATTTGCATTTTTCTAATTAATATTAGATTTGGAGCATTTTTCATATGGCCTAAGATAGTTTTAGTTTCTTCATCTGAAAATCATCTATTCATTTTCTTTGATTATTTGTCATTTGGGGAATGCTTTGTATTCTTATAAATATGACTCATTTCTCTGTATATTTGAAAAATAATCTTTGTCAGAGGTACTTAATATAAAGATTTTACCCAGTTTTTCTTGGTTCCATGATTTTGTGGAAAAATTTAATTTAATATAGTTGATCAATTTTAAATATTGTAATGTTCTCTATGTCTCATTTGGACATAAAATTTTCCCTTATCCACAGGTTTGACAGTTAAATTATTCTGTGCTCCCTCAGTATGTTTATGTTATCACCCTTTATTTCTAAATCATGTATCTAATTCAATTTTGCCTTGTTATATGACTTGAGGTGTTAGTCTGTCCCTAGTTTCTGCCATACTGTTTTCCAGTTTACCCAGCAGCATGGCCTGTTGTTGTTGTTGTTGTTTTTTATTTCATTCTGTTCACTCCAGTTACCAATGTTTTGAAGAAAAATAATGTATTTCTATGGCCATATAAGGTTCACCAAGTCTCAAACCTGAAAATGAAGCATTAAGCTATCTCCATCCTGAAGTGATCTAATCCTCAGTAGAGTCAGATACCATAATAAGGACTATAATTCCACTATCGAAACAAACCCCTATTTATTTATAACTCTTTCCCTCATCCAGCATATTAAGAAGCTTCTCCTGACAATCAGGGAGTTTTCTCATCCTTTTTATCTAAACTCAGACACTTTTTGTGGTAAGAAAACAGTATACTTCATCCTAGTATTATTATAAACATTAACTTTCCTCCCACCTCCTGAGCATCAGTTATGTTATCTTTCATTCTTTCTGTGGGTTCTTTTATGCCTATAAGGTGATTGGGGCAGGAGGCGTTTAGATTTTCAGTGAATAGCTTCAGCCTCCATTGGGGATGTTCTTAGCTATAAGAAGCAGTGGTCCCTGTACCCCAGGTTCATTTTCTACTAACATTAGCTTTTACACAAAGATATTTATTTCAAAAGGTAGACCACGAATATATAAATTTATGGCTCCAACAAATGAAAAGCATAATCCCTTTTCCTTCTTATACCATAGAGGACTCTGGGGAGGAGAAAGGGATTTGGTTCATAACTCAGCTTCAACAGAATTAAATGAACCATAGCTTGTTTATTCTATAGGCCCAGTTCCAAATCCAAGACCCACCTCAGGCTACAGTCACAGGGATCCTGGCTTCTTAGAGTTTCTCTGCTTGGCTTTCTAGCTGTACCATCCCACCTGCAGTACTAGCTCAAAGGTTACTATATTTCAAATTCCCAAACCACTTCCAGAATCTGAAACTGAGGAGAGCAAAAAACACAGAAAAAGAAACAAACAGCATAAAGCCTCATTTTAGAGCCAGGGTGAAAAGAAAGAGTAAGGGAAAGGAGTCCTTTCCCTCTGACCAGTTTAGTTCATAGATGGCATTTTTGTTGTGGGTGAACAGAGGCATCCTCTGGGTGCAGTTAATAAGAAATCAGCAGAAGTGAAAAAAAAAAAAAACAGAAAAAAAGCAGTGCGTTCAACTCAGTCTCAGAAGTTTTCAAGATGGAAGCAGCCAATCAAAGGAGGCTAACCCACTCCACCTATGAGGGTGAGGGGAAACAGGCCTCCATGATAGATAATCTGGCCATGGTACAAAGTCCCTGCTAGACCAACTGGACATTCATATACATGCTTGGGTTATAATAGAGAACTCCCAGGCTGCCAAGAGGTATTGTCCCTTTAAGGGAAGAGCACCGTACCCACTCTGATGGCATTTGATAGCTAATTTAATAGCTACTTTTCCCTAAGCGCTTCACAACACAACTCACCTCTTCTCAGAGTTTCTAACTACTATCCCGCAGACCTCTAAATAAGGTATTGCTGTTTATCTCTTTTAGGAGAATTTCAGAAATGAAAGGTACTTGACTACAATCTACCCATAAATTGACTATTCACCTATTCTAATGGGGAATTGTTTTGCAACTTGTCTTGTCTTAGAATGGGCATTGCATAAGTGTATGTCTTTATGTATTTGTGTGTGTGTGTGTGCATTGTGTGTATGTGTGTGTGTGCTTTAAATATTGATCCTGTTCCCTCCTAGCTTTGCCCTCCCCAATGCATCAGGGGCTATTTGTACTTTCACACTCCAATTCCTCTTTCTTGAGATACCCTTCATAATTCAATCTATGCATCTGCTGAACAGCTCCACAGGCTCTACCTTGGCAGGGATTCCCCAAGGATCCCTGCCACTGGCCATCAGCCAACTCAGCTTGTTCTGGGCAAAGATCTTCCTCAAGATTGGACCAAGAAAACTGAGTATCTTCTAACAGCACAAAGAGACAACAATGCCAAATTGACCAATAGCCTTGAAAACTTTCCAGGATCCATAAATCATTCTGTAATTGCATATGCCCCTGCATATAGATCATAGAACAGAGAAACAGTCTGGATTATTTGCCAATTAGTTTTCCCAGGGGGCTCTAAGGAAAAGTTAGGTTATCTTGACTCTACAAATATCTAATGGATCGCTGTCTATAAAGATAGATTCTTTAGATACTTGAAATAGTACCTATTCACACACTGTTATTTCCACAGGTAGGCAAAAGGATCATCCATCTATCACTCTGCTATACTCAGGTAGCTCTATTGAGAGAAAATATATCCTTGTAATGAAGAGAATTGATAATTGGAAATCCCCCCCCTTCTTGTGTGGGGTGTGTGTGTGTGTGTGTGTGTGTGTGTGTGTGTGTGTGTGTGTTTGGATTATCAATATTTAGAGATGAAATGAATACTCTAAGTCATCTAGTCCAACTCCCAAATTTTAAAGAAATGGAAGCTGATGCCTAGAAAGGTAATCTGGCTTGCCTAAAATCACACATAGAGAAAGATGCAGAGGTAGAATTTTGTAATATGTGCAATAATTATGTAATATTTTGACACTAGTATGTTAAGAATCATGTGTACTGTCAAAAATGTATGTACTTCTCCTTTGTGAAGTCCATGACCTCTCTATTGCTACAACCAATAGAGCAATAGTGCTACCTGCTATGCTCTGGAAGCCTGTTATAAGCCTCCCTAGTGACCAGCAAGGTAAAAATACCATATACCCCTGGCCAGGAAAATAGGCACAGAAGGCTGCCCCTGCCTTCAGCTCTCTTAGGAAGTACCTGGTCCAACCAACCCAAAAACCATTCACTGGGACCCCACATCCTAGCCTGTTGCCCATCAAAGTCAAATAATTTGACACCTTTCTGACCCCAGGGCCATGTGTATGTTCTCCTCTCCTGATATAAGCCAAGGGAAACTCTACCCCCACCTTCAGAATTATCTATTTTAAATGCATCTTTCTAGATTTACTACATTATTCCCATTCACACACTCTACAGGACAGTCAAACTATCCTCTTTTTACCCCATAGAAATAACATTGAATTTCTCATCACAATGGCACAAACTGTCACCTATGCCAAGAATGTGCTCCCTCTTGACTTTCAATGTATAGAAACTCAACCTCAACTAAAATATTCTCTTCTACATTAATGTTTTTGTAGCAGTCCACACCTAGCTATGGACAAGGGAAACAGTTAGAATGTACAGAGTGGCTTAGAAGAGAGCATGCTCAGTCTTGGCTAGTAAAGCCTCTGACCCTTGATCCCAGCTTCTCCCAGGTTAGGCATGAAATCAGGTTTCTTTGTGTTCACCTGGCTAAAATAAACCACACCTATACCTTGTCTTAATTTACAATTACCCAATGGCAATACACTATGTAATTCATCAATATGTATTGGGTACATTTGCATGTCAAAGACATTAAAAGCAGCCACAGCAGTCACCTCCCTCTCTATTCTCTTAGCCTTAAGGTTCGTGTTTGGCAACTGGCTTAAAGAACCTAGGCTAATTCTCTCAGCTAGCTATATCATTTCTCATGACCAGTGTGGTATTAATTTTGGATCACTGGATGGTTCATGCCTTTGTGTGGTCCAGAGATCAGAGTTCTGCTGTGGCTCCATTGTAATCAATACGGCCTGGTTTCTGACTCATTTCTGCCATCTCCTACCTGGCTCCATCACGCCCCCCGTGGAATCCAATCTACTATCCTTTCTTTCTCTCTCTCTCCTTGAGGCATTCGCAGAGACTGACTCAGTTTTACTTATCCACTCAGATTATATCACCTTCTTCTCCCCCAATCACCAAATACTTATTTTGTATTTACTTATATGTATTCATAAATTTTTTCCTCATATAAGTTCTTGAAGAATAACAACTACCTGTAAAATTAATTAAAATCTCCTTAACTTTACATGTAAAATCTTCTGAAGTCTAGATTCAGAACCTTTGTCTTGGTTACCCTAGTGATTGGCACATAGTAAGTGCTTAATAAATGCTGAGTGATTCATTGATTATGAAGGAAAAATAAAATGGACTTTTATATATTTATATTTATATATAGATATGAAGAGATATATACTTATATGAATATATACATATATTTATATGAAGAAAGAATAAAACAGATTATCCCCACCCCTGTTGTGAAACTAGTTGTGGTTCTTAAATAAGAGACTCCTATAACTTTTCTTTCTGTTTTCTTAAACCAACAGACTTCTCTAACAGTTGTAAAAATATCATCTCTTTTTATTCATGTCCTTAAAAATGGAATAATTTCTTATTCCAATCATAAATCCTGCCAGTTACATTCTGATTATTCTCTCCTTTTCCCCTTCATTGATTGAACCTTCCTCTACCCCCCATCACCTACAAAAAACGTATTTATTCAAAATTTCTTCAAAATGCTACTAATTGACTCAAAACAGGTCTGAAAAATTGTGAAAATCTAAGTAAAATTCTAAAGTAGCTGAAGCCACTACCAGAATATTCTTGAAAGTGCTAAAAATTCATTTTGCCTTCAGTTTGACTACTTACTTTATTTAGACACCAGTCTTATGGGCCTGCTGGTGTATAAAACTCTCTGTCCTCTCAGGGAACTCAGACTGAGGAACTGTCCAACAATTGAATTAAAAGAGAACAACACAAAACTACCTGGGGGGAGAATCTATAGGATTTCCAGGCCATTTCAAAATATATTTCCTGTTTTGGTAAAAGTAATCACTGAAATAAGTCTATAATAATGTGGAAATAGGCATATTGGCAGTTCTGAGAATTCAGAAGACACTGAGAGAAAGAGGGTTCTCTGCTATGAAAACCAAGGGGCAGCGCCAAAGAAATTCTAGATTCAAGTGAGGTTCTAATATAGAAGAGGTAGGATTCTACCTAAAATTTAGGTTGTAGTTTTAGTGGGAAATAGAGCTGACTAGATTTTTTCAAATGACATATTGTTGATGGCTTCCCATGGTCCTCATAGAATATGAAGATCCTGTTTCCTCTGATTCTTAAAGGGGTACTTCCCATTGTACACAACATACAACTGGATTCTACAACAATCAGTTCTATACCAAGAGTTTTGAGAAACCTAGTAAAAGAAAAGAGAAATTTCTTAAGCAGCCATGTGTAACACTTGTAAGAAAACTTCTAGCAGTATTACCTAGTTGGTCACTATTTTCTTGAAGAATTTTGTTGTTATTCAGCTATGATTGACAACAGGCCATATAATGCCAGATCCTTCTTTCTTCCACTATCTGTCCAAGGCTGTCCAAGTTCATTTTTGGTCTTTCCATGATACTCTCTTTCAACCTCATTCTCTGCCATCCCCTTCTCCCTTTGCCTTCAATCTTTCCCTCCATTAGGATCTTTTCCAATGAGTACTATCTTCTCATTGTGACCAAAGCATTTAAGCTTCAGCTTCAGTATTTCACCTTTCAATGAATAGCTTGAATTAATTTAAGTACTGATTGATTTGATCTCCCTGATGTCTAAGACATTCATAAGTCTTCTCCCGCATTATACTCTAAAAATGCTGATTCTGAAGTGCTTAGCTTTCCTTATAACCCATCTCTTACAGACATATATTGCTACTGACAAAAAACATAAGTTTGACTGTACAGACCAGCTAAGAAGCACAATGGATAGAGTTCTGGGTCTGAAGTGAGGTAGATTCATCTTTCTGAGTTCAAATCTGGCTTCAGACACTAACTGTATGTCCTTGGGTAAGTCACTTAACCTCGTTTGCCTAAGTTTCCTCATATGTAAAATGATCTGGAAAAGGAAATGGTTGTAGTATCTTTGCCAGGAAACCCCTAACGGAGTTACAAAGAGTTGGAAGCAACTGAAAAACAACTGAACAACAGCAATCTTAAATATATATATATATATATATATATATATATATATATATATATATATATATATATAATAGATATACAAAGAGAAACAGAATTAGGAGAACATTTTACACTAAACACTTTAAGGAAAACAATGTTGGGGAACATTAGAAATCTGATCATGCAATGACTTATAACAGATAGTTGACTTGTTTCAATGATGGATGTTCTCCATGTTTGAAGACTGAAGAGCCCACTTCTGAGAGGATTCTGATGAAATATAATAGAAATTCTTTGGGAAGAATGTGAAAAATCTGTAGACATTCTGTAACTAGTTCTATCCTATTCATGTGGACTGGAGAAGCTTTTTTGGATTGTCCAGTTTCATTAGAGGGGAGAATGAAACATCTTTAAAAAGATTGTCATGATGTGACTCTTGCTTTTAATCTCTGCTTATTCTGGAGACTGGGGTTGATGGATTGCTTGAATTTAGGAGTTCTGAACTATAGTGGGCTTGGCCAATATTTCAGAATCTGTGCTGTCTGCTACCAATATGCAGGGAGACAGGAACCATCCCAGGTAGGAAACATTAGGTCAAAATTTCCCCGAAGACAATGGGTTAGAGCCTGTGAGGGTCTGATTTACTTCCAGCAAAGGTGAGATAAGAAGTCTGTCTCAAAACAGCAGTAAGAAGGCTAAATTCTATTGAGCTCTTGGAGCATCTCACTAATTCCTTTGCTAATGAGAGGGAGAAATGCTTGACATAATTGTTCTTCTTATACCTTAAAAGTAAACGTTCATTTGTAAAACCCAATTGGTTTTAAGTGGTTAAAATAAATGTGGGGTTCTAATCACTGGCACCTAAGAAATGAGGGGAACTAATTAATTGGGACCTAGATCCATGTCAGTAAAAGAAAGAAACCCACATATCCCTCAGGATACCACCAAAAGCTGAAAGATAATAGGCTTGCCTCTGAGAGAGTGAGCTAAAGGATATTCAGTACAGATCAATCATGACTTCTGAAAACATAGTGAAGCATGATTCTTCTGCTCTTAGCAGGGAAGTTGTGAGCTATTGGTGGAAAATGAGGTATGAGTTATCAGAAATCACCAGTGAATTGATTTGTATTACTTTCCTATATTTTCATGCATTGGGTCTAGGTACATGGCATCTTGCAACATGGAAAATCCATTGAAAATTTTTTGGGTTTTGCACTATTTTTGAAAAGTTGAACTTGTTACTTATTTGAACCTAAAAAGAAACTATCCATTTTGTGGTATTAAAGATAAAATGTGTTGATATTATATATTACTACATATATATTTAATGTATTTTTGAGTTTCTAATCTTTTTCTGTGTCATCTGCTGGTCTTCATGTCATCTGTGTTCCCGCCAAACGCCCTCAAAATTCTGGTTTAATTTCTTATGCTGATTCATGATATATCGAAACCTTGATGGGAAAAGTCAAGATGTAGAAGGGATAACTGCACTTTAATTTTAAATAATGCAACTAATAGATGGTAGCTTCAAAAATGTTTGCATTACTCTTTGTGAGAAAATACAATAAAAGTTAATGGTTAGATTAACTACAATCAGAAGACTAGACTTCATTATCACTTATAAATGCTTTCTCATCCATTAAATTTAATGTTCAAAGGCATCTCCATCTGTGCTCCTCAATTTACAGATGAGTAAACTGAATGTCAAGTAGGTCAAGGACATACTTATAGTAAGTAGCAGAGCTGAGATTTGAACCCTCATCTTCTACCTCCAGAACTAGCATGCTAAATGAATACTGATGAGACAGTTTATGAATGACCTCACTTCCTCCTCCTAGCTATACTTACCTCTCTTTGAAAATCCTCATACCAAAAGAATAATATAACACAAATATTTGTCTGAATCAAAACTAGATTTCTTTGGGGTCTCAAAAAATCAAATGAGAAGGAACAGAATGAATTATATTTTTGTAAGTCTACTGTTTGATTTTCTACATGTTCATTGTCTGCTTTTCTTTAACGCTTTTCAGATTCCTTTTGGCCACTCAAACTCTAGAGCCAGATCCCAATTTTATGACTAAAACAGGAATGTGTTTTTTTTTTCTTTAAAGAGACCATGAAACATAATGATCTAGGTCTAACTGATGAAAAAATGGATCAAATTACCTTCCATGGTCACACTAAGCACTGTAATTCAATTAGATTTGAGAAACAGCAATCTGCTATTTTCAAAGCATTTTTTGTTTAATAAACTTTTCTTGCAGATTACTATGCTTTCTAATTTCATGCTCACCCCAAGAAACTAATCATTTAGATTAGAGAAATACTTTCCCCATTTTTAATCACTCTGAGGGGAACCTTGACAGCAAGATTGATAGATAAAATGTAATTATTAATTGAAGAGTAGAACTATACGTTATGTTTCCAAACAAAGGTGTCCTTTCATATTAGGGCACTGTGCATCTTCTGATCTCCTCTCCCTCCCATGCAGACATTTTTCTTTTTTCCAGCACAAGTCATCTCCCTCTTGAGAGAATGTCTTGACATTTTCTAATGCATAGCCAGGCAGAATGTAGGCAAATGGGCAGGAAGCATTAGGACCAGCTGTAGACACAATTGTTAAACAGAAAAAGCTTTTCTTTTTTTCTGATTAAAGGAGTGCTCTCTATTAGCAGTCAATTTCTTAGGGTGTTTTGCAGCATGCTCTCTTCTCTCTTTAAATGTGACTTATATGTGTTCATAGAGCCTTTTCTGGCTTCCTACCTCCCTGTCACCTAAATTCTGCCATCTTCCAGACATTGGCATCATCATTCTCCCCCCACGCCTCCCTGCCTACTCCACCTTACATTGTTTTCTATCAGAACTCTGAGAGACTCAAGGCTTAGAAGTTCAACAAGATTTAATTAGTGAACAAGAACTTATAAATTTCAAACTCCATGCCAGACCTTGTGCTAAGCACTGGGGATTAAAAAAAAAAAAGCCAAATGGGACCAAAACAATCCCTGTTCCCTAGGAGCTTATATTCTAGTGAAAAAGATAAACATGAAAATAAAACTTTAAATTGCAGAATAGCAATTGATCTGCATTGCTAAAGGCACTTTTCCCTCAGAGAAATCATAGGTCTAGTCCAAAATAAAATAGAACAGAAAAGGTCATTATCCTTGAAAAGGCTGAGAATCACTTTATTTCATTCAATTTTACAAATAAAACTTGCATGTGTTATTTGATGAACTGAAAAGAATGAAAAAATGGCTTTCAATCCAAGCAGTTTTTACTAATTTGTACTTCAAATTACTTGTTATCTGAGAAGCTGAAGGTGTCAGAGAGGGAAAGCTCCCAAAGCCACTCTTCCTTTGATCCAATCAAACTTCTTTTCCTCTTATATGACATTGTATCCCCAGTCTCTTTGTCTTTTCAGTGGCCATCCCATATCCTTGGAATGAATATACTCCTCACTTCTGCCTCATAGACACAGCTTCATCACCATCTTCGGTATGCAGTCTTTTCTGATCACCACAACTCTTAAAGTCCTCCCTCCTACACTATTTTATATTAAACTACTTATCAATATATCCATATTTATTAATTTAAACAAAAAAAAACTTTAAAGGGGAGGGTGATAGAAAATTGCTTTTATTTAGCACCAGAATTCTAAAGCATGAAATGACTTATTTCTAGAAAGTGGAAGAGAAAAGAGCAAAAATTCCTTCAGATATCAAAATATCAAAGACTGAGAAGCCCCTAGTCAGAAGTCACAAGACATTGACTGACTCATCCATTTCTTAGAACAGCTATCATAGTCCTTCAGAGCTTGGGCACACCATCTAGTGGCATCACATGATAACCTATATACAGTAGATCTGTCTGTTTCTAATGCTCCATGCTTACCTGATCAAGGTGAAATTTTATTTTTTAATATGAAAAATTCCATTAAATGAAAACACAATTTTACTCATGATTAGATTATAAGGGGGGACATCAAAGAACTTGAGGGTGCTATGTTTAAGTATTAATAGCCATTAAAGATGAGTAGGCACAGCAATAAATGGTGTTTACTGGTGTTTAAATACCCAAGCAAAGATGATGTGATAACTGAAAATGCCATTTACAACCTCACAGGCTTCAGTACCATAACTATTTCAATATAAGACAAAAGATGACAACATAAAATCAACTTGCTTGTTCATTTCTTAATGAAGTAAGTAATGATAAAGGGGTCAGTGCCAAACTGAATATAGATTTTTTTCCATTAAACTCTGTAATTGTCATATCATACTCAAATGCTAAATTTCTTTAAAATTTAACTTTTTTTTTTTACCTTTTTACAGAGGCTTAAAGGTAATCTATTTTTACCTATGCAGTTTTGTGAATTAGATTGTGAAATGAAAGAATACTAGTTTGGAAATTATTCTGTGTGGGCAAAGGACAATATTTAATAACTGTAGTGTTGCTAAGCAATGTGGTGATATTTTAAGAGGAAATCTACATATTAATAAAAATAATAAAAACTGGCATTTTATGGCACTTTAAGCTTTGCAAAGTGTTTTATGTAAATGTTTTTTTTTATTTGATCACAACTATACCTTAGGTAGGTATATATTATCCCCATTTTACAGATAAAGAAACTAAGACTTAGAGTGGTAAAGTAAATTGCCCAGGGTCATAGAGCTAGTTAGTATCAAGGCAGAACCTAAACTTGAGTCTTCCTGACTTCAAATGCATATTCTTACTTTTATTGTATTTGTATTCTCAGCACCTAACATATATTAGGTTCTTAATGAATGCTAATCTATCCAATATTATAAAGAAAACCTACATGCATCTTCTGAATAAGTAAAGTGAATAAAAAATAAATTTATTTTCAAGTTATTTTACTATTTTTTTTACTTCAAATTACCAAGTTTGCCCCAGGGTGACAACTACTGGAGACCAGGAGACACACTTTATCTTCATAATAGTCTAGACTAGCATTGGCAAAGTATTGTCCTGCCTGCCAGGCCAATAGGGGGTAGGGGGGGAAGAAGAGGGGAAGAATTGTTCCCTTCTCCCTCTTTCTAGGCCTGAGGACATTTTTCCATGCCCCACCACTCTGTCTAGCCACCCAAAGGGAGCACTTCCTCCATTCTCTGGGGTAATACTTGGGGGGGGGATTGGCAGAAGTGCTCAGAGGCAGATGAAGGTTGCATTTTGGGCACACAAACTCGAAAATATTTGCCAACACTGGTTTAGACCATCATCTCTGTAGCTTTAAGTCTATTTGTCTATGAGACATGGTCCATCCCTACTCTTTTGTCCAAGGCCACCACCCCAAGCTTTCATTACTGTGGTACCTCTGAGCATGAATTTCATGGGGAAAAAACTATTCATCTTTGGAGCAACTGAACTTATAGTTGGGCAATATTATATGTGCCATCATTGCTCCTTCTGTGCCCTTCCATCCATGCTGATGCATTCAACATCACTCCCAGTTCCCTCATCAAAGTTTTCTTTTATTTATTTGCCCACAGAAGAAAAATTCTTATCAATACAGCAGTACTAGTTTTATGCATATAAAAGAATATATGCATATAAAAGAATGCCCTGAATATAATTTCAATCTATGCAATCTATAGCAGAAGGTGAAGACTTAGAAAAATTCTCTGGCAAACTCTATATAATTCTTCAAATTAAATCAATATATTCTTTAACATTCAGTGACAAAGGCTAAAGTATACAGAAGGAAAAACAGAAAAATATTAACAATTAAAACATTTAACCCTTTGTTATCCCAAGTACAGATGTAGGGTAGTGGTCACCAAGGTAGAGAATCTGTACCTACTGAGGGCCATGACATGATCCTTAGAGGGGACCAATCTAAGCACCGGAAGATGGGTGGTATTGAACTCTGCAGAGAATAGATCATTATTTAGGACTTGTCTCCAATACAACCAAGTCTACTTGCACTAACTCCTTGATGAGCCCAGGCATTGAGACCTCTCTCCTCAACCCCACTTGGCCTGCTTGTGCTTGCCAGAGGTCTAAAGCAGGCTCTAAGTCTCTTGGGACACATCATTATGTTAGGTTCTGGTTGCCATGAGGAAATAGTCAATTTCCAGATAACTTTCCCTGCCACTCCCCCTTCAGGTATAACCACCCCGTCATGCTTACCATGTTTGGTGGAGTCATAATAACAAGTATTTATTAGGTACTTGCCATGTTCCAGGCATTTTATTAAGGATTGAAAGTATAAAGAAATACAAAAGACAATTCCTAATTTCAAGGAACTCAGAATTCATTAGGGAAGACAACATGAAAACAGCTATGTACAAAGAAGACATAGACAGGATAAATGAAGGGTTATTCATAGATGCAAAGTCCTAGTGCTGAAGAGGATTAGGAAAGGCTTCTTATTGAAGATAAAATTTTGACTGAGGCCTAAAGAAAGCCAGGGATGCCAGGACACAAAAATAAGGAAGGAAAAAAGAATGTGATCTACAGTGTTAAAAGCTTAAGAAATATCAAGAAATATGAGAATTGAGAAAAGACCATTAGATTTGACATTAAAGAAATCATTAGTTGGAGATGGGAGGTCCTGGGTGCAAATGATTACCTCAGACACTTCTATCTGTGTAACCCTGGACAAGTCATTTAACCCCAATTGCCAATTGCTTACTGATGTTGTACCTTGGAAATAACATTCAGTATTGAGTTTAAGCCAAAAAATAAAGGTTTAAAAAAAAGCCCATCATTAGTCATTCTGGAGAGCCATTTCAATTGATGATGTCTGAAACCCTTCTCTACAGCTAATAAGGAAGTAAGTTAGAAGAATAGATTGTAATCATCTTTCTCAAGAAGTTTAACCATGAAAGTAAGGACAGGTAGGATAATTACTGTCAAGGATAGAAGATGAATCAGTAGGTGTGTTTTTTTTTTAAAGTATCAGAAACATAAACATATTTTAAGCAATATAGAAGTAGCCAATAGAGAAGAGATCAAAGATTGAGAGTAGGATGACAGAAGAGATGATGCTCAAATGGTCCTATTCTTTTCTGTGAAATATGAGTTAAATGGTAGGATTCTGGAGCAACCTGAATATAGCATCACCAGGCTGGTTCCTTATGCAGTTGAAGCCCCTCCCCTACAAAGGTTATTCTAAGAATATGAGCATGATACCTAAATTTTGAACCTTTTCATAATCTGATTTCTACCAGAAAGAATAAGCAATATAGGAATTTCTTCTCCCTAAGTTTATTAATACTTTCTTTCCCTTTCCTTTTTCCAACATCTATCTAGACAATTATTTCTCTTATTTCCTTATCCCTGTGATAAGGAAACCAGAATTTCTGCTCCAACTCTGCTCCTCAGAACTTCTCTTCATTTTCCAATTCTGTTGGGAAAAGCTTTTCCATACTGAACCCATCCATTGCCATTTTGACATGAAAGTTCCTTCTATCTGGCTGTCAGATTATGGGGATGAATTCATCCCCAGAATCCTTCTGGTGATATTTTTGGTTTTCTAGTATAAGTAGGAAGTATATATAGAAAGTATAATCAATTTTTGTTTTGAAGCTTTAGCTATATGATCATGCTTTTCTATATATCAGTGGTTGATAAATTTTTAGAGCCTGCTATGATATCTTGCAGTGTTTACCATTTCACTATGTAGTCTATATTTATTGATAAATCTGAGCTTCCTGAAGAAAATGTTTGTATGTGGGTGCTTTGTAATGGTAGTTACCTGATGCTATATAACTATTATAAATTCTTCTTGTCCTATGTACAAATATGCATGACTTCTAATGCTTAGATCTCTGGATCTCTTTCTATATTCATGACATGAGTGCATAATTGAGTCAAAGGTTTTGTGATAATCAATTAAGACAATGTAAATGTTATAGGACTTTCATGACTGGTTCAATGATCTTTATATCAATGATGAGTCACTCTCCATACACCCCCAGGGACTTCTTGACACATCTTTTTTTTTAATTCCTTACCATTTAATATACTATTTTCTTGGCATATTCAATGCTGCTTTATTGACATGTTAATGTAGATGTCACAGATGGAGTGTCTTTTGATTTTGCTCTTGAATCATAGCAATTTAATAGCCTCTCAACTCAAAGATAAATCACTTTTAGTTGCATTTGAAAAGTACAATGGCACATACCAAACATCATGATTTTTTTTTAATATCAGGTTTTTTAACTTACTGTGTTTCAGATTAGTTAGTCTATCAGTTAGGTCCATGTTGTCAAATTTAAAAACTATGTAAACTCCAATTTCATGTCTCTTTTTTCAAAATTATCTGAATCTTTGAACTGATTTAGAAAGGGAGAAAAAGCCAGAATAGAATATGAAACATGGCTAGGATTAGAAGCCTCTGTGATGCACTCACACATACACTGTAAACCTCAAAATTCCTTAGACTTATAAATGTTGGAAATTTCACCATTGGGATATTTCATACTTGGAAAATTTCTTACTGATAGTCTATTGGAATGGGAATCCCATTGGCATGGGAGGTTCCTTCTCTTCCCTTCTTAAGATTACTTTAGGACAGAAACCCTTTGCTGAACAATGGAAAGGACTTTGACCTATGCTTAAGCATAGAACAGGAATTTCTTTGAGTCTTGATTGATTTTAGAATTGATACAATGGAGATACTCCACTAACTATTCAGTCCTAATAGGATTGAGTAAGGGCTGCAGCCTAGATCAAAATTTAATTATTCCAATCTCTACCATACTCAAGTTAACAGGATTTAGAAAGGGCTGTAGCAAAGGAGTAAAGATTTAATCATTTGAAAAATATGACCTTCAACAGACATGTGCAAAAGCCAGAAACCTCTGGGCGGTCCTGGGTTAAGCTAGAGCCACCATTGGCACAGGGAAGACATGGACAGTGATTGGTAGATGTGAGAACTGAGGGGAGGGAACTTGGATGGTTTCCTTAAAGAGAGAGGGGTCTGAGGACTGGGGGTGGTTGGTTTTGGAGAGGTGGTGCTTTGAGAGTCGGCTCTGAAGGAAGCTGGAGGTGGAGGCCCCTGAGACTGTTTCTCCATTTTGGACACGTGAGTAATAGGGACTGATCTCTTTTCTTTGCCTCAGCTATCTAAGGGCTTGGGCCTTTTGGCCCAGCCTAAACAGAAGGGGTATTTAAGCCATATTCCCTTCTCTCCCCTTTCTCTCTCTCTCTCTATCTCTAATTCCTTTCTTACTCCTATTGTAATTAAACTCCAAAAAAGGCTGACGGCTGACTTGAGTTTTTCATTTAGGAATTACATGGCTGATTCCTTGGCGACCTTAAATTAATATATATCAGTCTTTTAAAGTGATTCCCTTGTTACAACACACACACACACACACACACACACACACACACACACACACAAACACACACACAATTAAAAGGCAGTTACATGAGCTGAAAAAGAATTTTTTTTCAGATGAGAGTGATATGTTCCTAGGTAGGTAAAGCTGTAGAGTGGATTTTTGCTATGCATTTTATTATTTATTAGCATTTCTAAAGCTAGTGATAAATGTAAATTTTGGATGTCTTTTTGTTTTATACCTTTTCTTCACATTTAAGTAACTACTCAATTTATGCTCTAATTTCATCTAAGCTGGAGTTAGGAATAACAAAGTTTTTATGATTACTCAGTGTCAACTTATAATAGATTATTATGTATACTGGGCCTGAGAATATAATTTTTAAAAAATAGCATTAAGCCCCTGCAATAACTAGTAAGATACTTGCAGTTTTGTTATGACAGGATGCTATAATGAAAGTTTTTGCATCTGTGGTCCATTTGATGTATATTTATGTATTTTCTGCTTTAGTAGTCAGTGCCATTTTCATTAAAGCATTTTCCAGAAGTTGAAGGTATCAGTATTTGTTCTTGTGCCTTTATCTTGCCTTCTTATGGTACTAGAACACACCTTTTGTCCTGTAGCCCTTAGTGGTAAAGTTATGGCTTCATAATAGTTCTGAGTAGTGCCTCTCTGCAACTCTATGACACCCTATCTATTGCCTAGATGCTGTGTTGGCAGAGGCGTGGCACATATGCCCCAGCCTGCTGGAGGGAGTTACTCTGTTCCCCCTCTCACCACCTCTGAGGACAATTTTCACATCCCTGGTGCAGTATGGGCATGTGATTGCTACAAGTTTTGCCAGTACTGGCCCAGAGGAAGCTAGGTGTTAAGATGGATAAAATATTAGACCTAGAGTCAGGAAAACATACATTCCAAACTTGTTCCAGATAATTATAATATATGTGACCCTAGACAAGTCACTTAACCTCTGCCTATGTTAGTTTCCTCATCAACAAAGTAATAATATTAATAGCACCTTTTAGGGTTCTATGAAGATAAAACAAGATGATTACGATATACTTTGAAAACCTTGTTGTTGTTTCTCAGTTGTTTCATCATGACTGACTCTATGACTGTCCATGGGGTTCCTTTGGCAAGGATATTAGAGTGGGTTGTCATTTCCTTCTTCAGTGGATTAAAGCAGCAAAGTGACTTGCCTATAGTTACACTGCTCATCAGTGTCTGAAGCTGGCATTCCTGATTGCAAGCCCAACTCTCTAAAAATGTGCCCCCTAGCTACCTTTGTAAGCCTTCAAATCATATGTAAATACTAGTCATTATTAGTTTATTTTTCTAAGTCCTAAGACAAAGTTTTGTCATTACTCCTGGGGCACTACCCCAATCAAATTATTGTCAGATGCTTACATATTATCTAGCTAATAGCTGGCTAGCTAGGGAGCCCATCATCACATATCAATCTATTTATCATTTACTTATTTGTTGACTCTCTGAAGTAGTTACATCACACAGACCTGGAGTGGTTTGCCATTTCCTTCTCCAGTTCATTTTACAGTTGAGGAAACTGATGAGATTAGGGTTAAGTGACTTGGCCAGGGTGACATAGCTAGTAAGTGTCTGAGGCCAGATTTAAACTGACAAGGGTTGAATCTTCTTGACTTCAGGCTTGACACTATCCACCTCACCACCTAACTGCCTGTCTTTTTCTAGAGAATTCCAAAAATGGACTTGATAACTGTGCTGAGGTAATTAGTACTTTAAGGATTATCATGTGGAGGAGAGATTTAGACTTGGGGTGTTTGGTCCCATAAAGGAGGACCAGGGCAAGTGAATAGAAGTTACAAATTGTACTTTTATGCTAGATATAAGGTACCTTTCTGAAGTTGGAGAATGATGGGGATTTTCTTCCCAAACAAAATTTTTTTTTAGGCCAGACCTTGGCAGAAATTGGGAAAATATTTTTGAAACATTCCTTCTTTAATATTGTGAAATATATGCTTATAGGTAAAAACATTAATTTATATATACTAGACAAATGTGTGAGGGCAGAGAATAGTAGTTCAAGCATATTTTTTCTAGAAAGTTTCCTAGATGATTGCTATGATCATAGCAGAAAGGAATCACCCTAAATATATTTTGTTACTTCTGGCAACTTGTGTCTCTTAAACAAGACTTACAAAATATAACAAATTATGACTGAACCAAGAAACGTTTTGATGTTATTTCTTTGGCTTAGTGTCTACAATAAGCCTAGAAAAACTCTTTAAAACATCGGATTAAATTTGAACCTTCTCTCAGATTTTCTGTCTACATTCTAGCTATTCTGGTTTTTCAGAGGTCTTATAGTTTCTGCTTTTTCTTTTCATGTGCTTGATCTTTTTCATATATTAATTGGTCTTGAATGCTAATTTGTAGAAGAAAGTAATTATAAGAACTTTTGTGATGAAAAATTAAAAATCTCAAAATTATAGGAAATGCACAATCTGCATATTTTCCTCTCTGCAGAATATCATGACATAATAGGGAGTACTACAGTGTAGTAAGAGACTTTAACTTGTCACCTGACTTTTATTCCTCAGTTTCTTCCTTTCCAATATAAAACATTTAGTAGAGGTAATGTGATCTATTGGGAAATGAAGTGGATTTAGATTGAGAGATTCTGAATAGAAGAGTGGCTCTGCCATTGATGACTTATGTGGCCTTGAGCAAATCACTGAACATATATGGGTCATGGTTTCCTAGTTTATAAAAGAAAGAGATTGGATTGGGTCACTAAATCTACTTCCAGTTCAAAATGGATGATCTTGTGATTAAGTTGAAATTGACCTCAACTTCTATATTGTTGGATTTAAGAAGCAAGACTTCCAGTTTTGGAAGATAGTGCAACTATCTAGGGCTATGTAAAATCAATTAGTCAAGGGAGGCTTGATAATCCAAAAAAGGAAAAAAAAAACCCATGATATCTATATAATTTTAAAGAGGTTATATCAAAGATATGGTGGCCAAATGAGTTGACATAAGTACATAGCAGAAAAAGAACAAACATTATTGACCTTCTTTTCCAGCTTCGTACCTCTCTACTGCAGCCAACATGCTTCCTCTACCTAGTAGTTATTCTTTGAGGGAAATGGCAGAAAGATATTCACAAGAAGTTAGCAGACTTTGAATGGTGCATGAAGAGATGACTGAATTTCTTTTGTTGTTTTCCATGAAAACGATGTCATTTTCAAAGACAAAGCTTACCAATATTTACAGACACAATAAAAATCAACACTATATACTTAATTGACTATTCTGTTTTTAACTATTGTCCATAAAGTAAATAATATGTATTGATAGTTAATTACATGACCTGACCCTATTAGAAGGAAAAAGAGGCAATATTATCCTTATAATAAAATAAAATTCATTTAATAATATTATATTAATATCAATATAATATTATATTAATTATATCATAATTAATATAATATTATAATATTATATTAATTATATCATAATTAATATAATATTATATTAATAATATTATATAATTCAATGTTATTTTTTAAAAATCAAGGCTAAGAATTTGAATGACCTAATAAAAATTATGTCTATTATAACTTACTTTAAGGAATAAGAGTATAATTGTCTATTTTTCATAAAGTAATTGGCCTTAGCATTCCTCTGAAACTTTTCAATAATTTCAATTATTTTTTTTCTTTCTTTTGCCCTTTTCTTTTCTCTCTTGTTCTCTATTGACATCTTCTATTTCTTTCCCAAACTCTTATTTTCTTCATATGTTAATCCTCCTTATCCTAATTTTCTTCAACCTCCCATAATCTCTTTGACCTCTTTAATTTTTAGTGATCTGTTTTTCCTCCAGTCTCACTACTTTTCAAACTTTCCCTTTCTCTTAGAAATCTGTTAAAGATTCTTTGCAATTGTCTAGTAAGGCACCAAGATCAAAAGAAGGGGTGGAGAGAGGGCGGAGTTGGGCAGGCCTCACAAAGAGAGGAAGAAAAGGGGAACAAGCTAAACTTGGTATCTGTTCCTGAACACTGATGAGCCATGTGTATTTGCTGTGGCATAAATTAAAGTCTAGTCAAGTTTATTGTGTCTCATCAACTTTCTTGGAGCATTGTGAGTCACTTGGGAGGGTGAAAATGATTTTTATGATGGATATATAAGGGCAATGTCATTATACTCATCTGTTTTTTCTAGATAATATTTTGATCATTTGAAATAGATTATAGAGCTAGTTTAGATAGATATAAAAGTAGATGATAGACAACAGAGACAGACAAATAGATAGATTCAAAGGAAGATAGACAAATAGAAAGACAGAGATTTATCCAGAAAGAAAATGAAACATATAGTATAGTACGATCAATATTGCCTTTGTTAATAAGTGGCAGTGTAAGGAATATAATAGAATCAAATTTGCAGGCCCTGTAAGAAACATAAAAGAATCATCGTCTCCAGTAGGAAGTATTATATCAAGAAATGATGGTGTAAATTTACACCAATCATTTTGAACTTGATTTAAAGACTCAGAGAACTAAATTCATTAAAAAATGTTACCACAGTAAAATTATTCATTTGATTCTTAAGTGACAGGTCAGAACAACAAATCATCCAGTAAGTGATATATTTTTTTAAAATCTGTGACAATATAAAAAGGATAAACAGACAGCTTAAGACTAAAACATCAGGTATAATGCTTTACTAAAGTTCTCCTTCACAAATGCAGGCAAATTTATTAACTCAATTACCCTACTCACAGTGTTTCTAATGAGATAACATAATTTCTTAATGATAGGTAAAAATTTACTTGAAAACTTGAAAAATGATCAACAAAATCAATATATAATATGGAATATTACATGACAACTTCACATAAGCTCATGTAATTTCATATGTCTCTCTCTCTCTCTCTCTCTCTCTCTCTCTCTATATATATATATATATATATATATATATATGTATATTTTAAAGGCTTACTTCTGAGATAAAACAACAAACTTTACTAGGCAAGTATTAACAAAACTACATCCAAATAGCTGATATTTGTTATAGAGTCAATATAGTTATATGTATATATATATATATGTATATACATATATATATATATATATATATATATATATATATACAGTATAACAGAAATGACCTGGTATATCATCATTCTGTCCAAAGGGATTGGGGCAGAGTGTATATCTGGAATAAGTCAAGATGCACCAAAGCTCAAGAAAAACAAATGTCTCAAGTATACCTTCTCCTGGTATAATTATGGGTAGTATATATAAGCTTTTGGAATTCTTTACCATATTAATTTTTAAATGTATCATAATCATAAAATATGGGCTTCTAAGTCTCTTATGTTCATTAAATAAATATGGCTATTTATTTTACTTATTTACTTCCAATCTACTGGTCTGATCAGAAATCTTTTTCAGCTCAATTTAATTCAACAAGCATTTTTTAAGCACTTATTTTGTTTTAGGTCCTGGATTTTATTTTTCAGGATACAAAGACAAAGATATGCCATTGGCTGTACACAAGGGACTTTAATTCTAATAGGACTGGAATAGGGCTATAAACAGATACACAATTTGAGGAGGATTAGAAGACTCAAAGTGGGGCAGAGAGTGGGAAATCAATTGAAAAGGGCTTCTTGTCTAGGTAGCATCTTATTTGATCCTTAAAGGAAGCTAAGGACTCTAAGAAAACTCTGGTTCCTAAGACATTATAAGAATGTTCAGCATAATAGTATCATGAAAGACTTTTCTAAACAAAACTTATTTCATTTCCATAGGGACCATAGAAATTACAAATGGAAGAAACCTTCAGAAAGTACAGCTCTCTCATTTTTCAGATGTAGAATCTGAGGCATGGAGATAGTAATTCATAGAGAATGAAAGTGGCAGAACCAGTATTCAGTTCGATGTGTGTGTGTTTGTTATTCTGCCTATGAAACATACTTTCTTTGTAATCCTGGGCAAATGACCTGGGTACCAAACAGATGGTACCTTGCAAAGCATTTACAGATCTCCATTTGGAGGGTTCAATATTTGGAGATCCCTGGACTAATGAAATTAGATTAATTTAATAAAAGTATGCATGTCTATTATATAAATATGTATTAATACATACCTGAGTATATGGATATGTGTATATGTATATGACACAGAGTAGTATCTTAGAGAGCTGACCTTGGAGTCAAGAAGATAGCTCAATTCCTGCTTCTTATACATGCTGGCTGTGCAACACTGAGAAAAACATTTATGCTCTCAGTACCATAACCACCATTCTACCATAGTCAGCTCTAGTTATTGTTTTGCTCATCTATGTTAGTAGAGCAAGTTGTCCTTGGAAAGAGTCCTCAATAACAATGAAATGATTACACTAGACTACTACTGATTTGTTTATATACAATATATATTATCCCTTCCCCAGACCACACATACACTTGTATACTAATGTAAGAGAGAAGCGATTTTGATGTAATAGAAACTTAATTGGCATGAGAGGCAGGAGGTTTGGAACTCAGCCATTTACTAGCTCTATGATCTTGCAAGAAGTCACATGATATTTCTAAACTTCAATTTCTCCATCTTCAAAATAAAAGAGACCTCTAAAGACTCTTCTGCATCTAATATATTTTAATATGATATATATGACATATATATACTTGTATATGGATATATATCCATATATATGGATTATATATATATATAATACATCTCTGTGTGTTTATACACACACACACACACACACACACACACACACACACACATATATATATATATATATATTTCTTTCAGCTACGATGGAAATTTCCTTTAATGTAGTTGGGGGATAATAGTATTAATATCTGTTTAATAAATGTCAATGATAGTTATAGTTCAGGAGATGGTATTTTATGTGTCAAGCAACAATTCTTTCTACTATATGTCCAGAAATATTCATATATATTTAATATATGTTTATCAAGTTTGGTTGTATTGGGTTCCAAGGCGTTTCCAAAGCATTGAATATCATTCCTTCCGTGAATGTTGACCAATAATATCTTCTTCCCCCCAAAACCTTCCAATATCAGAATATTAGATTTATAAGAATGTTATACCTTAGAATGGATCTAAAAAAGCCCTTTCATTTTACCACTAAGGAAAATGAGGCCAAGAGAAAAAATGGTATAGGAGAATGGGTACTTGTCTGATGGTAAGGAAAACCTGGGATCAAATTCCACCTCAGAAATGTACTAGCTGTATGATTCTGGCAAGAGTATAAATCTTCCTGGCACTTAGTCTTAAAATGAGATTTGACTTGATGTTTTTAAGATATTTTCAAGCTTTAAACTGATGATCCTATGATTCTATATTCTATATATTCTGATTTACTCAAGGCCACACAGCTAATATCAGATTATGTGTTCAAATCCAGACTGAGTCCAAATCCACTATTCTTTCCATTACAACACACTCCAGAATTATCAATGGAATCCTTAATCTGGACTCTTTAGCTTTATCTAGACCTGGACAGCTGAGAGAAGTTAAGCAATTAATTACTCCAGGAAACATGAGAAGTATTATACATATGCATATTACTTAGGCTGCTTATCATGGACAAATAGAACAAGTTCTCAACTAAATTAAACATCACAAAAATTCTCCAAATCAATACCAATCACAGAATTGTTAACATTATTAGAATTTTAGATTATTGATATGCTTTAAAAGAAAAAGAACTAGTTATTATGTGACTAGTTCACCTATTGTGTGTGTATATATATATATATGTATATATATATATATGATAATGTGAATTACTAGTAGCAAGCATTTATATGGCACTTTAAGGTTTATGAAATACTGAATGAGTATATTATCTTATTTGATCTGTCTATCAGCTCTGTGTGGTAGGTACTATTATTATACTTATTTTATAGGAAATTGAGGTTTAGAGAAGTTAAGTCACTAGTCCAGGATCTGCAACAAGAAACAAATTCAAGCTTTCTTCATTCCAACCAACATGATTCACTGCCTCAGCAGAGTTCCTTAAAATGTTACTGACTCTAAACTTAAGTTTTTAAAAAAATCATTTCTATACTAAATTTTCTTGAAATTTACTTCCTCGGAATCCAATTTAAATGAGAAATCTCTACCAAATTGTAACATTCTGATATTTATTTTATTTTGTCTCTCTTAAATATTAGCTGAAAATTCTAAAACCATTTCATCTCTGATGTCCTTTTCCTTCAGTATATTAACATAATACATGTTAATCATGATGAAAGGAACAATGAAAGTTCAGTCTAAAGTGGTAACTAGGTTGGTTGTCTTTGGTGATTAAAATGTATGTGAGCTAGGCACTGTATCTTTATTAAGCAAAAATTTATTGAAATCAGTTACATGTCTCATGCGTATGGAATTTTCAAATAAGGGAATTGAACTTGGGCAATGTAGAATGTTATGGAATATCAAATAGAATGACAATATTATGTTTAAAGTGACCTTGTTTCATTTGCCCTTTGTAAAAATATAAAATCTGCCTTTAGTCCATACCTGATTAAAACATGTTATTTTTAAAATGTAATTAATAATGAATTTCATAAAGGAATCTCAGGTATGATTTAAACTCATAATTGTGAACCAAATACTTCAGTAAGAATTGTAAGGCAAGATTTCATTTCACAGAATTGGATATTATAGAATATATAGTGTGTCATCAGAAGAATACAATGATACTGAGATTTGACTGAAGGCCAACTAAATTAATAATGAAATAAGATCGAGATTCCCTGAAAGTTTATTATCACCTTCATTTTTGATCCACCATTTGGAAAGATAGAAGACTGGAACAGGGCAGATCACAGTAGGAAGTTTATATTCACTAATGAAATAATTGACAGAATATATATTACCATAATTCTTTTTGTAGTCAGGCTGTTATAATACCAACATATCACTCTGGCAATAACATGAACCTAAATTATGGCTATTACAATACAGGTATAATCTTATCATTAAAAAAAAAGACAAAAATCCTTATTCTTGAATCATTAACAGTTCAAAAAAATTACTGTCCTATTTGGTAATCCAGTTCTTAAAAAAAAAGAAAATAAATGTCATCTTCAATTGTATAAAATATCTTTTCAGTGCTCTAGTGTTCAATTCCATCACATCCCACTCCATTCTTCATTTATAGAGCTCCTACTGCCTCACCACCTTATGCCTTGAATAAAAGAAAACCGAAGTTAAATCACTGCTGGTGGGGTTGGAAGGAAGCTTTGCCAGAGGAAACTAAGTATAAGATAAACAAAGAGAAGACATTTGAAAAACAAATAAGAGAAAGGTAAAAGAAGGATTGGAGGGGGGGGTTCATGAATAAAGTTAAATAATGATCTTGAGATCATGATTGATTATTCTTTTCTAGTATGTTATTTTTTCCCTATTTGCCCAGATTTATAGGATCATAGCTTGAGGACAGGTAGGGAAGGATCTTCTAAAACAGCCAGTCAAAACGACTCATTTGGAGATAAGGAAACATGTTAGGAAGATAACAAAATTTAATTGACTTTCTCTTATTACTATAACTGTAAGAATGAATTGGAATTAGAACCCAGTTCTCAGACTCCAAGCCAAAACTCTTTCCATTACCCCAGGCACCAATTCATTATAGAGGGACTACCTTAATATAGAGTCCATAAAGAATTGTGTACGCTTTATGGAGAAAGGTGGGGGGGGGGAGGAAGAGGCAGAGGCACAGCTGGGACTTGGTCTATTGAGTACATCTTAAGCCAAATAATTATAAAGCTGTATTGGGTGTTAAACCTCGAACAGCACAATTCTTATACAGTTTATTTAATGATATGGTATATAAATACAGAGAGCATTTTCCAAAATACTGCCAACCTTCTTCTGACTCCCACTCATCTAAGTAAGTGGTGATATTACTAGGGGAGGTAATTCAATGTTACCATATTAAAACTATATCCCTTGTTCAGTGTTAGCAGCTCTACAATCCAAAGCCTGATTACTCCAAGAGCTTTTTAGCCCAACAACCTGCTCCAAACCTTTCAGGGCTCAGTTGTCCCGGTATGGGAATACACAGAGGTACCCCAATAAAAATAATGACAATAACATTTATAAAGAACTCTAAGGTTTGCAAAGCATTTTACAGGTAATATCATTTGACATCCCACTGCACCCCTGGGCTATGGACTGAGCTCCTGTAAATTATTTTCATTTATTACCTCTCACCTATACCAGTGATTCCAAAATGTAAATGACATATTAGGAAGATATAGGTAACAGCTGATTAGGATTGCCTCTTTTTTTTTTCCTTTATGCTCCATCCATCCCACCTGTTTCAGGTTTAATCACTTGCATAGGGGTGCCTGTTGCACCTGTCTCTTCTTTCATAAACATAAACATTGTACAAAGTAGACTCCTGGTTGAAGTTCTGGCAAATCAAGGGTGCCCATGGTTTTGTTTGTTTTTTTGTTTTGTTTTGTTTTGTTTTTCCCCTTGAAGATATCAGAGAAAAAATCTGTAATGAACCTTTTTCCTGAAATGTCTAGGTTGGTGAAGAATTTTCTTCCTCCGACCCCCTACTTAAACAAGTTAAGTGTATAGGAAAGGATATTACAGTAGTACTAGTCCTATACTCACTCCATCACCTAACCCCTTCTGCCCTGCTCTTCAACTAGACTTGTTGCAAAGCAGCAAACCCAGTAACTAGTAATAGCAGAGACAGCAGATATATGACTACATCAGAGCTGGCACCAGGGAGAGGACCCAGACACGCATAGGCAAATAGTGCCACCTGGTAGAAAATCATTAGTGGTTCTAAAAAAACATTTTTTTAATGCCCTCCTACTTCTGTTGTCAAATCGCTTCTCCACGTTTCCTAGGCAGGCAGTTTATTCTGGTGCCTCCGAGTAGGGGTGGGAGAACGTTGCAAGCATGTTCAAAAATAACTCACAAAGATCTGAATCTCAGAGCGTGCCAAGCACTTTTGTTGGAGTATAATACTGTCTTCGGATGCCTTCTGGGATATGGTGGTTGCATTTCCCCTGACTGCCTACGGGTTAGGTACCATTCCTCCACCCCTGGGACTCGGGAGAGAGCTCAGATGCTGACTTTGGGAGTTCCTTTTATGCTTTCCTTCTAAGGAGAGCTGCTCATGGTCGGGCTCCTCTAAGCACATCTGACACCCTCCCCTCCTACCTCCCACCCCCAACCACCACCCTGTGACTTTCCCAGAGCCCGTCTGCTCATTGCAGAGAAGAAGCAAGAAGAAATCTCGCTTTTCCACAAGTCTCTGCCTCTTCACTCCCCCTCCTAATTTCCCCCTCCCCATTACCGTCACCCCTCCTCCGCCCCCGCCTCCGCCTCCTCCTTCCACTCTGCAATCAGGGGAATAAATCAGGGAAGGAAACCGAGAGAGAGGGAGAGAAGACAGGAAAGAGAGTGGTTGCCGAGATCTGTTACAAAAGTAACCCTGATGGCGGCTGATCATATGAAGCTGCTGTGGGGAGTAACAGCGAGCTTCTAGTGTTTTTCTCTCTCTACCGTCCCTCGTTCTAGAGCTCGATTTTGCTCTCCCTATCTCCCCCACCGAGCCCCTCCCCATCCCTGGCACCTTGCTTGCGTTATCTCCAGTCGTCTTTCTTTGCAGTGTGTGCATTGGTGTTTTGCCTTTTCTCCCCCCTCTCCCTCCCGGTTTGTTCCATTATCATTTTTTCCCTGAGTTGGGGAGGGAGTGAGAAGCCGGGGGGAAGAGAGAGAATCGATCTTCTATCCCGAAGATGGCTGCTGGCTGGCTGCTAGTCTTTAGTCTGACACTTTTCCAATCTTTGCTGATCAACCCTTCTTCGGAAGAACCTTTTCCTTCGGCAGTCACGTAAGTCCATCTGAGGAGTTGGGGCTGGCGAGGGATGTGGACAACGTCTGCATGTGTGTGCCTGTGTGTATGTATGTGTCTGAATTTGTGTATATGTGTGTGTATGCGTGCGTGTAAGAGCCAGAGGGAGAGAGCAAGGAAGGCAGAGGGAGAAAGAGCGAGCTAGAGAGTTGGGGGCGGGGGACTGTAAATTACCAAGAGTTTCTGGCTCTCTTGCATGTGAGGGGGGTGGGGGAAGGAGGAGGAGGAAGAAATACCAGAATCTGAGATGAAAATGATAAAGGAGGAGGTATTTACAGGGTTTGCGCTTAGAAAAATAAACAAGAAATCCGAAATCTCCCGCATCGGGTATCGGGTTCAGGGCTAGACGGTCTCAGGCAAGAAAACATCCACATAGAAAATGAACGACTTTTAAAAATCCAGAGGTTTTCCACTACTTTACCCCATTTCTCAATTGCCCTCTTTAGTGTTTAGCTGTGTTGAGAGAAAAGTTTCCAGCCGGACACATGTTCACATATAACCAGGCCCACTGCAAAGCTTTGATTTTGTTAAGATTTAATAGACACAGACATAAGAGTTTTATTTAGCTATGTCTATTCCACCCCCCCCCCCCCCCAGTCCTGAGTCAGCAGAGGGCTAACACCTCCTGTTCTTGGCCTCGCATTCGATTGTAATTGCCATGTTAACAAAACTTGTTTAGTTGACAATTGACTGGTTGCACTTGACAGCTATTCTTATGTGAAGTGCACCTCCCTACAGGACTCCCGATTGTTTTGTCACTTCTAGTGGGCTTGCTGGGGTCCTAGAAACCTGTTATCCTTTCCTTCTTTTCCTTTTTGCTTGAAACACACAAGCAAAACTGAATCATCTAGTTTCTGTAGTTAAAATGAACAATAGAGAGTAGGGGGCTATCTTATCATCAAATCTGTTTTTTGAAGGAAAGTCTAAAGAGTTATTTACAGGGCCCATTGAATTTTTTTCTTACTGTAAAAACAAAACAAAACAAAACAGCATCAAACAACTAATACAGCCCGTGAATCCTACTATTTACTCTGGTGATGACTTTTAGAGGTAGGTAAGTTCCCATGGAAGGTGTGGGAATGATGAATAATTTCCTCTACTTTCAGAAGATTATAACATCTTAGGGAGATAATTTCCAGTACTTATAAACAAATAGCTATACATATATGTGTACCTACAGGTCATCATTCACACTTATGTTTGAGTGCACCGAATAACCTAACAGGCATTTTGGGAAGCATTTATTTTAGTTCCTGAAACTGGGTTACAGCTACCACCAGTAGGTAATTTTAAGTGGATGACTCACTTTAATGCATTTTACATAACAAAAACAAAGCCAAAGGTAGCTTCTTTCCTGGTATTTGCTGTCCTTTGCTGGCTTAGTGCTGAAGACTTGGAGTTTTTTCGTGACTAGAAGCCCTGTATTTTGACCAATTAGGACTCTTCGGAGGATTTATCAATAGGTTCAGTTCCCAGTCTTTGTTGAATTAAATATCAGGAAGAAATACAGAGAATTCGCATTCTAAAGTGCAAAAATGTTAACATCAATATCGTTCTGTTTTTCTTTTAGCAAAGAATATAAAAAAGATGCCTCTTCCTAGAGCATCTTTTGTAATAAGAATTGCTTCCACACACTTAATGCAGAAGAAATGAATAAATAGTGTGATAATTGGCAAAATATTCAGGTGGTTACACTTCATGTTAAGGAAAGGCAGAGTTAGCCACATAATCATGCCAAACTATTTACATGAGATTCAGATTCTCATTTCTATTGCTGTCAGGAGGGTAACCTATAAAGTGAGTACTTAAATGAATTGCTTACAGTTTACAAATTCTAAGCTCTTGCCCCATATAAAGTTATGATTCTTCCAAGTTTAGTTATCTTCAAAATAGTTTGATTTCACATTTCCGTGAATTAAGCAGCATTTTGTGCTCCTGGTTTTTAAATTTAAACTATTCATTTATAAGTCTTTTTTATAGAAATACATCATTACTATATCATTCATTTAAGTATTAGGATTTTTAAAAAATTGAATTGGAAAAATGCACCCCTGAAAAAATTGCAGTATCAATTTCTTGAAAATGCACCCATAGATAAATATTAAATTACAAGTTCTTCTTGCATTGTAGTGATTTGCAATAAATGTTTTTCTTCAACTGAAACAGCTTAATTGATTTTCATTTGGCCAAAACTGAAGCACAGAAAACTACCTGTTCGTCAAGAAGATTTGGGGGTGTTCTTATAAGAAATAGGCATACATAGATTTAAAAGGAGGTATTACTGTTCATTTATTTTAAATGAAGTTCAATGGTTTTCTTTTCCCCTCCTCATCAATGGAGAAAACATAAAAATGATACAATTTTTATTCATCTAACTATGGGATCTCAAAATGAATTATGTCAAAAGTAAGAGAATAAGCAATCATCTCAAAGACTAGGGGAAAGGAGGGATACAATTTACAGTTATCCAAAGATGAGATTTTGGAATAAATTACTTCAGAAATAAAATTATAGACAAGAGCTTATACTAAGGGAAGAGGGGGAACAGTTCTCAGCAGGTAAAATTTACACTGTTTTTGACAGGTTTTACACTCAGATGTTTATTTGAAAAATTGTATTATCCATGATTGATCATAAGCTGCAGTATTGGATCTTTTCCCTCCACCCTCATTTGTAGGCTCAATATATGATCAAACTTCATGAATCAGAGAATAAGGCAATGGTGATTTCTTGAATATATATTCTTATCCACTTGCTTTTTTTTCTTGCATCCTTTCTTTATATAAGAAACTAATTAGAAGAGTTACTTGTATAAGCTTCACATATAGAATGAATATGTTATAATATTTTTAAATTATTTAAATGTAATCTTTACTGAATGCAAGTAAAATGCTTTTTATATTTTAAAATTATTCAAGAAACAGCTATTTTCTAAAATATTCCCCCTGGCCATTTTATTATTTCAGAAATTATAGCACCTGAGATTTAAAAGGAACCTTTAATACATAGTCATAAAAAGGAACTACATACTCCTACCATCAGAAAATTTAGAAACATTATAATACATTGATTTGATTGTAATGTGTTGGAAATAGTCATTCAAAATTAAAATAAGATGCCATTATTTTATAGTGTGTGAAATCTTAGTAGTGTTTACAATTATAATATACTGATACAGAAAAAAAGAAAGTCCTCTAAATCTTTAAAGCCTTTGCTTCTGGCTTAACCAACATTAAAATATAGCATTTTCAATGTAATAAACCTTATTAAACATCTACTATGTCCTGTTACTAGGAATTAACATTAAAATTTGTGCTCTGTTGCAGACAAAAAAAAAGGAATTTGGATGTTTTCATTTAGTATTTAATAACTTTCTTATTATTTTGGCTAAAACAAATCCCAATATCCTATCAATGATCTAATAGGAATTGTCTTAGAGTGAAATGTGAAATGCAGTGATTGCATACTTGGCCTTTATGGAATCCTACCTTTTTTTAAAGTAGCTTTCAAAGTAGGTAGCCATCTCTTAGTTTTAAAAACAGTTTCTTAGAGCATCTTCTCCAATGTGCCAGATTTAAAATGCTAAATATCAACATACCCCATTATCCTAATGCACTTAAGAAGGCCTCTCTCTTTGACTTATTTCTTAGTGTAATGTACCACACTATATATGTTTCTCAAAAGCTTTCAATTTATATTTATAGCTCAATATCATGTGAAGCCTTTCCCGCTACATCATGTCTTATTTCTTATTCAGTGCTTCAAAAATGCCAGAAAGCCAAGGATCATTCATAACATAGCTATTGTTATTTGAGGATTGCCTAATTTGCCTGAGTCTATATGGAGAAAATTGAAAATTCCTCTAAGTGGAATTTTACGAAAGTGTAACTCATTTTCTTCCCTAATTATCCAGTGGCATATATCTGAAAATAATAGAACATTTTTTGTTGTTGTTTTCGGGAGAACCTGGAACATGGAAAGATATCATTTCCATGTTATCTCAGATATAGATACTCAAATCTCATAGATGTTTAGCAATGATTATTCTCATACATTCTCATATTCTCATACACATGTATTCACATACATGTGCTTCCCATGGTTCAAAAGATAAGATGAAAGCTGAAGGTATCCTGTATTCCTAAATTTCTCCTGCTACTTGTCTTTCCCATCAGCTGTTCGCCAAAACGTCTAAAGCTACAGGTGATTAAAATTTGCAACATTATCGATTTCTTTAAAAATGGCAATGTAAATTGGAATGCAGTCATGTACCTGTTTAACTATGGAAGAACCTTTGCATTAGAATATGTGAGGAACACAAGACATTCTAGCCAGACAAATACATAAATAATTTGGGGAAAAGTGCAGGAAAGGAGACAAGTTAGGAATGAAAAGTTAAGCACAAGTGAATTTATATACTTTGATCTCTCTTTCCTTCTTTGATTTCTGTAGATAGATTTCCCCCCAGAGTGGCAGTATCTAGGTGAAAAAGACCAAGATATGTATTTTTAAATTAAAGTTTCCTCTTTGTGAATCATTTAATGTAAAACTTGATGTAAGAACAAATATTCTGTAGTATAATCAGGAATGACAATTAACTCTTTTTCTCTTCAAATGAAATGTAGCTGTTCCTCACCATCTTTTATTGATGATAAATCTTCAAACAAAGATAAAGGTGAAATAATAAAAATACCCTCCTTCTGAGATACTGCCAAAGTGTAAAATGGGCAAGTTATGTATTGTACTCAAAGTATGACATTTGCCTAACCTGTGCATAATTTTAAGTAGTATTCAATTGGGAAAATTTTAAAAAATTTTCTCTATTTTCACCATAACCTAAATATCATTGCTCAAAATTTACAAACTAAGTAACAAATTAAGTATATCTTTTTTAATATACATAAATACATTTGTCATTTCTATATTTTTCTTTTGAATGTATTACTTGAACATGTCCAAAGTTTAAAAATACCTTGACAGATTAAAACAGCATAGTCAGACTTTGATTTTAATGGCTTAAAATATACTTATTTTCTCATCTATTATAGATTTATAGGAACACAACCATATTGTTATATACCAAACATAAAAATATGTTCATCCATATTACATACATGTTGTATGTCATGTGTCATATGTTATATGTGTAAGCCTACAAATATATGTTAAATATTTAAATTCTACCACCAAGGTGGCATTTTTAAAGCAAGAATTTATGTTTCATATCTTAGTAAATAGATTATGACTTTTGGTAATGATGGCCTTTTATTTGTAATAAGAATTTATTATTGTCTCTTAAAAGCAAATAAAAAACATCAAAACTCAGCTTTTATACGCTTGATCACAGAGAACTAATTCTAATTTGATAAAACTTTCTAGGACCATTCTATGCACAAAGTCAAAACTATTCCCAAGTCTTTAATTTAGGAGTGTTCCATTTTAATTGGATCTCCTCCTTGATAAATTACTATGGAAATTTAATTAATAGGAAACAATATTTATTAACATATATATATAATTTTTATGCTCTTTAGTATTGGCAAATGTCTAAATGTGTATATATATAAATATATATATATATATATCATAACATGAAGTGTCATAATGAACCACAAACATGTATTGCTGTTGTGCCACAGTGTATAGTATAGATGTTCCCTGGAATGAAGCAAAAAGGCAGCGGGTTTTAGTAGGAATTGATATGTGCAGTTATTTTCAATTTGGCTTTTTACCATATTTCTTCCAGAGATTTTAAATATTAATAGCATGACCCTATTGAGACAAATCTAATTAGTAAATATAAATAATTCTGCAATATATACATTATTGTTTATTACTCATTTGTAAGTATTATTCCTGTAATGCAATTACCTTTGATAGGAAGGGGCTTTTTGTTCCTAAAATAGTTCTGTACTTAAGTTTGGATTTATAATAGCTACCTACTTATATAGGCCAGAACATTCTGGTTTTATGAAAGGGAATCTAATAGTTATTAGTTTCCCTAATGTAATACTTATTAGACCAAAATATTAAAATACCCTTATTGCTATAGGGGAAAGTGTAATTTAGAATATGATTGTGCCATCCTTTTAGGAAAAAAAAAGAAAAAATTTCTTTTTTTTAAATTTGAAATGCTAATGCTATTTTAAGAGATTTTAAAATGGCAAATATGTGATCTATTTAAGCATTAAGTTTTACTTCCAGAAGATAAGTAAATTTGACTGTGAAGTATTTCAAGCAACAAAGGACTAGCTTTCCCACAAGAAAAATGTGTACCTTTGTATATTTCTTTTCCAATATCCTTCTAATATATTTATATAATTTAGTTTATTATATGTGTGTATGCATATTATAAATATCGTCACCAGTTATGAGAGGATAAAGGGATCTTGCTACTGCTGTTTTTATTTTTTCCTATTTATTTATGTAGAGATTAACAAGTTTATGGAAAAGATTGACATTGTGGGACCAACAAATCAGCACACTTTTACACTTAATTACAGTAATTCAAAATCGGGCTGTGCTATATGAAGCAGTGCTTGAAATACTCTTTGAATATGGATATGGAATATTTCTGGTTAAATGTTATTTTAACACTTGCTTCTGCTGGATTTTTCTCCTACCATATGCTTCTACTGAATTTTATCATCAGTTTGCATTTTTAATTGTTGATCTCTAAAATACAGAAACAATTAAGCATTAAAGTAAGACGACAGTAAATTGATGGGTATTTACTATTCCAGAGCCTCACTTGTGTTTGAATTTGTATCATTTTTTAAAAATGTGGTCATCCATGAACCACTTTGAGGTATTCTCTTTAAATATCTTCACAGAAATAGCACATTGGCCTTCCAGTCACAGCTAAAAATGATGCTTCAGCATGCACTTGTCCTCTCTCTCACTCTTTTGAAATGTTATTTATTGATGCAAGGTATAACTACTGAAGGCTGGAGGAAGAATCCTTTTCTTCTGGAATAGAATGTCCAGGAATCTTAATCTTTAATATTTATTGCAATTCTACCTATTTCTCTTTTCAATGACTATTCCAGTTACACTTTAGATTTTTACATATATAGAAATTTTTTGGTTATTTTTCATCAATAAATAAGTCAGTGCTCCATAAGGGAAAAAAATTTCAAGCCAATAAGACCATTAATTAAAGGTTTGTCTCTCTGAATAACCTCACATATAATATTTGGATTTGGGAAGAGAAATAGAAAAGGTTACAAAGGCCTATGAAATTTGTTCTCACTATATTAAAAGCTCATAAACTGATGATTAATTGAGAGAATTGTTTTTGCGGGGTTATAGAGAAATGGAAAAAAATAAAGCTGCACATGAATCCTGGGAAAATTGCTTGATTTGAAAAAAAAATTAAAATTTTTGTCAATTATGAGGAAAATGTTGGTTTGAGAGAGTACCAGCGACACTAACACTAAGATTAAAGGGGATAATAGTACTTGATATTTATGTAGTTCATTTAGATTTTAAAACATTTTCTATACATTTCTTATTTCATGGGCAAATCTTACCTCTATCTTAGGCTTAGAAGTAAAGTCAGAATGTTGCCTGTACTACCTACCTCAAGGATTGATATGAGAATGAAATAACAAATGTATATACAGTACTTTAAAAGTCTAAAAGCACTATGTTTTATTGCTTAGCCTATGATAGGAATAAGATTTGCCCATGAAAAAGAAATATCCAAAGACGGTAATATTCAGTTCCCAAGGCTTTAGTTCTTTGGATTACAAATTCCTAGAGTTGAACATGAAAGAGAAATTCCAGGATAGTTGCTCATTCTTCTCCCTCCCTCCCTCTGAATTTTTATCTCTCTGACTCTGTTGTCTTTCCCTGTCTGTCTCTATCTCTTTCTCAAATGAACAAAGATTTTCTGCTTCTGGGTGTTGGAAAAAAGGATTCTTTATGGATCCCAATCATTTGAGAATCAAGAATTCACATGACTGAGGATATATGACAAGTAATAATGAGATGAGAATTTACTATTGACTTGGCTTGGTCTGGTACAACCCATTTCATGTGCCTTTTATTGCTTTCTATTTTTGTAATGGATATTAACTACTACAGGGATGTTGTTGAGGAGTGGTGAGTATGTTTTCTAGAAAGCTGTTACAGTAAAAGTAAAAACAGTGTATAATTATTAGAAAGATACAATAAAATAAACAACTCTAACAGTTGTTTGATTTGATACTGTATTAATGCAATCTTCCTTTAGTAAAGAGATAACTATATGCCTGAAATAAATATAAATCGAGATCAAAATAACATACAAATACCAAAACTCATTTTTGAATGAAAGATTGTTTGGTGAAATAATGAAACACTTTTAAGTTGGAAGTTAACCTATAGAATCTTCTGGTTAATTCTGAAATGAAGGTCTCTGAATCTCTTGAAAGTCCAAGACTTTGGTATCAATGACTATTTTAACTGCTGCAATCTCAGCATTCCCAGCACTTCAGGGTTCTTTGTATGAATAGCTACAATCACAACCACCAAACTATAGATCTAAAAAAATAACCTTAATCTTTTTTGGTACCTTCAGCAATTGTTTCAGATCAGTCTATTAAAATGAGGTTTGTGACTTGAAATAGAAGATGAGAGAGAGGGTGAAGCCTTTCATTTCCCTTTGTGGACATAATTTTTCTATTCATCTGCTCACTTCTTGTACTATACTGCATTAAGTATTCTAAGCCGGTCTTTGTGAATGGTGAATATAAACTCTACAAACTGTCAAAATGTGTGTCGCCACCATTACTACCTTTATAACTCTTATCTGTTTATATAGTACACAATAAATGATAATGTACTTAGTACAGACATCATTACCCCATTCTGCAGATGAATGAAGTTCTGAGACATTACTTAATACCTTGCCTTCCCATCAAAAAATCGAAGGAAGCCATGGATGAAATCCAGTTCTCACAATAAACCCAATACTTTCCACAATCACAGTCACTCTGAATTGTAATTAATGTTATTAGCAGCAACTACATTCATAATCTTTCTCAAATATGTAAATATCACTGATCCTCCAACAGCACATTTACTTTGACTTGTTCTAGTAATGAAGATGAGCTAGTGTTTTTACCTATGTGTATTCCATATCCTTCCAGCCCAAATCTCTAGTAGAATATCAGCTTCCTGAAAGCAGGGATGGGTTTCAGTATCTTTATTGCTCCCAGTGTCCATAAATATACAGCAATAGTAAATGTTTCCCATTTATTGTTGAGCCTATACCGTGCCATCCCTTTTACCTTATGAAAAAACAACATACATACATTCAAGATGGCTGGTGTCGGTGTTATAATTTAGAAGAGAGCAAAATGAGAATATTGCACCAGAGAAGATATTTCTGCACATTAGAAGATCAAACTGAAGCCTTTAGCTCTGTAAGTTACAGTATTAACCATCACAGGACTAATTTGGCAACTGGAAAGAGGAGAAGGCCAAGCATTTCTGAAAGAGTATCTTAGAGTATGGTTAACCATTCTGCTGAGATAACAATGGGGGAGGAGGAAAGATAATCTAACATTCTGGAATAAGCCTTGATCTCCAGCTCCAAGGCAAAAGCTGTAGCTTGGAAAGGAGACTACAAAGGAAAAAAATTCTTTAGTATGTCATTTTATGTCCCTCCCAAGAGTACCCAGATGTTAGCATACAGCAAAGTGACTAACACTGTTTTTAAGAAGTTATAACCCAAATGCTAACAATCTTTATTCCCTAAATGAGAATTTTTCCTCACTTTGAAACATCTTTAAAAATTAACAAAGCTTCCTGTTGACTACATGATCCAAAAGGGTGATTGTCAGAATAACCAGTGTGATTAATAATAAAACCAGTATGATTTTTTAAAACAAAACAAGTTAGTAAAAAAACCTGCCAAGAGTATCTAGAAAAAAACCAGGATTTCAATTGTTTATGGAATATTAGTCACATTCATTTGCTTCATTCTCTTTGATCTACAAAATCAAGGAAACAAACCTTTGATAAATGCTGTTCTCTCAGGGTGGGCATGCCAAAGTTTAATAAAATTATGTCTTAAGTACTTAGCTTGTGGGGTTGGGGGAGGATGTTTCAGACTATAAATTAATACCATGACTAATAAGTATTTCTTGATGATAAGAAGTGAAAGAGCTAGTTTTCAGGCGCCAGAAATAAGCTTCTCCATGGCAATCATTTTGACATTCTCCACAGAAAGAAATGTGTAAAATCTTTATGACGCTGTCACTTTAAAAAGCTACTCTTCCTGGCCAAGGCATTATATTAGAGTTGGTTTTAATTTGCTTCTGCAGAAGTGTGAGGATATTCAAAGGAGTGAGCTGTATGAAGCCTCAGGAGCATGTGCACAATGGAGCGTGCAGAGATTGCTTTAAATTAAACATACTGGATGCATGGTTGTCACTGGAAACACCTGATTTTCCTGTCGATATGAATGTAGAGATCAGAATTAATTCACATGGAGCGATTCTTTATTGGTGTGTGTGTGTGTGTGTGTGTACTCACAGCATAAGTCCCTGGGGAGTGAAACATTAGTGTCAAGTCCTTGCCTGCCTGGATAATTGTATAAAATAAAATTTATATTAATGCCTGGTAGTAAGAGTATACATAGGGGAATGGTCACATATCACAGAGCAAACCATGCATGATAATTAGACAAGGTCATTCATCTCCTTGAGTTATTAGGTTTGACACAACTTCTCTGGCTGGTGTCTAAGAGCCAGCTGGGTCTGTGAGGGTAAATGACCATGACAAAGGTGTCATTGGAGTTTAGCAAGCCCTGATTTGGGCTCTTGTGATAGACCCTGTACTTTCTGCAGCCCTTGGCAAGAGAGTTGTCTTCTCTGATTCTGTTCTTGTGAAATACATGAGACATTAAGCAGTATTTGGTATTCTAGGGTCAACAAGTCTCTATTCCTTCTACTTGCTTAAAGATCTAATTACTTAGAACAAGTAATAAAAGAACACATGCTCCATAAAATATAGTGGAAGGGATGTTGCATCTTTTTTTCAGGGATTACTGGAAGGCACATGATCTTAAAGGCCCCTTTCAGCTTTAAATCCCATCATTCTGTGTCCCCATGTTTCACAGAATTGGGGAAAAAGCCAACTTTAGGGCCATTTAGGCCAATCTGATTTATACAAGAAATTCTTCTACAACTTACCTAGCCATTGCTTAAAGAGGTTTACTGAGAGGGAATCTGCTCGGTCTCAAAGAAGTCTGTTCTACTTTGGATAGCACTAACAGTTCCTAACAGTTTTTTATCTTTCTATTCTAAAGTTTCTTTTTATCTGTTGTCTTCCCTCATTAGCTTTAAAATTCCTTGAGGTTTGGTGGTTGTTGTTCACTTGTGTCTGACTTTACATGATCCAGGTTTTCCTTGCAAAGATACTGGAGTGGTTTGCCATTTCCTTCTCCATTGTACAGATAAGGAACTGAGGCAAATAGAAGATTACTGACTTGCCCAAGAGTCACACACCTATATGTCTGAGACCAAATTTGAGCTTAGGTTTTCCTTACTCTAGGCCTGGTTTTCTATCTACTATGCTTCCTAGCTGCTCCTCCTTGAGGCTAGGAATTGCTTTTCTTTTTGCTCATGCATATATATATATATATATACACATACATATATATGCACATGTGTGTGTGTATATATATATATATATACACACAAACATATACCTTTGGGTGTATATATATGTATATATATATATATAGGTATGTGCATATATATATGTATTTGTATACACACACACACCTATAGTGCTTAGCACATTGCCTTGCACTAGTAAATGCTTACTAAATACTTGTTTGTTTACATAAAACTTAAATCTGTCTTGCTGCAGTTTCTAACTGTTTCTACTACTTTAGCTCTCCTGGCTCAAATCTAATGTCCCTTTCTCAGAAAGCACTTTAAATAATTGAAGACAGGATTCTCTTTTCAAGCTTGTATGCTGCCAAACCATATAGTTCATCCAAAGGATGTCAACTGAATGCCCCTCTTTCCACTCATACAGCCTCTACCCTAGCAAGTCCTCATAATCTCTCCTCTAGACAATTGATTTCAAATCCAGTCACCACCAATTATTAGCTCTCTCTTCCTTCAGTTTATTTTTCAAAATTTGTCTACTTGTTTTCATGTTATATTTCTCTTTTAGGAATAGGTAACATGCACTTATTAGGGGAAACCAGGTGACACAGTGGATAAGCACATTGGCCTGGAATCAAGAATACTCATCTTTCTGAGTTCAAATTCAGCTTCTTCCTTATAACACTAGCAATGTGAGCCTGGACAAGTCACTTTACTTTTCCCTTAGTTTCATCTGTAAAATGAACTGGAGAAGGAAATGTCAAACCACTCCAGTATCTTTGGCAATAAAACCATAAATGGGGTCAGAAAGAGTTGAACATGACTGTGAAAATGACTGAATGACATTTATTAGCACTTATTATGAATCAGACACATAATTAAGAACCAGGGATATAAAAAGAGACCAAGAAGAATGATGATTCATGCCCTCATAGAGCTTCCATTTTCATGGAGGAAGACAACACATAAAAGGGAGGCAAAAAGGGTCTGAATGGGGAATAAAAGGTGCCCACATGCAGGTGTGCTGGAAGGAAAACTTTCTGAAAACAAGAAATGTTTGTTTTTTGTGTTCATATCATTTGATGTGCTAGGCATCACTGCCTAGCAAGTAGTAGATATTGAATAAATGATCAACTGAACTAAGTTAATAACCATAATATTAAAATTATTCACTGTACTGTATGAAGGAGATCTTTCTGTTCCATGTATTCTGAACCTGAGGTAGAACTTCAGATGACTTTATATACTGCTCTCCTCCTGATCCCTGAGAAAAAGTAGTTTGTCCCAGACTGAGGTTAGGTCAGAACCAAACAAAGTTATTGTTTGGAAGTATAATAGAAACAAATTCCTGAAGTTTCATTTTCACTTAGAATACCATACACTAACATTATCTATGCTATGATTTGGGCAGCTAGGTGACACAGTAGATAGAGTCCTGGTTTGGAGTCAAGAAGACATCTTCCCAAGTTCAAATCTAGTTTCAGACACAAGCTGTGTGGCTGTGAGTAAGTCACCATTTGCCTTAGGTCCTCCTCTGTAAAATGAGCTAAAGAATGAAATTACAAATCACTCTACTATTTTTGCCTAGAAAACACCAAATGGAGTCAAGAAGAGTCAGGAGTGTCCAAGAAAGATAACAAAATTCTGTATTTTTTAGTTATTTGCTAAACATTTGCCAGTTACATATTCATCTGCTTCAGTCTCCATTTGCAAGTTCCCAACTTTGAGTCTGACACTTCTAGTCTAAGAGAATCAAAAAAGAATTCATATATACTAGGGTCCTACAAAGACATGCTAGTGTGTATGGGAACAAGGAGTCTGTGGAAGATAAATTTTTTATTCTCCCCAAATAAAATATCTTATACATTTCTTTTTAAGAAGGGCATATTCCTTGGGAGACATTTACAATGATTCTTATACTTCATGTGGCAAATGGAAACATCTCAAATCATAGTTGATGCTTTCCGAAAGCTACTAGTTCAGGGTAATATATCAGAGCCAAAGCCAGCATAGTTTGAATCTCTCTCCTCAGGATGGCCTTATGGATTTTGATAATATGGGCCATAAGAAATGTCCTCTAGTCTGGTGGTATCTGTTGGCATACTTCAGTGACCACAGGACATTGAAAAGTATTTCAAGAGGTCACATAAGACTTGGAATCTTGATTTAGATATTTACTTTAAATGAGTCAGTATTAGATGGATGTTATATTTCATGTTGTATAATGCCTCACAGATAATGAATAAGGGCTTCATAAATGTTTGTTGAAGTAATTGAACTGATAGGATTTCTTTCAACCATAGGGAAGGAATGGAGTTTACCCATAACTTGTTGATCTCTAACTTGCTCAGAATACACGAAAACCTGAGTGGTGACAGTGGTGAGAAATGGTAATTAATTATATTCCATGCACTCCATTCCCTTCTTTAGCAAGAAGTCTAGACTGAGTGTACAAAAATAGAAGAAAAAGAACATGTGTATACCTTTCCAGGTTTCTGATAAGTTGCTTGGAGTTTGGAGGATGGTTTAACAGAAATTCAAATATGAAACAAAAGGTTTTGTGGATTTTGTGGAATATTGGATGTGATTAAACTATTTTCTTTTATTTTCTATTTTCATACCTCGCCACCTCTGATTTTGGTCCTTTCCCAGTATTATTCGTAAGTAGCTAGTTCACTCCAGTTGAGATCAGGACCTGAATTTATGGAAATCTGAGTAAATAAAATCTGGTCCGAAACAGGTATGATCCTGGGCAAGTCACTAATCGTTTTGCCTTAATCCAATGGAGAAATAGCAAAACATTCCCTTATATTTTCCAATTAATTATATGGACAATATGGTTGACAGAGTCAAGAAGAATGACAATAATAACATTATTCAATTCAGTGCCTTCCATGGATGAGTAACTGAATTTTAGTGGCAAGTCAGGATTAATAAAGATGCTACTCATATATATATATATATATATATATATATATATATATATATATATATAAAATCTTAGTGGTATCCAATAGGCAGGACAACTAACCTTCAGAATATTCACTTTCTTCCCCACTCCTTTATTTTTTGCTCAGTTTTATATTCTCTTGTAAATGTTGTTCTCTTCCTTTTATGTTACTTTTGATACTTTCATTCATCAATCCACTAAATTTATAGCTCTCTCCTGAGTACCCCAAAGAGGACTAGCACTCAGGTATCAAGACTTGCCAAGTCTTTTTAAAGGACTTCTTATCCATCTTTTGGGTACACTTTTCACCCAACTCTTACCCTTAGCCCTCAAGAAGCTATAGCATGGACAGTGGCTAAACCCCAAGAAAACTGTCTGGATGAATGGGCTAAGGCAAGTTGAGGGTAACCAACAACTCTCAAACACATTAGTAACTTAGGATGATGTCTACCACAAGTATATGAAATCTTCCTCTGGTAGAATAGGCAGAGGAAAACAATTTGTTCCAATGGCTATGAAGATTGTTGGAATCAGGTGCTATTGAGTACTTAGAGCTTGGTCAGACATTGAAGATGCCCAAGGCATCCACTGCATTCCAGGCCATCACCAATCATCCAGACTTTTGTCTTCTCACTGAACTAGGTTAATTTTGGAATAGAGTGAGGCTGATAATGATTCAAATCTTCCTCACTTCAGTTCATATCAACTTGTAATGTCATTGGTCTTCTTTGAAAATGAAGGACAAATAGCAACAACTTTATAGTCAGAAAAATCAGTTCCTTTTTTTCCTAGGCCTATGACAATTCTGGTCTTGCTGATTTGAATGTACATATGGAAAGTGAAGTTTATTATTTTTAATTTTTTCAAGTTCAGTATTTTCATTTAATGTCCCTGGGGTTAAGAGCTAAAAAGTGTAAATTCTGAATTCCAAAAACCATCTGTCCTACAAGCAGAGCGGAAGCAAAGTATTGTAGTTCTTTTGCATTGCAGTATGGTCTGATCACTTAGCTACTTCCTGCTATTTGACACAGTGACATATTTCTAGAGGAGCCACTGAATTGTTTTTCTCAGTGTAGTAGAATTATTTTTAATGATCCAATGTCATTGAATGAATTTGGCCATCTGACAGAAGTTTCAGATGTCCTTGATTAAAAGTAGACTGGAACATAAAGAGAAATAAAATCTTTCCTTATAAAGTTGTTGAGAAATATTTAGTATTTTTATTAAAATTTCATGAGGGAAAAATTTAACATCATGTAATTACTAACCACAGTCCCATGTATATTCTAGAAGTATGCTTTCTTTTAGAGGGGCATCAAAATATCTGTCCCCCCCATCCTCTCCTTGAGCAATATGTTTTTTCTCTTATGGTTAAGTACTATGGGAAAGTGATTTTTAAAAACACATACTTGACTTTTAAACACATGATTACATTAATTTACAAGAATTTCTTAATTCTAAAGCTTACAGTGCATTTCAAGTATAGAAGAGAATTAGACTCATGTATTATCCCTCCTTATCCAGATTTGATTTGGGAGCCTCACCAGGTAGTGTAAAAGGCAGGATTTATAAATGTTCATTAGAAAAGCATTTTGGAAAACTAAGCTTTCCAAAAGTCTTTGTGTAGTTAAGATATATATATATATATATATATATATATATATATATATATATATATATATATATGGAGAAAGAGAGAGAGAGAGAGAGAGAGAGAGAGAGAGAGAGAGAGAATAGGGGGAAAGTCTCCAGTTTCAAGTCCTGTGGGCTAAAATAAATTAGATAAATTAGATTTAATAGTTGTAAAAATGATGTGGGAACACAGAAAAAAAACCCAACTTATAAACAGTCTGACTTCCTTATTTTACAGACAAAAAAATTGAGCCCTAGTTTGAGGCAGGATTTGAACCCAAGTATTCTCAATCCAGGCCCAGTATTGTTTCTGCTTCTTTATACTATCTCCCAGAGAGCAATTGGCAGAGTGATTACTAATATCAAAACTGGAGGAGCTATGTTTTTTTTTTCTTATTGATTTACAGAATAGCTAAGGATTGATATAGTGAATTTTGTGTGCAAAGATACAATATAAGACAATTACCTATTATAATCAGGCATTAGTATGTTTTTGCGAATAGTTTGCCCTGTCCACTATTCTTTCAGATACTTGTTCTTTGCATAGAAATTATTTGGGATTTCTGTTTTCACATGTAGCCTAGTTGAGCAGAGCAAAGCCAAAGTAATTGCAGCTCTTCCTTTTTGATGCACATATAGAATGCTTGAAATTATATGCCACCAGGCATACATGAAGTTGTTAGAGTTGTTGAACTGCCATAACTTCTGTTTTAAAGATTTGAGATGAAACCTACCATTATTTTTGTCTTTTAGATCCCCGTGAATGTGCTTTATGGGTTGAATTGTCATGAATGGATTTTCAAACCCACAATTTTCCATTTTTAATTCACATTTGTTTCATATGCCTGGCTGTCACTAGAGTAGGTGCCATGCTGATAACAAAGTGCTCATACTTTGTTATGTCTGACCCTTGATCTTGGAAAGCTTGGATTATGACAGGGCAAGGAATACCACTCTTGAGTGGCTATACCAAGCATGGCTAACATATTTACATATAAACTATGACTTTGTTGGTGTGGAAGCTCTGTCTAACAACAAAGATGGTGACCATTGCCTACCACCTGGAAGTTTTAGAAAATAATCTAAGGTTTTCAGGGGCTAAAATATTTGCTCTTTCTCATACAACTACTATCACGTATACCTATGCTCCATGTCTAGCTGTCTAACCACTGCAATAGACTATTGCTTTTATTTTTAATTTTACTTATTGTGGAGGCGGCTAGGTGGCTTAGGGGACAGAGAGTCAGACCTGGAAGCAGGAGGTCCTGCATTCAAATCTGGACTCAGATACTTTCTAACTGTGTGACCCTAGGAAAGACACTTTACCTCTATTGCCTAGCCCTTAATGTTCTTCTTCCTCAGAACTAATACTCGGTATCAATTCTAAGCTAGAAGGTAAGGGTTTAAAAAAATAAAGTGTGAAATGCTAAAAAATATTGAAAATTCAACATCCCCGTCACTTAAATTTAAGGTAGGGAATATATACCTGTTATCAATAAAAGAGGTCAAGGCATTGAGTGTATCCTTTACCTAAGGTTCAAGGTGTATACCTGTATAAAAACAGGAGAGTATTTTCATCCTCTAGACTTCAGCTTAACTTGAAGAACGATTTCACATTGACTCACTGGATTACTAAAAATCTTATTCTAGTTTATTTTTTCTTGGTTTGACAGCTGATTTTAGGGGCAACCTTTATCTCTGTATCTCAAAGATAAGGAATGGATTTACCTGATACAAGGTGATATTATATGCTGATATATAATATAATCTGTGCCTCTTTGTCTTGTATGTATTCATGGCCAACAGTAATTTCAAGGATTTTTACAATGACTTTTAGACAGTCGATGTAAACTAATCAGATATATGAACCTTAACACAATCTTCTAAGATGCGTGTTTCATCTATCAGCAGGGCTTATGACAGCTAATTGAATTTAATTGAACCTTTTCTATAGACTCTCCTTCCCTTTGGTAATGGACAAAATGCAAATCAGACACACATGACAATCAATATGACTGGCCATACTGTCCTTCAACTGCTCAGGGCATATATGTTTGCTATGTGATGTTCAGAACCTTCTCTAATGAACTCTTGTTAACATATTTCTTTCTTCTTTTCATGAATATTGCCTGACATAAAAATAATGGCAGTTATACCTATGTTGTGAACTGAATGTCCTCTGTGATAAGAGGAATGCCCCATTTAAAATGTGTTGTGACAACATAACTAGGTGCAATTGAGAAATGGGACATAAAATATCTTGCTAATTGCTATAATCAAATATTTTACCTATTCACTTTTAGCTAACATTGGAAGTAAGGTCAACCATGATCTTTTCCATTCTTTTAAGAACTGTTCTCATTTTAAGATGTCTTAAAAATCAGTGTTCAGAGGCAGCTACGGTTATCAGTGGATAGAGAGCCAGACTTGGAGAGAGTTAAAATTCTGGGTTAAAATCTAGTCTCCAACACTTCCTACTTATGTGACCCTGAACAAGTCACTTAACCCCAGCTGCCTAGCCCTTACCTCTCCTCATGTTGAGCCCAGTACTATCAAGTCTAAGACAAAAGGTAAGATTGTTATAAAAAAAAAAATCAGTATTCAAATGCCTTCACATTTCTGGCCCTATAAGCGAGGATTTTCTGTGTCCATTCTTCCTGATGTCATTGTCTCAAGTGTCATTGTCAACTTCTATTTCTCATAAAGCAAGAGGAACTGGACTTAATAGTCAAAGGTCATCATTCTACTGTAATCAGTTATAAGAATATAGAAGGAATTAGCCCTTATGAAACACCTACTATGTGCCAGGCATTTTTTTAGATGTTGGAAATATTAGTAAATCTGTTTTTGAATCTATTTTCTTTCTTTCAAATTTCCACTAGAGATCATCTTTGTAAGATGTAGCTTAGCTGGGACTCGGAACAAAACCTCTGCAGGAATAAAGCAGAGAGATCTATGTTCTCCAAAATTGCAGAGAATTCTTTACAAATGTCAAAGGGATTGTTTAAAGATGATGATTCATTAGATGCTTCTCTTTGGAAATGATAGTCTTCTGTTTGTCTAAAGTGAGCCCTAGAATACCAGAGGGTTTTTTCATTTAGATCCATGGTTATTCAACAATGATGTTCTCTTCAATCAACAGAGGAAAAACTATGCTAATAAAGAATATATGTTGCTCAAGTATGACATAAAGATTGATAGACAACCATTGAATTAGGCTGTTAGTACACATATCATAGATAGTCATTGAAGAGAGACAAAGATCTGGGCCCAGAAATAATTTTTAAAATATTGATTGAATTGTGTTTGGCAAATTGTGGAGTATTCTTTTAAAAATTATTTTTTCTAGATTGTATGATTTTTGGTAATCATTTACTTACACTTTGCAATTCATGTTCTTTCCACCTCTCCTCTCTCCCCAAGACAGCAGTTAATATGATATAGATTGTACATGTATTATATAATATGTTTCCATGTCCATCATTGTTGTGAAAGAAGACACATATTACACCAGAGAAAAACTAATGGAAGAATTATAGTATACTTTTATGGACCCTAGCTGCTTCCTTACCATAATCAAAACACATCTTTAATTTCCAGTTTAATGTGATTATAAATTGTGGAATACTAAAATTTCAAAAGAATCAAAATCAAAGTTGTCTAAAAATACATAGAAAGATATATAGTGGATATACATGAACCAACATTGCCCAAAGATATCAAAGATAGTTATCACAAAGGACATTTATGATAATAAAGTATATAAATACAAGAAGGAGTGTTGGTTGTCAAAGTTTTAGATCGGCAACTACAAAATATTGAAACATGAGGTCTATTGGGAAGATCCTCTATTTCAAATTTATGGAAGATTATGAACAATAATTGTACAGGATTAAAAGGGCTTAGTTGAATCTGTAATAGTGCTAGAAATATCCATATCAACAAGATTTTAGATATGTGTAAGGATTGGTGTGAAGATGGCAGAACTATGAAATGTCACCTCTATGCATGAATCTTAGAATACATTTACCATGTGATATAGCACCTGCATTGATATTATTGTCCCACCATTTGGCTTACCTGGAAATCATTTGTGTGTATTTTGTAAATAGAGTTTTGAGTATGGATTATTAATGCTATTTCTGTGTTCTGTCTTGTTAGTCCTCTATATAGTAATGGATTTTGAAAAAAGTAAGATGGTTGAAAAAAATTAACATTGATGAGGCATATGAAAAATATCCAATGAATGAACAAATATTGAGCACCTACTCTGTGCCAAGCATTGAAGATGCAAATAAGACTGTAGTACTCTCCATGTTCTCAAGAAGTGCATTTGACTAGTAAAATACAAAATATATTGCAAGTCAGTGGCCAGAAAAAGTAGTGTTGATTTACAAGGTCAAAGGGATTTTGAGTGGAGTCATAGTGATATTGTCATACTCTTTCCTATAGTATTAGTGATATTGATTTGATTATATTCCTGAATTTGAAGCTAACATTGGAAGTGGGTGAAGAACAATGGTTGTATATACATGGTAGAATGGCAGATGGCTTGATGCTCATGCTGGTTAGGCAACATTGTCCATGGGGCTGGATGGGAAGAAACATTAGCTTATTAATTAAAGTATTCAAACAGTAATAAAAAAGACGTCATGGTAAATGTGTTGTAGAAACGGGTAGTCATTAAGGCTAAAAGGTTGTTCTAGAACCAGAGGTCCTTAAATTTTTTGTGTAATAGATCCATTTGACAGTCTAGGTAAGTCTCTGTACTCCTCAGAATAATGTTTTAAAATACTTAAAATAAAATATGTGAAATCATAAAGGAAATCAACATATTGAAATACAATTATCAGAATGCTAAAAAATACAAATAAACCAAGTTCATAGTGTCTTGATTAAGAGTCTTTGGTCTAGGAGGCAGCTGGGTGGCTCAGTGAATTGAGAACCAGGCATAGAGATGGGAGGTCCTAGGTTCAAATCTGGCCTCAGACATTTCCTAGCTGTGTGACTCTGGGCAAGTCACTTGACCCCCATTGTCTAGCCCTTACCACTCTTCTGTCTTAGAGCAATATATAGTATTGATTCCAAGATGGAAGGTAAGGGTTTAAAAGAAAGAATCTTTGGCTTAGATCTCCTAAGCCCCATCTGATTCCAAGATTCTTCAATTTTTTAGAAACTGAATTCAAACCATAAAAAGCCAGTAATTTAGGCTCCATTGTTAAATGGTATGCTGAGATTAGGAGAAACTGCAATTAGAGGTTTGTTTTCACTTTTGCCTTTCTTTATCTTTAAATTTAGAAAAAAAATGACTAGTTGTATCTACATTTTCCTGTTATTAATATTATAGCAGAGACCTTAATTTACCAATACCTATAATATTGTAATAACCTTACAGAAAGTTATCCTAATTATACTCTTCCCCTGCCTCAACTCATCCTTCCTATAGTTGATAGCCTGTCCTTTTTTGTGTAATGCATTTCCTTAAAGTTAAATTGCTCCATTGCTCCAGAATCTTCTCTGGCTCCCCATTGCCTACCAGCTAACGTTTAAACTCCTTTCCAGTTAAAGTCCTTCATAATTTGGGCCTATCCTATGTTTTCATGCTCTATTTTATACTATGCCATTTCATACATTGCACCAGCCAGATTTGATTTTTCCTGTATCCTGAATATAGCCTTTGATTCTTTGACTCGGTATTTTTGCTAACATTGTTGTCTTTTCCTGGGATGGCTTCTCTATTTGCCTCTTGAAATTCTGTCTCTACTTTAAATCTCATGATACTCCCTACCTTTTGTGTCCTTTTTTTTGTACTTCAAATATTATTTTTCGTTTCCCCAAAACATTTAGAAATGATCTATCATCTATATATTGCATTTCCCAGGGAGACACTAAGTACTTGATACATGTTTCTGAAAATCAAATCTAGTTAAACATCTATGATATAAAATACTAGGATGGCAACCTATAGACTTCATCCATTAATAAATATATCTTGGTCAAATCTTCAAATAGACCATGAAGCAGACCAGGAATTGAATAGGAAAAATAGAGCAAGCCAGCTTCTTTTTGGGAAATGGAGAAGTTCTGTTTAATGTCCCTAAAGTGTTCTCTGAAAGAAAGGATTACTTTATAATACCAATAATCTTTCCTTACTGTTAAATGGTTGCAAATCATGAAATATTACTTCTTTTTTTCCCCTTGGTAGAATATTAAGTCCTCAAAAATAGGCTTTATTTTTTGTCCAGGTTTCCTCAATTCTTGATATTTACTTAGCACTTTTCCAATGTGTCTTGGATGAATGAAGTTACAATCTGCAACATTAAGGGAGTACCTCTTCCATATATCCATTAGAATATTAGGGTTGTGTTTCTTTATTGTATGTCACTTGTAGACTTTGTTGCTTCTTACCCGATGGTCACATGGTACCCATTGGCAAGGGCATAAGGTGGCAATCTCATATGAAATATGACTTGCATAGTCACTTGTGTTACTTCCTACATTGTTAATCCAATTTCCTGATTCTTCATAAATACTTCATGTGCTCATAATGCCTTGGGGAGGGATCAGGGTAGCTTTAGTCATCCAGCTATTGACTCACCTAGGACAATTCTGTGTTTTAAAGGGTCCTCATCTTTCCTTCCCTGTTATGAACTTATGGAATTAAGTCTCAGGTGGTTGAAAGAGAAGTTGGATAACTCAAATGGATTTATAGTTATAGGGAAGTATCTGCTCTTGGTCTCTAAATTGCCCCTTCACTCCAGCTGTTAAGCCATGCAAAAATAATAGAAAAACCATTTTGGCAATGAATTGGTGAATTTGCCTCCCCTGGAGTAGTTTTTGAAATAGATTGTTTCTGCTGTATTTATTCCTAAAAACAATAGATGGCATTTGTTGCAGATATTAGTAACAATAATATCTCACATTAACATTGCACTTTGTGGTTTCAGAAGGATATTTCTTAACACCATGAGAGGTAATAGTAATAAGTGCATTGCTCTTTGGTATGGGCCAGCTCTTAATGAGATATTGTTATAAAGAACCTTGGGCACCAGGAACTTGTTGGTAGTCTATGATAAAATGGTTAAATATAAGCATAACATGGGCAGGAAAGAACCATCTCCATGATGTTGTAGAAAAAGTTTTTTTTTTCTTTTTCAAAAATTACCAGAAAGTAAAAGTATTTACGTATTCTACCAAGAGAGACAGAATGTTGAGAGAATAGCAACAAATTTATCAGAAAGAGATGCTATCCAACTAGCAATGTGGAGGGAAGTTGGATCTTATTTATCTGACAAGTTAAATGGTAGAATCAAGGCTAGCAAGAAACCACAACCTGAAAATCTTGCAGTCATCTTTGATTGTTCTGCAGTTCTTTTCTGCTACACTAATGGTGAATAAATTATTGGCTCCATCACTTTTCAAAAGTATCCAAGGCAGCAGTGGGGTTTATTGCAAAGAACTTTAGATGCAGTGAAATTCAGAAGATGAAGCTTCTACTCCCAATTCAGCTGCTGATTCAATATGTGGACATAAAGAAGTCATTGACTCCCAGATGTGGTAGTAGTCTCTCAGTAACCGAGGATGACGATTGTCTTTGTGCGTTTTTGTGCACAAAGACACTTGTGCATGAAGATTTAAGTGGAAAAGTCGATGCACAGAGACAGTCCCACTCTCTCAGCGTCGGAAGCCTGGGTCCAGTGGCACAAAAAGTCGTTACACCTGGAGACTTCCTCAGCTGCATCGGATGGCTGTGTTGTCCTTTGTGCTCCAACATGCCCTAAGCACTCCACAGTGCTTTGCTGCATCGCCATCTCAGCCATTGAACCTTCTTATTGGTTTCTTCCGCCTGTTCCGCCAAAGCAGTCTTCACATGCTGGGTGAGCAAAGCCCTAGTTCACCAGGGGTTGACAATGACCCGATGGCTACCCATCATGTACCCAGATGTATAGCTATAGAAAAGCAGCATGTGAGGCTTCATGATACACTAGATAGAGTGATGAACCTGGACCTGGAGTCAGAATAACTCAATTTCTGACACTGCCTCTGATACTTTTAGGAAAATCTTTCCCTCAATTTCAACCAAAAATGGGTATGATTTAGGGTTGTTGGAATCTATTTATCTAGATGATTTTGCTAACTTTAAATTTCTGTATAAATACATGCTTTTCCTATTATAAGGGTGTTATATATTTAGGAAGATTTGTTTCTTTTCCTGCTTATCATATGCTAGCTCTGTGACCCTAGTCAAGTCATTTAACTACTCAGTGCTCCAGGAAACTAAGGCTACAAGGTATAGTAATCTGTTTTGGAGGACAGGCCTTCCTTGATGGTAGTTCCCTGATACAACAGGTCTAACGTATATGCAGATAATCAATATATGCATTATCAGATGATGAGAGCACAACTGGAAGTGTAGAATTTAGGATTTGTTTTTGGCAAAAGACTAGGAAAAATTTAGATATTTTCATTCTATTTATTTTCAATCATTTCTAATTTATACCAATTCTCATCTCAGCATGACAAATATTGTGATATTTTCATTTGCCTTTTCTGGTGATTGATAAACCTTTATAATTATATTTTCAACAACTGTGGAATATTAGAACTCACCTAACCAACAAATCTAGATGTAAGAAACTATTATTATTCTGTGTCTATGGGGCATGAAATTACTACATTTGACTTATAAAAAATAACTCACTAAAATTCCTACAAAATCTAAGGCATTCTTTGAAAGCAAGTTTTCCAGCAGAGCCTGGATAATTAATTTACTCATGAAAAAACTGTGCTGGTTGCAAGGAACTGGCCTGTTTCTGACTCATTCCCACAAATGCTAAAAAGATATCAGGATGTCTATGCTATTTTGTCACATAAATGACTTCAGGAATCTGTAGGAATTAGATTCATTGATTGACCATTTCCCCCCTCAAATAAGCAATGAGATGAAGTTTTGTGGAGCAGAAACTTTAATATGATTTATTGCTATGTACACTTGGGGGAAAATGCATTCTTGGAGATCTCTGAATTGGCTGAAGAGAAATAGTGTTGAAACATACCTTTCACAGGAAAGTGCTGGTTATAGACCTTCATGTCTGGGCCTAGAGTCAGAAATGGGGCACTGCCCCCCCTCTTTGTGCCTACTCATATAAGAGTCTTTTAGCCTACCAGAAACTTTGGCCAGCTGCCAGTTTGGCCTGTGGGCAATCTGTAATTAACATGGACACACACTCCTGCTAGTGACATTTGTTTCACCTGGGAAAGCTGCATAATAAACTAATGAAGATTTTCTTGGCTGAAAGGGCTATATATTTTCAAAGAGGAACAATTAATGGAGACTACAAAGTAATCACAGCCCTATTGGGACAAAATCACCAGGCTAGAAGCCCTCATTTGTGGAAGCATATTGTTCTGCACTATGTATGTGGTTTTGACATTTTATGGGGCTGGCTCAAACAGAAACACAAGCCAACACCATTTATATATGTTTCCTTGTATCCCCTGTGCTTAGCACAATGCTTTTTGCTTAGTAGGATCTCAGTAGAGACTCTTGATTTGACTTGACCACCAAGTGATGAACACTGAAAGTATGAACCAAATACCTTGGACCATCTAACTCTCTCATGAATGAACAACACTCGTGCTGCTTTGTTCTTTTTCAGAGAAGCTAAAAACTATTTATTTACAGGAAGGATAGAACAAAGTGAGGGGTGATTAAAATGCAGATAGAGTAATTTAATATGCTTTGGCCTCAATGGGAATTATATTACATAAAAATCAGAAGTTGCCTGAGAAATGAAAACCTACAATCATGTTGCAGGACTGGCTTTTAACTTTCAACTGTAGTCCAAAAAACCATGTTGGTTACTCTGATTCTATTTCTCTTTCTAGGAAAAAACAACAACAAAAAACAGTCAGACCTTGTCTCTTTCTCTCTCTAAAGCAGTTATGGTTTATATGAAAGTGGCCATCTTGCAGAATGCCAGCCTATTGTGGTGAATATAGGGAATAGGAGAGGTTGGGAAATGTTTCTGAACTGGATTCCCAGCCTCATGTTTCTACCCTTTCCCTTAATCCAACCTCCTATAGTTGCCAGTGTGATTTTCCAAAAACATTGGCCTGACAATGCCATTACTCAGTGAATTCAGAGGATAAAATGATTTTTGGAAAAATCTATCTCCCATGTCTGTCCCTTGCACTGGCTGTGGTCACGCTTGGAATCTCTTTAGTGATGACTAAGAATCCTTAGCTTCCTTGAAACCTTAGCTCCTCTGCCACTTTCTACATATCCTACTCCTCTCATCAAAAGTGCCTAATGGCTTCCTCCTCCAAATTTATATATATTTTTTCTATACTTTTTCTTTTTCTAGATATTTATGTATATGTTATCTCAGTCAACAAACATTTATTAAGTGCTTACTATGTGCCAGAAATTCTGCTCCAAGTTCTGGGGATACAAAGAAAAAATAAAAACTAGTCTCCATCATTAGAATATGTGTTTGCATTCTGAGGTTAGAATTATCTTCATTTTTGTCTAAGAAGACTGGGCAAAATGTACCTAGCACTTATTAAGGATTTAATAAATGCATGTTGGTGGATGTATGGATAAATAGCTAGCTTTATTTTTTTAAGCAACTTCCTTTTTTTAGAACACTCTATGATACTCCTTTAAACGAATCATTTTGTCATTTAGGTAACATATATTAAGTGCTCAGTGTATTGAAGGCACTGTACTAGGTATCATATTTTGCCAATATCTCAGATGCCAGAAACTAGACTTGATTTCAGCCAGGTTCATATACTTATTAAACTAAACCTTTTCCCTTGACAACATCAATAAAATTTAATCCTACATACTATAGGATTTACATTTTTAACTTTGATTTAATTATGAAATCATGTTTAGGAGAATGAGATTATCTCAGTTTTGTGTGATTTCTCTGGAAGGGAAATTCCCCCCACCATTATAGATAACAACCTGGCTATAATTTAATAAATCATATACTTAAAAAAATTTGGGGACAGCTAGCTGGATAAAGATACAGGCCTAGAGATGGAATGTCTTGGGTTCAAATCTCATGTTAGACACTTCTTAGCGGTGAAACCCTAAGCAAGTCACTTAATCCCAATTATCTATCCCTTACCACTCTTCTGCTTGGAATCAATAATTAGTTTTGTATCTAGTTTAGAAGGTAAAAGTATTAAAAAACTGGAAAAAATTTAGACGTCATCTGGTCCAGACACCTTCTTTCTCTAAATGTGGAAACAAAGGCCCAAATCTCTGATTATTTTGATGAGGCTACCAAAAAGGTGAACTTTTTCTGGTTTTGATTCCATTTCTCTATTCAATGTCAACATTCTCATTTGACCCATTCAACACAGTATGGAATGCTTGAGGCTTGACTTGATTAAAAAGAACCACTCTTTAGCTCTGGCCTTTAAAGGAGTCTTAATTAAAGACTTGGAGCTCTTGAACTTTAAGCCATTTAAATCTTTTTTTTTTTATTTTCTTGAAGGAAAAAACATAGTATTAAGTAAAACCTTAGAGTTAATGAGAAGGAGTTTGGGGAAAGTTCCTCCCACACACTAATTGTTATGGAGTCCAAAGGGGCACAGGAACATAGGAATTACTTAATGCTCGCTCTCATGTGGTCCGAGAGGAAGAGCTTTCTGATTAAGTCCAGAGAGCCAGGTTTCTGGAGGGAGAGGAAATGACTCTAGCCTGTTATGAAATCCAGATTTCTAATGGAGTGATTGAGGTCCTTGACAGCACCAGCCTTTCAGGGAAAAGAGCATCACACAAAAGGTCCCTCCCTGAAAGGGAATAGTAGTAAAACCCTAAAGCCATGACATGGAGGAGAAAAACACCTGCATTTTGTTCTTTTCTATTATCCTAAACTATTTAGACAGTAGAGGTATGATGGGAAATGAGGTCACTTCTCTAGAAACCCAAACTGTTCTTGGGTATCCTAGCCCTTCAAGATAGTAACATGAGGTGGGAATATCATTATGAGTTTCTGAATGAAAGAATGTCTCAATGGGATGTGGGGGGGGGTACAGTTACCCCTCTAGCATACTTAATTTATATTCTAAGGTGAATCTACTGTGTACTACCCTGACAACAGAAGACTATGGGGTCCTAGAGCAGGATAGAACTCACTAGAGAGAAATGAATATTTAATTGCTTATACACTACTGCTAAGTTCTTTACAACTTTATATGTTTTCAATTTAGTCTGACAAAAGCTGTTCTGTGCCCAAAATAGGGAGTTACCTTGAGTGGTTAAGACCTGGAAGCCCTTTTGCTTACAATTTGTGGAGAACTAGACATGTGGTATATTCTAATCTATTATGAAATTTCTCAAAAGTAACTGTTCTTTTAGCAAAAATGAGCTGTGGAGGGTAACATCGATGCCACACTCTCCCAATATATATATTGGGTATAATAGAGCATATAGAAAAAAAGACAGATATACATTGCTATGGCCATACTTAAGTCATTTTGGTATTTTCTTCTTTAAAAGGCCTATTCTTTAGTGTTTCCTATTCTCACAATGCAGTACACTCAGGAAGGGAGTGGGCTTACAATGTACTATGGGCACCACCACAGTCATTCCATGGTAAGACGAGCATAGAAATACTGATCGTATGACCGTGGAGTTCTAATGCTTATGAACTAAACTCCCAATTGTCGTCTTGGCCATAGAACTCACCTTTACCTTGTGATAGAAATAATATGGCCTGGGTAGAGGTTGGTATTTCCCATGTACATAGTCCCCCCTTCATCCACTGCCATGATATAGTGTCAATGGGAATTATAAACCATAGTCATCCAGTCTTCCTGTGTTTCCCTCCCTGGAACTTTGACAACAAATCTGAGTCATATTTGGGGAAAGTGTGATGGATGAATAACAGATAGCACTTGCCAGACTGATTTACCAGGAAACAGGAAATCCTTGGAATTTTAGAGCTTGTTTTAGCAAATAATAAAGACTAATTTAGAAGTGTTTCTTCTAAAATAGAGAGCTGTGATGATCGCACTTTCTATTATAGTCAATTCTCTAATAATGGAGTTCTTAAAAGGTGTGGTTGAGGAATTTTTATATGTGGTCATAAATAACCTTAATGCAGGAACCAGCACAAGGTCTCTTTTACACTGTATGCTGGTGATTAGACTTAATTGGGTAGTGTATTTAGCGAGTGATTTAAAGGTGACTCATAATAATTTAGATTTTGAAGAGAGATGTTTAGACTGAGTTCATTGGACAGATAACTTTTTTTTCAGATAACCTCCTACAAACACATGCCACTTTAGAATGTCCCAAAATGTTTTGCATCCATTATTAGCATCTCTGCTAACAAACTAGTTTTGGTTTCTTTATATATTGAGTAAATACTAAATATTCCAATCTTTAACTCCTATTTCTGGATTTGTCATTGTTTTCACTCTTGTCTTTTGCTATCATGCATTTGATGATTTGATCCATGACCCCCACATGTAACCTGAACTTTTGCTCTTGCTTCTCAGTGGTCAGCTGTTCATAATGCCTTGGTTTCAGCTGTGCCTCAGTGTATTCTCATAATCTTTTTTTTTTAAATATATGTAGCTTATTTGAAGTTTCCCATCTCATCTCACCATGAAATCACTGTTTAAGAATCCTGCTGTCATTCATCTTTCTCACACATCTAGTGTCCTGGAATTGTGCAGCTTTGAGCTCTACTTTAGTAGGGCTAGAAAAGTTCTTGTCCTAGACCTTGCCATTTCTGATCCCATCATTGCATTTGAAATGTCAAGTGTCTTGGTTCAATATCGCTACTCAATATATCCTTAGTTTAGTCTGGGAGATGGATTCTGGACTTTCTTTACAATTCTCCTAAAGAGAATTATGTCTCTTAATTTGATTTATTTTGTTTACTGTATAATAGTGACTACATAAAAGGTAGGGAATCTTTATGTAAGACATATTTTTCCCAAACTAAAATACAACTGGATTGATTATTAAAATAAGGAACATTGTAGTATATTAAGTTTTCTGTATATTTAGTTTATTATATTATGTATATAATATATATTATATCATATATTATATTATGTATATTAAGTTTAAGTTACCTACAGATGATACCTGTGTTCAAAGTATAGTCCAGAAAATCTATGAAGATTACCTAAACATTAACATGAAGGCATTATGGATCATAGTAATGATTTTCTGTAGTTGAATGATTCTAATGTCAGGCTAAGTACTTCTGGTTCCCTTATTATTTGGAATGTGAGAAAAAGATAAACAATTATAATGTTATACCTAGGCAGCATGGTATAATGGATAGAAAGTTGGTCTTAGAATACAATGGGCAGGGGGTAGCTATGTGGCTCAGTAGCAATGGGAGGTCCTGGGTTCAAATTTGGCCTCGTATGCTTGCTGACTGTATGACCCTGGGCAAGTCACTTAATCTCCATTTCCTAGTCCTTACCACTTTTCTGCCTTAGAACCAATACACAGTAGCAATTCTATGATGGAAGGTATGGGTTAAAAAAAAAAAAAGAATAGAAAGGTCAAGTCATTTCCCTAGCATATACTAGCTATGCGACTCTGGGAAAATGACAACTTCTTAGAGCTCTATACCAGTGATTTCAAATTCTAATTGAAATAGGAGTCACCAAATTATACATAAAAGTCCCTATGAGGAGTGTATGGATTTAGTTTTTTATATATATATTTTATCTGTGTTTTAAATAATATTTTTTTAATATTTGCCAGTTATATCTTAATCTGGTTTAAGTTTTTGGTTACATATTTGATACTCATATTCTAGGCAGCTTCCTAAGACTATAAGTTGCAGAGAAGATGCCAGTCTACTTTAGTAGAATAAATTTCTTAATCTGGGACTCCTTGTATCATTAGAATCAAAGTGTCTTTCCCATTTTTATGTCTAATGTTCAGTTTCATAGCTGGATTGTGGATTACTAAGAATACTGAAGTGGACATTTCTTAAACATTTTGGAATGGTTCCTTAGAACTAAAGTGTATTCTAAGACTGAGATAACCCTGACACTTAAAGTAGTTTCTAAGCTAAGAAAATCATTATCCTCGTTATTATATAACATATAAGATTAGGTACTAGATGAGTAATACTTCTTAAGAAGTATACTCCTTGCTTTCATGGAGCTTCAAATAATAAGCAGAGAAGTCAAGACTATATAATATGTATGAAAGAAAATATGCATGGGGGAATCCTCTTACATGGTGCTCTTCTTGTATTTCAATGAAATATTTGATTGATAATTGTCAGAATAGAAAGTATATTACTGAGTGAGATTTTTACGTATTGAGGAACTCTCTACATGAGAATCCACATTGTACATTGGAAAGAGATATTAATTCAAAATTAAATAATATGGATTCAAATACTCACTATGCCCTTTATTATCTTTGTATATTTGGACGAGACATTTTCCCTTTTGACCTCATATTCCAGATCACCTAAATAATTTAAGGAGTTCTGAGTTCTATTTCTTCCATTACTCTGATTCTATGGAAATATAGTCTAAAGAAATATAGTCTCCTACTTGGAGAACCAATTAATAAACAGAGTCGGAATTGTGGTCATTTGAAATCACTCTTGGAGTTCACATGGGGTTCAATTTCACCATTCAAAAGAGAATATATGAGTTCGTTAAGACCCCTGTGGAAACCATTCAATGAATCTTTTTGCCAAATGTATGTGTGTGTTTGTGTGTGTATTTAGCACAGATGACTAACATATGGTCAATACAATTGTCATGGCAAGCAATTCAAATCTGGCCTCATATACTTCCAAGCAATCAAAAACAATATGAATGGGGGATACTAATTACTTGAGTCATGTATACCACATAAAGGTACAACATGTATAACCCCTTGGACTTGTATAAATAGAAGAATCATGGATGGTTCCATTGTTAATCTGTTATGCTTCATGAGAACTCGTCTGAGGCAGTAGTACAACACACCTGAATATATCTAATGACAATGTAAATGGACTCATAGGAGTGGGCTATTGAGTAGTGTCAACTTTTTTTCTGAATCCATTTTAGGGAATTGTTCTGCAGTGGATGATTTTCCAATAGGCATTTGAGACAGAATGGTGACATAACATGTTCAACACTATTTTTCTTTAAAACATGAATAAATAGGACACACTACATTTTATTTCATTACAAAAGAATGTGACCTGAGACCAGACACAAATGTGAACCATTGTCACAGAGCTCCTTAGGGAATTGTTCTTAATAAAGACAATGCACGTGCAGCCATGCTGAAATGGGAACATCTCTTAAGAGGGCTAAGCTTGGCTAGAAAATGCAGAGAAACAGTAGGGTTTTTTTTTTTTTCTTTCCAGAAATTAGGACATGAGTAGAAATATACTTGCTGATGACACATTTTCCTTTGGATAAGTGGTAGGTAATAGAATGGAAAAACTTAAGAAACTGAAAAGAAAAACATTTAAGGTTAGTGCTGAAATGAATCTTTAATAATATGCAAATAAGGAAGGAGGTGACTAAGAAATTTTTTATTAGGAACCACAAGATAAAGTTGTTGACAAAACTTGATAATCATAATGGTTTCCACTTTTGTGCACTTAGTTCCTTTTTCATTATAAAAATGGTTAATATGTATGAAGAGCATTAATTTAAATATCAAAAGTTTACAGCTGGTCTTTAATTCTGTAAGGAGAAAGAAAAGATTGATTACAAATAGATTTATGAATTTAGCAGTCTTAATACTTTAATCTCAGCAAATGGCTAGTGTTCTGGAGGGGCCTAACAAAGTTCAGAGCTAATAATTTTCTTTTTTTGAAACAATTTGGGTTGTCATGTCTGTTTTTGTTAATAATTATGTATTTATGTGCTTTGAGATTCAGACGGGTTATTTAACTTACATGGAAAGAGACTTTGCCTAGACAAAGGACTAAAAAATGATCTTAAGTATTTTAAGTGTCATGGGGCAATAGATAGAATTATCATCAAACTGGAAGAAATATTTCAAGTAAGATTCCTAGTGTTTACTAATATGATCTCAGCATCAATAAGGATCATGAAAATGAAGCTTTGGATATTTGTAATGAAAACTAGTAAAAGCAGATTTTATTGATCGAGGATTATTCTGAGTTCTAAAGTGACCCTTTTCATTTCTCCAACCATAATTAGTGAATTCCAAATGGTTGGTTATTCTAAGTTGCAGGGCGAGCAATATGGGTTTGACATAAAATAGGTATGACTAATGCAATTGCAGGTTGTAGGAGGAAGATTGGAACAAGGTGACTTGACTTCTTGAAATCCTTCCCAATTTTGTGATTATTATGAAAACTGTTCATGTCAATTAAACATATCTTTAGTATGAATGACTGAAGAGTCGACAAAAACTTAGTAAATGAAATGTTATTATATAAAAAAAGTTTTATTATGAGCATTTTAAAAATTCCATTAGGGTCTCTGCATTTACCTGTCTTCAGCTCTTGCCCGAGGGGAAAAATTAGAATGAGGCAAGAAATCTGAAATCTTTGGTTTTCATAAGGAAATCTGAAAATAATTTTGAGGTTCTTGAGTCTTAGACCTAACTTTTATTTTAGGTATACATTCATTAAAAGTTTTTAAATCTTGCTTTTTAATCTTTGCTCTGTGAATGATCAGTTCTTTACCTGGCCTCTCAGTGTGTGTATTGTAAGACATATTATTTTATAACAATTCAACTTCAGTTATGCTAGGTCATGTCTGATTCTAACGACTCCACTTGGAGTTTTCCTGGCAAAGATATTTAGAATGGTTTTCCATTTTCTTTTCCAGCTCATTTATAGATTATAGATGAGGAAACTGAGGCAAACAAGGTTAAGTGACTTATAAGTGATAATTCTTCCTGACTCCAGACTCAATACTTTGTTTACAATGTAGATACAGGAAATTATTTACAGCATTCACTTATAAAAATATGACTAAAAATAGTTGGTTGCTTTTATTTTGTAGACAGTAGAGGAAGCTTAGGTGAATTTAGGAAGAATTTTCATGTCACAGGAGGGCTAACTAGGGTCAATTTGAGGTCTTTAAGCAAAAATACATAATTAAAATAGGAAGCTTCCAGATCTGTAGAGGTGGAATGATTATCAACCCTCCCCACCTCTTCATGTACTTAATTATTTGCTTGTGGCCTCCTCCATTGGAATATATACTCTTTTGGGATCTGGGACTATACTTTTTTTTCTCTTTTGATTTTATTGTACTTCTCCCTGCTCCTTTACCCAGTGTCTAGCCCATAATCAGCACTTAATAAAAACAATTTTTGATTGACTGATCTTTCAATTGAGTATGCAGCTTTATGATTCTTGCCCTAGGCATAATTTGTGGTACTTGCCCTAAATGCTGAAATTCCTAGTTATAAATCTAGTAATCATTTAGGAAGACATTGGCACATCTCCTCAGAGAAATTGTAGGGTATTTTTTCTCAGTAGGTTTTAAAGAAATGGCTAGACAGTTAGACCTCTCTTATTGGATAAATTAATGGATAATCTCTCATATCCCTGGCTGATGACTGTATTTTTCCACCTTAGGTCATCTTTTCTGGTATGGAGTCTAAAAAATGATCCATGAACTCTCGATTTTAGACCTGAATCAGAAATCCAAAGGGAATTTTGACAAGAGAAATGCAAGGAGTTTCATGAAATGCTCCTGAAAAAGTCTCATTTTTCAGAATAACTTTTGTAGCAGAAAATATCTTCATTATAAACTAAACATAAAATCCAGATTTTAGTCACAACAACTTTATATGATTAAAAACCAGTTGCCAAAGAGCTCTGATTTTGAGGGAACAGATTATAGATTATTGATGGCATTTTTAGGGTTATTGAAAGTGGAAGAGAAGGGATCTAAATTAGGATCTGTTCCATATGAGATGATACTAAGAAGGACACAAATGGCAAGAATCCATCCTGCTTTCCTTCTAACTCCTATAGTTTTATTTTTAGAACTCTGACAACAGCAGTTGCAAGCATTGTTTGCTAGTGTGTGCTTGCTTGGTGACAAGTACCTCCTTTGCTGCTGTTCTCTGTCTCACTTGACAGGTGTAACGCAGCTCCTAAATATAGCAAGCTCCAGTCAGTTGGCTCCAGTAGACCCTGATTGAGCACTCTCCATAGTCCATGGGGTTCAAAAGAGCCATGATTTTTCTCATGCCTACTAGCAATAACTCAATTCTTTTTGAATGCCAAGCCAAACAAAATTAAATTTGTAGGCAAGGAGTTGGAATAAGTAGTAAAGACACAACATAACTGATGAATTAGATGCAAGATGAAAGTGGGTAAACAGCATTAAAAAAAAGGTGAAAAGGAAGCATTTTAAGCATTTTAAAGTAAATTAAATTAAATTAAAATGAGTGAAGGTCATTTAAAAATAATCAGATGCCTCACCACCCCAATAATGGGGGTAATGAGAACAAAATATATTACCCCACCAAAGAAAGTAATTATGAATAAAAGTTATGTTTATTGACTTTCTACTTACCCAAATGCATGCACATATATGTAGTTTCTGCATAATTATTTATATTATCTCTTCTTTAGAGTATCAACTTTTTGAGATATTTCTTTGTCTTCCCAGCATTTAAAACAGCACATAGTAAAAGCTTTTTGAGTTGAATGAATGAAGAAATGGGTAAAAAAAAAAGAATTTAATAAGCACTGGCTATGTGTCAGATGCCATGCTTGTTGCTAGGCATAAACATACAAAATTTAGACAGATATTCTCTTCCCTCAGGGACTTCATGTTCTAATAGATGCAAAAAAGATATAGAGGAGAATGGGAGGCAGGGAATGAAATATTTGTGCACAGAGTAACTTGGGATATTGAGTGGAGTCAGAGGAAAGTCTATTATCCTTTTTTTCCCCCAGGATTTAGGGAATCATTGATGTGACATATTATTCTTGCATGAATAAAAGTCAGAGGTAAAAGTGGATAGGAGGGATTGTAGGAGGCAGGTAGAAAGGAAATGGAGGGAACATTAAAAAATATTCTTCTGGACTAGGATAGACCGAAAGTTGTCCCTGGTGGTTTTGTTTCCTGGTGGTGGCTAAATGGGATATTTAAATATTGATAATGTCCTTGGAAGCTTGTGGAAGAAAGTATTCAACATTTTGATATTTGGCTTGCATGCAGTTTCCTCGTATGAAAAATATAAGGAATAGGGAATACTTGTTAACTATACTTATTTCAAAATTTTTGTTTTTAATGAAAAAAAATTGAAAAACAGGAAGTGAAAAGACTATGGAACAGTCATTTTCTCTGGAGCAGAGATTAACATTCCTAAGTAATAAAATAGATGAAAGTCCCTGACTTGAAGTCAGGAAGACTCCTTTTCATCAGTTCAATCCTATCTCAGACACTTAGTAGTTGTGTGACTGTAAACAAGTCACTTAACCCTTTTACTTTTAGTTTAATCTTCTATAAAATAAGCTGGAGAAGGAAATGGCAAATACTCCAGTATCTCTGCCAAGGAAATCCCAAATGGGATCACAGAGAGTTGGAAATGATTGAACAACAAAAACAAAGTAAAATGGAAGTCAGGATATAATTAGGATCCTTTGTTCTTGAACTTGGTTGGCTCTCTCAGCTTCTTTTTTTTTTACCTCAATTGCCTTCTTTTAAGAAAAAGCACCTTCTTATATTATGTGGTAATAAGCTGGAGTAGGGGAGAGAAATCTACTCAAATAAAAGTTGGTAAGGTTCCTAAAATAATAATAATTTGACCTGGATATATTGGATATTGATGATAACTAAAATTATATTAAGATAGTTTTTAGTTCATTAGTTCATTAAAACGAATTCTTATCAATTTCTTTCTGCACAATAAATCCTGTACAACAATACACACACCACTCCTTTAGCTCAAGCTTGTCTATTGTTATCCATAAACTGTATCTGTTTTTCTCTAAAACCTTCTGGGATTTAGAATTTGCCCTCTCAGATACCAGATCTGGCTGGGGCTGTTCACCTTTACTTCAGTAGAGTTGTCATCATCAAAGCCCTGGAAAATGCCAAGGCTACTCAGATATATTGGCACTTGGAAGGAGGTCCTAAACTATCAAAAGTGACCCCACTAAGGATCTGCATCAGAGACCACCCTCACTCAAACTCAGCACTAATTCATTTTTCTATTCACACTTCCATACACTTGCCACTAGCTACAATCTTCTCTCAGGCAGTGCTTAACAGTGGCACAGCCTCCATGTGGATATCTCTTCAATAAATAAAACCAGAAACACCAAGAAGGTAAAGCCGAATCAATTTATTATACACAGTAGTTTTAACATATTCTGAAAGAGATAAATGAAGGATTTGGGGACCTTACATTCATGGCAACAAATAACATAATTTCATGGGACATTTGCCCACCTTACAATGTTTACAGATGAAGTTCTATGAAAATAATTCTACTTTATGTTCCAACTTCTCCAGCAGAAGAGAAAGTAGAGAAATTTAATGAATTTTTATATTCTCTGCTTTTACAAATTATGACAACATAGTCCTGGACATTTTGTGACGTCAGTGTTAACATAGACATGGAAAGAGGGCACGTAAAGTTTTGACACAAAAATATGAAATGTGGTCAAGGTTGCAAAATATCCCCAAGCTTGATATTCTCTTAAAAAGGGAATCATATGAGTGTCAGACAACATTACATAAAAAAAAAACCAAACATATTTCTGCATTCATGACCAATTGTTTCCTTCCTGTTAAAATATAATCATTTCAGAATTACTTATCTGTGCAGTTAAATCATTGAATGGTAAGAATAAAAGGTCATAATCAATACCTGATTAAAAGAAAAGATTAAAATGAATACATAGTCAGATTATAGTGGTTCTATCCTGACATGTGGAAATATGATTTTTTTTTAATGGAAAATGAGTTGAAGCCAAATCCTTGATTCTGTAACTGTTTTTAAAAGAAGTTCCATACATAACAGTTATCCCAACAAAAACACCAAAAGTTCCTCAAACCATACTGGATAGAAAATATTTCATCTCCTTCCCAAGGAGAGAGAAATTATAGCAAAGGACACGATTTTCCACACTCATTATTGAGACACAATAAAGGAGCATAATGCAATATTTTGAACAGTATGTTCCATCAAAATTCTGAAAAGCTATTGAGGGAACAATTAATCAGCAAAGTACATGACTTGAGACCCAGTTAAACTAGATCACACCAAGAGCATTTGTAGATAAAATTGGAATGAATAAAACAAAATGATATTAACTGGACAGAAATGAAGAATTTCTCAATAATTTTTGTCTTTAGAGAAAATAATGAAACTTTCAAATATTTTCTCTATCCCATAATATACAGTAAATTATGCAAGGAAATAGTACTAATTATCACGAAGAAGGAAGAAAAAACAGATGAGGACACTCAAAGCCATTGATTTTATATTTTAGTGAAATTAAGATTCCAAAAATCAAAAAGATAAAACTAGAGATATTTTAAAGTACATATGAATGACAAATAATATATTGTTAATTCTTGATCTTTATTCCACTTTCTGATCTTTATAAAATTTTAGGGAAAAATAAATACAGTCCCCCTCTCAAATATATCTTTACACAGATATCATTGTTTAAAAGTAAATAGCTCTTACCATACTTTTTTTTTACTACTTTTTTAATTTAAAAAGTTTACTGTCTCATCATGGTATGGTAATATACATTTCTTAACCAGGTATTCAAGACCTTCCATAATTTCATCTTTCACTCAGCTCAGGATTCTTCAGGGAACCTTTCCTTAACTACACTTTCTTCCTTCCCCATTAGTCAACAGCCAGAGAACATATTAAGCATCTGCTATATGACAGGTACAGTGCTAAGTTCTGGGGACACAAAAACAGAAAGAAAAATAAAATTTAAAAAAGGATATCTTTTCTATGACAATCCTATTCCCTCTCCTTAAACATACAAGTGATAGATCCATCTTTAAATCAAATTCTTGAGCTTGAGCTGTTACTACTTCTTGAAGGGCTGACATTAATGAGTTGTCCTTTTATTTATAGATTAGTCTTGAGCTTCAAGGAGGTCTAATCTAATAAGCATAACTATCTACATATGTTCTTCATAGTAGCTAAAATAGTGTAAGCACTTAATGATCAATATGATTTTTAACTTTTGGAGGAAAAAATAAAAGATTTTTTCCATTGCTAATGCAGAATAAATCCTTTTCAATTTATTTTATGCTGTATGGTATTACAACTATTAATCTTTTCCTGTTCTTTTTTGTTTTTAATGTACATACAAAAGGAGTGATAATCTTGAGTATAATAGGAATTAATATTTTTTCTTGAAATTAAAGAATGCAAGGCTATGCTGGCCAATGATTTGTGAATGTGTTGTCTCATAGGCTTAGATAATGTTACTAAGAAGGCTTTTATTTTTTTATTCAATATTCTTTCTTGATGGTAAATTTTTGTTGATAGTTTCTCCATGCTTTTTTTTTTTAATGACAGCTAGCATTAACTAAGAAAATAGCTTAAGTTGGATTAGCCATGGAGCAGAACAAAAATTATTAATCCATTTTAGAATTAACCAAATAGTTTGCACAAGGTTTTATCAACCTGAATTCTATGATATGCTTAATTAAAATAAAAGTAGTTACATATGCTACATTATAAACACAATTCTTAAAAATCTTCATTTTCTGAACATTTTTATATAGAAAAGGAAAGAAAAAGAAGAAACCTGACTCCAAAACTCAATAAAATTGATCTCTGTGGAAAGAATTAAAATATAGTAATAATATGAGTGGTAGAAATGCCCAGAAGACAAAATTTGAGAAAATAGTTAAGAATATAAAACTTATGTGTCCAGAAATAAAATTTTAAAAGTTGGGCTAACAAAGAAGGTGGACTAGAAATCTAGTGAAGTTTCATTCAGTAAAGCAAATTTAGTTTTGATAGGTATAAATGAAAACTTGATCATTAGACCATAACTTGGATAAAACCTTTATAAGAGTTTGTCTTTTTTTTCAGAATAAATAGGCTAGATAAAATGATGGTAGAAGAAGCAGTATTATATATGAAGTAGATATACTTATGTAGACTATCCAGTAACCTAAAAGCAAAACCTTGTGGGAAATAGTTGAAAGAAAAACAACAGACATTGAAACAGAAATGATATACTGCCTTTCACTTGCACAGAAAGAGGAAATAGATGAAATGTTCAGGAAATAGAGAAATGACATAGTAATGAAAGGGGCAATCTACTGGGAAAGACAACATATAATCAGTACATAAATAAGAATAAC